>NC_045476.1:140578847-141200791 GCF_009650955.1 Corvus moneduloides
GCTATACCATCACAGCAAAAACCTTATCAATAGTGACTTAAGTAGCAGCAGCGCCTCACTGGGTTCATAATTGTTTGGTTCAAAGATACCAAGAAAAGGTTTTGTACTGAGTAACTGCAGTCCAAACATACTCAGCTCATCCTTTTAACCACTGGCACTATATATGTAGGGCTCTCTCCTTTCCCCATCCAACTAAACTAGGAAAGTCAAACCATATCTTACTACATTACATGATTCAAGGTATGTCTACATAAGGGGTACTGCCAGTATAGAATGAAAACCCTCTCACACCATTACATCATAATATTATACTGGCAAAAATAGTCAAGGCTACACCTGTTAGGGAATAGTTGCTTGTGGGAAGCTAGTAAGGCTACTCATGTTAGCTCCGTCAGCAAGAGCCAGAACTTCACTCTTGCATGTTTGGTATCCCTAAAGTATGATGAATGCAGTGCATGTGACCCACTCTTTTATAAAATAAACATATCAAGCAAGGAAGAGGGAAAAGAACAGGAAAAATACTTGCTTACCACAAGTCCTAGCACAAGGGTACGCACTCTCTCCCCAATCTCTGGTGAAATGTCATTGCCAAACTGCTGTAAAGTTGTAAGAAATCTCTTCAGTTTGCTGAGCTGCCTAGCTCCACAAGCTGGCGGTAACTGCTGGTTAGCCAGAGAGGAGGAAGAGGAAGAGGATGGCCCATTGCTAAAGCCATTAGGAGGAGATGGAGCTCCATTTAACGCTGTTGGTGAATGGCTAGTGCCATTGGTTACTGAAAGAAAAAGAGACAGGAGGATAAAATAAAGATTGGGGTTGGGGGAGAGAGAGAGAGGAAAAGGAGACAGAGGCGAAAATCCATCAGCTTATGTTTTCTGCACTTGACCTCAAAATTAATTAAGTTGCACAATCAAAGATAATTAGCCTTTAGACAGAGCGACAGTCTGCAGTTTATATCTATTTCCCAGTAGCTGGTGCTGAACATTGTAAGGATTGGAAATAACAGCAGCTGCCTCTCACACAGCCCCTTCAAAATGCTCCTGGGACCTGAAAAGCATCATTTGAATACCAGCCTTTTGTAAGAGGATTTTAAGAAGAGGGAGAGGGAAATGGAGAGAGAAAAAGCATGAGTGCATGTATGATTGAAGACCAAAAAAAAATTGCTCTTTGGGGTAGAAAAAAATGTGCAGACATATTTCATGAAGCCTCAGTTTATCTCTGAATATTTTTACTTGTGTTTTGTACACACAACTGACAGCTGTGTTTATAAAACAGGACTTTCACGTTTTAACCTTACACCACCCAATGAGAAGGTTATTTTTTCCAATACAGATTTCCTAGCTGCTAACATATGGAGCACACAAAGTTGTCTGCGCAGGTATAAATGCTGCCAATGCTCCCTGTGGCCTGAAGCCTTGAAGCAAGGGCATGAAACTAGACTTCAGAAGACTTCTCAGAGACCATGAGCAAATCTCTCTGCTTTCACGTGCCAGCACCTTATCTCTAAAAAGGATAAGAAAGCATTTCCCTCCTGTTGCAAGGTTGCTGTGAGAATAACTATCTGAAGTACTAAGCATTCAAAATGTATGGCAATGAGATCCATGCAGACATACTGAAGACAACAGAGAGGTTTTGGCAGCAATTTCAGTTTGATTCTTATCCACACTCTAGAACAGAGCAGAGAATCCAATTGAGGACATCCTCTTCCACTCAGGTTAGCTGGAACAGCAACACTCAAAACACACACGGTTGAGGCTGAGTCTGATTTGCTAAAATGACAGCAAGAAAAAGGATGGCTCCCTAGAAATACAAGTGTGCCAGCACACTGACAGGTATGGGCACACAGCATGTGACTGTACCCAGCAGCAGCTGCACTCAGCTGGCCACTGCCCTGGAGAAATTTGCTAATTTCTTTTTTGAAAGTTACTCAGAACCCATCCCAAAAAACCATCAAAAATCAGGAACTTGTCTGCAATCAATATTAGTTTAACGTGTTTCCTATTTAAAAGCACAACCAAGGCAAGTTAGCAACTTTAAAAACTTTCAATGTTTCTCAGTGACCAGCCTCTCTGAAGCCAAACATCCCAATCTCGTGTCATTTTCTTCACAGATCGTCCTCATCTTTGGCCAGGAAGTCCTTTTTCAGGGTGGACACCTACTACTAGATATAAATCACTATCCTATTACCATATTTAAATCACTGCCACAAATCTTGGAAGGAGTTTTTGCTGGTCTAGTCACCGCCTTCCGGAGGGACTACAGAAAAAGCTATGTGAATTGTTATCTAGCCTCTGCTTGTGTTTCATCCTAGTTTTTGATTGCCTATCCTGGCTGCGTGGGCTAGTGA
This sequence comes from Corvus moneduloides, assembly GCF_009650955.1. Taxonomy (NCBI): domain Eukaryota; kingdom Metazoa; phylum Chordata; class Aves; order Passeriformes; family Corvidae; genus Corvus; species Corvus moneduloides. Next base: position 140,581,192 of record NC_045476.1, read on the forward strand.
GAACAAGAATTGGAGAATGCAGAAATAGAAAGAAGCTGGCCTCAGCAAGTTCAGCCCCCTGTGCGGCTCCAGACCACGCTCTGAGTGCTGCAGTGGAGTGAGGTAGCTGAGTAAACAAATACGTTGTGATTGCAAGGAACTCACAAAGCCGAAAGTCATCATACCAGGAGCTTAGTAAATAAGGATTGGGAAGAATACCGACATGTCCTGCTGATCTACCCTGACACCACCCAACAACTCTGTCACCAGTAATGGGCTGCTCTAGGCAGCGGGTGCTGGGGCTATGATCAAGAAAGCAGACAAACGTGGAGTTCATTACCTAGGATAGATATAGGGAGAAGAAAGGCAGGTAAAGACTTCTCCCACAACAAAAAAAATATAGAAATAGTCCCATGATTTCAGCGCTTTCCTTATATATGCGATATTTTTCAAATATCTGAATTTGCCAATTGGCAGAGTTGTACATAATTTCTGAAACAAAACCATGTTACTATTCCAAAAGAATTCAGCATTTAAAATTTCAAACTAAAACATGTCAAGAATTTTTAGTCATCTCAAACAAAGAAAACAAATATATTCTAGACCAGAAAACAAGTCTGATCTTTCTGGCCTGCAGGCATTCCTGCTGTAGTAATAATCAATGTAACAGACACTCTGACAAAAGTGACTGTTCATTGTACAAGCTGGAACAGCTAAGGCCAAACTCCAAAATCTGACAGGGTAAAAAGCAATTAAAATCAGGGTTTTTTAGACTTTTAGTCTTCAAATAAGGAGCCCCAAAAATCAAGCTGTGGTTCACACACCTTCCGAAGTGCTGAATTCAATCAAATAAACATCTAGAAATCTTGTGAGTACACTGAGGACTGTAAGTGTGATTAAAGAACATTGTCATATTCCTTTTATGATTGCCAAAGATCATCCTGAGCTGTGGCAAGGGCATCACACTGGAAAGCTTGATCTGTAAAAACCTAGAAACAATTTAACTTCAGACTGAAGCAGCTCCAGAGTGAAGCTCCATCCAGGATGATTCAGGTGCTGGAGTTAAGCAAAACAGACAAATCTTTGCAGGATCAGGGTCACTGGGTTAAATGTGAGTTTATGTGAATAGCTGGCACAAACCCTCCTCAATGTTTAAGTTCAACATAAATTGTCAGGACGGGGTTCCCTGGGATAAGTAGTACAAAGGCCTCCAGCTGGCCTTCTGCATAGAGGTGAATTTTAAATAAGGTATTTAACAGACAGAAAGGGACTAAAACAGACATAGGCAAGACAAATAGAAGATGCTGCCTTCATTCTGTTTAGGCATATGTATTCTACTGTTCTAGAAATGTTTTATTTAAAACGTGAAATGTAAACACATTCTCATGTTTATACTATTACAAGGCAGTATAAAAGAGACCAAAAAATTTGCAGCTAAATCTTCGTATGAGAAATGTGGATCATTTCATGGCTGTGAAAAGAATAGCCCAGACAACGTGCCAGATTCAAATCTAGTTATGCTGATATGAATGCAGCGTACATCAAGACTAGTAGATTTGTTATATGTTTATATTAATAACCTGAGACAGAGATGCAGCCCTAAGTGATTTAGGGACATGGTAACAGACTAGAAACCTCTAGATAAAAACTATGAAAGGACTTTAATTTTGGTTTTATATCAATATTAACTAGACGTTATATAGCACTGAAATCAGAATTCTTCACTGAAACATAAGCAGAAGGAAGATTAGTATTTTTTTCATTATGAATTATCTCCACTTTAAAAACAAAAAACAAACAAACAAACTCCCTGAAGTTTCTACACAAAAGGGAATGGGATCCTTTAAACAGCATAATGGCATGTAAGAGAAGAAGGTTTTCTGTCCTTCTCACAAGAGGGCTAATCTGAGCATTAAGTACCTGGGAAACCAGTGCTCGCTGTTCTTTGACAGGGTGACCAAGTGGTCAATGAAATAACAACACAACTCTGAGCTGAATGCCTTAATACCTTAAAGATGCATTAACCTGTCGTGAACTTTGTTTTGCTTAATTACTTTATTGCCATAAAACCAAATGCTGCTCCTGCCACGTCATGCACATTTCCTTTCACCTATTTTGGTTTCTTACATACAGAATAGAAAGAAGAAAAGGAAGAAAATAAGACTAATTACACGTTGTGGGCGTAAATGAACTTGTTCTTGGAGCTCCTTGGGTAGTGGGAGGAGGTGGCATGGTTGGAGGCGTCAGCCTGGATTGTGTCTTCACATCCACAGGTGAGTCTGGCATTGTGGAATGCTTCTCAGTGCGATCTGCAACACACACCACAGGAACACACTGGTTTATTTCCCCGAGCACACCCCCTCTGACAAAAACTTAAAAGCTAATGCAAGAAGTGAGCCATTTCAGCATCTGCTGTGAGAGATTACACCTGATTATCTACTCCAGTGTGCTCTTCCCAAATTGCATCACCTAAACCTTACTTAAGAAGGTGCAACACAGATGGTAAGACTTCATTTGTAGCAGTGCTGCATTATCTTTTGGGTTTATTTCTAGCGTGTGCAGATGCTACCTCCCAAGCACTCCAGGAGCTGCAATAATGCCACCTCCCTTCAAGGCCCTCATGTTAGCCAGGAGGAAAAAATAGATGAAGAGACAGGAAGATAATAAATCCCCTTATGACATCTCTTCCAGAACTAAAACCTGAAGCTCTTTAGTACAGGTGAGATATTGGGTGGAATATTGGTTGAAGCCAGCTCTCTTCATGTCTCTTCTTTGTATCACCTGCTGCCCTCTCCATTGCTTCTCTTTGTAATCTTATGTTAAATACACATACCTCCTGGATCACTTTACCACAGTGCCCCTGGATATTCTCATATTCACCAGAAAAATAAACAGAACATGCCAAAATGTCAATCATCTCATACACATACAATTCTTTTCAAATAAGCATGTAAGTTTGAACATTCACATATTAAGAACAACTTTTAATGTTTAAAACCTGCAAGATAAGCAGGAACATATCTCCCCAAGAAAACAAAACAAACGTAAGGCAAAACCAGGAAGAAAACATCAGTTCTCTTTCAACTAAAGATCTAAAGACACAACACACATGATATAAAAGCTACAGAAGTGTACTTTTTTCCAACATCTTTTTGAATGACACTACCTCAATTTTTTTTTAAAAACCATCCAAGCCCTTATGTTTCATTTATTAAGAATGGGCAAAACACAACAAAATTTACCACCTGAAGGCAAAATTAAAGCTTTCTCACTTATAACAGGAGTTTAGCGAGCCATCTTGAAAAAAGATGAGTACAGTGAAGTTTAGCTTTTAATGGGCAGAAGTGAAATTCTTCCATCCGTTCTTTGGGGAGTCAGGGCTATTTATTTGTACACTGCCCTACACAAGTCTTCCTGAGCTCCACAAAACTATTTTGTAAGGCAAGTAAGTGTTGCTGCTAATGGGCAAGCACAGAAGTCTGTGGTTTTAATTCAAGACATGTCACATTCTATAAATTCTGTCACTTCACCTTGTGACAGAATTCCTTGTTCTTACTAACAACATACAAACTTCAATGAAAAAATCATATCTGAAATTTGCTCTGAGAGACAATAATAGAAATTAAATGCAATGCACACATTTAACAAAGAACATGCATGTTTAAAAGAGCCTCAAAACACTTAATTATTGGAAAACTTAAATACGAGAAAGTTACCAAAAAAAAAAGGAGGGGGGGAGGGAAAAATCCAAAACAGCCCCCACCCTCCCCAAAAAATTAACAACACATAACAGATACCAATCTTTATCTGTCTGAAACTGAAGAAACTGAGCAAGTAAGTCCCAGAGGTGCAGCGTGTCAGGTACTGCAATTATAGAAGCCATCTTCAACCTTTGCTGAAATGCCTACAGGCAATGTTTCAGCTCTCAGGGAAAGGGAGTCATTTCATATAGAATTTAGAGACAAGTTTGGGGAAGATGAGCAGTGAAACACCCCCAGAATAGGATGAGGAGAATAGAGATACAATTTTATAGGATCTGTAGTTTTGATCTAAGGTTAGTAAACCTCAGCTGTGGAGAGAAGAATATCCACAATGATTACCTTAAATATCAAGGCTGCTACAGGTATGATTTGCAAATCAAGCAACAGCAAATTATTACATGCTCAAAAACAAAAACAGGTTTCTAAACAAATTCTATAGGTATTTCTTTTCCATAGCACTATACAAAAACAGTTAAATCCCTATCTCCAATAAGCCATTAATTTCATATAAAGAACTATGAAAACTCATCTTGAAATGTTAATTGCTTCCTTAATAGCCAAATTCATCTTGCACTCACCTCAACCAACCTCAGCAACAAGGGAATAAATAGCTTTCAGCTCATGTTGCAACAGAGGGAAAGAGGCACAGCAGTGAGCCCAAGCCCTCCTAAATAAAGGCAAATATTTCTCCCATGCCAAGAAAGGAGAGAGAAAGGGAGACTTGCCAGAGCTGGTGGGGAGATAACAGTGGGAACTGCTGGTCCATCTGGTTTTCATTCTGCTAACACTCACATTGAACTGTTAAGGAAGGCAGTCCAGGTACACAGATTTGAAGCATGTGGGAGCGCAGACACAGGCACAGAGGAGATGGAGGTGGGTGGAAGAAGGAGTGAGAGAAATCGAGCTCCTCTAACAGACTGCTGCTCGCAGCAAGCAGGCACAGCCTGTATCCTCCAATTCAGCTGGTGATAACTAAAAGCGATCCTGAGCTGTAACCAACCGCACAGCTCCTGCTCCCTCCCTTCCCTTCACTGCATTTCGAAGCTCAGGTTTGATCAGAAATGCACTCAGATCAGAGGGGGGAGACTTCCCCAAAAAGCTGGAGATGCTTTGCTACTTAAATTGAACACAGTAGTGGGAAATAGTGTGTTGATTTTGCCCTGGAATTTCAGGTTGCCACTCTACCGTGATCCAAATGGTTTTTACTACCTCCAAGAGTTTGCCACCCAGTTTGCAGATTGCTGAACTTATCCACAGACCCCTGTACTTCTCATCTAAATCTAGTAACATTAGGTTTGATTTTCCCAATTATCTTTCTTAGGACCTCTTAGGAGTAAACACAAACACCCTTTACATACCACTTACCTTTTCTTTACCTCTCTTTCTCCCTTGCAAAACCCTAAACCTTACTCTCCTACTGTATGATTGCAGGTGTGCAGATTTCTCTCTGACTGACTGTAAGTTCCCTAGTTCTGCCTTCTTTAGGGAGATATTAAGGCTCCTTTCAAGCATACCCCAAAACATTTCTTACCAGAGCACAAGATTACTTTGTCAGAACAGAGATTCTCCATGGGAGCAGGGGAAAAGGGCTTTTGAAGAAGTACATGCAAAATGCAAAGCTCTTCCACATGCTTGGAAGCCAGCATCACACCACCCAGGAGAACAGCCTTTACAGCTCTCTATTCCACCCTCTTTAATAAACAAAACCCCTGTGGGAGCCATTCTGCTCTTACTGCTACTGTTTACCTGTTCCTTACATTTTCATACAGCTCCCTGAACTCTGAGGGAGTGATGGGACTGGGAGCATCTGCCTACAGCAGCTCTGCACCCACCACTGTCCCACCACCCACAGCCCCAGAGAACCTCAGCAGCTGTAAGACACAAATCACTCAGGGGATGAAGTGGCGATGGAGTACAAAGCAGAGACACCACTGATAAAAGAATTAACAGTTCTTGTGATCTGAACTCCTAAAGCTTTTGGTGTCTGACACATAAGCCTGTAACTCCAGCTTCTACAAATCATTATTTATTTCTTAATTAATAAAAACAATAAACCTAACAACCAACGCTTTTTACTATAACGGTTGAAAAATAGCCTGATGATATGAAAGCTAAAGACAAAATAGTATTTAAATCATATTCGTAAGGTAATTTCCTTCAAGAGATGTTATTTCACAAGGCTTTTTATGTATGGACATTCTTCATACAAACTCTCAGTGGATATTCTGCTATTCATACATTCAGAGGTAATGAGGTCTTGGTAGGGGAAGAAAGAATCCCTCAAGAGGACAAACTCTAATTTTAACGTATCAAAACCTGTCTGGGTAAGATTTCACATACATTTGCTCCAGTTTTACAATACAGAGACATATACACTGAATTTTGCCTGAAATTTGGAAGAACTTTCACCATGTCTTAAAATTGCACTATTTCTTGAATTCAAAAACATGTTTATGGTCCTGAGTTAAACCAAACTCCCCACTTGCAAAACTAGTTCCGACTATCTTTTTCTTCAGACGGACATTTCAAACAATATTCCTGAATTAGGAGGGACACACCTGAAAGTTTCATACAGGCAGCATCCCACAACATCACACATTTAAGAGTATAGCCTGTGTATACAGAGGGAGTAACTTTCAGGTGCAACAATTCCTTTCACTGAATCCCTTTAAACAATGACAGACCTGTGCTCCTTAGCCCAGACCAGATCAAATGGGACTGAAACAGAGGTCCTCCAAACTGGAAGGAAAAGGAGACATCTGCAACTCATTCTGTAGTGTTCACTGCAATCAGTTCAGGATGCAGAAAGATGGTGAAATAACGGTCTAGTCCTAATCCATACACACAACCCTCTGGAGCAATGAGAGACTTAGAATAAATTCAGAAAACATGTTTCAAGTATGCAGAGATCTATTGCATTTGCTTTGGATTATATTTTTTATTTAAAAACAAAACCAAGTAAAATATTTTGAAATACACATTCTTGAATCTCCTTTATGGCATAGAGTGAAGAACTGTGATTTAACCACAGAAGTATTTAGCTTCATTTATAATTAAAGAATGTTGTAAAACCAGCTTTAAATTTATGATATTTCTTCTGTGGATTTCTTGGTTCATGGAACTATACTGTTCTTGTCATTCATTCAGTTTTTATGGTAGAGGCTATTTTTATCACTATATTTAGCCGTTTAGGTGAACACTGATATTTACTGTAAGCACAGTCAGCTTCTGAACCAAACAAGGAAGAGACAAAACATGCTGGAGCCAGGGCAACGAGAGATGTGCCTGCATTCAAACTCATTTACTTTACTTCCTGTACCCTACAAGATTTAGTCCATTTTTAAAACAAGGCGGTCTTTCATAAATGGCAACATTTCAGCTCACGTGGCATACTTCCAAGTCTAACGCATCAAGGAAAGCTGATGTATGGAACAAAATATGGAATATATAAATACTTTACTGATACCATTTTAATAGCCAATTCAATGTCAAGCATTTCTAGGAGTGGTATGTTTTCAATTTCCTTTTTTAAATGAAAAAAAATTGTGGTATAATACACTGTGGCATTTATTTTACTTTTAGTTAGTGCAAACAGTTCCAGATGTACACTCAAGCATGAAAGATTCTTAAAAGATGCTTTATATTGATTGTACAGTACTTTCTACTTTGGTGCCAACATTTAAAAAATAAAAATAAAACTTGCTAAATTAAAAGAGTCCATTGTCTTGTTTCCTTTAAACCCACAAAAGAGCAAGCCCTACATATGACACAATGGATTAGAACCTGCCTCCACCACCCAAGTTACAGGAATCGAGACCTAAATCTGGAGGATTTAATACTGATGGTTTCTTAGATGCATTGGACTAGTTTTGATTATTTTGAGAGGGGTGGCAGGGAATTTGCAAACTGTGGATAAGTTCAAGGTGATGAACCTGAAGACAGACAACCACAAGTCCAACCCAAGAGGACAAACTCCATAGTTCTTCCATCCATAATGCTATCATCCTGCAGTCAGTAAGAACTTGTCCTCCTTCAAATGTGGCCAAGCCACACAGCACCATTAGTAATAGGCAGTGTTTGTCAACAACACAACTCCTGACCCTGAAACCTGCTGGTACACTGAGCAGAACAATATTACAAGGTTGCCTTGGTTGAAAAGAACTCGTTTGAGAATGAACGGTATAAGCCTGATACATCTGATAAATCCCATCCTCTCCATGCACTGAACCCCTGGGGAAACCTGCAAGTCATACAATGCAGCCATAAAATATGACATTTAGACAACATCACTGCAGACCCTCTCTCTGCCAAGCATGCCTGGGATTTGTTTGAGACTGGCACAGTCTTCATTCCATTCACCTCTTGGCCCTTTTGACTTCTTGATAAATAAATAAGGACCTAAACCCAATGGATATTTCTGTGCTGTACACAATGATCTCAAACAGGCATAATACAGACATTAACTATCTGTCAGCACCAGATCCAGTCACATTATTAGCCTAGAAAGGAAACATCACTGGGTTTCCAGTTCCCCAGTAGATAACTTTTACTTCCCAGGTGATTTGCAGGAATGCAGTACCAGAAATCAGCTCAGACTCCGTCTTTTGTCAGAGAAGATTACCTCTGCAAGATTTATCCACCAGGAATCAGAGAGTGTGTGCAAAGTGACTGATGGATAAGCACAGCAAAGTTTTCAGATGACATAACATTTCGCTGCTTCTTTAGCATGCTGGGTATGAAGCTCACATACTGAAGATCACCCTTTTGCAAGAGCAATATCACAATTTTGCTGCAGTCTTATCTTCATTCTCCTCTGCTCAGATAGTTGAACAATTCCTATCACCAGCTATTCTTCAGAATAAATGAAAGCACACTCAATTTACCCATTTATGCTCATTTAATATGCAATAGCTAGAAGAAATTCTGTATCCTGGGAGTTCACTGAAGTTATCTGAGGCCAAGTTATAAGAGTTTTCTTCAGCTGTGCTAAAAAAAGCCTTGAGCATAATACAATCTCCTCTGTCTCCCAAAAGCTGAAAGGGATTTTTGTGCTACTGTCTCCCGGTTTTGGTAGAGCTTCTGGATGATGTAAAGCAGGTAAATAGTGGAAATGCTTTATGCCATGTTCTTTGTCCTCAGTGGTACCTTGACTGGTCCTAACATCATGACAATGAACCACAAATGCAGAAGCATTCTCTTTGATTTCTGTTCTCTACAGTGAGAGGTTCTGACTGGCAAATAAACTTGGTCCCACACTCATGGCTTAGCAGCTGAAGGCCAGATAATTACACATATTATAAAATAAGCAATGCATGAGTTCAATCTCAGAATTAAGAAAAAAATGTTGTGGCTTGCTTTGCTTGGACATATTATTTTCTCCTGAAAGAAATGAACTTGTCTTACCATATAATTTCCTTTTTAAAGAGGGGGGGAAAGTAGAAAAATAAACTTTTCCCTCTCATTTAACAATCTGACATGTTTTGACAGTTTCAAAACTATCATAAATTCACTTTCAGTTATTTAATAAAAACTGACTCATGTCAGAATTGCACCTTTTTTTAAATGCCTCTTTTCTCCTTCACCCTTTCTGGCTTTGCAAATTTTACCATGTATAATTGCTTGAATGCAGGGAAGAAGAATACATTCTAAATCTAGACCTGCTACCACCACAATGGTTTATGAAACTTAGCAAGAACAGACAAGCAAAATAAGGGCCAAACTGTGGCAGCTGCCCTGAGTTTCCATAAGCCCCCAGAAAACAAAGTCTACAAGTTCCTTTGTCATGGCTGAATACACAACAGTTCGCCTGTAATGAAACTGAAAACAATGTGGATTTCTTCTAAATATCCCACCAAACATCATGAGAATTCCTCTGTGTATGAACTAATGCAGTTAATAAGCAAACAGTCCCATAATCAGTATTGAAATACTATTTTCCTGTTTATGTTGTTTCCTAGATCTTTTCTTTTTGTTGACAAGCTATCCAACTAAGAACTGTGTGTTTTGAGTGGTACTCTTGTGTTTCATGTCACAGGAAGTATTACTGCTATTCCAAACCCAGTTCACTGAACACTGAGGCTCAAGTGAATTGACAAAGTGGCACTCTCTGCCTCTGGCATGAACAACTGAAGAACAGCCAGAGCAACCACTGGCCAAACTCATGCCCCAGCCTCCCCAACAAGCTGCAGAGGAGACCACCTCTCTACATTAACAGTCCATCCCTTTACTTGTACAGAGGGAATCTCCAGCACGCTTTCAGATGCACTTTCCCAAAGGCTTCCTGGACCAGTAACTCGTTTCCTTTCTGCACTTTCTGTCCCTGGAATGTCCTGGAATCCTTGCCAGGATTACATGCTATTTGACAAACTACTATCTTAGACTGATATCTAAGAAACACAAATGCCATCAGAATCAAACTGGTATTGTTTGCATGCTCTTATATACTCAACCCCACACAGCACCTTCCCACCAGAAGTAAGAAGATTTTCTCTCCCAGCATCAACTGAAATTTCATAATTTGGTCTCCAGAAACATATTTATGTTTTTAATCCAAAGTTTGTCCAGTCCTAAATTAACAGTAAATCACAGAATCATAGAAAGGCTTGGGTTGGAAGGGGACCTTCAAGATCATCCTGTTCTAGCCCCCCTTCCATGGACAGGCACACCTTTCACTAAACCAGGTTGCTCAGAGCCTCATACAACCTGGCCTTGAACACTTTCAAGGATGAGGCACCCACAGATTCTCTGGGCAACCTGTTCCAACGCCTAATCATCCTCACAGTAAGGAACTTCTTCCTAATAACCAGTCTAAACATACTCTCAGTTTGAAACCACTGTTTGTTACACAAAGCTAGAAGTCTGAAGCAAAATAATGATAAACTTCTTTATTTTTAATGCCCTCATACAAAGTGTAAAGAATAGCTGTACTCATTTTAGAAAAGTCCTAAGAGAATACTGATACCATATTTCATTAGATTTAGCTGGAACTGAAGTCTCCAATATAGACTACACTAAGTAATCTAAAGCAATTTATTTAAATTCAGGGAAACTTTAGGCGATCAATTCCTCTGCCAAAAAGCAAAAAAGATACTACAGCTGTACTTTTAAGAGGCATTGCTTATATTTATATAACATGCCAGAAGTCCTTTAGGCTCAAAAAGAATCAAACGTGGGTGTAGGAGGTGATATTTTCCATGGTTATACATCTGAAAAGATGACACAGGGACTACCAAAAAGATAATGGGTATACTTTTGGCTTTTTTTTTGGCTTGATTTTAAAATGTGTAATTTGTCATGGACAAGTCAAGACCCTGTAAGATGTGGAGTGGTGCTGGCCAGCCTGCGACAGGCTACCCCCCACCTTGTGGATCAAGGTCCTAAACCCCTGCTCTACCAGACTGCACCATTTTACCAATCCAAAAACCCAGTTCCTCCAAGTGATATTTCAAACAGTGAAAAGTCTGTAACATTAGACTAGATGTGCAGGTCTGGGGAGCAAGACCTTACCCATAATACTGAAAGCAGAGGAAGCCAAACTCCCTCTTCACCAAGTACCAGAACAGTTTGAGGAAGTCTGCTTATACCTACTATTTTACACAGACAGCTAAATTAGCAGACTAAATGTCCCATATAATCACTAAAGAGTTAGAGTCTCTAATTTTTTCATCTCTGTGGCTGCTAAATCAGGCATAAACATCCCCATATAGATCTAGGTTCTTTGCCTCATGAGAACCAGAAGCATTCAGACTGCTCTCACAGCGTGGCTGCTGTACACAACAACCGGTGGTCCTCAGTGACCAGGCATAGTAACTCTTTGGCTTCTTTCAGCCCCTCAAGACAGGTATTCATCCACCAACAAAAATATATAATGAAGCATATTTCCCCCCAGAAACCCTTGTGCAGGTGCTGGCATTGTTACCTACTGCCACTACCAGAAAGATAAAAGTGAAACTATAGGCTTTCCTCCATCTCAGTATTATACGCTGACAATCTTCTATAGTGCAACTTATTATACTCATCAATACTTCAGCATTTGTAGAAATACACACTTTGGAAGACCTTCATTTCACATCATCAGATGATGCCATTAAAGACATCTTGTATTTACATGACTGACTGTCTAGACAGAGTGTGAGAAAATACTCATTATTAGTTACGAGTCAGCTCTTCCTCAGTGCTGCATGTCACACCGACTGTCTCTTATTTTGGGCACTGGATCACACCTGAGTGCAGCAGTGGGGAGGTGAGAAGGGGGAAAGAGAGCCTCAAAAACTTCACAAGAAATAAGGACCCCAGTATCTTCTTAGATGAGGCAATAGTACTTACTGACAAATAAGCTCCCAAGCAACGCAAATACTACCATTAGCAAATCCAAAACTATGGTTTGAATCATCTGGCCTAACATATCACATGCACTCTTAAAAGTGAACGTGAAATAGTATACGCAAATAAAGGAAGAGGGAAAGGAAGGAATTTATAAATGTCGTTTAAGACTAACAAGTATAAAACCAGATTCAACCCCTTTCTGAAGCCAGTGAATTCACACAAATTCATATTGGCACAGCAATCAGGGGATCTCACTCAGAAAGAGAGATGCTGAGTTAGCCTTGCAGGCAGCCTCCAGCCCCAGAAACACTCAGAAATACGTGCTTAACTATAGACACTGAAATCAGCTGTAGGTAAAGTAATGAGACCACCCATGGGGTATACAATTACACGCAATGTTTCTAGACCTTAAAGCATCACAGCAGTCTTAGTCTTGCATAATAAAGCTTAAAACTTCCTTCTTTTGAAGCATCATCCCAATGTTTTGAGTTTTAAATATCAGCTGAAGCCTGAACTGAAAGAAAAATCAGCAATTATTAGAGAAACCACAGAAAATATATGCAAATTTTTAAAACAATTTCAGGTATCATAGCATTGCCATGACTGATGACAGTTGTACAATACATAGTTCATTTCAAGCCCAGTAGATTCAAATTAAAAGTTTTGGGATTTTTTTTCCTCAACAAATATATTAAAAATGTTTTTATATTTATAGAACATCATTTTCATCAAACCACCTAAATCCCCTACTTCAACACAGCAATATTGACCTTTGTGCATCAGTGCAGCTTCCATGGCTTTCTTCTGTACATACATGTATGTGTGTGCCTGTGTGTGTATGTGCACACACACTTCTACACATATGTGACCAAGTTTTACTTACTTGGTTTCGTGTATAAAAATACTTACTGTGATTTTTTTTATGTTTCTTTTTTAAACATTCAGACTTAGAAAACTGGAAGAGGGGAAGATCCTTCAATTACTCTGAAGGGAGTGTTAAATGGAGGGGAAACTGCAGGGCGAGAAGTCAGACACAAAAGAGAAACCACTCAATGATATGAGTGCAACCAAAATATTGACAAGGTAAAGAAGTCTGATGCATTTGAACTCTGAATGTTCAACGTGGATGCACTTAACCCTTTCTGATACGGTTACATTTCCTTGTACATGAAAAAAATCTATGAAATGTAGATTTAACTCTCTCTGTGCTATGGAAACACCCTACATTTGGCTTTGGGCCTACTTGGGCATATATATTTTGTGTCCCTGAGTGATGGATTAACCAGTAGAGAGGCCATTTTTATGAGAAAAAGAAGACTATTCCCCAGCAGGACGGAAACCCTGCGGCGGGGCAGAGGGCGCCTCTGGCCGGACGCACCGCGGGAGCACCGGGAACCCCGGGCAGAGCCCAGGCGCCGCCGGGAACGTCCACGGGCGAGTGAGACCACTAGAGGGAGCCGGCATTGTGCCGCGCCACCGGGAAAAAACCCTGCCCCGAGCGAATACTCAAACGGCAAGGTGCTCAGGAAGCCAAAGGGAGACGCTTAAGAAAAGTTCTTTCCAGTATCTTCAGCCACGTGATATAAAGGAGAGCCTGTGGTACTCTGTGTGTGTGTACACATCAGTATGTACTATTCTGTGCCCACGGTACCAACAGAATATTAAGTAGTTGTCTCTAAAATTCAGCTATAGTAATTTCTTTCTCAAAAGAGCAAATAGAGTGCCCTGGTTGCAACAAAAGACCTTTTTCACTGCCTCCTATTGTCATCTCTCACCCCAGCCAAACAAGTTAGATGCTACCCCCCTGCCCCCAATTACACCTCCCCCTCACCTTCCCCTGCTTTGGGGATAGCTTCCTATGTGAAATATTCCAAAAGTGGAATTGCAGCAAGCAACACAATAGGCGATGTTATGCCTACAACTCACACTATATCTAGGCATAGAAACCTGGATTGTGCACACACAACTATAGCCATGTGATGATGGCATGAACTTGAACATACCCCAACACAATTTAACACCATTTCTTTTTTGCACCAAAACACAGAGAACCAAACAAAACCTGGTATTTCCCTCACACCTATAATCAATCAGAGAGATCGAATGGCAAGCAGGTAAGAAATAAAGGCTCACACAGATCTTTATAAACATCCTTTCAGCACCACATATGTGTTAAGAAAGCTAAATCCCAAGGACAGGTACAATTCAAAAGCATAGAGAGTGACAACACGGGCATCTCCTGTGAAAACCTATTTCTTTATGGTCTTCTTGGAATAGAAGATGTAAAACATATCAGTACTTGTCTGGTAAGCTTTAAACTGCTTGGATATGAAGAAATGGAGAACTGCTGAACTGCAACAACTATCCATGGCAAACTCTGCAATTATGAAAGGAAAATTTTAAAATGGGGAAATAGGTATACCTGGATGAAATACTAAACAGTTAACAAGAATAACTGTCCCCAAATGAGTTCCTAGCCATTATCTTTTCCATAATTATTGCAAGTAGCTTCAGTAACTGTGCATACAAATGACCTATTAGAAACTTAACAGGTCATTTTCAAAGGTGATTATGAGCCCTGACTTACAGTTACTTGGGTTTGCACACAATTCTGTTCAGTGCCAACAATCTGCACAAAATTAAGATAAAATGTGTTTCCAAAACACCAAGCAGAAATAAACTTTCAGAAACTAAAAGAAGGTATGAGGTGGTGAACACTGATGAATCAGATGCTAAAAAATTTGCTTTTGTCTGTGCTCTGGTGTCAGGAGAATGGAAAGGAGGCAGCAATCATACGTTAGAGCTCTTATAATGCCCCATACTACAATAAATAATGATGAGTGTAACAGTGAAAAGTCTAAGGCTAGACAGGAGAGATAAAAGTCATAGCAGGTTATCAGAGTTATCAGGTTATCTGCTGTAGAACACAGTACGGACAGCAGAAACTTGTGAGTAGATAAAGATACCCCAATGAACTCCTTAAAACGACAACAGGATGTTCTGCACCTCAGTGGTCCTTCTTGGCCCTGTTTCTTGATGGGTAACTGCGCTATTGCAACAAATGAACAAGCAATAGGTTTGGTTCAGAAAATATGAGAAAACTATTCAGAAGCACCATTTAAGGAGAGTAATAAAGAACAGGAGTATAGACATGCAGCCTCCTCAGTTGCTGAGGTTGTTAAGAAACAGCAGGAGACACAAAAACAGATTCGGGCACTCCGACTGTGAAAGGCTTGGGCAGGTTGTAAAGAAATTAACTGAGCAAAACCAGAATAGATTCACTTAAAATGTGCAGGGAAAAAAGGCAAGAAGAAGCATCCCAAGCTACATTAACCAGAGGAAACAAAAGACATTATCAGTTTTCATTCATATCAAATAAATAAGAAAACAAAACTATAAAAAAACTTTGATCTTAACTGAAACTGAAGAAAGATATTGACAACTAACAAATATTGACCTAGCTTATGTTTAAATCTATCTCAACAATTGAGAAATAAATGGGCAAGGAGGGTACCAAACTTGGACAAACACCCTTGATTCTGGAAACATGTATGTGATTTTTTTACAGGAAGGAGTGAAATAGAAAATGGGACTCTGCTACTGCTTGTTCTTCTCTCACTTTCTCTTCTAGCACAAAAAGAGAGAAGAAGAGGTAAAACAAACACACTGAGATACTATTACATTGTTCAGCCAGACCTGGGATTGTGGGACCTTTCCTCCAGAAACCCCGAACCCTTGCAAGAACAGGGACAAGAAGCTGTATGGACTCATTGGTTCTGCAGGGAACCAGCAGCCTTCTGTCTATTGCTCCCCTCTAATATTTAAAACAATCTTTGTCTTTTTTTTTTTTTTTTTAAAACCATCTCAAATGTACACTTTAAACACATGCTCTACATCATGTTATGTCATACTGGAACAAACAGCTCCTCAAAAGGCTGAACTTCCATTTGTGATTATTTATGTAAAAGCTTTGTTTTCTTTTAAACTGTGTATATTTTGTTGGACTGCATCTACTGGCAGCTAAATTCCCAAGCCTTCAACCTGCCATCTCAAAGAAGCAGATTCGAAAGAGTCCAAGTAGTTTACTGTCAGTCTGTAATGAGAGTAAAATTATAAATCTCTGTACGAAAAGCCAGCTGCTTCATTCTTAACTCTGATCCCCCCTTTTTCTTTTGCATTCTAGCTAGCATACAGCTGCAATAAACGTGGCTCTTCTCACAAGCCATGCAGATGTTAACAGTTCTGTAGGACATCAAGAAACATTTCAAGAACCTTGTAAGTGCTGACTAAACTTGCTTGAATAACCCACACTATCTCCTCCACATTCCTATTCAGTAACATTAGTCTTCCTGAATATATTAAGGGGGGGGGAGGGGGAATTACCATTTAAGCTAAGGCTTTAATATCTAGGTCTAACTGCACTATCAGTAAACAAAGCATGTTCTTAAGCCATCAGACAACAGATAGTAAAGCAAAGGAAGTAAATTTATTCTTTGTCACTATGAGTATTGCATTTTTTGTTTCTTATCTATGCAAGAATAGTAAAATTAATGTCTGAAAATATATATTTATAAAAGCCATGGCTGTATGTATTTGAAAGAATGGATCAGAATTAGAGCAAGATCTTTTCTTTTCTAGTAATCAAATGGATTAATACTAAATTAGAGCGAAGGAGTTCAAAGTGCTACCTAGTACATTTTTATTAAAGTTGTATTAGCATGACAGGCATATGCATTAAAGATTAAGCTAAAGCCTCAAACCACAGTCAGCAGCAGCAAGAGTCCAGCTGTGCAGGTAGAGGACTAGATACGAAATGCATTAATTAAGTGGGTTTGTACTAGAGATGCTGTTTTAATATTCTTCCCTGTTCAAGCAGTGTGCTGGGGTAGAGCTAATTTTCTTCTTAGCAGCTAATGTAGGGCTGTGTTTTGGATTTGTGCTGGAAACAAGTGTAGGTAACACAGGAATGTTTTAGCTACGGCTGAGTGGGGCTTACACAGAGTCAGGACCTTTCTGCTTCTCACCCCTCCCAGCAGTGAGCAGGCTGGGGATGCACAAGGAGCTGGGGGGCGGGGGAACGACACAGCTGGGACAGCTGACCCCAATTGACCCAAGAGACATCCCACACCATGTGATGTCATGCTTAGCAATAAAACTGGGAGGAAGGTTGGCTGGGAGGCTGCTGCTTGGGGACTAGCTGGGTATCAGCCAGTTGGTGGTGAGCAATTGTATCAATTGAGTTTCTTGGGTTTTATTTCTCTCTGCTATTTTACCTTTTATTACAATTATCACTATTATTATTGCTATTATTATTATTACAATTATTATTACTATTTTATTTCAATTATTAAACTGTTCTTATCTCAACCCACAAATATTCTCAATTTTATCCTTTCAATTCTCTTCCCCTCATTCCGCCGGTGGGGAGCAAGCAAGCAGCTGTGTGGGACTTGGTTGCCAGTTGGGATTAAACCACGACAAGCAGCAAGTTTAGTCTCCTTTTTGGGGTAGGACTTTCAAAACACATGAAGCAGTTTAGAAGCTCAGTCATCAACAAAGCCAGTAAGACTCACTCGTGTATTACTCCAGACACTTGAAAATCCCACATCAAATACCCTACCCTGTGTGTAAACTTCACACTTTGAAAACCCACTGGAAGGAGGGCTGCAGAGTGATTCGCAGCACTGAGCCATAAAGAGATCACAATCTTTGACAAGTTCAGAAACAAAATGTGCAGTCAAGAGTGTCTATGGCAGAGTTTTGAGATTGTCTCCAGTCAAGTGTCAATCTCAGCAGAGTTTCAAAGAGGACAGGGTAGGGAGAAATAAAATGAACATATCAGTACATTTCCTGCAAGGAATCGATAAAAAGACCTCACTCCCACAAAGGCTTACATACCTGCTCCACTTCAGATACTTCTCCTATTATGTAGCACACTTGAAGTGAAAATCAAGTCTTTGAAGACACAGGGCAAAAATAATTTACCATGAAATGTGGAATTTGGGGTATTGTTTGTTCTTTGATTTAGTAATACAGGAAATCTGAATATAAAGCAGAATTGCAATGTGCTATTTTCTAAATGTTTCATGACACTGCTTTTAGAGTAATTTCATCAAAATGTCATAAAAAGACATTTAAGCATTTTGAGATAAGCAAAAAGACAATAGACAACAACCTTAAAAAGAATTTAATGTAATATTAACAGAAGCTCTGTAATTAGCTAGTCCAAAAACCTCAAGCCGTCTTCAGGCTTCCCCAAACAAAACAAATTGGAAGGAGAGAGCAGGAAGAAAAGAACTGGGAAAAAAAGGAGAAAAATAAAAAGAGAGGAAAGAAAAGCCACATGAGCCAGAGTCCCTTCACTGCTGTTATTTCTCCACAAGCGGAAATGCTCCGTTCAGTCACGGCTTAGGAGGCATAAACATCATTGAAATTCAAAAGCAGCTCTGAGAAAGAGGACGCCTCAATTGGTATGCAAGTGGTGTTTTCTCGCCCTGAATACATTATGAACTTGCAGCATGCTAATATGCCATGCTATCATAAGCACCAGATGGAACAGTAGGCAGTGTATGTCCCATCAAACCTCAGGAAGATGTATTAATGTTCCTGCTCTTTTTTTTTTTTCTTCCCCTCCCTCCCCTCCCTTTTCTTCCCCTCCCCTCCCCCACTACAACCCCTCAGCTGTGTCCCCAGACTGGCACATTTCGTACCATCAGTCACCTGCTCCCGAAGCACAGTTCTCCAGGGCTGCCTCATCTTCACCAGGTGGTGCCAAGCATCTTTTCAATCTTTTTTATCGCAGAAGGTAAAGGCCACAAGACGTGTCAGGCTGTGCTTACTGAAGGGTACCGAGTACAAAAGATAACATCATGAGATAAATGATAGATGAAGGAAGACTTTGGGTTTAAAGCTAGCACAATAGTTTTAAATTATGTATAAACAGCACAGCACAAATTTCCCCCTCAGTACTATTGATGAATGAAGAACTGGGGGACAGCAGCAAAGGGAAAGGTTTTCCAAGTAATCAAATAAAACAGAGGAAACTGGATTAAAGATCTTTGAACTTAATTCCTTTTTTCACCACACTGGAAATCTTTTCAGAGAAGATGTACACAGTTCAACAGCCATTTATAGGGTAGGGGCAGGATTTAATTTTAAATCAGAGTAAGAAAATGGCACACAGGCAAATTAGCTTGCAGGATTTTTGATTTTTTAAAATATATATTATTCTAATGACATTCCTTGGCTTTTATGACTAACAAATTGCTTGAAGCTGTATGTATGATTCAAAAGACATCGAGAATTTTAATACTGCTTTGCATCATTTATTAATTCAGTCTCAAGCAGGTTTTGTATTACTGAAGAGAAATGTGATCTAGTATTCTGTATGAAAGTATGTGCATAGGCATGCAAAATTAAAGCACATATTTTCTGGTATCACCTGAACTTTTCTTATCTATTCACAGAAATAAACTGCCTATTGAAATATATGGTTTGAAAGAAAATTATTTTCTTTTTCTTTTCCTGTTACTGTGCTCTTCAGAATGCAAAATAAGGTCCTCAAGACTGAAAATTAAGAGCCTGTGAATTCAAAACACAAGAAAGAAAGACAAGAGATGGCTGAAGAAAAGCAAATCAGCTTTAAGCATTTGAAGTTTGAATGTTGAAGTATTTTTAAACAGGTTTGTTTTTCAGAGAGAAATCACATCAGTAAACATTTTGCCATTTTCTGATATTTTAGAAAACACCTGCTGATTTACAAACAGCTCTCACTATGAATGTAAATCTATTATTTTCCTAACAACATTAGCCTTCTCATAAATACAGTCTAATTCTACAAGATGCTGAGTATTCACAACTCACACAAGCTTTTCTGGGGATTAACGTTGCTCAAAACCTTCTAAAAGCTAGATAGAGAAGTTATCTGTTGCATGTATTAGAAGTATTTTTCCAACTGCTAAAGGTCTGGTTGACAGAGATTTCCCACCACACGTCCAACCCTAAGTAAAACAAAAAAATAATTACCTTCTTCTTTCAAGCAAAGCATGTTTAATAATAATAATGACTGTTATTCAGAAACAACAGGCATTATTCTACCATCTATTAAGTCCAGAAAGGCATTAATGCAAAAATATCTTAAGGACTGAGTCAGAAATCAGACCAATTTTTTTCCTTTTTCTTTTCCTACTGAATATTGGGGGACTTGTTTTGTTTCTTAATATATAGCCTTTAAGAGTAATTTGCTAAACTATGATTTGCAATGTGCAAATAAGTCTACTTAAGTCCATTATCCTGTGTTATAAAGTAATTTCTGACACCTTAACAGCACTCAATTTAATTACAACACACTGAAACAGTAGAGCTGACTCCCAAAGGAACCAGTTTGGATCAGAAGATGATGATATACGCTAGCTGCTTATCAGCTTTCAGCATCAGATCCACCATCAGCTGTTTTCAAGAACAATATCAGAACATCTGCATCATCATATTATTTTCTGGCAAAAAGCCCTCCAAAAGCCAGCAATTGCATTCAACAATGTGCACATACCCACACTTGTAAGCAGACATATTTAAAACCCAGCAGCTTTACTGTAATGACTAAAGGAGACAAAAAAAACCAAAACCAAAACAAACAAACAAACAAAAACCCCCCAAAAAACCAAATAAAAAACCCCAAAACAAACAAAAAAAAAAAAAAAAAGAAACCATTTTGATTCAGTAATCATCAATTTCTGCAACAGAATCCCCACTGGGTAATTCATCAGGGCATCTATTCTATATCTAGTGTGGCAAGACAGCAAAAACACTTACGGCCTCCAAAAAGAAAAACACTTGTGACAAAACTATTAAGCATTCCTGGTGATTAGCAATAGACACTCATTATTTCAAGACTGTCTTGAACCAATGCCCCAGACAAAACCATGCAATCATATCTGCTGCTGTCAGGATGAAATCAAGGCATCATTTTCTGTATTCCTTCAAGAAAAAGCAAGTTACTCAGCAGCATCCACAAAGCTCCTTCTGAGACAATATAGAAGTTATCTGAGGAAAGAGTATATAATTCCTCTTGTGGCTCTACAGAGAGATGCAGGTCGATACCTTAAATTTAGGTAGTATTTTTACCTTTGGAGCTTTTACAGACTCTCAAGAGTGGTTTGAAGCAAAACCTTTAAGGCAGCATAAATGAAAGGATTCTGTTTCTGCTGGTGTCTGAAGATTAAGTACCATTACTTGCCTTCCTCAAAATGAAAGTAATCGGAAATTACTATTCTACCAACTGACATGTCACAGGAAGAAACCTAGCTGGTTAGCTGGCAAGCAACCATGCAAATCAAACTCAAGATGTGGTTCTGTCTATGCAGAGAAGTCTGAAGAGGGCAAAGAAAGGCTGTAACACTGGCTTTCTGGGAGCAAACTTGCTATACATGCTCTGTAGACTCTGCTTTCATACCAAGGTCTCAATCAAAGTTTCATGCACAGATTCATCTCCTGTGCAGCAGACTCAATAAATACAGAAAACCCAAATATATGTTTGCTTTTACAACTAGAGAATAATGTAAAGAGAGATACAAGTAAATTAACAAAACAAGATAAGCATTCTTCAAAATGCTTTAAAATTTTTACCGATAGTATTCTCAAAGAGGCCACCATCTCACTTCTCCATTTTCAAGGGGACAATGAAGTGCTCACATTGGCTAACAGGAATTCAGAAAAGAAAGATATCCACTCCTTACTGCACAGATCCCCTTTAAAAATTGCAAAGGACTTTGCTTTTATTTCTGACAATGCAATGCAGCCAAATGCTGATCTCAGTGTAAAATAATCAAATACTGATTTTAATAAAGTAATTTAAATTACTTCTAAGATCTAATATGGATGAGATTGACAGAAGCTCTCTCTTTCAGGACCCTAAAGTTAGGAGATCCTACAGTGCCATGGAAGGATGAACTCAACCAACGTGGACCACCTGAATTCTAGAAACTTAGTTGTCTTCCTCCTGTCAGTGGAAAAATGAAAACTAAAAACACCAATCCCAAGAGGCAGTAAACACTGTTGCAAACCAGTTTCCATGAAGAAAACTGATGACTTTCAAAGCTATTAAATGACACTGCCATCTGACCTTGTTGGATATCTAATTACAGCCATTCTTTTACAAACATAACAACAGTTGCTTTAATGAGCATCTTTCCGCTTTCTTTACTGTGTTAGAAGGTCCTATGTTTCACTCAGGATTTCACTTTCAAAACTGATAGAAATCTCAATACTTTCTGAAAAAGAATGAGATTATTGCATATCCCTGTTTTTTAAAGACCATTTTTGTACACTGCAGTGTTTATAGTCTAAAATGTCCAAAATAGTGTACCTAGTACAGTTCCAGGCAAAGAAAAGTAGAAACAGTAACACTGTCACAGAAAATGACCTCTTCTAAATTTCAGTTAGACAAACTTTCTCCTAAATAGAATACAAATAAGTGTGTGCAAATCTAGCAGATATAATTACACAATCAACAATTATGTGGTGAAATGGACTGGAAAAATAAAATTTAAACAATAAATGTTAATTTGTATTTGCTAACCACGAAAGATGTGGCTGGTGCTCTGCAAGGTGCAAAATCCCTTAAAAAAAAGATTCTCTTAAAAATTCAAGGAATGATATGAGGAAGTCACATTTAGGAAAGTCTATGTAGATGGCATTTATTTGAATTATAAAACAGCTACTATGAAAATTCAAGACTATGTATACATGTTTATTGCTCTGGTTTAAAAGGGCCACCAGAATATATTTGGAATGCACAGTTTAGAAGCAAGAATCAAATTATGACTGCATTTTCCTATGTTGCGAGTGCACACATTTTCCAAACTGCAATCTTGTGGCAGGAAGAGTATTTGAGTCATGTGTGCTTGCATGACTCACAAAACATGTATTAAGGAGAGAGCTGAAAAAAGGAAGGGGAAAGGCCCTGTATCCCTAACTGGGAGATTACTCCTTTAGCAGGATGTGGTTTCAAAACAGGAGGACAGTAAGACATTGAGCCGAACATTGCTAGAGGAATCAGAGTGAAACAGGGAATCTGCACTGGAGATATACAGGAAGGCTCCCAAGGTCTGGAGGATTATAAGCACATAAAGGAAATTCCAATAAAGCATTAGAACTGAAAGAGTACAAAGTTAAATTTTAGATGTGCTTTCCAAATGACTTACAGAAGACAGAGTAGTGCCTTAAACCCCAGAAAAGCTGTATTGATAAGATAGAAAGGGCAATGGACTTTGAAAGGCAAAACGTATTCCTTCTTCTTGAATCATTTCAAACTTCACTGCAGTTAACTATGCATACACAAATGCCACTTCCTCAAATTTCAGCTCATTATAGCAACCCCCTCTTTTAAATGAAGAATGATATCGGCCTGACCCCACAGCAGATCTGCACAAATTTGCAGTATGCTTGAAGGGTTACTGAAATATGTTTTTCTTCCTTAATCCTCAGCTTCTCTTCCAGGAGGTGATCAACACCAATTCCTTTTACTCTTCTCTTTCCACATTTTTTTTGGTCTTTGTCAGCTCAGTATTGTCAACATGCAAAAATACGGCAGAGCTTGTTACAGTCTGCTTCCAAAAGGATGTCCGTAAGGAATGAGAACCATATGAGCACTACTCTTAATAACTGTGTCCACTGCTGATGGTATTTCCTTTTGAATTTCAGAAAGATTTCCTGTCATCTTTGACTTACACTTTGTGCCTGTTTAAAAGCACAGTTAGGTTGCAGGCATTGCTCCAGAATATTTATCCATACTAGAACCTAAATATCTGGCTGGATAATTTTAATAAATTCAGACATATGGGTCCTACCAGGTAATTTTTCCTCATGAAATTTTCACAAGATTACCAGATCCCAAGAGCAAGAAGAAGCAGAAATAAATCTACAGCTCATTACGCAACATAATGAAAAAGCTCAAGTAAGGCTCTAGCTTATGGCATAAGAATTTGGGCAGGAGACTTTTAGAAGTTGGATCGGTTCAGTGGCTCTTCTGACACTACAGCTTTAAACCAGCTGCAGGAACATTACTAACAGGTGGTGTGCTGCAGCGCAGGGACTAAACTAAGAGGTCTGTGAACCTTCAGTTGAGGTGCCTCCTCCCAAATCCCAAGGTCTCCAGCAACTTGTTGTCTCAAGTTGTTCTGCAGTTAAAGGTTACTGAGGCTCTTTTCCACACTCTGCCTACAACTTGCAGTAAAGAAGAAATTACTAGTAGAGAAAAAACAAAACAAAACAAAACAAACAAACAAACAAAAACAACGAAAAAAGCAGCACAGAGAAATAAATTCAGCTCAGGTATACGGAAGCACAGCTCCATAAGCTGCCAGAGGAAGGAGGTGCAGCCCTTTCAACCAGCACTGAGCCTGACAATTCTGCTCTTCTACCAGCACACAAAGTCCATTCAGAAAGCTACAGATCAAGTAATAGTTTCAGACCAGATTCAATGAATCACTTTAGGTGCCCGAAGCCCAACACTGCTGAAATTTCCCCTGAAACACAACACAGAAGCCAGTACCATGGGCTGCTCTGCTCTCCTCTACAGAGCACGGGGCTGAGGCACCTCAGACTGGGTATCCAGAACAGTTAACAGATCCAGCAGAACAAGGAATCACTATGCAAGCTGAAGTGACCTTAGGAGATGAGACAGTCTATACCCTTCTGCCTTAAAGAATGTGAAGTTTAGATCAAATTGCCAAGGGTCTGTCCAATACAGGATCTTCAATAATGAAAATATCACTACCTCTCTGAAAAAACAGTTTTAATGTCTGACCATTGTTATGGTGGAGAATTTTTTTCCCGTGTATCTACTTGGGTTTTATCATGGTCTATTACTCGTGCTTTTTGCCTCTCATCTTTATCACTATGCACCTTGAGAAGAATTTGGCTCCATTGATCTTCTCTACACCTTCCCATTAGGTAGTTGCAGACAGCTCATGACAAAAAAGATTATATAAAGTTAATTATATTTAACTAGCAACTGCCTACATCTCACCAACAGGAAAATTCCTGCCTTTCAAGGGATTCAGTAACTTGGAGACATGGAATCCACAGCATTACTCTCTCCTCCAGAAAAGTTGTCCATATCCTCATCTTCAGAAGATTGGCGAGTAGAACTGGTTTGTGTAAGACACAGCTAGGCGAGATGGAAGAGTGAGCTTTGAAATTTTTTTGCAAGTCTTTGGAGTGGAAGCCTCACTTTGGAAGTGAAACACACAAATTCAAATCCTCCTTCTGCTTGCTCAAGCTCAGGTCTGGAACATATTCCCTTAGCAGTGGGGAAAGCTACTGCCCATTAGCAGTTTATGGGAGTAATCTCCAACACTCTTGTCCTACCCAAGAACTGAACAAGTAACATGTAAGGAGCGAACATGGCACAAGATCAACAGCAGCAAGGGGGAAGTGGCTCCTGCACTAGTCCTGCTCTTCATCTGGTGACTCTCATGTACATTGAGGCAGAAAGAACAAACGTACATCACAAAAATGCAACTTGATGCAGAGATGGCTGAGCTCCTGGAGAGTTGAGCCAGTGAATATAGATAGAATATTACAACATGGCAAGGACTTCACCAGCTTCACAGAGGAACTGCGTGAACATGGAGTTAGCATAGCAGGATATTGAAAGAAATAAGCCTTGCCAAGTCGGCCAATATGGCTAGACTGTGTCTGTGTGTAAGTGAAAATCCAAGCACTGCTGTGCCCTATGTTTTTCCCAATTTAATCTCTACTTGCCTCAGCATTGCTGGCTCTATGTTCCATTTTACACCAGACACATTTCTGGGAACAAAAAGTAAGCCTACACTTGTGAAGAGACCAACATTTCTAAATATGCACTGGGCTTCCTCTGAGATTACCTACCAGATCCAACTGTGTGAACAACTTAAGACACAGAAATGCTTCAAATCCAAAAAGACATTGGTGTGATCTCAGCACTGGGCTGCTTAACCCTATCAATACTGAGGGAGACCCTGCCATGCACAGATGCAGCTTGACATGCTCAGGAAACTTTAAAGCTGTAACAGTGATACACCCGGGAATGAGGAGGGTTAGAGGCATGGCACTTTGGATTTGGAAGGCAGCTATTCCTTCAAGTGCACAAGTTGTTTTGTGACCTGGAAGCTGATTTTTTTGTAGTGTTATCCTTGATGTACACACTTGGAAGAAACAAGGATGCAGCCAACAAACCAGAAACTGGTACAGGTATGTGTACATGTCCTGAAAAGGACCAGGTATCATGTCCCCTACTCTTAGATGTACCTGTTTCTCTGTTTGGACTTCAAACTAGCATATCATATAATTTCATTTTATGCAAAATTCAAGTTGTCTTTTCAAATTGTATATACACAGATCACTTTGATTTGCAAGCTGTGACGATCATGCCTTAAATATGTGAGTGTGGAGTGCAAAATCTTCTAATATAGGTGTGATTGGTGCTAAACACCAAGGAAGTACCTATCCTGAGAAACGGACTTGGTTGTTCTCTAGCTAAGGGTCTGAGTTATAAAGCACTCAATCTTCTCAGGAAAGGAGTGTTTGGGACCCTGATGAAATATATATATATTCCTGCAGCACAATCTGCATTCCATGATGTGTTAGTTACTTTCCATGCATGTGTAGCATGAGGCAGTTCACAGCCCCATGGGTTGAAAATAAGAGCAATAATGTTATGCAGACTTTGGAATTTATTACTACCATAAAAGACGAAGAAATTTTAATACTGTGAAAAGCAAGTCATCACATGTCACCTCCCAATCCTACCATACATATCTGAAGAACCCAGTGACCCACAGTCCTCTTAGGGAAAGAGCTTTTCACTCATAGCTGAATCCTGAAGATAAAGTCATTATGTAGGATGATTGGAATAATGATGCAAAGTTAACACTCAGACTTAAGTATTTCCAGACACATTTTCCCTGTTTGGCAGAAAACTTGTTTTGTAAGACAGAGAGTCCTTCTAATATAACAGCATAGCAACTGCAGCTTAGAACAGACCAAGTTGGTTAATGGACTGTTAGGACACTTTTGCTGTGTAACAGCATTTAGACGCATGTATTTAAAAAACAGGTGGATAATCCAAATGTTCAGTTACTAGGACACTAACAGTTATGTCCATGGCAATTTTGTTTCTGTTCTTTAAACAAATCATCACTTGCAAGCACTAATGTTAAAAGCAGAAAGCGACTCTAGTACACAGTGGCTATAAATGCCAAATCAATTTTCAGCAGATAATAAAGTCCATGTTTTACAATCAGCAATACACTGTTTTACTACCCAAAATGTAAGCTAATAATATATAGCTCTGCTAAATGGAAAATGCAGATATGCTGTTAAGAAATGGGCTGGCTGTGAGATGATGGATCATTTCTGCCGGGACCTTCTTAAAGCTATGTGCAAATGTTTTGAAAATATCACATGATGTGGCCATGTGTTAAAAATTACAGCCAGTTAAGTTCTCTGCTAAGAAAAATATGTGGGCAATTTATGAAATGCACTCCAGGATGAAGATATCTTAAGTAAAACCAGATTTTGAAAACAAACCCATTTTTTTTGAAACATGAACTTAAAAAAAAAAATAGTTGCAGCCACATCTGGAGAGCAGAAGTAAAGAAAGGGTGGTCTGACCTAATACCAGGCCATCTTCTGAAAGAGCAGCATTATTTCTGGGCTACAATGACTGTGATCACTGATTGTCCTTTTAAGGAAACCATGCTGAATACTGCCATGGGCAATAATAAAGCATTTTGTAGGCCAACATCTGTTCTTTGAAAGTACTATAAAATGACTGATAGATTTGTAATGTTTCATAAATAAAGTCCGGAATAAACTACTAAAAAAAAAAAAAAAGAAACCAACCACCACATTCACAGTAATCAGAGAAACTGGTATATGGTATTAGATTTGAACACTGTTCCCCCAGGAACAATTATTTAGACATAAACGCTTCCTAGAGCTCGCTACACAGAATGACAAAATGGTTAACTTGGTTATGGCAAGCTGCATGTTAACGGGATTATCTTTCTAGAGACTTTTCTCAGAGTTGCAGCAATGCCTTCACAGAGGTCTGAATGGCTTTTACAGCGCTTCATTAGCCAGCCCCGCTGCTGTCGCTTTGCCCCGACAGGGGAGCGATGAGGTGAGCGCCCAGTCGCAATTATAACAGTACGAGCAGTTCGTCTTTGAAGGGCAAATTTAGTTTGTGTAATTGCAACCACCACACATAAACCAGAACCCGTCTTTATTAACTCATGTTCTTTCCCCAAAAGAAGGACTTCAGATGTCAGAATCACTAAAGGGATGGTTCTGAAATCAAGACTTCACACACACACAAAAGGCACTGACATAATATCAGATTACATAAAAATACACATCCTTTTAATCTCTTGTACATAATGTGCTTACTTTTAAAATACAAAATCTGCCCCAGATGGCTAATAATGCCCATTTGAAAAAACACAACACCACAATATTAAAGGGCTAAAATATGCTGTGAACAGATTGAGAGGCAGTTCATCCTAGAGGAGAGTAAAAAAGTGCAGATGGGTGTCAAAAATAGCCAAGTGTCAGATCTGTTCAAGTATCTCCATTCTGGCACATGCTCCCAGTCACAGCTGTTAGTGTATTCTCTGTATCCAAGTGCAAGGTTTTCTAACACTCAGAGCTGACATTAAAACACACTTCTTGCTTGCTACTGCTTTAAGGAGAATGCTGCAAATAAAAGATTTATTTAGTGGTAAAGCTTAACGAGTATTGATAAGGGTATACATACTTGAATGTAGCACATGCCATTTTGATTAAAGATGCATGAAATTTTAACCAGCAGGTAGATTAAGTAATTTAAATGCCAAAGGCTTAATAGGTTTTCAAAAATGTCCACTCTAAGCATTCCAACAGTTTGCCAATAGCCCCAAATAATGCACACGAGGATCAAAACTGATAAGATTGTGTCATTTTAGTACACCTAAATATCTTGATAAAACACAGAAATAGTAAAACTGCATGAGAAGATGAGTTTCACACAAACATAAGGGAAACATCAGTGGATTCAAATTATGCACAACGCACGGTTTTCCTAATTAATGAATTACCA
The DNA here is from genome assembly GCF_009650955.1 of Corvus moneduloides. Classification (NCBI taxonomy): domain Eukaryota; kingdom Metazoa; phylum Chordata; class Aves; order Passeriformes; family Corvidae; genus Corvus; species Corvus moneduloides. The sequence continues at coordinate 140,610,376 of NC_045476.1, forward strand.
TGGTATTTCTAATGAAGACCACATTCCCAGGAATGCAATGCATGCAAATCAAATTTGATGTTTAAAGGGTTAAATTGACCTTTCATAGTCCTCAGTTGTTATCTATGCAAATTAATTTGCCCATATTTCAACCATATAAATCCTCTTAACCTTGTGCTTTGAGCAAACAGAGCCCGCTTTCTTGTTACAATCACGGGATCAGCAAACATACCAGCAGTAGGGTATGACCGTATACAAAAATCCTAAAAGGAAAACATTCTTCCAACAACTGGCAATACCTACATGCAACTGTGGCTGCAGTAAACTGGCAGATACTGTTTCAAAACACCATCTGCGAGGTGTACAGACTCTCTGTGATCAAGCGTAGCCTCTTCTGCCTGTCCTACCCAAATAATCCACAAGAACCAGCCAGCTGTAGGATCTCTAGCCCTGTCTTTTTTTTTATCCAGAACACAGGCTGTTAAAATCAGGCACATGGCTTTCTCCAGTCCTTACCAAAGGGGGGAAAAAAACACAAACAAAACACACCAAATTCAATCTACTCAGTTGTGGTCAAGCATCTCACAAAACCCCTCAACAAATCACCCTGCATAGAAGAGTTTTTATTGGCAATAACACTTATCAATTAGACAAGTGATCGTAAGATCCAAGAGTAATATTTTCCTGAGGAAACCGACCTATTGTAACTCCCAGCTCCACAGCAATTCCTCTAATTCAGCAGATTTTTTAATTGTTTTATTTTGAATCAACGTATTTTGGTGATTTGCCTGGTGACAGTGACGGACTATGATTTAGGGCAAGGCTGGAATAATCTGTTTTATAAATCTCCCTCACTTCTCCAACATAAACAGCTTTTCACAGAGATAATTTCAGCTGATGGGTAAACACTGTGAATGATCTCTGACGATCAAATGTTTGCAGATTCAAGGTGCAGCTGACAGTCATGAAAGCCAGCCCGAAGCTGTATTTCTCTTTGCTAAAATGATCCCCTGTGCAGAGCCCTGCACCCACAAAGCTGGTGACTTTCTGCTATTTCTACCCCTTTTCATTGAAACATCCAGTCCTGCTGTAAGTATCATCTCTAGCAGTTCACTTGCACAAATTCCCCTCCCCCCAACACACACACAACAAAATTAGCATCCGCGATCGCTCTGTACCGGTATCAGCTTGCAAATCACCCTCTATATTAAAAGAGAAAAGAAAAAAAAGAGAGGGAAAATATACTATCAAAAAACGATTAGCGTTTCCTCATTTAGAACCGAAAGAGCTGCAATAATTTCGACTCACCAGGCATCCTTGGATAAAATATACCACACTGTAAATGGCTCTCTCCTAAAAGCAAGCTTATTTAGGGCTCAGTGCCTCCTGTTCTGGAATGAACAGAGAGAAGCGAGGAGGGCCATCAGAACTGGCTGTGGCAGCGTAGCTGGAGGCAGGATGCTGGGCGCGTGCGTTTGCCAGGCAAAGACAGATGGAGAGCTGACACTCTGTATTGCACTTGGAGCAGAAATGTGAATGATGACAGGAGCACATGTGGCCTTGAACCCAGCCCTGTCTCTTCAGGCAGAACAATGACAGGGATGTGTGTGCAAATTATCACAACCCCGGCTCCCCTCAGCTGACTCCTTTTACTCTACCTTTCACACCAAGTTCCAGATGACCAAAGAATAGAAACTAAAATGCAGAGTGATAAGCCAAACACTGAATTATTCATTTTTTCTTTAAAAGTTAACCCTTTCCTCTGCTGACAACAATTAAAGAAAAAGCGTCACTTTGGATCAGCTCTCCTCCAAATATGGAAACAAATTCATTCTTTATTTTAACAGCCGTAATTTTGCACTCCATAGGACTATGTTTGTTTATTTAGCTAGAAATTCAAAACGTGCAGAAGAATATACAGGAGCCCCCCCCTCTTCCCACATTTATGACATTATTATTCTCCTTTACTATGGGGAACGGAGTATCAAAATCACTCCCTCTCTCAGATCCACAGTAGTATGTGTAAAATAGAACACACTTAGAAAGCAGACCACTTACATTTTACTATGGTGCTTTTAACCCCCTGGGATTCTTCCATTGATATGTTCCAAACATTTGCAGCTTACTCTCCTTTACCTTGCATAGTGATCCATGGGGGATGAAAACAAAATCTTCCCTGTAAAGCTTTTTCAAAAGCTAAACAATCATGTCCTCCCAATTTCTGATTTTGTGAACCCCTTCAATGTTTATCCTTCACATGAATAAGGTATGCCTGGCTAGGTTCAATTCACTCTTCCCTATTAAGCTTTAATGGACACCATGATACATAAAACTACAAGTCTTTGTTATAGTGCCTTATCTAAAGCTGGCTATTTTCTTCTCAGCAGTCCCTCCTTAGTCCTTTGTAAAACATCTTTGCCTCTTAGAAGAAACATACGCTTGACTCGCATGCCTTCTGTAGCACATACATCTTTGCACAAAATTCCAGGCACAAGAAAAATATCATCTTTTTTTAAAACTCTCCTCCCATTCAGCACTTGCAAAAGCTTCCTTTAGTAATGAGCATTTCTCCAGTAACTAGCACATAGGTCCTGGTTCTGGTTCTGACTTTGCCTTTGCATTATACATTCAAACCCTTTATGGAAAGGCAACAATTCTCAGTCAGATCTTCTCAGTGTAAGGTCTGTCCTTGTGTACTTATTTATGCACTCCCTGATTTTGCATTATGCCATCTTCTGCCTCTATTACACACAAACAACTCTGCTTTTAGGCCTTCCTCTTCCTTCCTCTAGCTACCACAGAGCCTGATAATGATCTGTTTAGGAAAAGGACACATATGGAAAATTAAGCAGAAAATAACTGTCCCTCCTAGTGTCCAGACTGAACTCATGAATATTTCTCAGTTAAAGAAAATGAATCACTTAATTTACTGATATTTCCATAATACCTTTTTAACACAATCTAAATAGCACCCTTAAGTTTCAAATAAAATGGGAGAGAAACTCCAAACACAGGACTAGCAAATCCAAGACTATCAAGAAGAAAAGGAGCAGCTCCCCTGCCCCAATAAACAGCCCAGCACGAGCAACCTAATGTGTCTGCTACTTGAGGTAGGTCTTTTCTTCATCTTCATCAGACATCTATCATAATGAAGTTCTCTATAATGGATATTTGAGTGTCAGAGAGCCCAAGAGAAACACCAAAACTTGAAAACATTTTCATGACAGTCCACTTTCATGAAGGGAGGAAAAGTGGAGGGGTAAAAACAAGCAAGGGAAACGGAGACAAGAGAAGTCTGTGCCAACAAGGCCTTTAAAGACTTTACTGTCCTTTTGGTTTTATTATTCGATGCACTATTTAAAACCAGTCAGGTAGTATTGTATTTGCTATGTTGTTTTTCTTTTGTAATGCTGTACTCTACACGAAAGGAAAAACATTTTCACAGTTGGAAATGCAACCTTTCATCAACATAGACGCAGCCTGAATCAGCTTCAGAGTAGAAAGTAACGTGTCAAAGGTATGATGCATTTTAATAAAACCAAACAATATTCACTCTTAAAAGAAGGTCTTAATATCAGTACATTGTAAATCCACAGACCATGGCTCACAAAATTGAGCTTCCATATGCTGTGTGATTATGCATCTTTTTTCTGTGTGTAAAAAGCCTTTTTAAGCTGTTATCTGACTACAGTAATTGCCACTTAAATTGATCCACGTCAACAAAACCTGGATCCCTGGAGATTCTCACCTAGAAGTCTGCTCATGGAAGAGGCTAACAGAATGCCTGTGCATCCGAGACTACTTCAGCATTTTCTCAAGCAGCCAGCTGCATGAATAGTTTTTCCCTCTCATTATTTAATACACTGAGGCAGGCAGCAACCCATTTGGCAGTCCTCCCTGAAGAAGTATCTGTGGATATTTATTTGCTTTCCCCACCCCCATTTTTAATGCGGTCACCTAAAGCTTGCCCCAAAAGTTTTTGCACCAGATCTAAAATTTTAGCAGGCCAAGCAAAAGTGGACAGCCCATTCTGTAAAATAGTTTTATTCTCCACCAAGAAAGGAAAGGCAGTGGTTTTAACATAGAACAGTTCTGCTGCATCACAAGAGTCAGAGTACTACCAAAATGAAAGGGATACAAAGAGAGTGAAAAATCTACAGGACAATCTAGGGCCAGTTTCTTTATGGTACACATTACATTACACCATCCTGGGTGGGCACCAGCTCCTTCTTTGATGATCGCTCAAAATGCTTTACAAAATCATTTTAAATCATCCTCTAGGAGTCCTTATTTTGAAAACAGGTAGAGAAGGCAAACCAGTCTCCATAGTCTTGTATTTGAAGGGGAAGAAAAAAGATTTTTATGCAGAGGATGATATAAGGTAGCCAAGACATGGATCTGATGGAAAAGGGAAATTCCTGATGACCATCATTTAAAAGTACAGAGATTGCCTTTTGTGCAAACCCAGCTTAATAACAGGGATTGGAAGTCCACTGAAACACATCTGTAGTTAATGAAAGCTCTCTATTAACAGTGAACGAAGAATTTAACTCAAAGCTTTTCTGTAGGACTTCTCAACTTCCCGCTCTACTTATAGCAGACTGTTGTGATACATTGTGACTTCACACAGTGGGTATTAAGTGAGTTAATTCAAAGGAGCTGAAACCTCATTGATCCTAATTGAAAGCAATACACCCAACCAAATAGTTTTCTACCCCATCTGCTCTGGCCTGCCACCAGCTATTCAATACAAGAGAATTAATAGTTTCAGATATTCTAACAGACCCAATAAAAGCACTCATTTAAGCAGGACTGCATTAACAAAGTGAAAAACCAAGGGCAAAATGGGTTCAAATGGAGCATTTTACTCCTAGTTGGCTTTAACAAAGCTGAATAATGCTTATTCTGACTTTTTATGTGCAAGACTTGATAAACTGAATGAGAAGGCACTCAATGATCAGTCAACGAGCATTGATGAATGGTCATTAGGACCCCCCCAATCTCAGGGAAGGCCATTCCACAAAGTGGCACACCAGCTTGAAAGGGCGGACTCACTAATGTCCAGATTTCCCCGCTTGCTTGTTCCACTTTCACTTTCAGACCAGTAGCCACCAAATGAGGCTGACATATTGGAAAATAATCTTTTATGGGCGAGTGGTAAATAAAAATAGAGGCATTAGCTGGGCTTTCAAATTCAAATCTACTAGTTTTGTCAGCCCCAAAACGTTTTGATTTTCCACCCAGCTGGAAGCTATTAGTGTTTTCTTAAGGCATCCCACTGACAGGGCAAACCCACCTAATGTGTGAGCTGTGGAGCTGATGCAGGGGACAGGGGACAACCACTTCTGGATGCTTTCTTAACTTTATTCAGTTAACTTTATTCAGTCCAACCAAAGTCCAGTAAAGGCAACACCTTCAGGAGAAGCTCACTAATTTCTTGCTGCCCAAGTATCTCAGATTTCCTGGTGCAATGGCAACCCACCTGGGCCTGCACCCTCAGTGCAACTTTTTTCATGACATTGTACCTAGCCTCCCTTGGTTCTACTGCACCACCACAAAAGGCTCAAGTTATCCAAGAAAGGCACAGCACTTCTCTATAAACTTCTAATTCTTTGCTTGGAGATGGAATTTAAATATTCCAAAAAGATATGTGCTTATCTGTTAACAGCAGCTCTTTATGCATGCAACACAAAACATTTGCCAGATAACGCTAAACATTTCCCTTAGCATTTCCTTATTGGCAAGGCTTTCTGGACTTCTGAAAAAAGACAAATGAGACATTTAAAACATACACTGCTCTGTGAAACATAGACTAATTGGGATTACCTACACAAATCAAATACTGAGCAGTTGAAAGAGTCACCAAGGTGGGAAGAAAATATTCTTGGTTGTCTAAGACAAACTGCTGATTACGTTACCTTAAGTACTAGATTAAATTCATTGGAATTGAGAAAGCATTCATGTCTTTCCAGTTAAGAAAACTTGCAAGTTATATCCATATTTCAACAATACTCCAAAGCGTATTTTAAATCATATGTTAAGAAAAGGCAGCCTCGATAGTGGATTAGACTTAACAGCCTAGACTGCCTACTGCTTTTTGATTTTAAAAAACCCCCAAAATTAATTCTTGTTGAACATTTAGAAATTCCAGTGACATTTCAGGTGCATTTCAGGTTTTAAAGCAATGAAAATATACATTAAGACCTAACATCAAAGAACAGTTCCACAAAAAATTAACTGACTCAGAATGAGAGGGACAACATTCAGGCCCTAGTGACTGCATGCTCTTTTACTCTCTATATACATTTTAGTAAGAACACTCACATGGACAAACTCACATATAAGTGTACCTGTCTTGGTGTCTATTTCTTTCACTAGATCTAGGCTAAACAAGTTTTGCCTCACATTTTTATTAAAAACTATGTTTTCCATAATGTGGGTAACGTAAATTAGAATTGACTGCTAATTTCTATCATCATTTGACTTCAAAGAAAATTACCACACCATCTGTGCATAGACACCACTCAAGCACTTTAGAAAATTTGATATTGATTTGAAAATATTTCCGAAAGAAAACACCAATGATGCTGTCTCACCAACAGGGAGAGAACACATTTAGTGTGACTTGGAGAAGCCTGGAAGAGAATATCTGCTCCTGCTGAACTATGGCCATATTTTAAGATACAAAAAGAAGGAGAAGGGGGGGAGGGGAGGGGAGAAGAAGGGAAGAAAAAAATGGTTTCAAGCTATCAGTTGCTTTTTGACTTGAAGCTCAGGGTGTTTGTTCATTTAACATGGGTAGGGAAACTCCTCCTGCTGTAGTATATTAACCCAAGTTTTGACCTCTAATCGATGTCTTTTGAATGTATAGGACCTTCATAATAAAGATAATGTAGAGCATATTTGTGTGAAAGCGTATCTACCACTAGCCATAAATTTGAGCCTTGCATTTTTCTCTGCAACATATCAATATTTGTGACACTAGCTAAACATATTTTATTCATTTGACAAGGATTGTTACATTATATTGAAAACTTTTGTTTCAATGTCACCACCTCCCCGTTTTGACTGATGGCGAGTTAGTTTTGTTAAAATGCACGGGGTGATAGCGTATGCTCCAGTGAACTTTCCCTCCTCTCAGCACCAGAGACAAAAACCTGCAGCTCTGCTCTGTGCTGGCAGCCATCTGGCCAGCTTTCTCTCAATGCCTGGCCCACACCACACTGCAGGCAAAATTTCAGGGCTCTAGAGTTCTGTGGAGCTATTCATGACATACCAATTTCACATTTTCTGCTTGTATGCTTGCAACAATAAATGCTAATGAGGACTATGAATGACATTTTTAAAGACAATAAAAAGGTCTCCAAATCCCCTGCATATGGAGACACTATTTTCTAAACTTCACCTTCTGTTAGGGAGCCATTACACTCTAAAGGAAAAAAATAACCTAAGGAGAACAATGAGATGATCAAAGCATAACCAAGTCCTTAAGAATTCCAAAGAAAACAATGTTTGCAAAGCTAGCTTAATGACAGACAGATTTTATGCTGATGTACCGCACTAACACTTAAGCATTGTACCTCTCTTTTTCGATAACACTGCTACTTCTCATCGAGGGGCTCAGAACTGGGGGGGGGGGGAGGGGGGGGAAGTCATAGCAAATCCTCCTTTTCACTGATCACATATAAGTCTACAAGCCACAGACTTGGACTTAGCAATTACTAATCTCTAGATGAGTCCAAGAATACTCAAAATAAGCCCCAGAATAAACTGTAATTACTAATGGATTTGGAATGCTATGCTTCATAGAGATCTCTGTGCTGACAAAGTGTGGCCAAGACAAATATCAAATTATATTTTCTTTCCCCAAATCTGCCTATTGCAATGCTATTACTAAGAGAAAGAAACGAGAAAAGAGAAAAAAAAGAAAGAGAGAGAAAGAGAGAACAAGAGAGAAGGAGAGAAAGAAAGAGAAAAGGAGAGAAGGAGAGAAGAAGAGAGAGAAAAAGAGAGAGAGAGAGAAAGAGAAAAGAAAGAAAGAAAGAAAGAGAGAAAAAGAGAGAAAGAGAGAAAGAGAGAAAGAGAGAAAGAGAGAGAAAGAGAGAAAGAGAGAGAAAGAGAGAAAGAGAGAGAAAGAGAGAAAGAGAGAAAGAGAGAAAGAGAGAAAGAGAGAAAGAGAGAAAGAGAGAAAGAGAGAAGGAAGTTGCTTTTACTCTGGGAAATGTCTTCTATATTAAGGACAACTTCCCCTTATTAGGAAGATTAAAAACACTTCCAGGAAAATCCACCAGGTGGAGCAAATACACAGCAATACAAAACATTTATTTATGCTCGTACTGCCATTTTCAACAAGGGGAAAATGGTTTATATGCAAATATTCTTACCTACTGACCTCTCTTCTTCACCCTTTTGTCATATATTGATCAATTTGTATTCATTTACTACATTTATAACGGTACAAAAACTTCATTCAAAGGGGCCTTCACACAAAGCTATTGTTCCTGATGAGCTCAATACAAATTTGCAAACCACAATAGTAATCAGAAATACAAGGGAAATTCAAGAATAGTATTTTATATATATATAAAATTTTATATATATATATTATATATATAAAATTATCTATCTATCTATCTATATGTATATAATTTTTCCCAACAATATAAGGTTGTGCTTGTAGAACACACTGACAAGTATTCAGAAAATAAAGCTTATTCTTACATCAGGTAGCAAAATCTTTGCACTGGCCTCCACTGTAATGGGCTGGAAACACGGCTGTTCTGCATGTCTGGTTATGTTTTTATACACACAGTAGTGCCTGTAACATCACAGCAGTGCCACGGTACAGCATGTTGGTGTTTACTATTAATGCTTTATTTTAGTATGACATCTGTCAACTACTGAGTAATTTCAAGAGGGCAAGTGAATGAGGACTGTAAATAAATATTTCAGCATATCTAGGACAGCTAAGCATTATTTCCTCATTTAAATTATTTGCTTTCCAGAGCCAGGTGAGAAAGTCACCTCATCATCAAGTATTTTCAGTTTCCCTGATGAATTAGGAGGTCTAATGGAACAAAGGCATGAGGCCACATTTTTACATGAAGAGAACTAAGTCCTAACAGAACAGTGGTTCTTTTATGGATGAGTTTTCTCACAGTTATAATAGGACAACCCACTGCCAGACCCTGCAATTGCTAAAATGCCAAGCAGTATTACCAAATGAACTGATCTAATGCAGTTCAGCATCTGGAAACACAGCAGAATCAGTACATAGACTCATTCAACCCTTGATGATAGAAAAGCATTATCATTTGTAAGGGACAAAAGGAAGGTGGCTGATTTTAGTCAAATCTTTTTCATTCCATTGTTTCCTTAGTTACACCTTCCATCACATTTTTCTCTCACTTTTCCAAACAGTGGCCTCTGTCTTCTCTCTGCCACCACATCTACTCCTAAATCCATGACTCTGGGGCCAGCCACCTTCTCACTCTGCTACACATCTCTCTTCTCCAACTCTACATGACTTGTCTCTGCTCCAGCTGTCTTGGACATTTATCCTCTCCCACCTCCACTAACCTTGACAGCTAAAAGAAGTTCCAGAATTTCCAGCTGTGAGTACTACCATAAAATATTATCCACAATTAGCACATAAATTGAATAGCAACAACCAGCACTCTAACACTGAGGGAAAAACACTGTGCCAGCTAGGTTTCCCCTACAAAACTAAGCAAGAATGGGATTCACTTGAAGTGCTATTGAAGGAGCACATCAAGCTCCCTGGAGCACAATGTGTTGACCTAATCTCTGTGCTTCTAGTCTGACCCAGACGAATCCCATCATAGCTGAGGAAAATTAAAATACAAAATCTTTGTTTCTATAGGAACTGGGAGGAGCCTTGAGGAACACAGGCCTCTAAATATAACTTCACTTTATCTAAATACTCTACATGGTGCTTTGTTGTAGCCATTCAGAAGAGAAGCAGAAAAATGCAGATTATAAAGTGGAATTTCATACCAAGAACAAATTACACCACTTTACACTAGGAGAGTATCTGCAAAGAGCAGCAGTAAATGTTTGGGCACAATGCAAGGTGCCAGTTTTAATAAAGCCCAAACTATCTTGGGAACTATTACCTGTAAGAAATTTCCTTAAGATTGTCACAGCAGAGGCTGGTGGAGATGGCCAAGATAACTATTTTTTTAAACAGAATGCTGATTTAAAACCATTATCACCAAGGGATTTTTGAGTGGCAACCATGGTGTAAAGGCTATCATTTGTTATCATTTTCAAAGAGGCTCTAGACACGCCATGGGTAGGTGGAAAGACAATGTGGTGGTTGCTGTCACCACACATCCATGGAGAACTTTTCATTTAATGGACTGCGGGTTGAGGTGGGCAATAGTTGGCTAGAGGTCATGGACAGTTCATTGGATTATGAACTCTGCAAAAAAAAACAAAGGCAATTAAAACACTGGAAAAGAGGGACACAACTTACATGACTTGTAAAGGTTTAACTAACAGACAGCGCTTTTATAGAGCTACATAATTTCCTTTATATGTACAAACCCTATATGACATGGGACCGACCACAATGCATAAACCATCTCTTTTTTCATCCTACAGATAAAAGCAATGCTTATTTAAATTATGGCTTCTTTACAGTATGACAGGACAGCTATTTAAAACTACATGTCTAAGTAATCCACTTTTACTTAAAGGCACCTTTATACCAGAGTAACCTAGGCAGTCTGTACTGAAGAAAGCAACCTGATTCTAAAGGTGAAGGATTATTGTACATATTTAAGAGTTCATTAGATCACAATTATCATCTGATAACGCTGTAACAGCTCTTTCGTTGCACCATCCCCTGAAAATCCTTTTCAGACGGGGGATTAGTAGCACAATGGATGACAATGACTTTTGGTCTGCCTGCTCTGTAGCTGACTCCTGTGACTGCATACATGCACTGAAGGCTGCCTCTCTTACTCAAGGGTCCCCAGAATCCTCACCTGGCAATGTCTGCATGCAAGAAAAAAAGTATGCCCTTAAATCTGTATTACAAATTCCCAATGAAATAGTAGCAGGGAAAATCTAAGTTATTGCTCAAAAGATTTCAATCTCACCAATGAAGTACCCAAAATCCCTAGCACATGAATATGTTTGCTGAGCCTGTGGGCATAACTCTACAGACTGGACCAAAAGCCTTCAGCATGAAAGGAAATGAAACCTTAGTTAATTTTCAGCTCTCCTTCTCTACTCCTGCAACCACAAATATCTTTCTTGGACCAGCTTCTGCCCACAACAATAAAAGGCAATAGTCACATGCTACACACTCAGTTTTGCTGGAAGACCTTTTTAATTATGTTCCCTCCCTTTACTACTTGTAGCCAGCAATCTTAAGTTCTACCAGTACAACTATTAACACCACTATGTTATAAACTCGAGTATTGAAATTGTACAAATAACTGTAATGTTCTTCACTTACCATTTAAACAAGAAGTCATACTTTAATTCTTCACACATAGACATAAAAAAACCAAAGCAAAACAAAACCAAAAACAAACTAACAAAACAAAACCAGACAAAAACAACCAAAACAACCTATCCAAGGCCTTTGCCTATGTAAACATACAGTATCTTTCAGCTGCAAGCATGAGCTTTACATCCCAATGAACACTTCCCATCTATGAACCCAAATCTGAACTCTGCCTGTGACCTCAACGAACAGCAGCTACGAGGAGCAAGGGCTAAAACTGACCCTTATCCCAACACTTTAAAATTGAACACCAAACTGGACACCTAAGAAAATCACATGAATAATGAGAATGGAAGCATTGATAGCTGCCACTACTGTTTTAATGCGCCAGAAACAAACACTAGCTTGGTTTGAATCCAGGGGAGAAAGAAAAATAATGCTGCCAAGCACGCTTAAAATGACGAACTTAATATGCCAAGCATGATGATTATATAAATGATAACTATGAAACATATACCACTTTCTAAAGTTTAACTGCTGCATAAAACAAAATCCACCTCAAATAATTTTCTCCTCAGAAGATTTGATTTCTGAAAATAAGAGGTCAAGCAAGAGAAAAAAGAATCAAAATAACAGAAAAAAGGCGCGAATTCAAAAGCAAAAGGGTTAATGTTTTGTTTCAGTCAGTGTTACACCAATGCCAGAATTACGAAGGAAAGACTAAAAAGAGCCAATTTTTTTCTTTATTATTATTATTCTTTAGAAGAAAAAAATCATGCCTATCTGTCACAGGGTTGTCCGGGCTGGAAGAACCGGCAGGAACCTCAAATTCCTGACCAAACCCTCTTCCACACAATGCCTCCTGAATGGAAGGAACCGAGGCCCGGCAGAGATAGCCCCCTGTCAGGAACCAGCCCTGACGTTTGCGGACAGACGGGGCTGGCCTCGCAGGATGTCAGAGCAGCAAACTGCTGTTCGAGATACTGGGTTTTCACACACTCCCAGCCTGGATGTTTTGCTCTTCAGGTAATTAAACAAGGAAACGGGGCTGATGTGTACGAGTCTGACCCCTGTGCCGCGGCTCCGCGGTTCTGCACATCAACTTCCGCACCAGCCGCCCCAAGCATCAGCAGAGCCTTCTACTGCTGCTCTTGCCTCTCCCGACGCCAGGCTCTAAAACAAATCCTTCTGGAAATATCTGCTGCTATTCCCTCCCACCCCCAGTTTATGAAGGGCTAAATTATCTGCTCTGTTCAGCACACCTTGCTGCTTTCTCATAAAAAGAAGGAAAAAATGAAAGAAATGGGTGCTTGGGTGTAGCTGTTCTTCAGCCAGCCATTCAGAATATTAAATTTATTGGGGGGAGGGGATGAACAGACAGAAAGAGGAGGCAAGGGATTCCCAAATTAATGTCTAGTTTAAGGTCATTACTCAAAATCAAAAAGATCCTGAAACATATTGCCAATTTGTCCAGCCAACAGACAGACATTCACTTATTTAGAAATAAAATTGTTCTGATTTAAGCATTATTGAAGAGTCTTTGTCTTACAAGAGGACACATATCATAGACCTAGGCATTAGAAAAATAGACCAGTGTTTTCTCTCTCTTTTTCCCCAAATTTCAGAAATCAGAAAGGGCAGGTGTTACTACCTATACTTGGTAGAAAACCCTACACAGGACTGCTCTGTGACTGACCTAGTTTCTACACTCTTTAAAGGCTATTTAAACAAAAATTATTTTTAAAAAAGGTAACACATTCCTACTTCTTTCTGAAAAATCCACAGAATAGAATATTGGCTGAAAAGAGAAGAGCCCAGAAGAAAAAGGAGTACAAAAGCATGACTGCTTGTCTGTGTTCAACACAAAGAACATTAAATGAAAACAACTGGCACGCTGCCAAATTCCTATACAGGCAAAGAGATTCAAATAAATTGATTTCACGCATCACACTGACCTGGGATCAGTGAGCAGTGGTACAATACACTTGCTGCTCCATGTGGGGCAAAGCCCATTAATGTTATCAGAGACACATTACATTCAGGGGGAGTGGAGGGGGGGGGCACAGAGAAGGAACCCAAACTCTGCAAATTCAGGGAAAAAGAAACCACTTTGGAAAAGGAACTTGGAGTGTTTGGTTTCAGTTTACTAATAAATATATCATATTGTAAGAGCTTATCCTCTGCTCACCTCAAATGTTTCAAAGATCACATTTTCAAATTAAAATAAATGCTAATGTCACACACACACACTCCCCTTACATTCTACTTTTAACAGTTTTTCTCAAACTGACTTATTCTCTGTAAATTTCCTCCCTTCCCCATCCGCTAGCATTTTATATAGATTATGAGTTATTTTCTTTGAACTTCAAAAGCTGGATTGCTGCCCAGGATACTCTTACTGGCTCAGAAAGCAAGCTGGAGAAATCGGCCACTACTCTCAACTGGCCCAAATCAACCTGACCTAGAGAGAAAAATGCCTTATTTTCAAGGTAGCAGCGAGCAGGGCACCAGTTCCCTTTGTAGAGTCACCCATACATGCTCCCACATACCAGGGAGCTGTCTCCAAACCAGTATTTTGAATTTCACTTTCTTACAACATGTTAAGTAACCCACGTTTGCCATGGAGTCTCTCCTTGTCATCCCAGCTTTGTTTTTCACTAAGCTCTCTCACACTCCAATCAAGAGGAATGCCAGCAAGCCACAGGTGTGTGCCACATGAACAGATGAAATTCTGATTGGAAGGACAATTCACTGTCTATAATACACTTGTACTCCTTTGCACCTATGGTATGTTAGAAGGGGACTTTATTATTTTCACTCTACTCCTTAAGATACATGGGAAGCTAACAATTGTTTTGAAGATAAAAAAGAAAACCAAGAGAAGATGACTTTGCAATAGCAAAATAAAGATGAGGATGCTTGAAAGGGGTCACATCAGCAGAGGTAGTCATTGCTACAAGAGGCCATTGCTTCAAGGGGGCAAGAGACTCAAAACACCTTTTTTTTGCATTTTATTCCATTTAGGTTTCAAATAGCAAGCCAAATCTTCTTAGCCACAGCAAAGTCCAGATTAAGTTAAGCTCAAACAGCATTGGTTTCATCTCTAATTACTCACTGAAATTTAAAAATAAAAAAAAATTGAATATTTGGAGCTTTTTGGCCATTTAAGACTAAAATTTTGGAGCATGTGACAAACAAATACATCCAGATGCAGGTATCTTACCCAGTCACCTCAATTCAAGTAAATGTCAAAATGGGAATGGCCAAAGATCTAAGAACTGTTAACCAGCACTGATCTCTAAGAGCTACAGAGCAGTTTTGAATTCTTCATTACCAAGGTGAAAACTATACAATATCATTAACTCTGTAAGATGTGTCATAGAGAGATGGGTTTATTTAGGTATAAGGTTACAGCTGATGGTACTGCACAGGGAATAGAATCACACAGTATACAGCAACTTCACCACGACAGGGGTGTGTCTGCACCCAGGTGATACAGAGAGCATGACCTGCGCACAGTTAACAACAGCGATAACGTGCTGTTCCCTTCCTTTTGTGAATATTTCAGCAGATTCCTCAGACTTTATAGAGATGAAATGAATTTTAGTTGTATTCATTCCCTTGCTTTAAATGAATGTTATTAGAAAATAAGCCTTTCCCCCAAGTTGTAGGAAATTTCCATTATCTTGCACATGCTCTGACAGCAATAAACCACAATAAACTTCCTATTAGTATGCCAGCACTGCATGCTTCAGGCATGACATCTTTACTTTTACATTCATTTATTTTTTAAATCCTTTATGAAGATCCATATGGCAAAAGAAACCAACCAACAACCACCTGTACAGGGTACATTTACACTTTGAAAAATAAGACTGTAGATAAAAGGAGAAATTAGTCAGAAGCTATACACTGCTGAATTAGCAAAATACAAACACAAGAAGAAACCCTGCTAAGAATATTCATTCCCTTCCAATGCTGCCCGAGCACACGAAGGTCCCACAAAAGCATTTACTTGTTTTAAAATGAGCTAGGAACTCAAGTTAGAATGCAAATTCATTTTTATTAGGATTTAATTTTCAAGAGTATGTTCACACTGGTACACAAAACCTCAGGCCTGGCCCTTGCCATAAGGCGATGTGCCAAGGCTCCCACTGGCACTCTCAGCTGTTCTCCATCTCTCCACACCCCACAGGCAGAGCAGCATGGACCATGGTGTCTCAGGTGGGAAAACAAGTAATATGATCAAGGCTGAGCTACCTTTAAAACTACCCAGGGCAAAGCCAAGAGTACTCAGACACTATTCATCTTATTTTGGTACCATACTCTATCAAAGTTATGTCAGGCGACATGGTCCAACACTGAAAAAGAAAGTTATCCAAGTGTTGGAAAGCATTTAAAATCAGTTTAGCAGTTTCTTGCCATGCAGACACACACCATTTTAAAATAAAAAATGTAGTTACAGTAAAGACAGGAATGACTGTCATAGGTTATCTAGAAATTTTGTCCTGCAATAGCAGATTTACTTTTCTAGTACAGTAAAAATCTTTGCACACAAGCAGCAGAAATATCTATTCTTATTATTATCTCAATCATATTTACCACAGATTCACAATGCCATGAGTTTATCAGAGGGTTCCACTGAATTACAACCAACCATTTTGCCAATGTGATTACAACTGTCTCTTAACCTGGTTGCAAATACTATTCCAATTCACAGTTCAGAAAACTGAACTTCATAATTTCCACAACCCAGCAAAGGAATATTTACACGACACATAAAGAGCAATTATGTCATTAAAAACACAAAAAGAACCCCAAAGTTAAAAATTTCACATATATGTATTTAAAATTTTTTAAAAGTCGTGGGTGATGGATTTTATTAGCATTGCAGTACTCTTTCTTATTGGTATTAAATGAAGACAGCACCTTCATTGATTTAGGCAGACTCTTTGGAGGCTAAAGGGAAAGATTTTTTTTTTTAATTACAGTTCACAAGGCAAGGTATAGTCATTATATACACAAGAATAACTTCTAAAAGGTATTCACGTTATAAAATCAAATATTTTTCTGTTCCTTACCTTGACAAAATTCAAAGTTCCCTTTTTTCCGGCAGTCACCTATCACTAAACTCAGTGCTCTCCAAGTGTTTCTTTTGACAGATATCATTCTCCACCAATCGCTCTGCTAATTTCCTCTTTCCTTTTCTGACTGGGACAGATATTATGTTCACCAGCCCAGAGATCAATCTTTTCTATTGACAACAACAAATGAAAAAAAAAAGAAAAGAAAAAAAAAAAAGCATATATCACAGCCAGTTTGAAGCACCACACCCCTTCATTTGCATGATAATAGTTGTCTTTTAAATTAAAAGGGAAGACAAGAAACATTATTCTAAACCAAGTAACCACATTTTCTTAGCTAATATAAGGTAGTACTTTAAAACTGTATTAATTTAATTCTTCAACAAAAGTTGTTTCATAACTTGCTCAGTTAAAACAGCTGACATAGAGAAGGCAACAAATTAAGGGCAGCCTATATTCTACCTATTAGTAATTCTGTAAAAATGCTTAGGTTTAAATACATTCATATAATATAAAATATTACATACTTTACCTGGTTCAACAGAAGCTCTTGAGAATCATTTATTAAATCAAAATGTTTACTAAAAATAGAGATCTTCCAATTTACACATTGCTATACTAATTTGGATTTGTAAGTCATAACAGCAAACACATTTAAACAAAGAAAGGCAGATCAAAAAGCTACTGATATATTTACAAATTATCTTCCCACTTTTCAAAAGGCAATTTCCCTCCCACTCCAACACCTACAAAACCTGTTTATTTGGGTTACACAAATACTCTGCCATTTGTATAAGGCTGCATTACAGTGTTGTCAGTTTTTCCAAGGCATTAATATGCTTTTCAGGGGTTCATAATTATGTCAAGACAGAAAGTTTTTTTCAGAGCCAAGCACACACAGTTATGTACATGCTTCAATCTGCAACCACTACTCAAGTATTTCGAGACATAAAGTTAAGCATGCACAAGGATCCGGCCGCAGCTCATGCATCTAACCCAGAATCCACCCCCAACCCTCCCCTGGAGTAGGATCTTTCTGCAAAAAAATGCATCGCCCAAGGGCATTTGCAAAAGATCACATTTGTGTTTGTGCTAGAAATTGCAGTCTTTCCCACAAACAAGCACCCTTCTCAAATCAAAACAAACCTTCCCAAGTTAAGGTTACAGAACAAAGGAGTTCACCAAAGTCCTTTCTTTATTTCCAGTGTTCGTGGTCGGACATTTCCCCACAGTCCTGAGAGAAGCCAAAATTCCACTGATTTCAGTGAAAACAAGTGGTAAGGACTGCAGGACTCTACCCAGAATTTGGCAACTGTAGAGCTCTCAAAGTGACACAATTGCCTCTGGCATTTGGAAAATAATCTCCAAAATGTGGTTAGGACTCCACAACTTGGGTACAATAACTACTTTTACAAAATTATTTTTATTTTGTATGCAATTCTCTAGTTGTCATAATATTCTTACATAGGCAATAAATTTACTTTTCAGTTGTGCCCTAGCATGAATTGTGTACTTTTCAATTGCCCAGACTTTTGTGTAACACTTTAAATTTCCATAAATGCATACAGCATTCTCTGAATTGTTGTTATTGTTTGATCTGATTTTTATGGTCATAAACCCATGCCCCTACCAAAACTGAAAAATCCTCCACTGACCAAATGGCCCTATTAATTTCACTGAGATCATTTAAACATTTGTACCAAGTGATGATAGCACAATCTGGTTTAAATACTGTCTTATAGTGGAATATTAAATTAACATCGTATCTTGGATTCAGAGTTACACAGCAGACATCTGTAAAGATGTATTCATGTTTTGCTAACCTTTTCTAATTTGGCCACTAGAAGCAATTATGGTCAAATATGTTAAACTATGTAACATAAAAATTCAATATTTTTGTCTGCAGAATAGCATACTCCTTTTTCATGACTGGTAAAAGATTTTAAGCATCTTACTGTAAAAAAGTTCTTATTTAAAAAAAAAAAAACAACTGTCATCCACTTTACAATGAAGACATCACTTCAATTTGCTACTCTTCCTTTGTTTCAGGCCCATGTTCATTTTTTCTATATGCCACATTTTTCCAAAGTGATGGATGCATTTTGCTATACCCATTCTACACTAATCTCCTTCTTTAAATGTATTTTTGCTTCCTGAATTGTAAACTGCTGCTGTTGTTCAAATACATGAAAAACTGTCTATGTCTGAACTTCACTGAAAGCAGAATGCCTCAAACAATTTGTAGTCTTACATGAGTGTTATAAAAAAGGATCAACATGTTGTATTACCATGGAAATTTTGAAAAACATACTTTCCCAAACAAATATTACTTTTTCTCAATGGTATGAAGTAATGAAAACCACATGTGTAAATCTGCGATCTGTGCAGTAGTTCAAGCTGCAGCTAATAGAAAATACAGAGAGTGAACTCTGCCATATAAAGGATTCTTGTTACAGAAATATAATGTGAAAACCAGATGCAGACAGAAAACCTTAATCACAGATGGGAATGTAATCACTGGCATACAGATTACTTTTTTGATCAATCTCAACCATATGAGAAATGTATTTATTTTCTAAGGAATGCAATAACTCTAGAGAGTCTTCTATTTGAATTCAGTTAACCTCATATTCACGGTGCTTTTATCTTGTATGTGTAGAGAAGGGGGATATAACCCGAGCCAAGATTTTTAGAAGAGCCGTTGGCCCTGGCAAATCATTCTTATATCAGCTTATCTTTCAAGGAATTAATAGGATGTAAAGACTACAAATATCAGGATCAGCCTCAAATGAAATCAACCATTATTGTACTTCCTAGTTACTGCCAGAAATCCCTTCATCACCTAAGCACTTCCCCAGTTAAATTTTCCCTTTAATATGTGGTTCTTCAGAAATACAATGCTTAGAGCAAGCACATTGTCACACTCAAGTTCCGAGAATCACAACTGTTGTCCTACAGCAAAGAATCTCCCTTTATAAAAGCTGGAGAGTCATCAGTTCAAAACCAAGTTTACCTGGGGCTTCCTTCTAACTGCTGAAAGTCCCTGTGAATGCCCTCCACCCACACAGCTCCCGGGCGTTAGCCGGAAACAAAGGACCACTGCGCAGGGCAGCTATCCAGCTACATCAAGTGTCTAAACCGCCAACTGTATTCTACCGACTATTCAGATCAAGGCAGGACCAAGATAACTCCTGACAGTTTTCACTGGTGGTGACATTTAGGCTACTACAGTAGTAGTAAATGCATCATGTAAAATATGGACTGATACCTCAAACTGCAACATGTATTTAAAAAAAACCCATAACCAAAACCAAAAACCCCAACTTGTGCTAGGAAATAAAACTTAAAGAAAAAGCATTCAGAGATGAGAGGCCTCCAGGGTCTTGGACACCAACAGTGGCAGTTTTACTTCCTGGCAGTCCCCAATCCCTGCTGTGCCCACCTCCTCGATGTACCCAGTCTACCCAAGAATACACACCACTGCCTGACTGTCACAGTTCACAACTGCACTTATTAATATAACCTACAGTTGGTATAAATTCATTTTAATAGTATAATTAAGTAACACAAATCACAATGGTTTGGTAGCTATTACACCGGGGCAGAGAGGGGATGACAGAAACCCTTTGACAGGCACAGGGTAGGCAGGTTCTCCCTCTCTCTTATAGCCTCTAAGTCCATTCATCATCATTTCATTTTAGGCGTCTGCAGCAAGAGGACACAGTCACTTCAGTACCCTGCCACAGGGCTCCCAACAACAGCACATCACAGGTGTCCATCAGACTAACTCTGCTGAAGTTCCTGTAAAGATGCTTTCTTGATTGAATGGCTGTAATGCTACGTGAATTTTGAAGTCTGCTACTTGTTTTTTTGCTCCCATGTTAACAACTACCAAACCATTTGATGAAAATACTTCGATTCCACCACTGCAACAAAACAGTTTTTAAAGCATCTTGTCTCTTCTGAGACTTAACTTAAAATTTCTGAGACTGCAGCACTAACAGATATGGCAGAAGTCAACATTTAACGCTAAAGTAATATGGGCTGGATATGCTTGTCTTATTTTTAAACAAGCATGCCTAGATTAATAATAAACTTTGGCCAGATACATATTTTCATTTGCATGTTCTTCATATAGCATCATCATTATGTGTGTGTGTAGAGTGCTAAAAATGGAGTGAAACCTTCCAGCTGAAAACAGTTCCACGTGACAAAACAGAGAGGGATCCTGAAAACTCCTGCTTTGTGTCATGTGCGAGTGTGTGTGCCTGTGTCTTTTTTTTTTTTTCCCTCTCATCTAATTTCATCTGCGAGAGACTGTCCCTAGAGGACAAGACAAGAGAGAACCAATTATATCCAGCGGTTGGTTTCTCCAAAATGAAGGCATCTGTTCCATGCCAACGACTTCCACATGGAAGAAAAACAGAACTTTGAAGGCATCTGCGTTCATGGTTGACAGTTGCAGATCTTAGGGTCTACTGTAATTGCCCAGCTGCAAACATGATTTGGTTGCTGCTGTTGTCAGCTGATCTCCTTGCACTGAAAAGAAGGGAGTTTAAATAGCAAATAGCTGGATAAAAATCAGATATTCTTCCACAATACTGACACCTTTTCCCTTCTGAAGGAGATATTTTTCCTGGTACAATGGGTTTGATGGAAGTAAATTGCAAAGTGGTTCTTGAACTAACATTTTACAAAATACTCTGCTTAAAAATGCTATTCTTTAAATAATGTACCCATCCAAGCACAATGTGTTCATTATTTGCTAGTATTTCAGGCTGGTATTTTGTAAGAGTGATTCAGAAACCAGTATGATTCAGCAGCCACATAATCCTGCAGCCCACCTTATTTAGCCAAGTAGTCTCAGTAATATCCAGAGTACACCTGAGCAGAAGCTTAGAGTTTTCACCCCAAATGCATATGGCAGATAAATAACTAGTATATTTATTACTCAACTCACATCATTTCCAGCATGAGTGAATACTTTCCAAAAGATACTTCATAGAAACATTACTGGTAATTACAGCACTGGGTGCCACATTTGCAGTGAGACACTCCGCAAAGCTGTGCACCTTCACTGCTAAAAAAATCAAGCAAGCTGTTAAGAAGAATCTCATATAAAGTAGCAAGACCCGAAATGATTTTTCCAAAGCACAGGACTGAGTGCCATTTAGAGATCCAAGACTATTGTTGGTGCAGTTGCAACAAAGACAATAAAAACTGGCCTAAGCAGAAAATGCACTGACATTCTCAATCCTCGACTCACCAGATAAAAGCAGATCATAGTTTCCAGAAATATGTCATGCACGTCTTGAGTTTTTGTAGTTTTCTTACCTAGGACTTTTATGAGTATCTTGAAAGAAGGAAAACAGTATATGATAGGGAAATACTTTTTTCTTTTTTTTTTTAACTGAATTCTTTGTTATTCTGCTGGATTCCAGCTGCAATCCCAAACATACTCTGCAACAACAGCATTCAGCCCTCACAGCCAGGTAGCCACTCAGCTTACAAGGGACAGCAAGGATTCCCAGACAGTTTCCCTTGCTTGTCACATACCTCAAATTATTATGAATGCTTGAAGTAGTGAACCTGGGGGGACACAGTAGAGCTGACACTTCCTGACCACTTCTGAATTCCCTCCAGGAAGGACAAGAGTTGGGAGTGAGGACAATTAACACAGCCACCTGTTTCCTGTGACCTCCTAAGGGGCAGAAATGGCCACTGAAGACTTGCTCTGGCAATGCCACTGAGGTCCTGCCCACCCTTCTCTCCCCAGAGGAGCCATGGAATAATAAAAACAATAGTGGCCAATAATAGCTCTGTAAGAGATAGTGAAATTTAGGCTTGGACTTAAAAACAAATGAACAAACAAACAAAAAAGAAAATTAACATCAGAAGCTCCCCATGTGAAGAGGATGGGATCAATAAATCTCAGAACGTGGAAGGAAAATTATACATTGATCCCCCCCTTCCAACTACTGTAGCTGTTATTTACTGTAGTTGCGCATTTCTGTGGAAAAAGTCTGGAGCAGGCAGCTGGCTTAAACAGAATTTAAAACAGCTCTTGGGATACACAAGTTGAGAATCCTGGCCCAATGGACTCAATAGGAATCTCTGCAAGTATTATTATGGAAGGAACAGGCTTTTTGTCTCCTTTATACAGAAGTCTTATCAGGTAAGCCTGTGATTTACAATTCAAAAAGAATGCCTTGCTTTACACTGGGACCTGAGCTAGCCCGTTTCATTAGGGAGAGATCTAGATCTAAGTCTCAGAATTGATACAAGAAAGTATTGTCAAGATCACAGATGTGAGATGGGAGCACAGAAAGCCTGAAGGTCCAGATCCTCAGACTGGCATTTAAACTAAAGAAACACTATCTTCACTGAGAACTGGGCATGGGAGTACCACGGAAAATCTGAGCTCCAATACTTTAATTCAATGTTTACAAGCTCTGCAGATTCATGGAGTTCCATTAATTTATCATGGTGCACATGAAATGTGTACAACATTCAGAAACAACGCTAGGCTGTTCAGTTCAGTAGGATGGTTTCCTTGTCCACCTGTAGCACACTTTAATACAGGTTGCAGCCTGCTTTTCCAGCATTAAGTGGTTTGCCATCAAGCTTTAAAATAATAAATAGCAGAGTCATGAAACAGGTTTTGCTTAATGGTTCCTAGAACTCAGTGACTTCACTCACTAAAACACTTTCTATAACATTACCCTTAAATACTTTTAGCAATGTCACCATTAAAATAAAATAAAAAACCATCCTGGCCACCACCCACAGGTGCCATTATTCCCACATTTGTTGGCAGCTTTTTCTGGCACTGCTACGCTTTAATGGCTCTGGCAACAAACCCCACCTGGATGTCACCAGAAGTGCTCCTTTGGAGCACTCTTCCCAAATATCCTTTGCAGCATTCTTTGTTGCACCCTAACCATCCCACTTTCTAGCAAAAGCCTCACTCTCTCACTGTCAGCCTTGGGGAGTTTTCTCCCTGAACTTGTTTAATGCATGTGTGATTCAATGTTAGGATGAATTTTCCAAGAGGATTTCAGGAAAATATCTTTGCTGCTCAGGTTGGGTGTTCACTCACATCCCAGCTTTAAAATTCCTCTTATTACATCCCAGTAGCACAACGTGACCAAATCAATGGGACAACAAAGCACAGGTACAAAACCCTATATAATCTGATGCTTCATCAGGGACTTTGTTAAACCTTGTGACTCCCAGAAAGCACATACAGCTTTACTCAACATGCCACACAACCAGTCATGGCAACACACAGAACCAGCATTCTGATACTGCCATTACAAAAATAAAAGAAGCAAAAACCAGAAAATGTATTCCAAAAAATATGCAAATGTGGGAAAAAAAGGGATGATTTTTTGGGGGCTGAATTGTTGGGTTTGGTTTTTTTTTCCCCAAGCTATTTAAAATGATACCTGGGCCACAACCAAAAGGGGTACCTGTGTGGTCACCGTCAGAAATCAAAAAATGTAGACAGCAGATCTCCAAATAAAAGGCACCACAAAAGTGAAAAGCCAGTGGTAATGCCTACTACTTATGCAAATTGCATATAAACATCCAACATGGCAGACGTACATAAGCCTCCTAGAGCTCCAAAAGTAACTACGGTCTGGTACAATTTGTAATGGTTGTACAACCATCGCCTCAGATGCTTGTCTGAATTCCTGGGCTTTACTCTCTGTAGCAGCTTGGCTCTCCATAAACGATACCTATTTTATTACACGCCGCTGCCTCCCACCATGTGCATACAAATTCCACTCCACTAGGTGGAGTCTTCTGTCTTTCCAGACTGCAACCTAATTTCCAAAAGAACCTGTTAATCTATCCCCCGTGAACTTTGCATATTTACTTTACTATAAGCGCCAGAGTATACCTGTCTTGATAGACATAAAAGTGGAAATGAATCAAAAGCCTTCTGAAATAATTAAAGAAATTATGAACTATCCCATGAGGATCCCAAATCAGCATGTTACGATACAGGATCATTCAGGAATATTGTTGCTGTACAGTTCTGTACAACACAACTGTACATTCATGAACACTACATTCAATCAATAATACTGAGTATAAAAACATATCCCCTAAATAAATCACCATATCACACATGCCCAAAAACGACATATAAACAAACCCAAGTTTCAGAAATTTTACTAAATTCTTTTTACGTATTCTGAAATACTTTTGAGTATCTAGGATGCCCTCCCTTTCCAAGCATCCCAAAATGTGTTACAGAAAATGAGAGGGAACATTGAAGTACCTCTTTCCATATTCCCATTTCCGTTCACAACCATTGCGTTAAATATGGCAACTATTCAACAGGAACAGCAAAACTGCATGGAGCACTTCTGGCAAAGATTAAGAAAACAGAGCATTCCCATGAATGTGTTCAGAACATTTAGATAAGAAAATCTGGATACCCTGCATCCAGCTATAATTTTTACTTTGGGGCTGGACTCCACCCCAACCCCTGTGCAAAGTACCAGAAAATCCCACGACCAGGGTAAAAAGCTCCTTGGTTTAAAAACTCTTCAGGTAGACAGTATCTGCTCTCACATGCTGCGCCAGAGCATTTGCTCGGCAGTATCTGTGTGCAGAAAGCCCCACGTAGGCACCAAGCATGAACGTGAGGTTCCCCAAGGCTCTCACATTCCCAGGTCAGCCGAGGTAGGGCCTCCTCAGCGCCACTCCTGCTGTTGGCAGATATCACGAGCTATTTAAGGCTACGGACATTTTGCCCCAATCGGCCATGTTTTCTGTAATATTTACTTCTCGTACATATGTCTATAACTATGTATACATCCCACAGAAGGTGAGGTTTAACAGGGTTAGCTTTGTTGGGGAAAAGAAGGTTTGGAGGAAAGGAAACAACTTTCATGTTGAGAAGATTTGAATCTAGTGACTGTCACGGGATGTAAACACTTCTGGGGAGGGAGGCTTTTTGTTATGTTTCAGGAGAGCACAGAGTTTTGGATAAAATCTGTATAAATAATTATCCCTCTGTCATTCAACATAAATTTATGCACATGTGTGCACACAGTTATGCTGGGGAATACAAGCAATAAAGTAGACATGCTTCTAGACAACCTACCACAAGCACGGATCTCACACAGAATCTATATTTAAATTTCAGTTTATTGAATTTTAATTATTTCTGATCTGCAGATCACTTTGAGGAAAATCTCCCAAGGTCAAAAGCTTACAAATCCAATTGCAAAACCAAACAGAAGCATCAGCAAGGCCCTTTCCCATGCAGACACTTACCAAAAAAATTAGTTCCTGAGTACCAGAGTAGATTAGAATTCAACAGCTAAAACCCATTCTATCTAATACTACAACCAGATATTTCTCTATGTTGAAATAAAGCAATAAAAGCTCTCATTCTATTCTGGACGTTTACTCATGTTCTGTACACGGGACTCCATAGATGTAACAGTGAATTATCCCTGCTTCATTTAGATCCTTATAACAAACACATATCCTTTCTCTTAGGTTGTTGTTGGAGTTTTTTTTGGTTTTTTTTTTAATTAAAAATCAACAATGTTATGCTCTCCCGAGATGCTTGTGATAGAAAATGTATGCTCTACCAATACTATGCTTTCCAAGTCATAGAATTCACTTGGATTAGCAGCTCCACAACTGTGAATATTTTTGTATATATGCATTCAAATACGATTCAGTCATTTCATTTACCATGGAAAAAGTTACTCCAAAATCCCCTTTAAATAAAATGTCCTCGATGAGCCTAAACTTAAGATTTGCAGGTATATCAGGAATGAAACAAGCCAAAGAATGTTCTGTCATACTCTGAACATCCTTTACATTGCTCAAGGTCCTCAGTAGTAAGTAAAGCTGTATTGCTGCAATGGGGAAATGGCCACATGTCATTTTAAGATACAATCATAGTTTATTAATAAAATTATTTCAAATGTAGGAGTTAAATCCTTTTACCAACATAGTGACATTCAGCTATCCAGTGTCATTTTTCCAGTTCAAATAGATATGCTCCTAATTGCATAATGCCATTTTATCTGCTGAAGATAAAAGTGCCGATAAACAAAAATGCACATTAGGCAGGAGATTTTTCAGAATAGATTTTTTTTTTTTCAAATAACCCACTTGCATTAACAAAAGATTGCAATGGCTTCCAAATTATAGGGTGTTATTTTTAGTGGAAGTAGTTCAATATTCATATTGGAGCAGATGTAGCAGTTTAACAAAACAGCTCTTCAAATCCTGCACAAATTGAAAACAGGAAAACTGATTGCATTTTCTCTTATCACTTTCCTTTTCTGCATTGACACTTTTGGCCTTCTGAAAATTTACACATGGCTTTCATCTCAACAGCACCTGCTGATCAAACAGAAACCTAACATTTTCAGGAAAATGGTATAAAGGACTAGTTTTCTTTTTACCATCTTAAAGGGCATCGGCAGTCCACTTGATGGCAACAATTGCTGAGTAGATGGCACACAAAATACATTTTATATTTTCATTCCACTTACTTTTAAAAATTAGTTAAATTGCAGTGGCTCTTCTGTATTTGCTCTTTGTCTGCTTTAAATTAATTTCAATCTCTATCTCTGCATTACCCTGATGGGTTTCATTCTACAGTCAGCCAGATTTTAAAAAAATTTGAAAGCCTTTGAAATAATAAACACATTGCATATTCTCCAAACAGGGGTCTTCTTTATATATGCATTTATATGCGATCATATAAACTGATATATACAATTATGCATTCACATGCACATATTGCACAGACATTTCTTTTTATGGTGCTTATACCAAGGAAAAAATGTGTGTGTATATAGATATATAGATATATATGTATGTATGTATGTATGTATCATTCTGCTATAGTCTCACTGCATTGAATTCCCTGAGCATTGTCGTTAGAACATGTTGAGGGGAAAGAAATTCAAAGGGCATTTATTTATTTTTAAGTTGTTCTTTGTTTCCCTTGCCGTCTTCAGACTGGGAGAAGGTCTAGCAGATGCTCTGGAACTTGAGCATCAAGACAGGGTTGAGATGCTGCCATTGGTGAACACGGCAAATATGCAAACAGCACAACCAGAAATCCTTGGGCTCCTGCAAAAGTTAAAGGTATCAAATCATGTATATAAAAAATGAAACATAAGTACCTTGTTATCCTGTCTGCTTCTGAGCCTGTAAACTCTGAAGCACAGCAGCAGGTAACAAGGACCATCTTCCTTTGTACATAATTCTAGGTGCAATTAAAGATACTCCTGAAACCTGCTATGTGTCAGCTTCTTAACTGATAGAGCCCTCACCCTCCTGAAGTACTTTGCTGCCATCCATTACCATTCTGCTTCAGTGATAAGGTAACCTGAAGGCAGAGATGACATACAGTAATATATGTGCCACTCCAGACAGTTGGTTCATGAATTTCAGTGTTTCATCATGCTCACTGAGGCAATCGCAAACCTGAAATGTCAATATGTTCAGTCAATGGAAGTAAAATAATGGGGCTCTATTGTCTTACCCTATCGATCTGCTGCTGTCAACAAGAATACATGCCCCCCTGGCTTTAAACAAATTTTAATTAGGCTTTTAGTTACCAGATCATATCTATATATCTATCTGTGCAAACACTTGACAAAGTGAAACGGCAGTATAAATATTTCAAACTTTTAAATATAAAGGTAATTGTTTAATGTTGCCTTAAGATATTACCACTGATAGAGCCGTTTGCTAAAGCAGCGTGCACACACACACTGAGCATGCAAGTCATCTTAATCTGGGAGAGAACTTAAAAAGCACCACCCAAAGTCCATCCGAAACAACAGAAAAGGAAGAGCAAAGAGGCTACTTTTCCTAAAGCCCGGTGTCATCCTCTGCGGGGATTCTGGAAGTTAGGAGCCTTCATTAAAACGACCCCAGGAGTGAGCAGTGGGTGTCTAGGCGTGACAGGCCGGGGCTGTCACAGCCCCTCGGCCCCGCTGCCACCCCAGGCCGGGGCTCCTCCACCCCGTCCCGCCACACACCCAGACACGGCACTCTCTGCTCCCGTGGGCTGTATTTAAAGTGGGGTCCCTTAGTCACCTTTGTTCTGCGGCCACCTCCTCCCTCCCCGCGGCCAGCCCGGCAGGCGAGCCCCTCTCCGCTCCCCTCGGCACAGCCCGAGGGCGGGGGGGATGCAGCACAACAAAGGCATATCCCGTCTCCCCGCCGGCTAATCTCTGCCCGTAAATCCCCCGTCCGCTCCGGGGGAGATAATAAGTGGTTACATCTTCACTTCTCCCCGCGCCTATCGACTTGTGCAGCGCCGAGGGAGCCGAGCCGGGCCGGGCCGGGCCGGGCGGTGTGAGGCGGCGAGGGCTGTCCCCCCACCCGCCCGCCTCTCCGCCTCTCCCGCCCGCGGGTGGAGATTTTACCTTCCGGCGGCGGGAGGGACGAGGAGGCGCCGGCGCGGCCCGGGCTTTGTGCGCCTCACGCGCCTCGCAGCTTATCTGCGGCGCAAGGACGGAGCATCGCGGCTCCGCGGCCCCGCCGGCGCGGGGGGAGCGGCACGGCGGCGTGCATCGGGGCGATTATTTTATCAGCACGGCCCAGATGGCGGCCGGAGGCTGTGCGAGGCTGCGGGGCCGGGAGCGGGGCTCAGGCCGGCCCGGGGTCCCCGGGGAGGCCGCGCCCGGCACGAGGAGAGGCGCCACCTCCGCGCCGCCCACCGGGGGAGAAGGCGGCGGTGCCCAGGTCTGCGTGTGGCTGCCCTCCGGCCGGCATCCGGCCCTGCTCCGGCCCTGGAAGTTGCTCGACACCTTTCCGGGATAAGGACCCTGCCAGGGGTCGCGCAGCGCTGACTCCCCAAGGCTCCTCTGCCGGAGGTCGCCGCCACTCTCGTCAAGGCGATTGTCACTGTGACTGCCTCAAGCGCGGCTCCCCTTTCACAGACCTTACCTGTTCCTGCAGTCTGACTCCCCCCTCACAGACCATGCCTACATCCCGCACGGAGCACGACGGCCGCTGGCCTAGTGCAGTCACAGACTGTATCCGCTCCCAGTTTGGCCAAGTCCCTACCTAACCCAACCTGTCTTTCTCACCATTGGTGTAAGAGCCTGAACACAGCACTGCTGCCACAAAGTGGTGGCATCATTAACCAGAGGATGAGCGATAAGGAGGAGCTGGTCCCTACACTTCACAACTCAGTTTTCTGTGAAAACTGAGGGGCTATTTTGTCGGGATTCATCAAAGAGCACGGGGTTAGCACAAGGTACAGAAAGGGGAGACAGCAAAGCAGCCTGGCCTGCCTGCCATAGCACAGCCGGCCAGCTGAATAGCTATGCCAGCACCGCGTACTTTATGCGCTCGGTTTTTAAAGTTTCCAAAATGTTTCTCCCTGGGACTCAACACTTATTTGTTAGGAAACGCATTTCCATTGCACGTCTGCCGAGGAGCACCACGAAGGAGGGAGGAGGACAATGACAGCGCGCTGAAGTGAGACTGCCATTGTTCAGTGCAAAACTCCTTCCAAAATCACTCGTCCAAGATAGCAGTTTTTTCCACAAGAAAAGGAATAGAGGGAATTTGACACATAATACAAAGTGAGAACCAGAACCTAGATGGGGGAAGGGCATGTGTGTGAAAATCGTGTCACCGCAATGAATGTCAGATAAAAAGGGGTCTGTCACAAATCCTCCACTAATCCAATAATGTGAAAACCTCTTGGTATCACTGAGACATAGCACAAGGTAATTTTTTTTATTTTTCATAAACCACTCTATATGTTGAGCCTTGGAAAGACAGCAATTGGGCAAATGTTCTTATCACAAAGCCAGGACTTTGATTTTTCAATAAAGGCAAACCGATTTTCACACGTCAAATTTACTATGCATTCCTCAGCCAGTACTTTTACCCTGAAGAAGGGCCACTTCTCCCTCAACTTCCTCCAGTTGTCAGTTGTGTGACAACCATATTTAGAGGTAATCAGACAGGTCATATTACAAAAGTTAGTGAACTTGTTTGAAACCTTAGCTGCTAAAGGTATGTTCTACGCATTTCTAAAGAAAAGTGACTTATTAATTAATTCAACCTGCAAGGTAATACAGAGCTTTCTCTCTGCATATGTTATTTCAAACTATTACGCACACATTAGAGACTGCTCTTTTTTGGTATTTCTGTTACAGAGCTTTTCCTTGAAATACATACATATCATGCCATGAACTAATTTAGGATCTGTCAGATTCTCGTCTTGCAGGGCCACCATGTGCATCTTATATCTATGTTGACCATACTTTTATTACTCAAATCACTAAACTCTAAAGAAAAACTAATCCAGTACCCTTCCTAAGGTAAGCAGTTTGCTGTGAAAACACTCACATTTAAAAATAAAACAATGTGTATTAATAAAATAAATACAATCAGAATACGAATGTGTAACAGAAGTGGCGTTCCATAAGCACAGCTGTCTCAAAGTCCAAGCTGCAGGCTAGAAATCTTAATTTCAACTGACTCTCTTGTAATAATGGGTTACCTTCCTCTAAAGCAGAAAGTCCATCTGCCCCAGGCAGATAAGTTTTGAAGCATTAAAACAGATAAAAATCTAACATTTTCTTCCTTGCATTGAATATGTGAATTCTAGTGTGCTATAATGTGAGAATTCCAACATATGACTAATATGGCATAATATCTCATAGCTCAGCTTGTCATTACCTCACTTGTAATTCTTATGTTAATTATGTTCATAATTACTAAAAAGAGATGTGGTAGAAATTCATGTGACCTTTTACTGCAGAATGCATTTCTCACTCTTTCCACTTTATTTTAATAATATAGGTTAAACCAGAAGAAAGTATTTCTGACACACTCTGCATGTATGTGTATACATATTTAACATGAAACCACTTCTGCCTCATATTTCAGCCAAAGGACCACCTACATGCCAGTACATTGACATGAAAGTGATGATAACTGAAAAGTCTACCCTGAAATGTACCCCTAAATAACTGTGCCTACAGTGAACCTTTTCGATTAAGCATAGCTAGAGCCATCACTGAAGCCTGGGACTTAAATGGAGCTCTGCATTTTTATTCAGGACCTTTGTTAATGCAGCAGTATCCCAACTACAAGTACATAACAGCCATACAGCAATTTATTTTACTCACAGGCAAACCATCACCGTCTGTACACAAAACACATTTACAATAAAATCACTACGGATTTCATTAAGAGAAAGCCTACTCGAATTTCATTTCTTTGGACCTAATCTATAATTAGTGTGGACAGACAGGTGCAAACCCTTCTCCTCTACAGATGGCTACTGGAAATGGTGCAAAATAGCTCCTTCTGTTTAAACAACACACAGATAACCTGCTCTGCTCTTATCACTTACAATTACCTCCATTATACTGAACTAATGTTTACTTTAATAAAATGTCCACTGTTGTCTAAACATTATTTGGAACTTTCATATTGATAGCAGAAAAAAAAAATGAAGACGGAAGTCAATGTATTTTAGATGAAAATTTGGAGGGGGAAATAAAAAAAGCTTTTAAAGAACAGGGTATTTCGACTTTGATTTTATGTCTGCTGTTCATTTTTCTTTATCCACAAAACCACACAGTCTGCTACTTCCTAATGTATTTGTGCTACCATATATTAAACTAATAAAATTTATAATAAGAACAGGATAACTGCATTTTAAAAGCAGTTCTTTAAAGAGGAACATCTATGTGGAAAACCAAGACCCTTTGCCTTAAAAGTTCCATTTTTAAACCAACTGTTTTAGATGTGAAACAACATGAAGACAATGTAACCTGGAAGCCAATGTTTCAAGGATTTACACTCTCATTACTTATACTAAATTCGGAGTCAGTTTCAACTTTTTAAATATTATAGGTTGTTTTTAAAGGCTGTATGAAAAAGAGCAGGCTGCTACTAACTACATGGATCAAGTATTTTTTGATGTATTCAGATTAAAAATAATTATCTTCTGACATTTCTTTAGCCAAGCCATGAGAAATAGCCCCTTCAGAACACCAAACTCATGTTTTATTTCAGCTATTAAGTCTTCTTGATCTCTGCATGACAACTTAAGTTTCTTCAGAACAAAGAACAAGACCTTCTCCTCCCCCCAAGTATAAAAATTCTGAAGCTCCTGCAATAGCGACATACTGATATCCTTATTCAATTAGCTAAAGATTTAACAGTAATGGACTGTGGCAAGTGGATTTGAAAGTTGAAAATAACGATTGCAAGCCCTTTCTCCCATCACCCCCAATGCAAACACTGCAGATGCCTATTTCACCCAAAGCGTCTGGCAACAAGGAGTTTGCAGTCTGCACAGTACCTCAGTGAGGCGAGCTTCGCATTCAACGCCTGTCGTCTGAACTTCATTTCAGAGAACTGAGAAACAGGATTTGACAGGGAAGAATGTCCTGAACTGACTATCCACTGACCAGCACTCCAGGTGGAGCTATTTTTCTCCCCCATTATTCCAAAAACAATACTCCCAGTATAAAACTCCATGTGCACACAGGCATACATAGTGTTAAGCGTACACAGATGAGAGACACCGTGTGATGTTTTACTGGTCCATTATTTAGGCATGAAACAAGTTAATGTTAAGGTGGTCAAAAATGGTAGAAGGCAGTGTTTTACTTAAAAAGATTTTGGAAACTATTTAAAAGCTCAAAGCCTTTGAAGAAAAACAACTTGTGCAGCAGTTGCCAGGAAGCAGTGACCTAACACTGCTGTCTGCATTCCATTACAAACAGAATGGTTCTTGTCTCCCTACAGCATGCTCATGGCTCAAGAACCCAGTCACTCACCCTTGTGCAAGCACAGGACAGAAAGAAGTCCTGCTATCATCTCTTGTAGCCCTCGCCTGGCTCCAGCTTGCAAGAGGCACCAATGGAATTAAGAGTGGGTTGGGTTTTTGGTGGAGCTTGGTGTTTTCTTGCACTGGTGCATGGTTGAGCTTCCCATGATAGCGAAAGAAATCACTCATTAATTGAAAATAGTAACAATTATACTGAAGGTTCAGATATGGTGACACTGACCTTAAGAAAGTTATCAATTATCAAACATAGTGTAAGTTCCTAATTAAAAACCTTTACAGTAAATCTGCAATGAATCTCACACCTAACAACACCTTTGCCAACTTCATATTTTCACAGACTGTACAGTTATGAATGACCCATATTCACGTCTTTTTCATATTATCTTCCTATTGATGGGGAGACACAGAAACACCTAGTGCTAAAACCAGAACACATAAACAAGATGGACTAACTTTTTTACCATTCAGCAGAGCTGAAGGAAATTCCCTGATCATATTGGATTTCCTAAGGAAATCAGCCCAGAATAAACTGAATGAGGTTTTCAGACTTCCCATGGAAAGGTCAAGCATCAGCTTTAACAACCATTAGAAACCAGTTTCAATCCTCTTGGCTATCCAGATTCACTAAGCCGTTAACAGAAAAGCTGAACAGAAAACCTGGACAATAGAATTCAGCTCTAAAAACGTCTTTCACATCTTGCCTCAAACTGCAGTTAACAAAGTTGCTTATTTAAACTTTCCATTGCATCTGTCAGGATGCAGAAATGGAGATGGAAATGTAAGGCTTCAAGGGTGTAGCTAAATAAATTATACTCACCCTTAGCCCTAACATACTGTGTTTACAAATACAATAATTATGCTTCTAGCTACATGTCAACGGAAAACATTCTCTAAGTCCTTCAAAAAGCACGCAAGCATTACTATAAGTAGGAAATAAGTCAAAACAGATTAGTAGACCAAAAATGGGGAGGGGAAAAAAAAAAAAATCCTGCTTTGGTCAGCAACTCAGACCACCATCAGGGGATAAATCAATTTGCAGCAGCTGTGGACAGCCATTTAAGTCTGGGACCTGAACAGATTAATTAGGAGAAGCGATGTTAAAAGTTAAAGGGGTCAGCGTTACATTAAGCACACGAGTACTTGCTGGAGAAAACGCTTGGCTGTACATACCAAGACTCAGAAGACATTCTTCTAGTTAGCCAGGGCTACGCCAGTAGCCAAGCGTTTGGCACTTGCTGCTTTCCCAGGGACAGCACGGCAGCACCCGCAGGCTGATTTCAAGAGGAATATACCCATTCTTGCCCAGCCCTTGCCGCGCCGCGCTGTGCCCTCACCGCGTTCAGCATTGCCCGCACAGTCGGGCGCGCAGCCGTGCAGAGCGCACCTTGGGGCCGCGCCGGCAAGCGAAGGCAGGCGCTTCCCGCCCGGCTGAGCTTGTCAGTGGAAAACTTAGGCAGCTCTTTCGGGCAGGCTTGCTGCCGCGCGCTCAGCAGATTGCAGCCCGCTCCCGAGCTATCTGCGGGGCGGTAGCTGCCGGCTCCCGGGAGTCACGGCCGGGCGGCTGCGAGAGACGGATCCTCTCCGTGCCGTGATTTAGGGCGCGGCAGAGGTGGGAGGGGGTGACGGGCAGAGCCTGCTGCGGATCGGGAGATGGAGGGCTGCTCTCCCAAAGAAACCCGAGCGGCTCCGAGGCGGCTGTTCCCCACCGCGGTGATGCCGGGGAGCCCCCGGCTGCAGCCGGGCCGGGCGGTCCCGCTACGCCCGGCTCCGACTGCAACATGGGGCGCAGGAGGGGGAGGCTGCTTCGGGTCCCCATACGTTCGCCCTCCCTCCTTTAAACTTGTCAGCGAACTGAAGGAAGTAACATTTTAGCTCCTAGTTGGAGCATGAGCGATTTAAGAGCTGCGTCCGATTAGTTACTTTCGGTTTCTCTCTAACATCTAAGGGAGCAGAGCGCAGGAACGACAGATAGTTCGCTATAAATTAAGTCTGCAACGGAGTCACGAGTACTCCCGCTAGGGTGGCAAATCCTTCCCTGCCCTAAATCAAATTTCTCAACTTTGGCACTAACAAAAGGACTCGAACTCGGCAAAAGTCAAAGGCTCGTCTAAATGGCCGGGAATGTGGTTTTCATCCTTCCAATATCCCTTATCGATGATCTGTTGCGGATTTACGGAATCGAACCCTTCAGCTCAGCCAAACGAGATGACACGGTTACATTGTATTGCAGTTTTGGAAATGAACTTCCTAACGTTAGCCTGTCGTTTTAGGAAACAAGCTATTTGCAAGACCGCGGTGCAGCTAAAGGCGATGTGCACTGCCTAAAATATTTCTTTCAAAATAGTCCGAAAAGATGTTGCCAGTGCTGCATGAACCTATGTTTGCAGTGAA
This sequence comes from Corvus moneduloides, assembly GCF_009650955.1. NCBI lineage: Eukaryota > Metazoa > Chordata > Aves > Passeriformes > Corvidae > Corvus > Corvus moneduloides. The sequence continues at coordinate 140,646,140 of NC_045476.1, forward strand.
ACAAACAAGCGAAACGAAACAATCCCATCAGAAATATTTCTGGCACTCCGACTCACACTGGCCAGCGCTAGAGCCGGGAGAGAGGGGAGGCAGGAAAGAAAAAGGCAAGTCCTAAATCCAGACAGAAATCTGATGCTTTGCTATAATAAACGCCTTTGAGGGTTATTTTCTGCAAAAGTGGGTTATTTGGTTTCTGAGCTCTTGAGCAGTATCCGGGGTGCTAGTTTGTAAGCCGGCGACAGAGCGTGTAAGGCTGCATGCAGCGCTAACCTGGCCCGGGCACAGCAGCAGCCCCGGGCCGCCTGGGTTAGTCACAGCCGCGGGAGCCCCTCAGAGCCCGGGGAGCCCTGCGGGAGAGGAGAAAGGGAAAGAAAAGGGGCTCGGGCTCCCCCCGCCCCGGCGCGCCCTGCCCAGCACTGCCCGCGCCCGTACTCACACTGCAGAGGACCGGAGATGCCCACCATTCGCCACGGGCTGCGAGCTGCAAATAAAAGTTCCCGTCCTGCTCGGGGGAGAGAGACGGCAGCCCAGGCTGCTGGAGGGGCGAGGGGGTGGGAAAGGGGAGAGCAGCGCCGCGCGGCTTCCCTTCCCAGTCCAGATGATCCACGTCCACAAAAGTCAAAACGAGCTGAGGAGAAACTCCAGCTGCTCTTCCCCCCCCACCACCCTCTCTCGCTCTTTTTTTTTTTTTTTTTTTTTTTTTAAAGGAGGATCAGCTCGAGAGAGACTACTGGTTCCACGGGAAAGGACAAGAACCAAAAATAAAGCAAAGTCTCCAAGTCGAGATAGTTAATGCCCAGGTCCTTCTCCTTGCTGCTGCTGCTGCTGCCGCCGCCTCAGACAAACGTGATGTGGAGCGCAGGGAGCGGCCGCTGTCAGTGGCGGGGTCTCTGCCTGTCCCCGAGCAGCCGACGCATAGCTGAGCCCGCGGCGAACCCGAGCCGAGCCGCCGGTGCGGTGCCGTGCGGTGCCGAGCCGAGCCCGCCGCCCGCCCGAGGCTGCGCCGCCGCCGCCGCTCCGCTGCGCCCGGCTCCCGCTAGCAGGCAGCGCGCGAGGCAGGCAGCATACTGCCGGCAGCCGGGCCGGCCCCGCTACCCAGGTGCAGGGGGGGAGGGCTTAAAGCAGTGGGAGGTGATAGAGGTAGGAGACATCTGTGTCGTGAAGAGGTTAGTGGGGGTCAAGTATATGTTAACAATAGGCGAGCGTGGTCCCTCTCGGGCAGCCTGCCTACTCTTTCTTTCGCTCGCTCGCTCGCTTTTACTGGGTGGACATCTAACTTGCTCCCTAATGATGCCTCCCCGGCTTTAAGAGTCCAGACTGCCCTGCAGTAACCCAAGACAAACACTTTCTCTAGCCATCTGGAGAGCTCCTGGCTGCTCTGCCTGTGTCTCATCACTGTGTGAAGAGACAGCAGTGCTAGAAATCAAGCCACTCTCAGATCTACTCTCTAATCCCCTTCTGTTAGCTGATTTCCAGTCAGACTGTTTGCTTTTGCATTAGATAATAGCCTTAGAGAAAACAATTATCATTTTCTTTTTCCCTTTGTTTTTCCTCTTTCTAAAGTACAGTATTCAGGAAGGCCTCCCTCTCTTTATTTTAAAAGAAATTTATAGTCTTTCATGGCTTGAAGAACCCAGATGCAATTTCACACTTTCCTGGAAGGGGATTCTGGATTCTTCTGAAAGCAGCGACACGATCACAACTGCAGTGAAAATTAATTACTATCATCTACAATTAATAGAAGCATGCCACCGTTTGACTTCGTGTTTCATTACATAATCATTTCGGTAGGCATCCATATATTTTCCGATTCATCAGTTATTCCCTTCTACGTGTTGCAGAGAATATTATTGTCAGTCCCACAATCTAGAGCAAACTGGTATTTCTGCTATCATGTTGACACTATATAAAGAAGGCGTCTCCACAAAAAGAAAAAAAAAAGAAAAAAAAAGAAAAAAAACTTCTTACATTTGCTTCAGAGTAAAAAAGTATGTGTTTTTTTTCAGATTGCAGATAATGGATTGGAACTGTCAGAAATGCTGGGACATTTAGTTTCATTTTTTTTCCAATGTCAGATGTTAAGTAAAAGAGTGAGCGTGGAATAGAACTTCTAATCAAGCTGCCTTTTTTATTCCTGTGCATACACGCGTGCACGCACGCACACATGCACACACACACATACACTATAGGCCTGATCTTGCAAATTTACAAATGCTTCATTTTAAACACATAAATAGACCTACTGGATGCAAAGTAGCATTCTGTGTGTTTATTATAAAGGCATACACATTTCCAAAAGGGTGGAAGCATTTTTATGTATATTTATATGCATGTTTATAGCAGTATTTGCCTCTGTTGCTGGCTTTGAAATTTTGGTTGAGTTTGAAAATATGTTTTAAATATATTTTATAATCTGGATAAAGCTACCTTTTCTGAAGGTATTTAAGAATATGGAACTTTACTGAACTGGTCAGTATCTTGTAATACACAGTTGAATTTACATTGGAGTAAATTCAGCTCCCCAGATCATAAATCAGGACATGTTTTGATCTACTGTGATTTCAATTTACAAAGATGGTGAGCAGCCACAAGTCTGGCATTGGTTTCTAATTTAAAAACTATCTGTTTTACAGAGGTCTATTTCAAGGCCAAAATTACGGAAGAATCTTTTTAAAAGTATCTTCAAATATTTAAAAATAATCTAAAGATAGCAAATTTTACAAGGCTTCTTTTGTCTACAGCAGATTTAGAAACTTTGAAAATCTTTGTGGCATGATACTTTCATTCCAATTATTCTATGTGTAAGGTGAAAAATAAAGAAGAGATTTGCCAGTGGTCTCAGAGCATGTTTTGATGAAGTGTCAGGGACTGAACACTGACTCCTAATTCTCAGTTTACAGCTTTAAAAAAAACCCTGCAGTGCTTCCTCTTTAGCATATACCTTCACTCTAGAAGATCAATCAACTTTCTAGGCATTACTGTTCAAATTAGTGGAGGAGCATCAGGTTAGATTTAAAAACTCTGGAAAATCGAGTCTGAACTATTAGCAAGTTAATATCCATGAATTTTATAGACTTCTGTGGTCTCTTTCCATAATGAGAAAAATACAGAAATCGACTATTAAACTCCCACCCCTGGCTTGTCTTGTATGACATTTCCCACTGTTCCCAGTAAGGACAAAACCTTCTCAGATAATGGAGTGTAGTAGAGAGTGTTAAATGCCAACTACTTCATGGCAACTATATTTTTCTTAGACATGCTGGGAGAATTGACATGATTCCTAAATAATAAAAGATTGTAACCATCGACTCTTATCATTTTATTGCAAAGCTGATGATTGAAGTCTGGCTTACTGCAAACTTCTCTTATCCATACCTTTTTCTTCTCTCTATTTATTTCTCAGAGAAAGTAGATGAGTTTTAGTGAAAAAGGAAAAATAAACACGTTCTTTGGAAGATGAATTCATGTTTCAGGAAGGAAAAAAAAATGCAGCCTCACAGTAGACCTCACAAATACTTGGTAACTTTACACCCTGCAGATTTTTTCTGCAGACTGTAGTTGCCATGTCTGATTTGACATATGAAGGATTTACACTGTGTATCACTGTGTGACATTGTGTGAGAGAAAGGCTGGTAAAAGTATAGTTGCACATGGAAGTCAGAAATATCCTGCTAGGCTGTCCAAATCTGACTATATTTTGATTGTACAGAGACCGATCAAATGTTCAGAGCTGAAACATGGCTCAGTCTTTACTGTGAATAATTATACTATGGGCAGTCATCTGCACTGAAATTCTTGGAAGAGAACTTAAATATCAACTCACCTCATTTCTGTTTAAAAATAGAGACAAGTATGTCCCTCCTAATTGTCACTGCCTTGCAGCTCGGAGTGTTACATATTGTCACATGTTCCCATCCAGAGCTCATGTTCCTGAAACACTTTTCCAGTCAAACTGTGCAGGCTTTAAGTCCATCCTTGTTTTTCAGAGATGTTTCTCTGTAAATGTGTGTTCCACTTCCAAAAGCTCTCTTTCACAGTCCATGAAGTGCACAAGGATCTCGCTATTTGCTTCTGCTGAAGCTGGATTGGGCCTTGGCATCCGGATCGGGGCTGTGGGTAGCTACTGCAGCATTCATTTGAGAAGCTGTCATTTGGATGGTGTGACGCTGTAAATATTCGTGTAAAACTAAACGGTCAGATAGAAAGCTCAGCTGGATCATTGATAGCTTGAACTCACAAACCTTTCCCTTAACCATATCTTCCCAATTTCCCCTCTAATTTGCAAGTATATTTTACATATTCGTGTGGGTCACGCTTCATTTTCACCTCAGTCTGTTTGCACACCTTTTGTAGGTTGTGCAGTGCAGAGGATTGCAGTGGGATGGAGGCTGCTGCAGGATTACACCAAAGTTGCATAGACTTTCCTCAGAAAATCGTTGTCAGTTTAGCTGGGAGTGTAGGCTAAATCCTGCTTTGACCCCTGCACAGAAAAGCAGCAAAGACACAAGAAGTCCTGTGTTGCAGAAATGCTGCCGCCTCTCTAGGGCTTGGCAAGGGCTGAGACAGGTGAGCTGCGAGTTGCTGGGTGTGCTTTGCAGCTCCACATATGTGGAAAACATGCGCCAGGACTAACACTTGATAACATGAGAAGAAAATATGCAGTAGCAGGATAGATCCCCACCCTTTAGTATGCAAAACATGTCCACTAGGTGATGTACATGCTGCAAGAGCTGACATATTACCTGCCTTTCTTTCTGTGCACACTACTGTTTACCCTTTGGTAGTGAGGAAAATATATTAAGTTCTTTCCAAATTAAAAAAAAAAGAGAGGCTATCTGCTTTCAGGAGGTTATAAACTCCATTGATGTACATTTTGACATCTTCTCCTTTTCTAATGGGATAGATTTTCGCTCTGCTTCATGTATACTTATTCAGGATATTCCTTAATTAAATTATATGCTAAGGATAATTTTTGAGTTCTTGTTTGCCTTTTGTCATTGTCAGGAGTCCTAAAACTGCTTTAATTTTGCAGCATCCTGAAGCACTTTGCAGAAGAATATATGCACAGTGACAGAAAAAGGGGAGCTGGGTTATTTTGGAAAGATCACATAAACAAAAATAATATATTGGCAGTCATTTGTGGGAATGCCAGCTTTGTCACTCATTTTCAGTGAAATATGGCTTCTTATTAAAACCCAGATCTTTTCAAGAAAAAAAAAATTCTACTGGTTAAATAAAGCATACCAAGCAAAAACAGACAAAAAATGATTTGAAAAGTTTCTTTTTTACAGAAGCAAAAAGCTTATCTTATCTGAATCCATTGTCTATGTTTTAGTTATGCAAACAAATAGGTATTGAATATTCATCAATTTAATATTTAAATGTATTTTTAAATATAAAATATTTATTTTCCTGCTGAGATATTTTTGTCTGTGCTGAAACCAAGAGAATAGATTGTGCTGAAATAATACAGGCTTGGTGCTTCTTCTTTAACAAACACAAAAACACCAAAATAGAAAGAATAAATTTGTTTTTCATCACTGTCACAGTGCAGGAAACATTTTGCTGTTGAGGTTCCTGGAAGCAATAAGTGCTGTATTAACTGCCACGCAGCACACGCACACACTCGCACACGGGATACCTCGCCTAGCAAGGGGAAACCGTTGCCCTAACACACATGCATACAGTTCCTCAACTTCCCACCTGCCGGGCAGCCACCTGCAATAAACAATAGTGGTCTGATATCAGACAGTAATAAAATAAGCAGCCATGAAGCTGCTTACCTAAACACCACTAGAAGTCCCTCAACAGTTGAGCTGCAGGCTGAGGGACCCTTTCCTCCAAGGTGGAGGGGAGGCCTCTCTTAGGACAATCTCTGAAGGCCAGCACGTTCCCTTTTTAAATATACCTACTGTTTAACTAGAGGCAGCAACCATCTGTAATGTACATAATGGTGCACGGCTACTATGAGGTAATGGATCCAAGGTGCATGATCTGTTCCAGGTTTCCTTTTGTGTATACATAGTCCCTCAGTGCTATGTCCCCTAAAAAGTACAGTGACATTTTGTATATGGAAGGCTAACAACATAACTCTCTTATCTTTTTCACTGACATGTGGACAGTACATTATTCCACTTACATACATGCTTAAATTGGGAATAAAACTGCATTTCCCTGCTGGCTGTAACTAACCAATATACTAATCCTGCTTCTGTATGGAAAATCTGGCCCATTCGGATTTCATAAAGAGAGCTGAAGTCCTCTCTTGGTATATCAGATCTCCATGTCTCCAGCTGTAAATAAAAACAAACTGGTCTAAGCTGGGAACTCTATTAATATCATGACCTCAGTATGATGTAACTGAAACCGCATTTTCCACATCCCCCCTAACCACTGTTTATATTTGCATCAAACTAAGTTAAACAAAGGTAGGTTTTAAAGCCGCTGTCTTGAAAACAAGAAAAAGTCTTTTCTTGAATACAACTTTTATTGTAGTGGTGGGTTTAAAAATCCATGTGTCTCTATAACCTGAGAAACTCCTCACAGAGGTCCAGAAATACTCTAAAAGCCACCTAGATATGTTGGTATTCTATTTCCCTTTACACTGTATTTACATTGTATTGTGTATACACTCATATGTTATAATTGTTCATATGTGAATCAAAAGCTTGCTTAGATATAGTCCATGGCTTCCATGGCTAGGTTAGAATTCACAAAATAACTATTAAAAACTCAAGTACTAATGAGGACGTAGTTCGCCGCTTAAGCTGAAAAATACATATGAACATAAAGTAGATATTTTATGAAAAAAAAAAACCCTAACAATCAAGTATCATAGTGAACAAAGATGGTATTTCAATGTTTCAAACTGCTGTGAAAAAAACTCAGCTAGATAATTGAGTCTGATATTACTGCATTTGCTGGACTCTATTTAAAGCCTGGTTTATTTTTAGAAAGAAACTGATGAAATCTGTTTTTCTCAGGAATTGTTATTTGCAGATCAATAGCAACTTAAAATGTTGTCTCATATGCACATCATTACAGGGAAGATGCTTTGATACATCAGTCACTTATTATTTCTCCCTTCAGACAAACAGGAAAAGTAGAAGTAATGAAAAAATGATGTGCAGAAGAGAGAAGTGGTTTTTTCCCCTTTCACTGGCAAAAGCTTTCTTTTTGAAAACTTTTAAAAATGCAAGAGGACATAGGAAGTAAATAAACCATAATTCAGAAATATTCAGAAATAACAAAGCACAGTGTGAGACATTATTTATAGAAAAATGAGGAAATAAACATAACACTTTTAACACTACACAGTGCAATGTGCAAAATTACATTTTAAAGGGAAAGTAGCAATGAGAATATCTAAGAAAATCCACAAGTTGTATGGTTAAAGAGCTAAATTCAGCCACCTTTAGTTGAATTCTGGTGTATGCTCCATCAGTTTGCTGGAACTTTTCTTGAAATTAGGTGCTGCTGCATGTGTCAAAACCTCATGTGAAGTGCCATAATAATTTATTGCCCGTCTCCAGAAACAACCTGATTCTGTCTCCCTGAAATAACTGACATGTTTGGCCACTGATTTCTTAGGAAAGGAGCTGAACTAGAACACTCACAAACCGTATTACTAAAAATACTGTTCTTTTCAAATAATGTTTTTTTCGCTCAAACTTCTTTTCTTCTTACATAATTACTTTCCTTTTAACCATGGGGAAGAAAAAACCCCATATTATATTTGATAGTTGTGTCCTACATAACAGAAACCAGGTAAGTCAAATTTAGAAGGCGTTTTGACAAATTTCAAAACTAGAAACTATCTTTATTCTGCAATACAAAAACATGTTAAAATATAGAAAGGAGTACTTCCCCTGGTTTGACTTGTGTTTTTTTCTCTGAGAGCAATGACACAACTTATAAACTGTGTCTCTAAATCATCCAAGAGACCCAAGAAACTGTGACTTCAGAGCCGCTTTCACCACCTACAGGATGTGGTGCTGCAAAAGGTCCAGCTTACAGCAGCCCCTGCCACTTTCTAAGCATCTCAACAAGAAAATAAGCTTTTTGAGAGGTGTCGTGTCAGAAATGAGCACTTCTGATTAAATATCTTCATTTCTGATGTCACTGTGGTGTCTGTTAGTTTGGGGAAGGGTATTGATACCTGCGTGGTACAGAGCCATGTAAGTGGTGGCTCTCAGTCTCAAGGCTGTGACATCTTCCCTGGATGATGCAGCCAAAGGAGGAACTTACAGTTGGTTCTGTTCTTCAGCTCTAATATAACAAATCTGCAAGGAAAACTTTTTTAAAAGTTTCAGATTTTAAATTAGAGTTAATGAATAATTTCTATTTCTTATTTGACGACGTGGCATGAGCTTCCACTTTGTCCTTTTAAAAATTCTGTAGTTTGTATAATGAGAAGGTTTTTATACTGACCAGATCACTGGAAGAAGGTGAACAAATATTTCCCTCTTGTCACAGTGAGTAATTATTCAAACTTTACTTAATAAAAGCCTATTTCTCTTCTTAACATTTTTTGCCTGGAAGCTTCCCAGTTTTGCTTGTTTCTCTTCTCGTATAGTTTTGAGGAAACAGCATACATCTCCCCAGGCCCTCCCTTTACCTTCTCAATCCATAAACAATCTTCTAGTGAAATTTGCTACATGACAGCAAATTGCAGTTCCTGATGAACTGTAGGCTTCAGTGATTTCAACATGAAGTCAGTTTCTCTGTTTTCTGTGACTTCTGTGAAATTGATTCCTTCAGATTTACGATTTCAAAGCTAGAGGTTTCTGTTTATTAAATTTAGCATTCTCAACAAAATTTATCTCCTTATTAGTATGACTGTCACTTGATCAGCATTTCAGAGGTCAGTAACAGGCAGTGAAAAAAACTGAGGGAGTCTAATATACTTGCCCATTCAGATATATCAGAACAAGGTTTCCTAATGAGTTTGCATAAACTTTGGGATTCATTCCAATAGTTAAAGAAGAAATTTTGAGGATTCCTAGAGTTAACATCTGTTCATCTGAAGGCCTTTAAGCAGAGCCATAAAAAATGTCAGATTTTCATCAGGTTGGTTGTTGTGTATTGGGGGTTATTCCCCATCAAAAAAACTATTGAATTAGGGCTCACAGGCTTAGTATAGCTCACAGAGCATCTAGCTCACACATATATATATATATGCATGCACATATATGATCATATCTATATATATAGATATATATGAACTTTTCAGTGTTTTACTTCTGTGTGGAATGAATGAGAAGCAGGATAGTCACACATCTTAAAATCAAAAAAACAGAAAGAAACTAAAAACAAGAAACCTCAAGTAACCAACCAGACATTTTTCTACTTCAGACACTGCTTTCACTATTATTTCCTGAAGTCTCCCATTGAATGTTGAGTCTCGCATTTTGTATGAGATTTCTCAGATTCTTTTTTCCCCTAGATATCACAAGATTTCTGATTTTGTCCCAAGATTTTGGAGCTACTTACCTGGAACTCTTGTACCTATATACTGCTTTTCGACTGAGTAAATATCAGCGTCGCTAATGTTCCTTAATGTAATAACTTCACTTCTAAAGGGCAAAGTACAATTCTTAGAAAAGAGATACAGGAAACCTGAAGAGTTGTTAGTTATGGGCAAATAGTCTTGGGCTTTGTCTGTCTGCCTGCTGAAGCCATGGATGACCACTGATAAATGCCAGAGCTAGCAGGGTTAGATCACTAAAACCTGTGTAGCAATAGTGCGAAAACCCCATGTGATTAGTTTAACACATCTGGTTTCTGCAGTGATGCCAGTGCATCAAAAGGACAGCAACTTGCACTTTGGCTTTCATGACCACTTCTACTGGCAAGAGTGATCTCCATAAGTTTCCAGATGAGCTTAATGTGAACAGATTTTGCAGCAGGGGAATTAGTCCATATTTCAAATGAGTGAATGATCTCTATAGTCTAAAGAGTACCCTATTAATAACATGGGAATCATGGGCCTGTCATTAGACATTATCAGGACCAAGAACATGCTATATCATTCTTTTTGTGCCCATATGGTTGCCCAATATTCTCTCTCTATTGGATTGTGCTTGGTTTTGGCATCTGAAATCTATCTGGCACAATAAGCTACAGGTTTCCAATCATGTCCATGTAATTGGAGTAGCACCATACCAGGACCATAGCTGCTGGCATCTGCTGAAACAGCTGTAGACAGAGAAATATCATAAAATGCCAGAACTGAGAATGTAGTCAATAGAGTCTTTAAACTCTCAAAAACACACTCCTGTTCTTCATCCTGTTTATTTTCAGTGTCTGTTCTAAGCAGTTAATAAAAAAGATTGGCCTTTTTAATGAGAGTTTAAGTATGAATTTGCTTCAAATTTTATCATGCTGATGAACCGCACTACTTCTGATATATTTTTATATGGTAGTATTTCAAATATAGTCTTGATTTTTTTTCTACCTCCATTTTACTTCATGTCTGTCACATATCCTGACTGACATAGCCTGTATTTCCTGCTGCTTAAGTCCAGCAGCTTACATGACCTTCACAACTTGTGTTAACTTTAATGTTGCAATCTTTCTCAAACTCCCAATAACCTATTACTATAATTATATAGTAAAGAGCCCTTTAGGGCTCATAGGAAGTCCTTTGGAATAATTCTGAGATATCTGTGATGCCAGTCTGATGATCAAAACAATATTTCTAAATGATGTATTGTTTCAGCACTGTCATGATGCAGTAGATCTTGTCTGAGTTTCTACCTGCATCTTGTAAGATTGTTGGAAGATGGTTGATTATGAATCAACTTCCTGCTGACAAGAAAAGAGTAAGAAAAGACATTTTAAGTCTACTTATGGGGTATTTGCACCACAACTGATGTCAGAAAAGAAACAGTTCAGATCTGAGCTCTAATCTGTAGCTCATCCTAAATGATTTCTTTTAAATTGTGGAAAATGCAACTTTACATGATACTTGGCACGAGAGGAACATATACCACTTCAACTGGGTTAAACAACTTTTTACTGAATTTGACATATTTCACCAAACTGGCCTTATCTGCTCTGTTCACTGTGCAAAACCTCTTTGAAAGATTTACCTAATAGTGACATTATTAGAGGGGGAAAATCATCTTTTTCCGAATAACTGCAGCAGATTTTGATTCAGAGTGTGGTATGTCTCCATCCAACTGAGCTTTTGACCACTACTGTGGGGTTCTTCAGTGTAGCCTTAGATATTTAGACTTATGTAGAAAGAAAAATCAAACAAAAATCTAAGAGAGAGGATTTATTTTTCTTTGTTCTTAATGAAAACATAAGGAATACTTTCCAGAGTGCTTCCACATTTCTCCTGGGCTACTGTAAATAATTTCAAATTGCTCATATCCTAGACCTCTCTCACCTTTTTTCTGCTTAAAGCCAGAGTGTCCAACTGAAACTCTCAGGACCAGCCCGATCCCTCATCACCAAAGCAAAGTGGGAACTACTGTCACTGTCCTCAGGGAAGTCAGGACAAGGAGATCAAAACTGGGCTTGGCAGCATTGGCTTCTTTACATTTCATCTGCTTACCTGTCCTCAGTTACTTCATACTGGCGACTGAGGTTCCTGATCCACAGTAAAGGTAAAGCACACCTTAAAATGAGGAGATGCCTGAGAGCATTCACTCCTTCTGCACATTTGCAGGTGAGAGCTGTCATCTTCCTCCATCTGTGTGGACACACAGTCACCCTGTGATCTCTGGTTTGTGTATGTGTTGGTTCTGTCCCATTTCCTTGATAAGGGGTGATCAAGTTTGCCTTCCTTTCCTTCCTTCCTTCCTTCCTTCCTTCCTTCCTTCCTTCCTTCCTTGCTTCCTTCCTTCCTTCCTTCCTTCCTTCCTTCCTTCCTTCCTTCCTTCCTTCCTTCCTTCCGAATTCCTTCTGAATTCCTTCCGAATTCCTTCCTTCCTTCCTTCCTCCCTCCCTCCCTCCCTTCCTCCCTCCCTCCCTCCATCCTTCCCTCCCGCCCTTCCTTCTTTCCTCTCTTCCTCCCTCCCTCCCTCCCTCCCTCCCTCTCTTTCTCTGTCTTCCTCTCCTCACAGAAGCTTTCATTTTTCGTAAGTTATTATTTCTGTGCCACTTATCCTACATTTTTTTAAATTTACCTTAGCTTTTAACTGTAAGATTTCTGTGAGTCATATTTGTCAGTTCTTTACAATTCTACATATCAGTCACTCTCTGATGTGTTCATTCTTGTGGGTATCAAAGCCACAAGGCTCTCTGTATTCATTTTGAGTCTATCTAAAGACTTAAATCACATCAGAATGTGCTTATCAAACATGTTAAGGGCAACATCTTAGCATCGCCCTCCTTTAAAAAGACAAATGATTTATAAATAATTTCTGCTTGACTTCACATTGGATAAATTGATGTGCTAACCTGTACATCACCACTCTTCATGCTAAAGTGTATTTCATCACTCCTTGTGCTAAGTTTTCTGTACTATTAATTTCACACATGCCATTTGATTACATTCATGTCTGGAAATACAGAGAGCATTGCATTTTGTTTTGATAGGATGTCATAAAACAGTACAAAAAAGGGGAAAGAGCCACTCTGTTTCACAGGTGTAACTTCTAGAGGCGAGTGGCTATGATGGGGACAATGTTCAGTGTGCCATGGCAGTATTTCTTAAAAAATCTATCATGTGGTTTACATCTCTTCCTATAATAATATTCATACTTTTGGCCTTGTGAATTAGGAAATTAAACTTACTTCATTGTATTTGCAAGTGCTTCTCCATATTACCAAACACTTATATTTCCTATGAGAATCAGAGTAACAGAGAATATAAGATTTGGGGGAATAAAAAAAGTGTCTCTTGTCAGTCATCAAGTCATACTTGTATTTTAATCAGAAATATAAAATCTGCTCCAGTTTATATGCCAACATATTGGTTAGAGACTGTACTAGATTCTCAGTGTCAAGGTCATAAGGATGTCAGAACAAACCTATGTGGCAAAACCCTTTATTTCCTATGTCAGGCGGGAATACTCAGGAGTGACCCCACTGCTCTCACAGAAATGTCCTTCCAAAACACACTCTAGTGTGAATCCACTCAGAGCAGGTGGGGCTTCTCAGCTCTGCAGTCCGCAGTCAGATGGGCTGGAGCTCAGTGCCGTTGCTACCACTGCTTGTCAGGGGATCCTGCTCCTTTATAGGATTTACACCTTTAAAGAGGCTCCAAAAGACCATTGCTACCTCTGCTCTGCCCAGGTGCTATTCTTGGCTCTGTGGGCCCTCACTCCTCCATTCTTCCAACAGTAGTTCCCTGATGAGAATCAGACTTCAGCATCCTAGCAAAGCCAACTTACCAAGATTTATACCACCCAGAGCACTCACCATTCAGCAGCACCTGCAGTCACACAGAAATAAGCTGCTGATAGCAACATAGGATCCATTGTGCATGTTGAAGTATGACCCAATTACCAAAAAAAAAAAAACAAAACAAAAACAAAACCTTCAGAGAAAGCAACAGTAAATGTATGTACAAAAATAACAAAAGGACAAGGAACGATGTCCAGAGCGGGTCTTCTGGTTCTTCCCAGTAGAGGGAGTTGGGAGTTCCCTTCATTTCCCTCCATCGTTTCCTCTACTCATGTTGTGTAAGTATGGAACTTAAAATTACAAGAAGAGAGAAGAAAAACTCTGTCGCCTCTTTTATTTCTGTACGTATTTGCTTCCTACACAGGGTGGGTCATTCTTCCAGACTAACTCAATGTCTTTCTTGGAAATCTTGTTTCACTATTTGGATATCATTATGCAACACTATAGGATGGTTATCTGTAGCAAAAATACCACAGATCATTTCAAAGGTTACTCACACTATCAAATATACTATTTTGAGTGGTGTGCTTTTTTCAACCACTAGCAGAATTGGCAAACATAGTTTCTTTAAAAAGGAATCAAGAATAGATCTGGTTTTGTGGCAACTGTAGTTCTTGGTAAAGAACAAAATGAGGGGAAATGATTCACAGACTTTCAGGTAAGAACAAAGTGTTTATAAGGGTACCATGTCATAAAGTGCATGATCGTGGTATTTAACACTACAAATATTTTTTCAGGTTCTCTAGTGATTATCATAGTTCTCTGCTCTTACCTAGTAGTTTTCACCAGGGTTCTTCACATGAAATAAAAAGATCCAAGCGAGAAAACAGCAGCACAGTGTGAACAAGAACCACAACACCCAGAAGGTGACTGGCATGGGATCAGCCTTGGACCAGTGCAGTGCTCTCAGCCCCAGGCAGCATAGCTGGCCTCCAACCCCATCCCCACCCAACAAATGCAGTCTAATGATAGCTCCAAGGAAAAATCATGGAGGAGGAATCCTGTTCTTCTCTCAGTGACAGACTTTAATAGTCACAAGCTACTAGCTCTTCTTCCCAATGAAAGAAGATCTCAGCAAAGTTACATACCTTCTGTAACTCCCAGTAAACCAAAACCTACACTGCAACACGTGTGCAAGTTCATCATTGTAAGGAAAGGGCATCAACAAGAGCCATAAACCCAAAGGGATCACTGGCAGCTATTCCTTCAGATTGAACCTGTCCTACTGTAAAATGATCAACATTGGGAAACTTCTCCAAACCTCTTCATAAGCTGAGGAACTGCAACATCACAGACATTAAAATAGTCTCATGCACTAGGCAGAAATGGTTTCTTTCCACGGTATTAATCAGTCAGCCTTAAAGAATTTTAAAATGAACCTATTATTAATTTGGGCTGTGGTAAATTTTAGAGTAATGCTAATTGCTTAATACTAAAAGCCCAGGAAAGTACAGTGGTTCACATTGCTAGGCATGGAGTTTTTTTTCCCCAAGAAAAAATACTATGACATCTGCTATTTTTATCAACTCCCTTTTGAAGTTTTTATTAACCTAGGACACAAAGGTCCATCATAGAGTGCTCTGTAGCTGTTAGAATAAACGCATGCTGAATGTGGTCTGACACAAATACTGAAGCTTGTTACCATTAGAAGCCCCAGCTCCTTAGGCTCATAAAGGGAAAGAAAGCAGTATTCCTTAGAAGGGTATTATCCCTACTTGTACCTGGGCTCCATTATACACATACAACATGGCAGCACAGCATCCTACTACTTTTTAGATTTTTCCCTTGGTATTTTGCTCTCAGCAACACTATACACAGAACGATAGTCTGGGCCTGACATGCAAAATGGTAAGTACCTTTCTACTTTCCCAGATTAGCTTCGCCTGCTACCTTTGATGAGGTTTAAGTTGGTCTCAGACACTGATGGCCTGCCCCTAATTTCTCCTGATTAATTTTTTTTTGCCTATTACACAGTTAATATAGTACAAAGACAAACACACAAATAAGTTCACCAAACCACATTCCATACAACTCCTACGTGTTGCTCTGGTCAGGGTCTGGCAGGCTCAAAAAACAGGCAGAGCTTAATAATAAGGGATTTTTTGGCTGCTTCAGCACATGCCTGCTCTGATAGTGGTGTGATAGGTGCTTTTTGCTTCTAACATTCTCCAAACAAGTCCAGGACAGTCTAACCTTGCCAGTTAGTGCATAACCTGTCACCCATTTTTGTGGCACCAAATTTTGTATCACTTTCAATTTGAGTTTCTCTGGCTTTTTCCTCTTGACTGCCACTGGTTTCTTGATAATGCATCTCTTTCCTTGATGCGTTTTCTTCCCTGCAGTTTCATTTCATGGCACTGTTTTGAAACAGATGCTCTGGCTACTTGCACAGTCAGTCCTGCCAGCTTCATGATTCTTCCTTGCTGTTTTTGACTGTAACCCTCAATTTACTAAGGCCTAATTGTAAGAGATAATGGGAAAAAAGACCAAGTAGGCAAAACATAAAATGTAATTTAAGACTTTCAAGCATACATTTTCTACAGCATATTTGATTTTTCAGTAATAAGAATTTCTGGTTCCATGCTTTTTATTCTGGATGTAATGAAAACATGTTCTTTACATAACTTAGTTGAAATAAAATGAGCTATCTAGTAAGACAGGACCTCTGGGAAAGGAATTGGAAAATAATCTTTTGTTTCTCATCTTCCCCTTGCTAGAGCGTTTTATTTATTTCAGTAGGATCATCACGGTTGTTTAAAGCTACGTAAATTAGCTTTAAAGGTACATAAATCTGTGTTCAAAAATACTGACAGCTTGCTTGCTTTATGTATAAAATTTATACATAATATATTAATATTACTTCAGTGAGGACTCCATAGTAGATCCCTGAATACCCACTTATTAATGAGGTATCACAGTATGTCATAGGTATCTAATTTTAGGCTTCTAGTTTTGACTTATCAATATCAATGTTAATTTTTAATTCACATGAAAATTTCCCATAAATACCACAGAAAACCAAGAAGTTATCTATGGCAATTTAATATTTGAAGGTCCTTGGACTTCAGCATTTGTTACTCATATTTTTTTTACTGGAAGATGCCAGTGCATTTGGATGTAAAATGAGATATGGATTCCTAAAAGTGTAGTGGATTAGCAAGCTTTTAGCAAAAACTGTCCGCTTCATATTTCTCCTCCTGTGATTTCCCTCCGTCTTCTAAGGAGAAGAAATTAGCTCTCTACACAACATTTCAGTCAGTAATTTCCAGGAAAACAGAATGTTATGCCAGAGAACATCTTTGCTCAACAGTTTGCACGGGCCATTGGAATTTATGGTCCTTAATGTTAAAGACTGTTCATTGAGTATAAAACTATTTATTGGTCATAAGGCCACTCAGTGGTCATAAGGCCATTACGTACAGAGCCGTGAGCGTGCTTCTGTCAATTTAATATAGAGAAGGTGTAGTTAACTTTGATGATTAGAGATAACATTACCAAAAGTCTCAAACAGAGATAAACCATGTATTAAATAGCGTGGAATTAGCTTTCATGACAATATTTGTGCTAATACAGCAAAACCACTAAAATTAGAGGGAGACAGAATTATATTTTAAGTGAGAATTCCAAAGTTTAAGGTAGAAAGAAGGCATGAATTGGTTCTATTGATTTTAAGCTATTGAGGTCCAAATCTGAATACTGTTGGGAATGTTTGTTAAGACAAAATGGTTGATGTGGTGAAATAAAACCACAGATAGCAACCAAGTTCACATATTATTCAAAAATTCCTTCACAAATATAAATTTTTAAGATTATGCTGTCTGATAGGAAAAGTCCTGTGAAATAAGAAAATATACATATTTGCAAAATGTCATTTGTAACTCTCAGTATGTCAAACTCCTGGAGGTTTCATTAAGGTGGGTCAATTTTTCAGCAAGTCTGGAGAGATTTAAGACTGCAAGAGTTTCATACTATAAGGTTATGTATGTTCTAATAATTCAAGTTAGATGGATAGTTAAGACAGATTGGATGGTTTTGACCTCTAAGAAAGTTGTTCTTTTTTTCACTGAGTTTTGGATTTCATTCACAGCTGAAACTCATGGCAAAACTCCAGGGTCGCGCTTTGTGTTTTCTTGACCTTGGGCCTGTTGTGTTAGTATGTCGTGTGACAGAGCAGTCTGAATGGGTTAACCTCTCGGACTCCTACAAGGTTACAAGGAAGTTACAAGGAAGTTACAAGGAAGTTACAAGGAAGAGCATTATCACCCACCCGTCCCAAACTGAGATTAGAAAAGCCCTTTTTTGGTGTCCGATGCCTTGGACAGGCTATGGTGTATTTAGGAACACTGCACAAAAAGTGACTCCAACAAATGGAAGGATCCAAGCTAAAGAGGACAAATATGTATGCATGAATAAAAAATGAAAATTTTACACAAAGATTTGGTGAGTATAATTGCAGTGTTTTGCTTAACTTTACTGTAAAACACATATTCCTGTGAGAGAAAGCAGACTCAAAAGCTTCTTCATGGGTGCAGACCACAGAATCAACAGCTGCACCTGAGCTACCCCCAAACACCATTCCCCTGCATCTCAGGTGGATTGGTTGATGGTAGGGCTACAAGCCAGACAGAAAAACTGCAAGTGAGCTTGGGCGGTGGTGAATGCTTTACTATGAGCAGGTCACAGTTTGTCACATTATTCATGCCATTGAGAGTCACTGCAATTTTATAATGGACTATATTTTACTTTGAAATCTTAAACAATAGAAAATGTCAGATTCAGTTATATGCTCTGAGATTTGAGTTGTAAATGGCCTTTTATAACCACAGACACACTATTTTGATAGAGTCTGTAAAACGCACATACAATATGAAATATGAAGAGAGGAAAACATAAATGTCACACAGTTGTACTCTGCACTCTTGCTGAAGTCTCAGCTTTTCACAGAACATCTACCATCAAACATCTAAAGATTTCTTTGGAGTCTCACAAAGGGTTAAGGCAGCTTGTTTGGCATTAGATATTTGTATAATGAGCTTTTACTGAAGTAATTAAAATTTGTTTATAATTAATACAGATGAATTGGTTTCTGCACAATAATAGTTAGGAGATTAACAAAGGCCACATTTTGGCAACAGGACTACATTCTTTTCCAAGTGCTGTGGGACTTTATCCAATGAATGTCTGTCCAATCCGGCTGATTCTTCAGAGATGCCATATGGCACTGCTATGCATTACAATTTTTTTTCTAAAAGGCAGCCATATGACATAACTGATCTTCAAAACGTTGTCAGAAGGCATTACCTAGGTAAGCCGCGAGCTGCTTTCCAAAAACTTAGCAAGCACAGGGGCTATTAATTATGAGCAAAAGAAATGTGCACACACACGCTGGAAAGTTGGCATCCTTTCCTCTCTAGTCACAGCTGAGCATCTCTTAAACTGCTCAAGCTAGGAAAGTGAAGATGGATTTATCTTTTTTTAATTTTACACATCTTCTTCTAAAATTTTAATGCAGCAATTTCACAATCAACTTATCTCAGAAGTGTCAGCACATCTGACCTCCAGTGCCCATGAACATCTTATTTTACCAGCAGCATGTGTTCTTATACTAACTCCGCTTTCACTAGCACATTTTCTTAGATCAAGAAATTGTTGCCTTTCCACACCCTCACATATGCCCTCTCAAATCAAGATGATCCAAACCATCCTTGAAGTCAGCCATATTATTAGTTATATATATATATAGATGTATGTACATATATAAATATATATATTCACCTGTTACTTGTTATATCATTCGCCTTCCTGGAAAAGGGACTAAAGGCCCCCATGTCTTTTATAGTGTTGTATGACTGTTATGAATGACACCTAAAGACTTCGATTTTAGTCCTTCTTGCAATACCTGAACTTCAGTATCACCGAGGGGGTGGTTAATGTTCTTTTCTAGTCTCTTTATTATCCCAAGAGGCATAGCCATGCTCATTGTCTTCTGCAAAAGCTCTCAAGCACTTCAGCTCACACTGCTCACTCTCCTAAAAACTACCCTGGGGACCTTTGTGGTCATTCTCAGGTCAGAAAATTTTTACAAACGTGGGAACATTCTATGGGCTTGTCTGCAGTGTGACTCTCTTGTGACACCTCTTCCACTCTGCTTTCCCATGTAGACAAGCTGTTTGCCTAAAGAGGGAATAATTTTTTGTGTAATTACTTAGGAGTTGGAATTGCATCTAGGCATCTCTTATCCATGTGTGCAGTCCCCCTCTTCTGGTCATTAAGACATTTGGGCATGGCTGCAGTTCAATTTTCTGTGTGATTTTCTGGTATTTCTTAAATATGTAGAATGATCTGTTACACTGAATTACTCTGGTAGTAGTACACATGCTGTATCACTATTGTCCCTGCTGCCATATGACAGCTGCTTAGCGTGGAGATATTTTAGTGCATATACTCTGAATTCCAATTATAGATCCTACATGTTTGGAATCAAATTAAATTATTGTTGTTTTTCTCTCATAACTTTCATTCTCTTCAGGTATTGTGTAGCCATGTAGACTAGTATGTTATTCTTCTGGTGATCAGCAAAAGGAGGCTTCTGCAAGGATATCAAAAAGTTATAAAAGGGATTGCAGAGCTCAGGCATGATCTTGAAAACTGGAGGCTAATGTCAAAAATCACACACAACTTTTTTTGAGGTGGCACATCAGTCAGTGCAAAGGGTTGATGTGGCTGGCGTAGCACATCTGGTGACAGAAGTATTGAGTGCTGAAGCGTTCTTTTTTACAGGTTCCTGAAACAGTGAATGTCTCACATGAAAACTATTCGCATTGCTACAGCTCTCTGAGAGCTTGATATTTCTCCTAGCTCATTATTTAGGGAAGGAGTTCGATGCAGGTAGAACAGTTTGTGACACTGATGTAAAGGATTCAGCAAGACAATGCTGAACCGAAAGGTAGGAAACCACACAGAAGGTTTTGAATAACATTTCATGATTTGGTTTCCTAAAATGTTCAGTGGCAATTCATGAGTTATCTATGTCTCATTTTGCTCTTCACACCACATTTGTGAATTCATAACTGGAAAGAGTTCCTTCTTCACAGTGTTTGAAAGCCAGGATAATGATTGCTTGGAGAGACCAATCATATTGATAGGAACTGCTGTAAAGTTCATCACTTTTAATTTACTGGATACTTTCTGCAATAAGAAATGAAAACTTTTTCCCCTGGTCCATATGTGTATTGCTCTTCATTCAACCTTTTTAGAAGATATGTTTTCCTTAGAGATGATTTTCCTGGTCACCTCAGTGAGACATCTGAAATATCTGTAAAATAATGTAACATCCACTTAGAAGACTGGTGGAAAAAGACTGACTTTTAACCTGAATTTGCTAGCTTGAAAGAAGATGCCTGTTCAAGTCAGTTACCACTTAGAAACATGGAATAAGGCATTTGCCAGCCTTCAGGTTGAAAGTTGGTGAAATCTCTGAGCACTACATGTTTTAATGTTTTTCTCAGAATTGCAGCACATTAAAATAATGTGCAATTGTCATAATACATGCACCTATTAATGCTTCTTGTGTGTGTTTTAGTGTGATGTAACGTGTGTGCATTCAAAGAGTGTATGCTTGGACTTTAATTCCATGCTTGCTGAGGTCCAGGGAAAGCTGTGGGTTTAATGAAAGGGTTCGTGAAAATAAGAGCAGAGTAGGTAGGCATTTCTATTGATCAATGAATATTCAATAAATAACGAGTGCACACATAATTCAGAAAGTTCTGAGGTATAAGAAAATCAGGAGTGTTTTTCTGAAAAACAGAACTGTCAAAGTTAAAAAGATGCCTATGTTCTCTACACTGCGGCTACTGGTAAAACGGTGTATCTTTTGCTAGTATTAGAATTGAGGAGAATTTGCTATACCCAGAATTTTCTTTCTTGTTTTGTGACACAGCCTCTTACAAAGGGATTTCTTTAGGGGTAATGCAGCAAATTGTGTTTTAAAGAATGCATATGCTTCAGAGACAAAAGCCCAAAGGGGACATGCAGATGACAGGAGAGCCAGAGATGAGAGAGCCAACAGCTGCCACGTTCTCCAGACTCTGTGGTCATCCAGCCCAGCCACTTTGCCTGAGAGAACAGACTGCTTTTCTGTGTTGTCTTGTATGTTCCTTGTTCTGCTCCATGAGCCCTGCTTAAGTGTTTTTCTGAATCAGGTTACATCATGACTTTTAAACAGGGAGTTGTTATAATACACAAAAAAAAATACTGACTGTAACAGCTGTTTCATAAGTGTTAAAAGTTTACCATTAAAGCATGAATTAAGGCAGATTTATGAATATGTTATTTTTAACATTTCTTTGGGATAAAAACATATTTAGAATATGTGCAGCAAAACCCCTTATGTAAAGTAGTTATTTGACATGTAGAAGACACACTCTCCAAAGTTTAAGAAGTTGTTATTTTTCATAGTACAAAAAGTAATTAGAATACATTATGAACTAATGTCAAACTACATCCTTGAGCTGAAGAGATGCTGATTTATAGAAATTTTAAATATGTCTTGAACTGATAAGCTTTCCATTTATTTATACAATTGAAAGATATTTAAAACAACCAAGCCAAATAGTTCTTAACTTCAATTTTTTAATTTTTTTTTTTCCTGGTGCAAGGTTTCGTCTTGGAGGGAACTTTTCTAGCAGATTTAAAACACCGTAAAAGAGGATTTATAATGGAAATCTCTACCCTTGCTGTAACAGCATTAGCAGGTACCAACCTCTAACAAAAGTCCATAGTCTGCCATGATGTACTGAAAGTGATGTGAATAGAATGCCATTATTTGAAGTGAGAGGAAATGAAATTCAATTCATCCACCTTAATAGAATAGTTTTATATTTAAGAGATAATGTCAGCAGAATAGAATATTGTCACAGGAAAATTAACTGCTGCTGCTGCTACATGAACACCAGGGCAAAGCTGAGGTACTTAAAAGAAATATGGGGCTAAGCTGATGGTTTCTTTTGAAATAGGAAATCCTGATCCTGTGACAATGTTCTGCTATACAGACATCTTGTTTATCCTGAAGTACAGCAGAACCACAGGATATGGGATACTTCTTTCCTTCAGGGGCAAGCTTGTAAGGTTTCCCTCTAGCCCTCCCATTCCAGCTGTTTGCTCTCTCTCCAGCTGCAATGTAATCTCCTTTCCTGGCAGCCATTTGGTGGAGATCAGTGCATTGATCTGTGTTAAAAAGTGCCTCCATCCTAAATATGGGGGTTTTTTTTTAGAAAAAGAATTTTGTGTTGCAAATCTCCAGGTCTGCCTTCTTCCCAAAACACTGCCTTAGCACAACAGTCAAGGTAGCCCACTGTGGGATGGGGAAATGGGTCCAGCAGGGACACAAAAGCTTTCAGCCATTAGCATTGCCTCCAAAGTCAGCAGTGATGAAGTGACACCCCCACTGACAGATGCAGACAGGATCACCCCATCTGGCAGTGTCTGTGGTGGCAATGATGCTTTCTTCAGTTGCTGACCTCTTGTTTCTGTTTGCACACATGAGTACTCTGAAAGGCAGTGCTGGAAGAAGTCCAAGCTGTGTTCCTTCAGCTCTTCTTCATATGAGAATCAAGCACTGAAGCCAGGTGCAAAACTTTTTGGCCAGGTGTTGAATTCTTTCTTGGGACATTTAACCATAATCTGAACAGCACTGGGATTTGGAGGCATATAAGCAATGTCGGTGTGATTTTAATTCTTGCGCTGGTTGCCACCGTGCTCTCCCTGTGGAGGATGGAGAAAGATGCTGTGGGCACTGATACATGTTGGGGAGGGGGCAGAGGTTTTCTATTCCTGCCTTCCCTGACCTGTTCTGCTCCTCACAAGAGTGTTTTGAGCTTTATGGATACTGGCCATAGAGGGGAGCAAAGCCTTTTTTACCTTGGTATTTCATATATTTAATATACTATTTCAAATAGTGCGTTCTCTCATTATTCAAACCCCTTTTGCACAACATTCATCAACATGGGTCTGAATCTTTCCCAGTGCACAGAATGGTGAACAATTCCCCTGAAATAAATGAGTCTCACCATATGCAGGATGGCAAAATTCAGCTGATGACGATTAACCTGAATGAAGACAGTTTCATATTATAGATCCTATTTATTTTAAGGCCACAAAAGCCCATCATGATAATCTAATCTAGTTTCTTGCATTACACACGTACCAGAACTTCACTAAATAATTACTGCATGTATAGCTCAGTAATGTGTAGCTGAGCCAGACTATATTATTTCTCTTAGCACATGCAGACCAGGTTCCATGTGATGAAGGCTTGCCACATACCTGAGCCATTTCTGCCAATATTCAATTAAACTCAAGTAAAATGGAACTCAAGCAAAGTGATAATTTCTAACATGACATATAGGTATTCCTGATTTTACCTTCAGCATTATGGGCTCTGACAAAAATTACTTCTGTCTGTAATAATAAAAAGTTTGAAGACAAATGACATATTTTAGAGAAACCTTTATTAACCTATACTAAGCCACAGTTATTGAATATAAAATGCTTCAACATGCCATGTTTCCTCTGCCATGTTGCTAACAATTAATTAAATTATTTTTATATTTAGTAACCAATGAACAAAGAGCTTTATGTATCTTGATAACTACAGCAGTTTATAAACATTTCAAATAGTCTGTTACTGTTTTATTTTCCCTGATACCTAGCACTGTTTTCAAATATTCCCTGATTCAGATAGGATATATTGTGAGGGACAGTAATGGAGGCATCACATTAAACAGCAAGTTAAAAGCAAAAAAATGAACAGCATCTTTCACTCAATATTGTAGAATTCCAGATCACAGAATGAATGTGAAAACATCCTATTCATCCATGTCTGATGCATTAAAAACTAATCATAAAATATTTAATTAAAGTACTATACCTGCATCTCAAAATGCCCTTGAGGTACAGATATTTGGAGGCCAGGAACATATCCTAAGAAGATATCACTGCATTTGCTATGGTTTATTTTTACTTCTTCAAGCAACTGCTGGTGCTTACCTTACTCTCAGGAGCTGACTGGGTAAGATGTACTTTTGCTCTGAACTGATAAAGCAATTGCTATTTTCCTTATTCAGACCTGAATTGTTCCACTTGACCCACAGTGCAGTACATCTAAGAGTAAATCAAAGTTATGAAGAACAAAAAAGTAGAAGAATTTAAATGTTCTGCCTGGGAAGGTTGCACAGATCTCACTATTATGAGCAATGCATTTTTAGAAGTGTAGTTCATTTCAGTCTAACCTTTCAGACCCACTATCAAAGCGAGAATTGCCGTAAATATATCACCATGTGTAAAACAATCGGCCCTCAATCAGTTGTCAAAAACTTGAAATTGCTGCTAGATCATATCTTCCTTTATCTGAGAAGCCTCCTAGATCTGTGATTCAGAGACCGGCAATTACTAGTCTAACAGGACAAGAACAGTTACAAAGTTAATTATCTGTGATTATCTTACAAAAGGTGGTGATTATATAGCTGAATGACAAAAGAAGAGTGATCATGGAGACGAAAACAGGCGGTACCATACACTGATAAAAACAGGACCACCCGTTGTTCAATTAGAAATCGCCCACTTTAGTTTATGTTGCTATTACAGTAACACCTTTCCATTATCCTAAATCTTCCTGCTTTTTCTCAGAGGAAATACTAACCTCACGAAAGACCTACAATTCTTCCCTTTCTTAAGGCTGTTCTCTGTCTTTAAAGTTTCACCGTGAATGTTAAAGGCTGTTAAGAGCCGACAGAAGATACAGCGTGGAAAGGGGCAGCCAGCACTGTGCCATCTCCTCCCTCAGCTTGTTTGTGCATTTACCTAATCTTCTAGACCTTATCATACCTCGTTGACTCATCCTTTAGCCTGCTGAATAATAACAATGAGTTCCAGCTGCTGAATAGCAAATCTGAACCCCGTTCACAGCCCCGGCCCTGCAACACGTGAGGTGCCAGTGGTGGAAATACGAATGCAGCAACGTCTCTTAAGAATTTGTTTCCAAAAAGAAACCCCATGATCATGCAGTCACACGTATGTGTTCCGTGATAATACTTGTCTACAGAAAATCTTATTTATGCAAGATCCCACCTTTCTTTAGACAAATTGTCTTTAAAATCTCACAAACAGTTTGCCTTCCTTGGGATTTTTGCTTCAGTCCAGGAATCAGTTTTTTTTCTCTCCACAGCGTTTAGCGTTTTGGTAGTCACAGGTTCATGTGTTGAAGGTGTTAGCTGTTGTCTAATGGGGAAAATATCCATAAGCATCGAGGTGAGTCAGAACTTGCACACACTGTGTTAGCATTCCTTTGGGTTTCCTTAGCATGTGTATGAATGTTTTATTATACAACTATTAATAGGATTCCAAATGCATGTCTGTAATTTGATGGTCTTCACAGCGTCCTTGGGACTTCTCAGAAAGATGCCCACGGTGTTGCGATTAGGAAGAGCAGTGGAAGCTGTGTTCCTAATATTCAAGTAAAAAGATTTTCATAAGTGCACTTAAATGTAACCAACTTATAAAAGACTGTCATGTACTTAAGTTCTGAAAATATTCCAGCCAGAGTCAGTGCACAGGAAATTAAATAAGGCAATATAATTAGGCCATACCATTCAAGATAAGACTACATAACCATAAGTGTGCAGGCTACAACCATGTTTGAAAGCATGTGATGGGAAAAAAATAACTTGAAACAAAAATTCAGCTCTTAAATAAGTGTCAGAGCTTTAAAGTTTTCTATCAACATGAGTAACTGCACATCAAGGAGGTAAATGAAGGATCCTTTCCCTTCTGGCCCAGTTTCCAGAGTACAGACAGCTCACTGTTGGAGGTATTGGCTGCATTGCTCCATGGTAAAGACAGTGACTGTGTAAAGCTCCCAACCTTTGGATGTAAATACCCTACAAATCCAGCACTCAGATTGTTATAATTGCTCCAGTCTACCTGCTGTGCCCTCACTGTCATGCTGCTGTGCCTGATACATCTCATTTTGGTGGATGAGGATCCAAACAAATTCTTAGGAAAGCTAGTCTGCTGAGGACTGCAGAACATGTAGCACAGCTTTTGGCCCAGCATCTCCCAAAAAGCAGCACTTTGTGTATGCTGGGAGCACCTGGTACGTGGGGAAGGAAGCATCACTTGACACTCTGCTCCTCCACTCTTGCCCAGTGTACTACCTTCCTGGCTGGAAACCAAAGGGATGTGATGGGAGAGCTTCATAAGCAGCCAGGGAAAGGAACAGGCTGAGCCAACGCTGACGCCAGCCCTGCTGCACCGTGCTCCTGATGATTTCAGTGGGTGTTGGATGTGCATTTTTGAAGGGCAAATTTACCTCCAGCTTAATAAGCATGATAAGTCATAGATTTGCTGGGAGTAGGAGCAGGAGCCCTCCCGCATCTGTTAGCACATTATTAGCACAGCTTGTTACGGGGCCTCACGTGATGCAGCCCTGGTCGCAGGACGCAATTACAGATGAATTCCTGCTTTGCCTCCCCCACTGACTCAGCATCACAGCTGGAGCCAGCCATAGTCACATTGCAGGAGGTGAAAGGTACTGTGAATTATAGATTGCCTTTGACCTTTTTTTGGTTTAAATTAAGGATATCATCCAGGAAAGTGCCTCCAGCCAGGACACTGCTTCAACATATGCTTAACTTCCACCAGGGGCTGGTGCTCATCAATGGAGATGAAACACTTGCTTATAGTACAGTGTGTACATAGACACTACCCCGATGATGATTAAATACCTTTCCAAAGAGGAGCGTAAATGACAGCTTCCTATAAAAATGGAACCAGCATAGCTCTTGAAATCCAGAAACACCCTCAAATTCATGAAAGTACTCACTTAAAATTCAGGGCGGATATTGAATTTCAGCCACAGAGTATAGATACATTGAAAGGGAATACTATGAAAACTATGCATATTTCAAAAGGTAAAGGGAACCAAGACTGTTAATCAAGAAAATAAAAACTAGGTATTAGTATGCCATCACAGAGGGATATCAATCTGAACAAACAAACTGCCTTACAAACCACATAAGAGGGAATGAAGGTCAACTTAGTGTCTTTTCATCAGAGTGTTTTCTATGATAACTTTGTAAGTGCTCTTAATATATAACAAATAATCTCAGGGCAAAGATCTGTTTGAAGGAGATATGATTGATGACCTATCATCCCTAATTCACTGTTTATACTCGTAGTGAGCCTATTGGGAAAATACCTCATTCATCAGGGTATTAGTGAATTCAACCAACGTATGGCACCTTCATTTTAACAAACTAAAGGAGAAAAGCTAAATGGGGGAAAATTGACAACCATCTCTGATTCTATGATAATGCAATTAGGCTGCTCCTCTCCAGAGCTTTTGCTAATTCACAAAACAGCTTCAGTCGGCAGGTCATAAATATATGATCATTTTTCACACTTTGAAAAGTAATGATGCCTTGACACGAATCAATAAATCTTGCAGAAGTCATTTATACTTTTGTGTTGTGCATACAAATCAGTTTAAAACCAACTATATATTATTTTTGACTCTTACATAGTCTTTGTTTACAAAAAATAATTTTGCAGAGGCTTCCGTGTTCCTTGTGTACCCAAAACTCAAAATGAAATCTCTGCCTGTTTTCAGGACTCAGCAATCCTAGACCAGGTTTTATGGCACTTAAAATCTCATAAAGTCTGATGAAGTTTTAAAAGGAAAGGAGGGTGAGAGGGGAATAAGGTAAAATAACATTCTTGCTTTTTTCTTCCTCATTTGGCTTTGAACTTCCTTCTGAAAATATGTTGAGAGTTTCCCAGTAAATATTGAGAATCCCATTGTTAATTCATGCAAGTTTTTACTCAGTACCTTCAGCCATCTCTGGGGAAAGGCAAGTGTTAGGCTTGCCATTATGCATTGCAATGTTTCTATGAGGAAGAAAAGGACAGACACAGTACAAGAAGAAAGGATATCAGAACACCAAAACTTGTCCTTTGGTCTCAAGAGAGAAGCAAGAAGAACCGCACCTGATTGCTGCATAACAACTGAATCTTGCCACCTGTCTCAATTAGTAGAAATTTTAAATCCCAATGATCTTCTTCGTGCAAAGTCTGTCTTCTCATAGGATTATGACATATTACATGGTCAAGGTAAATACAATAAACCCCTGAATATGTGTGTATGCCAATAGGAAGAGTACATGTCACTGGTCTGTGACATATGAAAGTTTATCTCCTTCTGCTCCCAAGTTTTGTGATTAATAACTGAATAAAACCCAATACATTCCTTATGTCATGAGCATGATAGAATTTTACCTGAGGCAGATATATGCAAAGATAACCAATGAAACTGAAATGCTAGCCACTGATTCAGTGATAGAACTGCTTTGTACAACTTAGCAAAACATAAATCATGTTGTACAGTCTCTCCATACATCCAGAAGCATACAAAGTCACTAAAGCATAATATAGTACACAAAGGAATGATCAAGAATGATCGACAGTAAATGTAAAGGTGCACAGGCTGATAAATACTTCAGGTAGCTGCTGATCTTTGCCTTGTTGTTAAAATACCTACATGGTTTTTTTCGTAGTCACGGTGTATTCTGCCCTGTCTCCATTATTTGATCTCTATTATGATAAGTAGCCAGTTTGCAATTCACTGTGCAACTAAGCTGAACACATACAGCACATGGATGAAAATTTAACAGTGAATTCAAGTGCAAGCTCCTGTGTTTCTGTAATTTACATTTCACATACTTAAGTAATAAAATAATAATATTTTAAACAAAGACAGGATGTATTTTTTTGAATAGATATTAAATACCACATTATGAAATGGTACTTCAGTAGTAATTTTAAACAGTGTTAGTTTTCAATCACATATTCTGTAATGAGTATTTTAATAAAATACTGAGGACTGGGTCTCAAGCTGATGGCAATTAATATGGCTTTGCTGAAGTTAGAGGGAATTTGTCACATGCTTTAAGCGTATGTGATTTTCTGAATCAGAGCCAGGAGGGAATCTAGACATTACATCTCCCCCTGATGTCTGATGCTCAGACTCATGATTTTTGAATTTCAAGGGAGAAAGAAAAAGTGCCTCAATAATTGTGTCACTGGCCTGCTCACCAGAGTCATCTGTAACAGACCTGCCCAGCATCCATGACTGCATCATCTTCTGTCAATTTCATCTGGCTTCCAACATTGCTGAAGGTGTGGTATGCATTTTGTGAAGGTTTTTACAAGGAAAATATTTGGATTAATGATATAATTTAGTGGCAATTTAGTGACACTAGGTCTCGGTAGAGTGACAATAGGATTGAAAAAGTAAACCAGTGGGATATACTTGATTGTGGCTGTTGGGCCAGCAGCAGGGAAGCTGCAGGGGTCACACTGATTGGCATTGTCACTTTCCCCATTCATCAAGCAAGGCCAGACTTCCCAAATCATTTACCAGATGGGGCAGCTCGTCAGTTTAAACACCTGATATGAAGCCATCCGTCATCTGATAACATGATCGTTGGGCTGCAGCTGGCTCGGTGCTCTGCAGCCTGAGTGCACATGTGATGGACTGGAGCCAGGGAAGCAGGCTTAGCAGTGCTGCACTCCCCTGATAGGATTTGCAGCCCTCCACTGGACCATGGAACAGGTGGAGACAGAGAGAGAATGAAAAAATTACCATGTGTTGCAGGGATTAGAGAGCACACACTTACCACTCCACTTGAATACCAATCAAAGGACAACCTTGAGCCAAACAAATTTAAGGCCATCCACGATGTAATACAGAGAATATAGGTTCTTGCATATGTTGACATATCTTCATTTTTCTACAGGGTTTTGAAGGGATACTTGGCAATACTGTAATTTGCCTTTTGTTTTCTAATGTGGAAGAGAGAACAGATATTTGGAAATACAGCTTTTTTCTACTTTCTTTTCCAAAGGACATTTTAAACCAGGAAATCTCTTAAAAAAAAAAAAAAAAGTGTATTTCTACAAATTGGTCACAGATCCTGTTAGTTTTTCTCAGCAAGACAAAAGTCTGGACAAGATGGGGAGGAAGTACTATAAATTCAAAATATGATGATGCTTACTGAAAGCCAGTCCCATTGCTCAAATTCCCCCAGCTATTGAAATGCTCAGATCTTCCTGATTTCAAAGGAGGTAGGTACCTAAATGACTCTGTCTGAGGGTCTGTCTTTTAGTGCCTCTGGAGTGATACTGCAAGTCCTTTCTCAGACATCAGGTATCGTGGCTTTGATGTCAGGTAAGTCCCTCCTGGGACAACCACTCTGGGGGAGATTCTCTGCTGCAGCGTTACAGGTACAGCAAATGGCTTTAATATGTAAGTGTAACTTCCAGAAAGTGATCTTGTTTTCTGCCCAAATGGAATATTCCCCAGCCTCCCTGGGGGCATCACAACAACAGGATTTCTTTCATAGAACTGTAGAATCATAGAATCATAGCATGGTTTGGGTAGCAAGGGACTTTAAAGATCATCTAGTTTCAACCCCCCTGCCATAAGCGGGGTCACCTTCCAGCAGACCAGGTTGCTCAGAGCACCATCCAACATGGCCTTGAACACTTCCAGGGATGGGACTTCCACAACTTCTCTGGGTAACATGTTCCAGTACCTCACAACTTTCTTTGCAGAAGTGTGTATCAGCTGATCCCATTTTGGTGTACACATCCTAGGGGCATTCTTTCTCCTCAGAGCACGTGCCTCTGCATTCCTCCTCCTCCTCACAGCCTTATGTTGCAGCTGCACCACAGCTCTGCTGGGTGTGGAGGACCAGAAACAGCATTTTGGTGGACAACCTCTTGGTGGAAGGACTGGCACCCTGCTACAGCAAGCTGTGGGCTGAATTGGGCTCCTCTGCTCCAAGGCAGGTCTCTCTCCATGTGCCTCAAATTATAACAATAGGGAAACCATGTCCTTCCCCTAATGATCCAAAGACAAACATCTTTGGGAGCACTGAGTGCCCCTTGGTCTTTAGGATCCAATGCTGCTTCATCCAAGGAAAAACAACTCATGAACCTGCTTGAGCTGTCAGTGCCACGGTTGGTTACTTCAGGATGGAGATGAGGGAACTCTCCCTGCTGGAGGATACATATGGTCAAGGACAGGATGCAAGATGTGTATTATCAGTGTATGTATGCCTTTTCCCTCAAAAACAATTGCTTATGCAAAATTCTTCCCCTGACTGTGCCTTTTCCTTCCTGAAAATTGTTGCCAGTTAGAGATCTGCTTTTGTGCAAAGATTTATTTCTTTCAGTTCTGATCAGATATTAAGACATGCCCTTGAAGCAGTTTTTGTGTTGAATTGTTCCCTTCTTTTTGTAATTTCATTTTAGGCTTTGTTACAGTTACGTGAACTAAATTAAATGCAAGTTTAAGGTTTGGGGGGCTTTGTTTTTTGGGATTTGGGGTTTTTTTTCAGAGTCAAAGGAGACATTCCCACTTCACTTCTTAAAAGGTTTCATCTCCCCGTGGGAATTAACCTGCAATTGCAGTGTGAAATGTTTAAGTTCTTTTGTGAGAAGGGGACACTGTTCCGTCAAAAACTCATTACCCAGCTGTAGACACTTAAAAGCATCAGAGATACTATAATTTATGTTTGAGACAAATGGAATAAGCTGTACAGTGTTTGCTGAAAGGCAAGTTAAAAGATTGTAATTTGTTTATTTTACGCCTTATTTTGTCTTACTTTGATTTTTTTATGTATATACTCTATAGCTGTTCTCTGTTAGACAAATTCTGCTTCTTTTTCCATTTCAATGAATGTATTTTTCCAAGATTGATAGTAGGGGACTAATCTCAGATATGAGGAAAGCTTAGAAGACACGCAAAAATTGTATTTAGAGATACAGCATTAAAAAGGTGAAAACTCATGAAAGGATCATAGGAAACAATATAAATTTTGAGAACTAGTCACATATCTGCAGACTTACACAAAGATCCTTCCTTCAAGCAGAGATGGCAGAAAAGTTCAGCAGAAACCTGAGAGTGAATTACTGAAAAAAAATGCCCCATGGCTCATTAGCACAAATGTTTCATGACATTTTATGCTGACAATATACCTTTAAATCTGTTTCTGTTGACAACTGCTTTTATACATGTATAGAATAAAAATGAGCAACTTCAAACAATAGCAAGGCTATTTTATGAGAAGAAACATGACTTTATTCCCAGCATAAAAATGGAGAAGTTGAGACAGATGAAGTGAGTTTATATCCCTGTGAGAATTAAATCAGGTGATGGTCAGAACTTAGGTTTGGTTTTAAGCTGTAACAAAGTTCTGGTTTTTGGTGTTGTTTTTTCTCCCTCAGTTTTAATATAGCAGCTAAATAATACACACAGGTGTACAGATGATTTGTGAAGAAAGTACAAAGCAGAAAAATAAGTGACAGCAAGTGGTAGATGGTGATAGAGGGTTATTTTCCATCTAAATTTGCACAAGTATTCAAAAGAGCATCATCTTAGTTTTTTATTTAGTGTATGGGTATCTTTAGGTGCCTTAATTGCCTAAGTATGGTGTTACATTTATTTAGAAGCAAATAGGTGAATTAATTTCATTTCAGTCTTCATTATTTTAATTTGTTGTTGATAAATAAAAAAATCTCCCCAAAACCATCAGGTATTGAAGTGAAAATCCAAATTTAAGAAGCAGGCAAAACAGGAAAAACATGCAGGCTTGTAACTAGATGTCTCTAAACACAAGACATCCCAGGTTTTCAAATCCATTTCTCACATCTTTAGAATCTTCAACCACCTCTCACTGAAGTAAAATATTTTTTCCCCCTGAATCCTGAAGCTCAACTGAGTTCTTTTTATACCACGCCATGGAGAAAATATAATAATAAAATCCAATAATAATAAGACCAGTTGTCATGGATGTACAAAAAAATGTGTAGAAGACATCCTGAACACTTAAAATTACATATTTACATGTCTTCTCTGCATCTTTAACACAGAAGTAAAATGCATGTCTTGCTGATAACCTTGGTGCCAGAATGTCACATTCTCTTTTTATTCTCCTTTCTTTTGCAGCTGGGGGGAAAAAAAAAAAAAGCACACTACAATCCTCATATGTAAATTCTATAAGCTTTACTGTTCTCCTCAGGTGTGCATGCCAAGTTTTCATTATGAAGGCTCCCCGCTGTGAAAAAAAGGTACATTTTCACTTTCATGTGTCTGTTCCTTTGTGGTAGAAAGGCTTGAAACATTAATGAGTAAACTAAACTAAAACTGTACAGACATTCCTGCAGGAAATTGGGTAAGTTTCTGATTCTGAGGGGAAGAAATTCAACTAGGTCAATAAAATCGTGTGATTTTGACACTGTGAAGTCAGTTGTCACTAAGGAGTTACCCGTGCTATTTTTATTCAAGTTAATGGCATTTTTATGCCCTGGTGTTTTGTTTTGAAGATTTTATCCCACTGAACCAGAAGACAGAAAAGAACATTTGAAAAAAAGCATGGAAAAGAAAAATAATTTCTTCACTAGTTGAAGGCTGATATCTGTGATGACTTTTTCTTTCTCAAATGATTCTACTAAGTCATCATATCATACCACCTTGAGTTATGTTAGATGCAACATTAGGGATAAATGTGGCATCTTAATTAAACAATCATTATTTACAGCTGTAAACTATTTTACAGTAGGTTAAATGGGTGTTCAAGTGACAATATATGTTTAAGTCCAGTGTATATATCAATACTCTTAGATATATAAATTTAAAGTAAAGCTTTTTTGCTCCATAAATGTTAATACTTTTTAATGAAAAAAAAAACTATCCTTTCATATAGGTAGGATGTTGATGTGGCGGAGTTCACTGGAAGTCTTACAGTAAAACAGATTTAATTGATAATGGGGTATCTAAACTTTAAATTGATAAATAAATCAATTGATAAATTGATAATTAAAAAAAAAAAAAACCATAACAACCACCAAGTCTTCCTAGAAATTATGGTTGTTTGTTGAGAAATTGCTTTGACATGAACAGCCAATGGAAAAATAAGAAATCGTTTCTCTCTTGCAGGAAGTATAAACATTTATTTTTCAATTTCATTAAGTAATCAACTTTTTTCCCAGCTAGATCTAGGTTTTTAGTTTTCCCAAGGATGAAGCAGAGATCCAGGCAGAGATTCAAGTAAGGAGCTTGCTGTAGACTCTTCAGTCTCACCAAGCATATCTCAGCAGAGCATCATAAATTTATTCCAAAACAACCTTGGAGACAGATTCTTCACTCAGAAGGACAATGAACTCTTGTCTAAGAGACAAAAAAAAAAGGAAACTACTGCATCTAAAAGGTACCTCAGATTCTTAAACGCTAATAAAAATAGGTTTTATTTATGTTTCTTAAAAAAGGGGAAATTCAATACAGTATTCAATATTTGGGACATAGTAGGAAGTCAATCATCACTCTGTGTTATTCTGGCTGGTCTAGACCTGTAATAGAAATAGAAGAATGGTGTTTTTTTTGAGGAGAATGGTGGTTATTGAGCTTAATGGACTGATAAGCAGCTGGGAGGTGTCAGGGTGTCCTCCTGCCCCACACCCTGCTCAGTCTGTCCAAAAGCTGGTGGCTCACACCCAGCCTTCAGGCATGGCCCCAGCCTAAGGCCACCAGTTGCTGGTACCCACCAATGGCAGGACTTCTTTCACTGCAGCATCCTTCTGCCAGTCACATAGGACAGAAAATGCTGTTGGCTTTCCCCTTCATTTCCCTTAATTAGGAAAATATCTTTGGTAAGAAGGGAAATTAGACCAAACTTTCTTGCCGGTCTTTCAACTGCATGCAAGTTTCCCAATTTCTGTCTATCTCATGCAGCAACCTGTTTCTGAGTGGAGGCACACAAGCATCTCTCTGATAACTCTGTATTCTGGGATGGGATAGAATCACATCTGCTAAATATTACAATAGTACAATTTATGATCTCAAAGTACTTGACAAACATTTTTTAATTACTCTCCATACCACTGTAAGACAGATAAGTTTTAATTTTCCGTATTTCACAGATGGAGAAAGTGTAATTGTAAGGGTGTTAAGTGACTTGACCAGAAACCAAATAACTCCAGGAGCTGGAAATACAGGCCTTGATACAGGAAACTACTGGAGCAGATGCTTAACTTTCAGCATTGAAGCATTCAATACAAGACAAACACTTTAACAGAAGGACAAAATACTGCATGGAAAATTCTCCAGTCAGCCCATTTTTCAGCTACTACAAAAAAGGAATATTAGCCTTAACTTGCCATCTAACAGCTTGCAAATAGACCCTGATACACCATACAAAAATGCACTCTCTATTGTCTGCTCACTTCCCCCAGATAATATTGATCCAAGTTCTGCAGCACTGCTGAATCTGGTGTAGTGGGAAAAAAAAGAGAGCAGACTTTGATTTTTAAAATATGTATATCAGTGCTTGCTAAGGGAGGAGTCCACCCTTAGGCAGGCATACTGCAAGAAGAATGAAAGAGTCAACAGAATAAAAAAAATCAGGCAATGTCATTAGGTGTCCTGTGAGTGAGAGGTTGCACGCTTCCTGCTCTCATTACTTGTGTGGGCTGCTTTGCTGGTGGACAGCAGTTTTATCAGCACTCAGGATTCACTTGGGATAAACATTCTGACTTTATCAAAATCTGGACAGCAAATCTCCTCAGGAGATGTTTTCATCAGATCTCTGGTAAGTTGTCGTATTGGCTGGTCAGAAATACCTGAGATTAGCTTCTTGATTTTCTCTGTCTTTGGCAAGAAATGCTACATAATATTAACATTTAATAAGTGTAGCTCAGATTTCTCAGTATTTAAGAAAATATTCAATTCAGTCCCTGTTCGATCATCTGTTTTGACCCTTGCTGTAACTCCAAACTTTAACTCAATAAATATGTCATTACCACATTTATAAATAAAAATTTGTGAACCTGAGAAGCCTTGGGTTGGAATCCTGGCATCCAGTATTCACTTCTGAGCATGTTAATACTGAAGCACATTCCTCTGTAAATTCCTGGGGCTTGATTCATCCCTTGAAGCAGAGGTATGGAAAAGGAAATGCCCTATTTTAACCCCATAACATGCACTGCTCTAGAGGATCTTTCTGCCAGAGACCACCTCTACAATCTGTCATCTCTTACAGGCTTCAGTTTTGTTTTTCAGGGGAGAACCCACCGTGGGGCATTCACCTGGGGTAGCCCCACCCTCCCCAGCCAGTACTGCTGGTGTGTTGGATGATGCCCATCACGGATGGCAGGATGGTGTGAGAACCATGGCCAGTTTGCAGCACTTCAGATCCCTCTTAATACCTTTTTCTTCTACAGCCTCTCAGGACCCAATCCACAGATACAGGGGTCTGCATAAATAACAGCCAAATCTGCTCATGCAGTGCGCCTAGAAAGAAATATTCCTTTCTGGTATTTGTATCTGCACATGAATCTTGGCACTATTCAGAACCAGATAAAAGGAAGCAGGCTAAAACAATGTGTGAAAGTGGGGGAAAAGAAATATATGCACAGAGTAGATTTGACCATTTCCTTTTTATACTACTTGCTAAACGCTCTATATTGTAACTTAGATATTCGGTCATGTTAAAATTTATTTTTGAAGTTAGGTACATTGAGATGGCCTCCTGAGTCCATCAGTAATTTAATACCAACACAAATTACTGGGGCCAGTGAAGCATTAAGATGAAGGATGACCTCTTATTACATGCCTTTCGGTGGCTATCATTACAAGAGCAGATCCCACAACATGGGATGCTGTGCCCCAGAAGCTGAAACCATGTTGTGAGAATACAGACAGAATAGATATGTCAGCAGTAAGACCACAAGTTGATGAAGTGACTAACTTTGTAAAAATAAACCAATAGTAAATATTAAAAATGCAGAAATAAATATTTTCCCTTTTCCAGAAGGTAGCATGGAGAACAATTCTGACTACACATAAGTTCAATACATTGTCTGTATTTAATACAAGGGTTTTAAAAAAAAACCACCAAACTCTGAATAAAGAGGATATGGGATTCCTACCAAAAGTACTGTCCTTGTTACCCCTCCCAAGATTTTAGAATAAGTAGGCTGCTTTAATCAAGAGAATATTTTCCTTTCTGGAATGTGGTTTTTAAGTAACACATGTGCTACCCTGTATGACCTTGATGTATGTCAGAAAACAATAACTACTAATACTTATTTTTAGATTATAAAGTAATTTTAGGAGGCAAGTGCTATTAATACTGTGTAGCATGTACTCAAACAATAATTATGACTTGTTTGTGACTAACTTCTAATAGCAGAACACAGTATTTGGTGAAGTGTAGGTCTTTCTTGGGAAAGCAATTCAAGCAATATAAGCTAAAAAGCATTTTTCTTGCACTTGCTTTAGAAAAGAAGAATTGTAAAATGTTAAACTTTGCTTTAAAAAAGAAGAATTCTAAAGTGTTAAACTTCTTCAATCTACATGTGTAAAAAAATCTTTCTCCTGTAATAGTTATCCCATCCTAGTTCTGCTCATGTAAGGGATGAGTTTGAACAGAGGAACATGCAGAATAACATACTTTATTCACTCAATCTACTTAACTGTATTCTTCTCTCTGACTAACAGCTGAAAAGTGAGTCTAATTTGCTGATGAATATAATTAGAAGCAAATGATCTATTACATTAACTTTAATGAGCTGCAGCAGGTCACTTGGTTATGGATGACACCGTACAAAGGTTATAGTTCAGGACTATACTAAATTTCTGACAGTCACCCACAAAGCTTTTATGCAGTAGACACAACAAACACTTACCAAGTCCTGGTCACAGAAGGGACTAGATTTCATAGCCCGCTGCTATCTGCTGAAGCTTTAGATCTACCGTTTAATAATTCATAATTATCTCATATAACTGACAGCCACATAATAAAGTGCAGTATCTTAGTGGTCTGGTGGTATCAGGGTGTGAGAGCAGGCTTTTTACAACTAGCATATTTTCTCAGATAAGGGTCAAAGAATTCATCCCAAATTTACATTTGTTTCTCAAACACTGGGGGGAAAAAAATAAAAGGTATGGTTAAGAGAGCCCAGGATAGTCAAATGTAACAGTCTCATCTGTATTCTCAAAAGGAGTTTAGCTCACAGAAGGAATCTTGATTTCATAATATTAATATTAATAAAACTCTAGAAGGTAAAAATAGCCAAATGAATGACCTAAAACACTGGTATTGGATAGTGATGATTTTGCTTATGCTATTTTCTTTGACTAAAGTCTCGCACCTCTAGAATTCTGTTACGGTGAGAAGCCAATTCTGTATTCACTTCCAGACAAGCACTTTAATCTAGATATTCTAGACATCCCCTTTATTTTAGGGATTAAAATTCCCACAATCAAAAACTTCTTATGAACCCAGTCTGAGCTCCGTCAGTAGTTATCATCCCAGTGCATCGCAGGCACCGAGATGAGCTAGCCGAGCATGGGATCTGCCTGCCAGGGGCTCAGGGCCACCTGGTGTGGGATCACAGCTGGATCCCAGCTGGATCTGATCTGACCTAGCTGGAGTGAGTGCTCACTTCGGGCAGGGCAGGCTCAGGCAAGTCATTCTGCAGCTTACCTCCAGCAGAAGCAGGCAGGCGACTGGCATCTGCTGCACTAACACAGCTGTTTCTGATCACCGGTCAGCAGCAACCTTACACTAGACTGCGGATTCCTCTTTTTTAGTTGCACTAAATGCACTGCTCTCTAGAGTGATTGCCGATAGATTTAGGGGAAATACCCATTCACGCATTGTCCTTTTTTTTTCTCGGCTATCTACAAGTTGTCTTTTCTTTGAAAAGGTTACATTTAACAGATGATTATCTATTTTTAGACTGTGATGAACTGCCTAATTTGACTGCTTGTTACTCTTATTTTTGATTTATATTTGATCACCTAGGTCATGCACCTTGAGGGACAACAAACACTTCAAAAAGGAGAATAATGGTAGAGAAGCACAAATAACCAATAGTGAATAAGGAACATTCTTGTTCACACACAAATGCCCTTGTTTGCACATGAATATGGGGGTTTGTATGAAAAAGACCCATTCGCCAAACATCCATGTGAAGGGAAATCCATTCAGCATGAATGTTTGAGAACACTGAATAACAAGTGGATGAACAAGCGTGAATCAAACAGCCGTTCAGACTTTGAACCAATGTTCGCAAACACTGGTTTGCATTATTCACCCAGGCCTGTGAACAGCCATCTGTTCGATAACTGATAATGGAGATGGAAGTTGGGTTGTTGGGTAGATATGGCTCATCAGGGAGAAAATGGCTATCTATTTGCAGGATTTCTGCTTAGTCTGTTGCAGGCGTAGCCTCTGTTCCTCTTGACCCATGATACCAGTTTATCTTCTCCCTCTCTTGCCAAAATGAGGTTTAGCTTAATACGTAAGATGAAATAAATTTGTGTATGCAAATATACACTGCGACAAACATACCTACGCGCGCGCACACACACACACACACACATACACACACACATATTTACCATTACTGGCTTTTACATAATATTTAAAAGATATATTAAAGTTAGGCACTTGAGTGTCTTTGTGACCAGAGTGCTTAGGACATGTTTAAGACCTAGATATGCAAAGATAAATACCTGGGCAGTGTAAATATCTGGTTTAGGTGTCTTTAGATTTAAGCCCAAATGAATTAACATTTTCCAGAGTTATAGCCATCTGCATGTAGTAGAAAATAATCGTCACTTTGCTTATGACTTTATAATTGTA
Organism: Corvus moneduloides; assembly: GCF_009650955.1. Classification (NCBI taxonomy): domain Eukaryota; kingdom Metazoa; phylum Chordata; class Aves; order Passeriformes; family Corvidae; genus Corvus; species Corvus moneduloides. The sequence continues at coordinate 140,686,264 of NC_045476.1, forward strand.
ATACCAAAATCAGTATTTTCAGATATCACGACAGACTTTGAAATAAAAGTTTTTGCATCTTGTGTCTCAAACAACATTTTCTCACAACTATAAACTCTTCTTCACTTCCGCACTAATATAAACTCTTCTTATTCAAGACATGCTGACTTTGTTCTGCCTTTTAAAAATTGCTTTTATGTGAAAATAATTAAGTACAGACAACTTGTCTGGATTGGTTGGTTGCTGCAGTATATTTATTCCAGGTATTTCAATGAATAATGAGCATGGTTAGATATATAGAGAAGTGGTAAATGCTTTTGTTCTTTGTAAGGCAGGTTGGTAGCTATATTTCTATGCAACTGATTTAGTACAATTTATCTTAAACTCTGAAACCTTTCCAAGTGCTTCTACTGCTTTTCTAACCCCTACATGAAATATTTCTTTGGGTTAGAAAACATCAAAATAATGTCTGCATAAAGTGCTATTTTCTATTTTTGATTTCTGACCTCAACTTCCTGTAGTCTTGGGTGTCCTTTATCATTCTTGGGAACAGCTGATTCTGTTTCAGGGCAAGTACCAAAGGTAGAGGAAGTCTAGTATAATACATAATACATTTCCAGTCAATGTGGGGTATTTATCAGCTATGTTTTAGCACTTGTTTAGAATGTAAATTTTTCATTTTATCTTTGCTATGTCCACCCTGAAGATTTCTTAAACCTAAAAAAGCCTAAGTGTACCACTCAGAACAAGGGAAATAATTACAAGAACAAAAATCTAACAAAATAAGATGCTAGCTGCACCTGGTTCCCAAACTGTAGTTTTCTAGTTTTTTGAGACTTCACTTTGTCGACATAGCTATAGGCTAATTTTACCCATATAAGATTCAATATTTGCTCATTTCCAAGAACTGGGAAATCAGGTCTCTGTGCACAAATTTTGTTCTAACCTAGCAATGCTATTTGCAAACCAGTTGCTTCATTCTTATCTATGAATTACAATCTGAGCATGTATTATTATCACAACTCAAATAGACACAGGAGAAACAATTAATTAAGAATTTAAATTAAACAACCCTGATCTTAATTTCCATTTCATTTGAAAACCCCATATCTAAGACGCATATGTACATTTTCAGTTTTATAGTGACAATTTTAATAACAGATTAACAGACTCGAGTTAAGATTAGAGTTGTAGTGTGGGGTGATTTTTTTAATGCTGTTGATTAAAACATATACAAAGAAGTAAGAAGAAGAGCCTTAGAGTGTGTTCATTCTATATTTCCATGGTTTTGCAGAGGACCTGAGTATGTAAGTAAGTAAGTAAGCAATGATTACATCCCTTTTAAAATTTCTCTTGCAGAGGAGGAAGAGACAGGAGTAACAGCAGCCCTGAAGCAGTCAATCAGCTGGTGGGAAGAAGAAATAGCTTGATTTAGGAAAACAAACACAATATAAAGGTAATGACTGGAGCTATTACCCAGCTGATGGGTGATAAAGCAAGACAGAAGCAATACTGATCACAAGGAGATTCAGTTTTCAGTGGACATTTTAGAGGAACAGTTTTTGTCGGTGTTTTAAGAAATATTTAACATTTTTGATAAGAAGTAGATTTTTTGGTTCTCAGCTATTGAAAAAGGGGCTGATTTGCTTTAGCTTTTCCATGAAAAACCATGAAAACTGTCAAAGAAACACACCTACCCATGAAAAATTTTCCACAATCATTTTTTTAAAGAGTATTTTTTTGTCCTTATCTTCGCAAGCTTTCTAAGGCTTAAAGCATTTTGTGAAGAACACAATGCTGCAGAAGCCCCCTAGGCCCTGCTGTTCTGTGGAAAGCAATGAGGGACCAGTGATACCACCATGTGCTGTGTGTGTGAGCATAGAATCACTAAGGCTGGGAAAGACCTCTATGATCATTGAATCCAACCATCAACCCAGAACCACCGTGTCCACCACTACACCATATCCCAAGTGCCATATCCATGTGTTTTTTGAACATTTCCTGGGATGGTGATTCCACCACTTCCCTGGGCAGCCTGTTCCAATATTTGACCACCCCTTCAGTGAAAAAAAAAATCCTGTCAGCCAAGCTAACATCCCCTGGCACAATATGAGGCCTTTCCTCTTGTTCTATTGCTTGTTATGTGGGAGAAGAGACCAACCTCCATCTCTGACTATCAGCTCAGTTTTCTTTCAGAAGACCACGGGTCTGCAAAGAGAAGATTAGATATGTGTGGTTTGACCTCTTGATAACTGCTGCATTTTCAGAGAAAGTAGAAAAATCCCTTCCTAGATAAAAACATTTCCTTTAGTATTGAGCCTGGGTGTTTTCTGTGTTTTTATCAACTAAGAGGGTTTAAAATCTGTGCATCAAGTAATAGTTTGTTTACTCCTACTCCTGTAGTAAAATATTTGCACAATCTTAAAGACAAGCAATTGTGAACAAGTAGGTGTTTTCCAAAATTTATAAAGAAAAGCTTTGAATATCCAAACTTTTGATTCCTTTATATACAGTAAGGGGAGGCACCATATTTCTCTTGTGAGTCTTGTTTGCAGAGCTGCCCCCACCCTGGCTGGTAGACAAGTGCCTGTCCCCAGCTGATCGGGGTCATGTTGCCTGGCCCGACATGAAGGCTCTGGTGTGGCAGCAAGCATCCTAGCCAGGGAAACCTGCCAGCCCCAGGGCCAAGACGCCTGCTGAGGATTTGCAGTGCTCTTTCTGCAATAAACTTGGGCTTAGTGACAGTGTTAAACAACCATTTTGCCAGCTTTTCATTGACTGCCTGGCTTTTGTGGTTTTGCTCAAGGCCCACAGTTCCTTTCTGGGATACTTTTCTAGCCTTTTCCATACCTGGCACTGGGATAATAATATTGCCTTTGATTATGGCCTTGGCTGCTCTCCAGCTCATACCTTGGAGTACATTATAAGGCTGTCTGAACCCCACAGAGCTCAGTTCACAAAGAGGCTTGTGAATGGAAGCACGCATCTTTGAGGCTTGCAGAAAATCCACGGGAGCAAGGTGCCTTCAGTGGTATCTGCTACCCACTGCAGCCCTCCCCAGCACCACCCAGGGCATTTTCCTCCTCTCCTCATGTTTTGCCCGGGTGAAGGAATGAGAAACTAGTGCTCCCTACCACTGAGTACCCTTTGATGTAAATATTTCCTATTACTTCGATGCATATTGCATTTGGTTTTCAATTTGAGAAAACTATTCTAATTGAATCCCTAACCCTACTCTAAGTAGAGGCAAACTTTACAGCCATTTGGTTCTAGTAGCCATCACTCCAACATTAGTTTTAGCAAGACAACAAGATGTTGTTTTGGCTATAACCATGAGCTATTGTAAGAATTACCATACTTGTTAACTCCTCCTAGTAGAACTCCCTAGTAAGAAATAAATACAGCAAATTATTAGATACTTATCTTTACAATGTTTAGGAACATAAATTGCCTCAGTTGTCACAGTTTCTCTCATAAAGACTGTATTAATCAACAAGTATTTTCTATCGATATCTTCTATTTAAGATTGAGAAGAAATAGGTTTGGAGTGACTCTTTGGCACCCAAAATGTAAAATAAAAAATAACTTCGCTCTTCCTTTTACTTGCACATTGGTCAAGCTCAAATCCACTAGAACCACTAGCAGTTGTTCATGGACCCTATTCATGGGTAGTGAAAGAGGCCATAAAGACTTATATCCATACAATAGTTGAAGAAAAACAAAGCTGATTTGCCTGTGAAGTCACTCAGACCAAGAATAAAATCTGACCAAGTTTTCCTGGGGTTGAATTTTTCTATTTCTACAATAAAATGTTTTCTTTTTTATTTAGGAATTTGTTACTAAAGAATGACTAGAAGCACAGATGCAAAAGGAAAGTGTCAAAACAGATATTTTATGATTGATCTTTAAAATATAAAATAAGTTTTTGTCTTTTTTAAACAAAAATAGAACTAACACTAAAGTTTTATGTTCTTATTTATGTGGTTAGAATAATTTTTTTTTTTTGCCTTAGTTCCTAAGATTCAAAACTCAAATGGATTTATTTATTTATCAGAAATTTGCTTAATACAAGGAACATGTTATTAGATATGGAAAGCTCATTTAGTCAAATCACCGCCCAGAGATCTTGCCATAAAACTCCCATCTTTAATAAACAAAATATGTGTTTATAGATACATGAGTACTACATTATGCATGCATGTATATGTATAGGTGTATATCTACATATATACTTATCTTTATTTTGTATGTATATATACAAGATAAAATATAAGCACATACAAAATGAATTAATTTCAAAGAACATAATTCAAACAGCTTTTGATTATTTCCCAGTTTTCTTCAACACAGAACACTTTGTTGATCTGAAGTTTGTTGGTACCATTCAGTAAAGTTTCCATGATATGCAGCTGCTGTGTCATCTATGCTACAATTATTGCAAGCATAAGGCAGAAGATCTTTTGGGAAAAACTGCTCTAAAAAAACTGCTCACTTTACAGTTACGTGTGGTTTGCCAGTCTGATAAAACTATGGTCAAAATCACAGGGAATTATCTAGAGCTCTGCTATCTCCCAGTAGGAGAGGGCTATCTGTGCACTTCTAGGTGCAGAGGAAAAGTTTTGTCTATAAAACCCCAGAAGCCCAAGCAGGAAAATGCTCTCCCAAAAGACTTATATGTTTTCATACCTGTCAGGTCTTCCTAGCTGGTTCTCTCCAACTCTGCCTCTCCTTTCCAAACCTCCAGGGGATGAGCATTTCTCCTGACTTCTGTGTCATTTTGTCTTCTCTAAAAAACTAGTTTTTTCTGATTCCCTTGTTTCCTTTTCCCAGCTGGTTATAGGACATGCATGAATGTTGTTAACACATCCTGCGTGGGCTCATTTCTTTGAATCCTCTGTGAAAGCTGAGGGAAAAGCTCCTACTACTCCCACCTTTTGGCCATCTTTTTTTTTGGATGAGGAAATCTTAAGTCTTCCCCCTTGAGAATAGAAGTAAACAGCCCCTTTTTTGCTTAGCTTAATTCCTCCCAATCCCCTCTGACTGATGCAGACAGAATGCTTTTGTTTGACTGGCCAAGGAAGCGGCTGCTAATAGTGTTGGAAGAAGATTTAAGTCATGTATCAAACTTCTGCCCTTCTACAATAAAAAATATAGTCTGGTGTGTGCATTAACTGTACATGTTCAGATTCTAAATCATCATCACTCTTAACCTATCTGCAAGTAAATGATAGTTTTTTGTCAATGTTAATGTCAATTAAAATACAGCTTTTACTCATTCTTACTATAATCTTTTGAAGAAAAACTGAGCATGCTTTTACTTTGGCTTTAGTAAAGTTACTTAGAATAAGATGTAGGCAGCAGTAGAATACCACAGTGAAATAATAAGGATACTTTAGGAAGCTTGTTCTCTCTACACTTACAGTTTATTTTGTTCTGGCCTCCTGATAATGTATTTGGCTGGAGTGAGGAACATGATTGGTTCAAAGTTGGTCTGGTAAAATCAGTTTTTGCCCACTTGGACAAAAGTATTATATGAAGGAGTGAGATAAAGACAGCGTAATAAATTCCAGAATTGACAGACTGTGTAACAAAAGCCCTTGACAGATCCTGAACACGTGTGCTGTGTGCCTGCAGTCCCACAGCACCACAGTGTAGGTGTGACTGGAGAGCCAGGGACTGCTCAGCTGGTGCTCACAGGGCTCATCTCAGCAGGAGTCACTGAATGATGAGCACCAGGGAAAAGCAAGAAAGAGTCTTTGGTGCTGACTTGGATTGAAGAGCCTGGCACTGTAAAAACAATTTTGTGCAATTTTAGCTGCTGCTTGTAGATCTTGACCTCTGCAATTTCTCATTGTGCTGATTTCCATGAGATAATAATAAAAAAAAGAATTATTTTCTATTAATTTTGACCTTTTTAAAAGGTCATTACGTAATTTTGATTTGCTTTATCAATATTTTGTCTTACATTCAATTTTTTATCACTATAAAGTCAGTAATGGCTTAATGGATTGGTTTTGTCTGCTTTCTGTAACCTGGGACTGTCTAAGCCGGGGAAAGGGGACGAAGCAGCATTAAAACAAACCATCTCCACAAAAGACTTAAGGAGAAAAACTGAACCAAATCTAGTAATAAAGTAGCCTAAAATCCAATACCAGGCAGAGCATTTAGGAGATCTGAAGCACTGTATAGTTGTCTGAGGAATCAATGGTTCATTTGTAGTTGCACTTACACCTGATATTTCTTTTAGGATTTAATTGTATGTCGCCCCTGTGTTTATAAATAGCATTAGTGCCTTATTAAAGCAGATTCTGAACATTTTCCCTTGTCACCCTCCCCTCTGAACAATCTCCTGTCACTGGTATGAACTGGTGTCACTGGTATGAACTGGTGTCACTGGTATGTCATCCAGTGATACCAACTCAGACTCAAACTATCCAATTTCAAAGCTTCTTTGTGAATCGGACGGCGATGATACCCATCTAACACGTAGATGAAACCTGAAGCCCAATGACCAGGTGCACTGCTTAGCAGAGCCACAGGGGAAATTTCTGCACAGGAGTTGATGAGAGGCGAAGGATTGCAGCAGGCATGAACTACTCCTCGTGAGGGCTGATGCCCAGATCCTTGCCCCTACCAATTAATACTCATGCTTTAGTATATATTAAGGCAATAGCTTAACTGGTCTCAGAGGTTTACAACCACATGAAATTAATGCATTTTCAGCGACTTGAGTGCCACAGTTATAGAATTAAATTGTATCATGATTGACTGACCAAAGTGTAGTTCTTGAAACTTTTACCTGTGAGTGCCCCACTGCCCCACAATTTAAACCATTGTAGGAGCTGCCTTAGACTACACCTGACCTTTGCCTAAGGCTGTGGAAATGCATAACTGCATAACAAATGTGCTTCCTTCCCTCTGTGCAATTCCTACCTTGTATTTGTCTTCATTTAGGAACTGATGTGGGGGATGTGCTTACCTTCCTCACACATCAGCACCCACCAAGGTGTGCAGGACTGTGCTAGCAATGCTGCCTTGTGCTGATTCCTGCTGCTAACACTGACCTCAGAAAAATAGTTCCCAATTTCCAAAGTCCCAGCATCGAGTGGAGAACTACTCTCCTTTCACAGGAGCTGACCAGGAGAAAATATGAGATGCTGATAACACACTTAGGGAAATCTGCAGCTTTACATCCAGACTCTAGTCATGTCCACGGCTGAGAGATGTTTTCCAAACCTTTCTGCACAATGAGGAAAATCCTGCCAGGTGGCCATGGGTGCCTGCAGTCAGGCATGTGCAGAACCATGGAGTTTCTGCCTGCACTTCCTTTGCTTTGTGTTCCTCATCTGGCAATACAGTGCTCTAGCAGAGGAGTTTTAGCTTCACTCAGCAGAAGATCCAGCACCACAACCTTTTTGTGACACTCGTTTCTTATTTACATTAATATTTTTTCTTTGTTCATGGTTAATTCAGCCTCTTGGTTCTTATTGAAATGTTTGAGAGCGTTCTTTTAATATGCCTAGTGAAACACAGCAACCCTATTTCTCTTGCAGTGCTGCTGATACAGCACAGAGGGAGAACAGAGGGGAGACTTAAGCTAAATTTCTTCTCATTGAAAGTCTAGCATTTTCCAGAAGAAAACAAACCTCACAGAGTACAGAACATATTTGATAAACTTATTGAATCACTTAACTGATTGTGGTGATCTCAGTTTGAATAGTGTGTAATAACTTCAGGATCTGAAGTACTGGAAGAATAAATAATATAATCTATAAAATATAGGACACACTTGGGATAGAATATTGTTGTTAGAGCAGTGCAACGCTGCCATTGCTGTCATCCCAAATTGATGGGGAACATCTATCTGCAATAGTAAGCACCACATACCATTAGCTGTCCAAGACAGCGGGGATGTGGTATGCCTCCACTTCTGAAAGACCATGACAAGCTGATTGAAGCAAACTTGATTTTTCTGAATGTGCTAAAAGTAAAGCCTCAAATATTTGAAGTTGCTGTCTGCTAACTTCCAGAGATCAAACTATTCAAACCCCAGCCATGGTGAGTTAGTGCTTTGTAACAATTTTATCTTTTCAAGGTGTATTTATTTCACCATTTTGACACTATTTGGGAATATTATTATGAAGAGGGTGTAGTGCTGATGGACTCAGAAGCACTGTCTCTTTTATTATTCCTTTCTTTTTTTTTGTTTTTGTAATGTTTTACATAATAAAAGGTTTAGCTGTTTGTTGGTTTGTTGTTCTGTTTTGTTTTGGGTTTTTTTCCCCAGAAGACAAAACAGATATTTTCAAAGAAGGCTGCTACCACAAAGGCCTTAAAATAATCTTGGCCATTGCTAAGATACCCCAGGCAAACACTAATAAGAGCGGGCAAAATAATATGAAGAAAGGCTGGAGAGGACACAAGTTCTGCCAATACAAACAGTCAGAAACGGAAAAACAAACACCCTCCCCCTGCTTCTCCAGAATGCACATGTAAATTCAATTGCATTTACAAATAAATTTGCTTTGGTTATGCTTACACCTTTACATGTGTGCTCTACATGAGTGACTGTCAACATTTACTTATGTAAATACTGAAGACCTGTGATTTTGATCTTTGTATATGCAAATATTTACACTGGAATTCTTGTAGTAGGATATCACACCTCTGGAACCACCAGCTGACAGTGTTCCCTCCCACCACGTGTCACAGCCTTGGCAGAGAAAGGACAAAACCAGCCAAAGAAATACTTGACTGTGGGTTTGAATGCAGGTCAGGGCAAGCACTTCAACCCATCTGGCTTCTGTGATGCCAGAGCTGGAAAATTGCACAGCAGGAAATTTGATGATACCCTTGGAAGAGTTTATCTGGGATGGGGAACTCAGAGCTTCCCTAAATTCTTTGCTGGAATAAAATGCATGATAACATTGTATTGTGAATCCATTCAGCTGTGCCAACTGCCAAGCAAGAATTTGAACATTTGAATTCCTCACATTGCCCAGGTTTTTACTGAAAGTGGTTTTTGGGAAAGGTGTGTCTAGCTCAAAAAAGGAAACTATATCACCATTCATGGCAAATTCTAGGAACCCTCTGCATTTGCCATATAATCAAGAAAATCAAAATTGCAGGGAACTTATCTAGGTCAGTGTACCTCAGATTTAGTGAAAGCAATGTAGGCAAGCATTTGCAGTTCTTTCAGACAATAGAAGAAAATGCACAAAAAAAAAAGTAATAAATAGTCTTCTGCTGCAATCAAGTGAAGATAGTTTCAGTCTTCTCACATCTAAGTCCAAAAGCAGGGATGGTACACTGCATCGCTGGGTGGTTCAGAATCATTTGCTCAACATCTCAATCTGATTTCATGAGTAAAATACTCTGTCTCACAAATTAATTTGCTCTTTTATCATCTATTTTCATGTCTTCTGTTTTCAGCCACGGAGATAACATAATTTCCCAAACAACTTTGTATGGGCCAAAAGACTAGGAAGCAAAAAGGGTCATGAGATCTACAGAGAAGAATGGAGAACACAAAGTTCTTCATTTCAGCAGTTCTTCTCTGCTGAAAGTTTGGTTTATGAGCCATATGCACTCTTCTGAAAGGTCTCTTCTTATTCATATTCATTTACCTACTCCTTGTCCAGACAGTCATCTTCATCCTTCATCCTCTCCAGGTTGGAAGCCTTTCCCTATTAGCCTGGAATTTGTGTCTGATATCTTACACTGACATTTTCCGAAAGGCACAATAAACTACCACTATCATGTTGTATATTTTATGCTAATAATAATAGAAATAATAATTACAATAATAAGAAAAAATGTTTATATCTACAATATTGATCCCAGATTACGTTATCTCTTCAGCCCTGCAGTAATATCCTTTCATGTTAAGGATACATTTTCAGGTACAGTGCAGCTATTTCAGCCATCATTTCCAGGATATTTTAAGGCGGGTTCTGAAGAACATCCCAGAAACTGCTAACCTGCAATGGTATCTCAGGCAATAGCCATTTTTTCCGGGCTTCTAAACAGATGGCAGCCAATCCAAATTCAGCAGTGCTAGCAAGCAACACTCAATAAAACTGTAATTGATGCATATGGTATCTGCTAGGCTGTTTAAAAACCAACTCTGTGGCATTAAAAGGAAATTGTTTAAAACTCCTGATAGAACTGCACCTGATTTTTGGGACAAATCTATTGGAGATGTAGTCTGCACTCCATGCCTTTAGCCTCTCAATAACCCCTCTGGTTTTATGTTACAGCAGCAGAATGTTTCTGACCCTCACTTTCTAGGAACCTACCAGAGACACTGTAGGTAATGTCACTGTAAAGATGTGTTTTGGGTCTTTCAGGCTGTAGCAGAAATCTGTGCCAAAAGGAGCTGAAATAACTTCTTTCAGCTGAACTGGAGACTAAGGAGCATAACCTGCATTTTCCATTCTGATGAAGTTCCATGCCTGGTGTTTCACAGAAAAGACCCCGTTCAGCAGTTTGCTCTCACTGTAACACAACACTCTGTCACAGGTTGACTTGTTTGTCTGTTGCATAAGGAAGAGGAAAGGAAAAATCGCAAGCACTCAGCAAGCACTCAGCTCTGCGTGATTCTCTGATTAGCCCACAGAACGACCTGGGGGAAGGAGTGCTTCACCACATTATGAACCACTGTGAGATTTTAATGGAGAACGGTGAAATCCAAGCTCACTTGTTAATTTACACAATAGGATGTGACACTGAAAGTATTCCTAATTTATGTCTGCTAAAGAAATAAGGATAATTGCAGTGTCTTTTAATAGGTCATTTTAATAGATATTCCAGCAATTTGACTTCTACTCTGACAATAAGCAGCAATCAAGTACCAGGGAACAGACAGATGTGTGCCAGCCACCAGAAGATACTGTTTTTGAAATTCAAGAGCTCTTCCTCCATGAAGAAAATAAATGAGATTCTTCAGTACTCAAAGTGAGCAAAAACTTATAGGAAAGTGATGTTTAAAGGTATGTTTGCTCTGCATAGACCAGTGCTATACAGGGATCCTAGCATTAACTCTTAGTGACACCCAGCAGGTTGTACCAGCCAGGCTCAGCACTTTGTGCTGCTTCTGAAGTGGGCTTGCCTATACAGTAGCTCTGACTCATTGTAGTGCACTTGTAACACGGGGAGGCACAGACACACATCATGAGAGGCACATGAATAGGCACAGGGAGCCACCAAGGCTGCCTCACCAGAATTCCTTAGAGGAAAACCCCACGTGTAAGGACAATCCAAACCCTCATTCTTTAAGTACTCGAGTTTCAGAAAATAGGGTGAGTGGACTGAGAAGGAAAATGAGAACTGGAGTGGGAGGACAACTGTTTATAGCCCTCCTTGAGAAGAAAATGAGATAATAGTGGCAACATGAGCTGCACAGCAGTGTTTGACCATTATTGGGTGCTGTGAGTATGAAAATAGACTGTTACAGGGCAAGGATCTGAAGGAGGACACTGAGTAGATATGTACAGTGACCCTCTTTTGGGTGTGAGGGACAATATGGAAAAATGCATGACAATGCTTGTTTACATATTGGAGAAGTGACAGAAATAAAAGTGAGCTGAATGTGGGTGGGAGCTGGCATCCTAACAATCACACCATGAGAAATTATAGGCAGAGATCAGCTGCGGTGATTTTGTGGTGAAAATAAGATGACATTAGAGAGGGTCCTAGGAGAGATGATGAAACCCAAATCATGGATTGGGAAAATTTTCTGAGCAACTGACTACCATTGGGACAGTGTTTCATTTATCAGGGGGGAAAAAATAAGAAAAAAAGAGAAAGGGGATGCAAAATTATGAGAGACCAAAAGGATTTCTCTCACACAGAGAGAAGCCATGGCTTGGGGAATATTCTTCAGACACTGTGAGTGAGATATATACCTAGCCCAAGCTGTAGGGTTCAGAAAATGATCCAAGCTGAGCTGGACCTGAGTTACAGGCAAGTGCTAGGTATCCAAGGCAATGAAAAAAAAATATGTAGAAGGTGGGCTTTGTAGAAGTATGGAAATATCTGTTTTAGCCAGCCTGAGCTGAAAGTGACGGAGAAAGATTTGAGAAAAAGTTTCTAAGAAACAGGCCAAAGTTTTGATTTGGGATAGGCCTAAGGTAGAAAGGTGTCTCCATCCACGTGTCAGGGTCTGGAGTAGAAGATTTGTCAGTGATCTCCATACAGCAGGGGTTCGGTGTGAGTTTGTCAATGAAATTACTGAAGCCCTGTGGAGTAAAGAACAGAGAACCAAGTCTAGATCTTGGTGACATCTTCACAGACATCCAGAGGGAAATCTCCACTGACATTGAGCCTCCACTGAGTGCATGTGAGGACAACTGAAGAGTGGACTTTGAGGGATGCCATTACCTCAAACTTTCAGGGGAACAGGAGGAACTGGGGCATGGAGGCACTGGGTGGAGGTGGTGGGAGGTGCCACCAGAGGTCCTGGATCAGGCGCACAGCAAACTCGGATGCTGAACAGAAATGAGTCTGGGTGTGCAGAAGAAGCATATAGGACTAGGGATGGGTGTGTCAGTTTGGTTCTGTTTTAAGATGGGAAAGACTGAAATGGGTTTGTCTTGTGAGAGAAAAGAGCCAGCTGGGACTGAGAGGTAAAGGGTAATTTGGGAGCCAGTTTATTCTAGTATGTCCTCAAAGATTAGTTTGTGCTGCTTTGAGCAAACTCTTTGTAGCTTTGGTTTAAAGACCAAGAGTGTACTTTTTAACTAGAGCATCTCTTGATAGCAACTCCAGTGCTGGAAATGCATGGTGTTTTGAAGGTACAGCTGTTTCAGCAAATGCTAGAAATGAAAACCTTTGCCTGAGACACTGCTTTGTTTACACCAATGTGTGGTACCCTGTAGGAAAAAAATAGACAGCCTCTGGATATAGAGATCAGGTGTGAGCAAAGATAAAATGTTTGGCAAGTATACAGAGGGCTCATAACCTTTTACATGGTCTTACTGGTTCCAGCCTTTTGGCAGACTACACTCCACTAGCACCCAGTCCTGCCAAGTGTCATAATTATCTCAAGAAAAATCTCAAGAAAAAAAAAAAACGCAAGTAAATCTCAAGAAAAATCGTGCTTTTCTTGAAGTGCTCAATCCCATACACTAGAATATCAGCGTTCATTAAAAACTATCTAGTCCTCATACTTGCAAAAAAGAAAAAAAAAGGAAAAAGCTTGATAAACATTCCCAAAAGACTCACAAAAGCAGAATTAAAAGAGAACCATACATGTTTCTAATATCTTGTGATTTTACCTTGTGATTTTTGCACAGTGTGTTGGCAACTCTGTTCATTTATAATGGGAACTGAGCTAAGAGACCTCCAGGGTCTGGCTTACTCTTTAAAAGGAGTTTAAAATCGTTGTGAAATATGCACTAAGGCAGTGGCTCCCAAAATGTTTATCACCCATCAGATTATGATAAAGTGCTGCATGGCTTTACACTGTAGTTTTCACCTTGCCTTCATAGCATATTCAACTAAAAGGTGGAAGATCAGCCCGCCAAATGATGTGTGAAAATGCACCGGCCATTAGGAAACTCTGAGGGTCCAAAAGGTTTAGCAGTCACAGTTACAAAGGTGTAATTCGACTGCAGAGTAAATTGCAGCTGCGTGTTTCCCAGCCCCTCCCTTGGACTCCCACGCAGGAGAGCAGCGGCACTGCCGAGCAGCCCGTGACCCGCTGCGCTGGCACCGGCGCCTTTCTGCCGGAGAGACAGCCCGGCCCCTGCCCGGCCCCTGCCCGGCCCCTGCCCGGCCCTCTGCCGTGCCCTGAGAACCCACCTGAGCCGCCCTAAGCTGATCGGCCCGGCTGGGTCAGCGCCGGGGCACCGCAGGAGACAGCGCAGTGGGGGTTTAACCACACCATCACTTGCCCTGGTTCCCCGCTGGGGTCTCGGCACATGCCCAGCCTGCTGCTGCTGCGGCAGCTCTGTGGGTCACTATCCAAACCGAGGGGATCAGCACCGACCCCTCAGATCTCACAGCACAATCCTAGGGCTTCTGAACTGTAGCACTTGCCTTGCACCCCACTTGCAGTGGATGGGTTCCTTTTGCTCGTGGCTAAACAGCTCTTCACTCTGGGCTTGAATGCAGATGGAAATAGCTGGAGCCCTGGTGGGTCCTGCACGAAGCTCGTCCGCAGTGACGCTGTGTTAGCACAAGGTGAAGCACCACCACACTCGGGCTTGAGGGTTCTCCAAGCAGGTAGGACTTCAAGCAAGGCTTGCTTGGGTGCTCACATGTGGCTGAAGACAAGCTCATTCTTGAGATGCATGGAGATATCCTCTGAAGCAAGAAAATACTCCAAGTGACCAAAATGTAGCCATGCCTGTTACTGGACCAATTACCTCAGTTATTTCTGCTGCTCAGGGCACCCATACCATTAGGAGGAGACTGGTGAAAGGGTTCTGCCTACCATATTTGTATTTTTGCTTCCCAGTCCCTGCATAGGAGTAAAGACCTACAAATGACCTGGGAAGCCCCAGAAGCACTGGTCCAGTGAGGGTGAACCCAAACATGTGGGCCTGTGGATACAAATGTGCTGTTAGCAAGGAATTTTCCTGCTTCTTCTAAACCGTGGGATACTTTTCTCTCTCATGGAAGATAATAGCAGAAGTTCTGTAAACTAAGAACACCTGCAACCTTGTAGAACTATGTTTATGGTACAGTAGAAAAATATTTTGACAACGGATGTTTTAGGATTTTAGCCAGTCATCCCCAACGGGTGGCTGATCCTTTGTCCAATTAGACTATGAAGAAAAAGTCTATGAAAGAGTTTGTAAAATAATCAAATAAATCAATCTTGCTGCACAAGTCCTGCCTGCTGGATCTTCTCTCCTCCTCCCTACGGCTGTGGGACACGGTAATATCGACAGCAGAAATATGGGCCAGCATGTAAGCAGCCACCATGTCTAGATTTCCAAGTCCACCATATCTAGATTTCCAAGGGTACAACATCATTTCGAAGGTGTTATATCCAGGCCAGTACACTGCTGGAGTAAACCAACACAGAGAGTGGTGCAGAGATCATGGACAGGACAAGGGGCACGTGTGAGCTGTGCAGTGAGGACAAGCAGAGAGACAGGCACTGCTGAGCTGACCTACGTGAAGGCCAGGTAGCTTGGCTATCTGCAGTACACAGCTTTAAAGACGGTGAGTGTGAATAAGATGAGACTTAAAAGAGCATTTTCAGTAGCAGTCTTTGCCTCTGAAAATATAGATTTACTGAAATGGAAAGAGTTAATCGGTATATTCCTGTTTTCACAAAGCTTTCCACAGGGTGAAGAAAAATTATAAATAAAACGTGCTATGTGATTTCTTCATTTGGGGATTTTATTGGCTACTCACATTGCTTCCTTGGGGTTTTGCCAGCTCGATCTGTTGACGTTCCTAGAGAGCACAGAGTTGTAAGTCTCACAGCTTTCAGGTAAATCAGTATTCTATTATATTGAATTTAAAATGTTTAATAGACTGAATTTCCATTTGAGAGGAAACTAGCTTTTCATCTTATTTCAAGAAGACCTATTTTTCCAAATCCCAAGACTTTTCACAAAAGTGAAATAAAGCCCGTTTTGTTTTAACAGATCACCTGAATGCTGACCTGTGTGACTTCAGCAGCACCTGCCTTCACAACCAAGGTACCAGAAGAACCAGAAAAAGTGATTTATCTTCACTGGTATGTAACTAAAACGAAGGAAGGCATCCTGGACCTTTTCCAGCAAAGGAGTATAGGGTGGACAACCCTACAGCCAGCAGATGAACAGCATGAAGCAGAGGTGTCTGGAGAAATCCTGACATGTCTGCACATGTATGCACATGTGTGCTACTTAGTGTCCGTGCCTCCAAAGAATCCTTGCAGGGAGAAAGCGAGGGGGAAATCTTTGTGATTTATCATTCACATTTATCTTGTACTGACAAATAATAAATAACAATGTATGTCTGACAAAGGAGTTCAGCTTAACAGCAACCTTCTGCGGATTTGTTGGTTGGGAGGAAAAATGATTGTTATTTTATCCATAGAATCACTGCTACCTGATGGACAGTTAGCATGATGAATTAAATAAGAAATAAATTTTAAAAAGCACCTACTAAGGAAGACAATTTCGAGAGACATTAAACAAAAAGAAGGAATGCAGCTTGCTACCTTTTAGGATGAGCACTTATTTAAAACATTAATTTCTGCTCAGTTCAAAGCAGAGAACCCACAAATGCGCTTCCCAGACACACTATTGATTTCTGACCTACAAATTACTCTCCTTCAAGGAGGGCTGATGTGGAGCACAGACAGTGGGGGAAGAGGGCTGGAGTAGACAGGGTACTTCTCAGCTGCAATCTGCATAATGTTTAGTATTCAGTGAGTTAAAGCACGCAATGAAAGGGAACTGTCAGCGCAATCTAGAAGATATAAAGAAATGAAGGGGTGAAAAAAAGCCGTATGCTAATAATCCACTCAGTAATTAAGTGAAGATCGCTGCCAAGCGCCACTGCCACTTTCAAAGGGTAATTTGTACAGGAAATCATAGAGTCATTGTCAAATCATTTCAGGATAAAAGGAAAGTCATCAACTAAGATAAGATAAATGCTGGGTGTCTGGCAGCATGTGCCCTAGGAAATGCCTTTGCTTTTTTATATTGGAAAAAAAATTTTGCAAAAGTGGGGCTAGGAAAACTTGACATGTTGAAATGCACATTTACTATTAATAATAGAGGTGATATATGCAGAAATGCGTTATTAAATAGGTAACTGGAAAAAAAAAATCATCTAGTGAGCCAGCTAAAGGGGAGTTAACTTTCAACAATCTAATGTGACTTTTAACTTGAACCTTCAGTAAAGTGGAGCACACTTCATCTCACCCCCAAATGAGTCTTTTGCAATTAATATACTTTAATATTCCTTTCTTCCAAGTACAGGATAATCTGTGGGAGAGCCAGTTTCCCACAAGAAAATATTTTTTCACAGGAGAAGATTTGCAGCTTTACAACTGCTAGCCTCCCACGGATCCCTTTCAGTGCCTGAATATTGCCATGTCACAGCTCTTGGGCCCTACGCAGAGCCGAGCGCGCAGTCGGTGCGACGGTGTCGGGGTGAGACTGCTGCAAGAAGGAGCTTTTGGGCTGCAGACCCTGCTCCTCTGCAAACTGGAGTTATTTCCCGCTTTCTTAGGTTAGCGTTTTAAAGTTTCCCTGTGTGCTCTGGGTGGCACTGAGTTTTCAAATATATCCTTTCAGCCATCAGCATCTCCTGGTTAAGGCTGTGCGATGGGTATGGGCAGTGTCTGGTGTTCAGCAGGGGCTTTAGAGGGACAGAGGGATGCTTTAGGGGATGCACTCAGGACACTGGTGATGAACTCCCAGAGGAGACAGAGATTTCCCTGAGAACAGGAATTCACCCTGAACATCAGCTTGGGGGTGAATGTGAAATCTGTCCAGAATGACGCTATAGAATGAAAATAAGAAATTTAAGCATTTTAATTTGTCATGTCATTTATTGAATTTATCTCAAACTAATGAAATGCACAGAGCATATCTCATGGGTAATCATATTTATTCCACATTATATTTAATGATACATGGACTTACTCAAGCTTTTATACCATTGTATAAGTGATTCTGGCTATATTATTTTCTTTCACCACATCTTGAAATCACATAGTAAAATTAGACTAATTTCTAATGTATATAATTAACTTTGATGTAATGATATTTGAATTTTATTAAGTGCATATCCTGGCCTGCACTTGACCTATCACAGGTGTACAATTACATAGCTGATTTTATGAATCACAAGAAGGTTTTTTTTTTTTTCAAGAAATAGTGTTCACCAGACATGGAAAACCCCCCTCATTTCATATATTTTTCCAGATATACTAACTAATCTTATAAAATGTGAGCAGGAGGCTCTTCAGATGTACACTCAATTTTATTTCATGCCAATTATTTTGCACCTAATTCAGCAATCCAAACACAGAACCCAGATCTGAGAAACAACACAGACTCGTCTCAGTATTTAGCACAGAAGTCTTAACACTCAAACAGCATGAGGGCTTGTTACGTTTTGGAGAGAGTTCTGATTTTTTTAAAACAGTGATAATGTTTCAGCCATCCAGATTTTTTCATCCATGACAGATATAGTATAGATCAAACAGTTCAGATCATAAATAATTCAAGTCTAATTTAATAAAAGTTAATGATCTACAATAGAAATTGCTTTAATTCTACTTTTAACTGTTTCACAACACTGTCTGAGAATGAAAAAAAGCAGGCTGGAAATGGACTCAAATCATGCAACCCCACATGAGTTAAAATTTTAACATGCTACCTTTCTCAAAGAATAAATTTCAGAGTGCTTGCAAAATGATGGTTTAAAACTTTATCCAAAGAGGCTGAGACGAGTATAACAGTCACATGAAGAACAAAAAGAAAACAAAAAACCCCCAGTGTCCTTCAGATATATATTTCCTTTATTTTATTTTCCTCTTCCCAGATTGTGACATTATTACTCTATTTTTATTCCTTTATATTTTGTCTTGTCTTATGTGAAATCAGATTTTTGAACATTTTTATGTTTAGAAAATATCCTTTTATTGGAAGGTGAAAGTGTTTCTGAGTTATCTCACTTACCTTACATTTCAAAGGAAGCTTTAATAAAAGGACCTCCAGAATATTCATTATATTACATGATAAGGGGTGAGCAAAAATTTGCCTTAGAATATATTATTTCATGCAGTGCTATATAAACTACAAAAATAAAAGCCTCTTTACCTTTCTGTTTCAGGTCTATGCATATTTTGATCTGAATAGAGATAGAAGAGGGTCATATCTGTACTCAGCACAGAACAGTTAATCTCTAGGTATTAAAAAAGAGAAAGAAAGAGGCCTGTTGGAGTTCCTCCTGCTAACCAAAAGTGATCTAAAATATACAGCAGTGTAGTTAGACTGATAACTCACTATATTCAACACCGTTTCTTAAGGAGATGATGGCTATTCATCAAGCCTTTCTTTTCTTTCTTTCTTTCTTTCTTTCTTTCTTTCTTTCTTTCTTTCTTTCTTTCTTTCTTTTTTTCTTTCTTTTCACGTGAAGGATTAATTTGGGTGAAATCTCACCCTGTGTATCTAGGCACGGTGGACCTCAAAAAAAACAAAAAGAAAAAAAAAAAAAACAAAAAAACAAAAAGGGAGTTTAGATGGTTGGGTGGCTGTGTTTGCCCATACCAACAGGTGCCCATCTACCACCACCACCTGGAGCAGAAACTGCTTTTGTGAGTAAGGACCAGGCATGTAAAAACACAAGCACAGTGTAAGTAGCATTTCAGTGGAAAAAAACCCCCCTGAATTAGTCTGTACAAACTCACAGGCCTTAGTATTTAAAATAAGTTCCAGGTTCAACTGGAAATTTGGCTCCAATTGTATTTTACCAATAGGGAAAATTTAGCTGAAAGTTTATGAGGTGAAATGTTGCATTTCCTGCAATAACAACGATGACTAATTTGCGATTGTATGGCGTCTCCTAACAGCTGTGATATATGTTGCTTTGAATTCATTTAGCTGTAACAATATTTGTTAATTTTTTGCTTCAGATGCCTGTTGTTGATATTTTCTAAATAAAGCCAAGGAAAAGAAAACGCCAGCATTTTGAAACGTAAAGCAATCTGTAAAATTAAAAAAGCTTTCGTACCCCCCCTTCCCCAAATGCATACCATATGCCAAAGCTACTCCTTAACTAGGAGCGACTGTTGTTACTGTAGTAATCAGTCTGTGTCAGAGCAATTACTGCGAGCCATCCATCCGTCCTGGCTGTTCTGCAGAGGCTGCCTCACGCTGAGAGAACAGTGCGGCCGCTGCAGTGGCCTGACCCGCCTGCTCAGGCCACCTCTCTGGTGGGGACAGGGCGGGGCTGGGGGTCAGCGTGCCTGTGAAGCAGCCTGGGCACCAAGGAGCCACGCTGGCGTTGGCTTCACTGGAGGCATGAGTGTTAGCAGTGCTCAGACCCCCCCACACAGCTGATGCTGGGTACTGAGGAGGAAAATAAAATGCCAGTAACGCTTATAAAAATGTACATCTGCCAGAAATCATCAGAGGCTGGGGAACCCCATAATGCCAAATACCTGCTTTCAAATCCTGTCCTTTAGCAGACATCTTTACTTGAAAACAGTTTGCTCTTGTTTCTGCCCGTAAGAACATGCTTATGCAGTAGGAAAAAAAGAGGCCCCCAAGCCTACATCATTTTCTCCAACTGCCCTGCGATCTTTTATTTTTCGCTACCCACAGAGAGATTTTCAAACACTTGCTCACATTTCATTTTATTAACAAATAAGCCCTGTTAGAGGGGAAAGCCGTACAGAATCAATTGGTAATTGAAAGGAGATGTACACATTGATTTGTACATCAATGACATACTGCACTGATTGTTGCACATTATATAATGTTTACCAATTAGAGTTGTTATACGTTTAATGTTCCTTTCTTACTTTTTATTATTATTGCAAATTATCTTTTCGAGTAGAAGGAAACACATGATATATTTTGGAGCCACAAAAACAGCTCACAGACATTTGCAGAGAAAAAAGCACAGAGCTTATACAGAAGAGAGCAAGTCTGAAACTTCAAATCTTTGAAGTTTTTCTGTGACAAGAAAACAAAAAAACCCCAAACCCAGAAAGTAGGAATAAAGCATCCAGAAACTATTATGTTATTTTTGAATTCTCAGTAAGGGTTTTCTGCTCTGTTAATTACTTTTACAATACCTGGTGAGACGGCACCATGACTGGAGTGCTTAGGATACTGCAGTTGAAATAATAAATAATCATCTGACATTTCTTAAAAGGCTTGCTTCTTTCTGAGTGGTGTTGTCTTTTATCAGCCTGCCTCATGCCTTTATCACGTTTGTTCTCATTCAGATCAGTGAAGGCTTTCATTTCCTCAACAGTCCCCAAAGCCAGGATTTGTAGCCTGTATTCAGATTCATTTAAAATCAATGCAGTACAAAATAATTAGAGAGACAAAAAAGGTGTTGCAGGTTCTTCCGTTTCCTTAGATCTTTTGACCATAAAATGATGACTGTTTTTGTCAGAGCAGCATTTTAAAATAGATAGTGAGTGCATGTGTTACCTTGCATACATCCTAGCTGTACTGTATTTGCAGAATTCCAAACTTTAATACAAAGAAATTCATGGTTTTTTCTCAGCGACAGAAGCATCAATAAAAAAAGCCAATTAGAAGAGATGAATTTTTATTACATGCTGATGATTAAATCTACATTAATCATAAACATCCGCAGGCCACCAACAGGGCTTGTTTAATCATTTTCCACCATTTGTGTCTCTCTCCAGCTTCCATTCTGTTAGATTTTTCTACATTGCTTCCATATTTGGTATTGGGATGTTAGAAAGTGCAAGTATACTCCTGGGTAATCAGGATTTCAGGCAATATGACTCAAAAAACGTTCACAAAAGAAATCTCCTGGAAGGTTTCTAAACCCATGATTTGATGGGCTATGAAGTTAAATGACATTGTTTGTGGGGCTGTTGTGTCAAATAAGGCACTCACTGTATGCATGGGGGTTATTTTGATTATTAGATAACTTTGAATTTGGTATAGACACAACTGTATAATTGATATAGATATAAAATATATAATGGAGAATAAGAGGTCAAGAAAGCCTCAGGTGCAATGACTTGGAC
Organism: Corvus moneduloides; assembly: GCF_009650955.1. NCBI lineage: Eukaryota > Metazoa > Chordata > Aves > Passeriformes > Corvidae > Corvus > Corvus moneduloides. Next base: position 140,707,943 of record NC_045476.1, read on the forward strand.
AATGACTCTACTATCAACAGGAGAATTTTAAATGAAATGTGTTTTGAGCACCAACCTAGAAAAAAACATAAATGGATATAGCATGTTGTCTCGTTGCTAGAAGCAAGTAAATAATGCTGCAGAAGAGTTCAGACCTAATTGGAAGTTGGAATAATTATAGATGATGATAGGCCAGCCACCAGAGAAATGCAATATTCAAGATGTGTGGTAACAAAAACATTGATTAACATAAGTCAGGACAAGAACGAACACATCTTAGAAATACAGCATATAATTTATGACTATGGGAAGAAATCAATATCAACAATAGATATGAAGAGAAAGAAAAAAATATTTAGAGTTCCCCTCTCTAATTTTTTTTTTTTATTTCACAGTGATTTTTTTAAAGGGCATTTAGTGAACAATTTTTCTTTGAAGTATGAATTACATTGAAACTGAATGCAGCCTCCCCCTATACCCTTCCTGAACACTCACAGAAATTTCACAACAGTTTTTGGTGAGATTCTGATAAGTTTTTCCACATGAAATCATATTCCAAGTTGCGTGGTGCTGATCTTTTTTTTTTCTTTTTATAAGCAGACTTTTCTTTTATGAAAAAAGAGGAGGTGGGGAGGAGGTAAGCAGAAGCCATTTTAGCTTTCCCTTAGATAAATTAAGTCAGCAAAGATGCTCTTGGGAGATTTCCGAGAGGAAAAAAATAACAGTTTCTGGGCTCTTATTCTTTAGCTATTTTTCATTCCCAACAGCTTGACAAAAGGCATATCTATGTTTTACATTTCCATGGAATTGTGTATTTCTTCCTTGCTTTGGAAGGGTTTGGAGACTGCAGAGCTGGTGAGGCTACCCCGATGGTCTCGTCTGGCCTGAGGCTGCACTCTGTCCCAAAGCAGGACCCTGCCTGGGGAGCTGCACATCCTTGGGATGACTGGGGAACAACCAGGCGGCATCTACCCCATTCCATCACCTGGATCTTCATTCCTACTGTGTTCCCCTAAAGAATGAAAATGAGATTGGAAGGAGCAACAGCTCCTTCGCCAAAAAATCATGATGTCTCTAGATAGACAAGGTAATTCTTTTAATATTGTAGGATTTTACAGAAGTGAATGTCTGTGTAAAAGGATATTTTTTTCTCTGGGAACATGGGTCAGACTTCAACACAAAGAATCAGGTATATAGTGGTTTTGAGTGAGCTGATGTGGTCACACCACCAGGAATCTCTCCTTATGTCTCCCAGATGCAAAACAAACTTCCAGTGTGCAGATTTGTTGTGGCAGAGGAGGTGTTCTCTGTTCTAATTTTAAAATGCCACCCTCATCAGCATATACTCCATCAGCAGAATATGCTAGGCTGAAATCAGTCAGCAGGAAACTATGGGCTCATACTGCTTAAGCTGGCAGTTCAGCAAAGTTCTGTGCTCCAGACTGGCCATCTCTAAATTTCCCAAGTACCTCTGTGCGTGTTTATCATCAAAATATTAACTGAAAACACTGTTAAAGGCAACATGGCTCATTGACCACATACCATGGCATTGCTGTCAAACTGTTATTTGTGGACCATGCTTTGAGAACCACTCAGTGAACCTGTCTAAAATGAAGTGTGGAAAACACTATGAGAAACAAAGCCAAAGAAATAATATATTGGCAAGGAAATGGAATCCAGCCTGATCTTTTTCTGTCTCAAAATTGCAGAGATATATGATAGCTCTATCAATTGCAATGCCAGTCTAAGTCAGAATGTATGGTCAAGCACAAAGAAATAATTAGGGAACTGTCACAGCAGGCAAAAAGAAGGTATAAGGAATAGTAAATGAAGCTAAGCTGAGATGGATTTAAAATGTCGAGAGCCATGAGAAAAGTGAAAGATGAAAGGTAGCAGCCAGTCCAACAACATGAATATGATGTAAAGCAGAACAGCTTTTAGTTAAGGTAGATCTCAGTTTCTTAACATTCTGTGAGGAAAGATTTGCAAAAGAATGGAGCAATGTGTGAAAATAAGAAACAGAAGGAGCAGAAGGAAGACAATATGGTAACACATGGTTACAGTTCCAAGACTTGAGAATAAATTTCTTGTACTATATTCCTTTATGTTAAAATGCATTCTGTTTATTCTGGCTCAGTGGCTCAGCTGGTATCATAGTGTAACACCCCACCACATGGTAGACCCGAGCTCAGGAGCAAGCTTGGGCCAACAGAGCTTGGGACTGTCACAGAGGTGATGCTGTTATCTTCAGCACTGGATAATGCTGCCCAGAGAAGGGACAGAGCTATACATTTCTCTGAGAACAGCAAGAATAAAGCACAACAATAAGCAAAATAGCATCCCACAGGAATAAATAGACAAAAATATAGACCTCGTATAAGTTGTGCTTTCTCAAGGAAATGAGAACATCATCTTTTCTTGTGGTTTTCTGGAGGACTGATACAAGATGTTCATGTCTGTACTGCAAATACTGCTCCTCAAAATAAATTTTGTTTGCTTCCCAAATATTTATTTCATTAGTATGGCTATAGGAAGTGAGATGACCAGCAAAGTTTTAGAGCTAGAATGATAGTTATAAGAAAACAAATGCTGGAAATAGAGATCTTATAGATCCCTTTCTAACCTACACATGGACTGCATTCTCTGAAGGAGCTTCCTTGCCATCGAAGTTTTAACAGAAGTTGGAAGGAAGCATAAAAGATAAATTGACTCATTTCAGACATCCTGGCATTTGTTTGCAGAAATCACACTTGAAACATTTACTATTTTATGGAGCCAAAAAGTGGGATTTATCTAACCTCAGTGATCTATTGATTTATCAGTTACTTATTTTAGATACTGACTCCAGAATGGGGCCTCTCTCTCTCCTTTCAGACAGAAAAGCCGACGAAATTACAACAGATACGTGATTTCCTGGTGATTATTCTGAGGTGAGATGGAGCCTTCCCCTGGAAAACAGAATGGAGCCGTTCTTAACTCCACGTATTTGGTGCCACTTACCTTCATGTCTCTCAAGTATACCAAATACTGTAGTCAGAGAGAAATCAAACTGATTTATTCTGGCTCTCTCAATATCAATGACACATCGATAATGAAGAACAAGTGGTTTCCCTCTGTAAAATTCATTCCTAAGTCTGTACTGTAGCACTTCAGCCTGATGGAATATTTTGCAACAAATCTCACTTGGACAGAAGGGTTCTGAATTGTAAATTGCTCTTTTAAAATCAGTTCAGTACCTTGCGCATTGGTCAATAGCTTTTGATTTGTTCTATGCATGGTTTGGACACACTGTTCACACATATAAACATACATTATTCAAAAATACTTCTTATCACAGCGGTGAGATCACAGGAATAATACTCTTGAAGAAATAATAATGCAAAACATTGCCTTTTGAAAGCAAACTCTAACTATTTCAGAAATTGCTCCTTCCTCCCCCCACAAACTTAAAAATACCAAGCAGGTATCTGTGAGTTATACCTGAAGACAGTCTCTGTAAAACATATTTAAATAACAAAAGCAAATACAAGGTCATAAAAAAAAAAAAGAGAACAAAGTTATAATTAAGAACTATTTAAATTCTACGCACAATTAAGTTTGATCTGAACAGCGAAATAGGTACCTTTAGCCTGACAAAGATGGGTACATTTGCTTTGCCAGATCTAGGACAATGCATCTTTAAGATATTGTCCCATTTCTTTTAAGCATTACTTCAAAAATGTGGGAGGAGGGAGCATCTAAAGCAAAATTGCAAATGCAACTTTTGATTGTTATGATTTATTTTTAATTATCATTTTCTCCTTTTGTCTTAATTGGATAGAGCCAGTCTAAACTTGTTCTGTGCAATTAAGAGCAGTTACATGCATAGAAAATTGAGACCTATTTTAAATCTCATTTGGACTGACTCATAGTTCAGCTTGCTACAGGAAAATTAGAGCAAGAAAATATATTTAAAAATCTAATGAGCTTTAGTAAAAATATTCTCCACAAAATGATGTGCTGGGAAGTTTTACACATTCACTTCAAATCATATCAGACAGCAGATCAGAGGAAAAACATTTTGCTCTTACTAGGCTTCCACAGGAGACTTCTAGGAGCATGTTATCGAATTCTCTTAAAAATCCGTTCTGAAGTTTGAGCTATTTATTTCCAAGGCAACTAAACAAATATTTTCCAAATAACTCATACATGCAGCTCAGATGGGGGCTAATTCTGTACTTGGTAATTTCCTACCTCTTGCAAACACAATTGGCACCCAGTGTACACAGCAATGCACTTTCCAATAGTTAAGGTAACAAAAACGCTGTAAGGTGAAGGCAGTGCTAAAGCACCTGCATAATGCCCATTAGTGTTAATAGGGGCTTGGGAGAACATATCCAATACCTCCATAAAAGGCCTCATGCAGCTTGGAATAAATGTGCAAAACAATAATAAATTAGTGAACCAGTATGAGAATAATCGTTTGAAATGAACCCAAATCCAAATATTGGAAATTTCTGGGGTTTCATGTTACACATGGGCCTCATTTCTTAGCTCCTTTGGCTAAAATGCTTGGGAGGGGGGAAAAGTGCCTGAGAAATCCTGTCTTCTCTCCTTCTTGCTTGACTGCAGCTGATAGTTCAGGACATGGAGGAAGTTGCATGTATGAGGAACCATCATTGTGCTTGCTTGGAATAAATTACCTCTTCTTGCTCTCCTGTCCACTGTCTGCTCTCTCTTGCCCTGCTTCAGATGCTGCATAAACCAATGTAAAACCACACAAAACTGCTCAGAGCCATGTGTGTGCTTGAAGGATGAACCAAATGCTTTGTGAGAAAGTCCCTTTGTTAACAGTTCCTACATATCCTTTCCAGAGACTTAAAAAAACTTGAATAGAGTTGTTTTTTAGACATTATTTTTTAATTGATGAGCATCCTTGCATCCTGTATTCCCCAGTGAGAAGCAACAGTAGGAACACATAGCAAATTGAGATTTACCATTTGTCCATAAAAAAAAAAGAAAATTTCACAAATTGAGATTTACCATTTGTCCATAAAAAAAAAAAAAAGAAAATTTCAAACCCCAAGACTCTTAAAAAGACACTCGAATCTGCTTGATAAAATGTTTTTTTGTTGCAAATACTTTCTCATTTCTGAACTCTCCTTTGCTTTATGGCCTTTTTTGCCAAAGTCTCATGGCAAGGTTCAGTTGATAGAACAATCTTGTTCATAAAGTGTAAATTTCTATCAAGTCAGATGAAATGTGAACTTGAACAATGGAGAGTTGGCATCTCTCCAGTCCTAAATATAGCTGTGTGAGAACTCTGTGAAACCTGCCAAGCAGTCGGCCCCACTCTTAAAGAAAAGAAAGGCCTGAAATACTTAGGGTCCTTCAGTTTGCCTCATTCATTTCATGTCCTCCCACGGTTATGAAGGTTCCTGTGACCAGTTACACCCTGACTCTGTGCAGTTTACAGCTATTTTTTCACATTGCAGTGCTGTGGATATCTTCGGGGTGTCTTCCCTTCTTAGACAGGGGCTTCATTTTGCCCTGAGAGTTGCATTGGCACTGGAATGAAATTTCAAGTGAGTGGTAAAATAGCAGGTAGGAATTGCTGTTAGAGCTTGGTGATGTTGAAGTCCCCTGGGACAACACAATGGCTGGTAACCAGCCTCCAGTATGGAGTGTCAGAGCCCTAGATGGGGAGGTCCAAAATAGCTGAGGTGTCAGCAGTGTCCGGGGAACCATCGGGCTGCAGTGACCAGGTTGAGCTCCTCACCTGAGTTTGGCTCACCAGGCACCTATGGCTGGATCTCTGGGAAAGACTGTTGAGACTAGAGGAGCCTCAAAATAGTCACCAATGATCTTGGTGGCCAAAGGACTGTTAATGTCACTTCTGTGGATGGTACCAGGGAGAAATTTTACCTTGGCAGTGGCAGACAGCCCCAAATACAGACCAGGGCTGTGATTTGCCCCAGTTAAGTGAAGTCTGAGTGTGCAGAGTCAAGACATGGTGAGTGGTCCATGCTTGACCTCTGCCAGAGAACACGGCAGTCAATCATTAATGCTTTTTGAACCTCCTGCCAAATATCTTTCTTCAGCTTTCAGCTTCTCTGGCCTTTCCTCAAGATTGGTAGAGATTTAATAAAGAATCCCTCATGCTATATTTGTTCTTCCTTTTAACCCGTTGAATGCCTTTTAGCATTTTTTTTTGCTTGGGCTGTCCTCTGCCCTCTCTTTGGAGAGTTTACTGTAAAGACAGTGTGATGTAAACATGGTCTTCCTGCTAACAGAGGTTCCACACTACCAACAAGCTTGGGATTTAAATTTCGAGCCAAGATTTCAGTAGAGCTCTCTTTCTAGTTTGTGAGAGAATTAAAGCACATGCAGAAATGTACAGAAGTTGGCTCCTGCAGACAGATTAATAATAAAAGAAAAGCATTGTGGCTATTGAACATTTTAAAGGCCCTTATGAAAAAAATAGCTCATGAATAGCTTTCAAAGTGAGAAAAGTTATTCAGACAGCTGGTCATGCATTTCTTGGGACCAGTGATGGATTATAAAGGATAAGAAAGTGAGAGCTGCAAGAGGTGAGGAGCTGCAGCTTCTGGTGCTGTCCTCTTGGCTCTCGCAGAGAGGACCATGAGTGTCCCCAGCAGCCTGCCACTGCCATCCTGCTGCCACCCCACATGGGGTTTGTGCAGTCATTGCATATTTATGTCTCACGTCTAAGAGTGCCAAGAAAAATAAGGAAAGAAAGGAAAATAGAACAAAGAGAAAAAGAGATACAGCTCCAGTTCTCCTTAGGCTCCAGGACATATCAGTGTCTATGCAGAAGAATTCATTCTTATGTACTACTTACAGAGGGAAAGCACATTTTGGTATATTTGTTGTAAAGGGAATATTTCTTATGTGGAACTCAGATTCTCAATGTGAAAAAAATGACATTTTGCTTTGAAGCTAAGTACCTTTCTTCTCAATTAATTTTAATTCTTCATTTAGATTCCAGCCTTAATTCTTGGGGTTAACCAGGTTGCTTCAAACCTGTTAATACACAAAAAGGTTCCAGTTTGAATTCAACAAATAGACAATAGCACAATGTTGACATTGCCAGGGTTTTTACTTATGGCTGATATTGAATGCAACCTCTCAATCTTAATGGTTAAAGGGTTAATTGAGCTATTATCATAGTAAGTCTCTAAAATTTTAGGAACAGAGGAATTTAGGACTGGATAACTGAATAGGCAGTTCTGCCAAACTTGCATAAACTGAATAACTGCATCTTAAAATGTATCTGTATTTTTCTGATCTTATTTCCCATGAAAAGCTGTTCTAGAAGCTCATTGGTTTTATGGTTTGCATTTTTCCTATTTGCAGTCAAAATTTATCCTTGGCCTAACACTGTCCTTTTTTTAAATAGCTCTTATCGCTGCCTGATATTTATTCCATAGTAAATAGCACTCACATATCCTTTTAGGCTGTGCTTTGATAGGATGACAAACAAAATATTTTAATTTATCTTCTTTGAGACAGGCTTTTCTTTCTCCCCACTCCCCCCATAACAGTTTTCTGAAGCAGTTTCAGCCAGAATACATCAATCTTGCACATGGATGGCCTCTATGGGTGTGCTGTATTTCAGATGAGGTCTTGCTGGTGCCTTGCTCAAGGGCACAAATACTTTCCTATTGCCAGTTGAAATACTTCACCTGACACATACAGGATCTCATTTGCCTTTTTCCCTAACTGCAGCATCTTTCTGGCTCATAATGGCAGTTCATCTTATTCATCCCTGTTTGTTTCAACTGATGAACTCAAGATTGGAGCAGGAAAACTAATTAGTCTGGGATTGCATAACCTTACACTGAAATTAATAATGAACCCTTTCATCTGTTTTTTTTAACTTCTTGCTTCTTTGGGAAATTACATGATTTCCTTCTTCAGACAGATACCCCTGGTGCAGTGCTGTCTACAAAACCATCTTGAGATGATACTGACTCAAATGTTGCTAAATTTTGTAGAGACCATTTCTAGGCATAGTCCAGTTGAGCTCTTTCTGTCAAAATTTTGTATTGTCTCGCTGCTGATCTGAGCAAGAGCAATCAATGAGCAAGAACTCATTAAATTTTCTCATCAATCTGGCTAACCAGATAGTATTTTTTGTATAGAATGTAAGTTAATATGGTCAGAAAGCAAATCTTTTATTATGAGATTTTGCTGCTCATCACAAGGCAGTGTTCTGATCCATTGTTGGGACTTCTGGAATCACAGAAAATACCTTGTAGAACCCAAATGAAAGTGTGAAAGTTTTTGAAGATAATAATAAATGCCAATACAGAGTTGAATTTTGAACATTAATCAGTATTAAAGCAAGTCAGACATCTTTAGCCGATTTGAACTTAAACTAAATTTAAACACTATTTATGAAGCAGGGATTGGATCTGGGACAGTATCCAGTAATGAGCATCTTCTGGTTTTGAGGAAGTACTTGGCTTACTAAGAGATGCTTTCTGCAATGGAGGTGAATTCCCTGAAATGAGATGTGAATTGCATCTGGAACTGGTCAAAAACAGGAGTGCTGGTTTCACCCAAGATCCCAAATGCCAATGCCTTTGTTCTGAAAAGTGGGATTAATTTTTTAAAAACACTAACTACACATTTTTAAAAGCACTGAAGAATGTTATCAAAATGGATTTTATGTCTCCATTTCTTTGAAAAATTCATATCTGTTTCATTCTTCATACTTTTTTAGTAAATTCTTAAATTTTCAGTATCTTGACTTGATTTTCTGTGGCTCTTGAATCCTGAAGCTGATTGTACATGTGCTCTACAAGACAGCTACTGTGGAAATTTTGAGATATTCTGAGCACTCAAGCATCTCAGTGGCACCATGCTATAATGAACCTGTTTGAAGTACAAACTTCCTCTCCTATAAATACAAAGCCAGCCTCAAATTCTGATTTCTGAATACAAAAAATACCAGCAGCAGAGAACTGTGCTCTCTGTTTGCAAGGGGCTTCTTACAATAATCCTGATAAAGCAGGGTTTTTTTTCCTTCAGCTTAAGTATATTCCCAGTACTTACTTTAATGAAAGATGGAAGACATAAGCTTTAGGAGCAAAGGTCATTATTTTTCCTCCAAAAATTACTCCAGTCCAAACCCAAAGATATAATTATGTTGTACATGGGGCTTGTACCTCTGCCAAACTACATAGGCAATAGCAAAAGGTATTTCAACTTTACTTACACATCTATCAGAGGAGATGAATATTTAACTGAGAGACAAGAAAGCTACTTTATTGCATTACTTAGGGGAAAAAAGACAAAGAATTTACTGTAAAGACAGCCAGTTGTAGCTGCAGAGACTGACACAGAGTGTACAGTTGCACTGAAAATATGGTGGCAACACTTTTAAATGATGGTTAATGGTTTTAGAGAATGTCACAAACACAAAAGCTGGAGCACAGGCTATAAATGAGCCTATGCAAAGTCAACTCTAGAGCACATGAATTTGGTACCACACAGGGCAAAAAGCTGAGGGATCAGCTAGTGGAGAAATCTGTTCTGTGTATTTGGGAACACTTGTTGTTTAAAAGAAAAACCAACAGAGCCCCATACAGATGACTGGAATCGCTCACAGCCCACGGTCAAAGGTGGGAAAGGTTATAGGACGGGAAGATTTACCTCAGCATTTTGCACAGGTACTTTTGCTCTTTGCTAGCACCAGTCCACCAAAGAACTACACCATTCAATGTTTTTGTTTTCAACCAGGATGACAGGAACATATTTGCAGCTTACAGCAGGTGCCCAGCTAAGTCAACAAAGTGCAAGCTATGCAGTAAAAAATAATATATAAAAAAGGTCACTTTGCCTGGCTATGCCGCTCCAGCAAGTTTCAGTGCCTTGCAGGGGAAATGTCTGAATCCAGTGACCGGAATGATACCTTGCTCACCACACCATCAGTAAAAGTGTTGTGTTGTCTCCTGTTTAATGCATGCAGAGACTTTTCAGATGCTTGTCAGCTCTTGTCCTGACAATCATTACTACACCTGTTTCTTTGAAAGAGAAAAAAAATCTGGCTATTCATTCACAACCTCCAGGTGGTCACCTTTGTGCTTGTGGCAGAAAGTCATTCTTCCTGGCAGGCTTTTCCAAATCAGACCACTAATGACATGTCACTTTACTGAAGGGTCTCACAACACGTGTCCACCTGGCCCTCGGGCAGTGATGGGGACCTGACTCCATGCCCCCTCCAATGACTGTGACTTCCATATCTTCCTACTGAGGAGGAAGGAGGTGGAATTACATATCCTGTAATTAACTGCAGATGAAATTGCACAAGAAAAACAGCAGTGGTTAAACTTGTCATTTAAACAAAAATGTAAATGCTACTCTCAGGTGCTCAGTGCATTAATAGTTCTTAAATGCCTATTGTCTTTGCAGCCTTGCCTGGGACCTCACCCACACCCTTTGCTGTGTCCTCTGGGTCTCCCCTCCTGTGTGCACCCAGGTACAGGGATCAAGGAGCTCATCCAATTAAAGACTAACTAGGGTGGGAAAAAGATTACTTCTCAGCTGAATGAATCTCTGTTCTTTGCACACTGAAGACGGCATAAGGAAAGAGGCTCAACTGTGCAGTCCTGGGAAAGATAAGAACAGCCACTTCCTTTGCTGGTAGACATGACACCCTATCGTTTACCTCCTGATCTCTCCTGATGCAGAACCTGGAAGGAGGATCACTGGCAGCTTCTAAACATGAGAGACCCATAAAGGCTTTCAGTATTTGGGCAAAAGAGTTCACCCATTGTTAGCTTGCCACACAAACATCAGCAGAATTGTAAAAAAAGCCATTCTGCGACTTTCTCTGTTTTCTGTAAGAAAAATAAGTCTGAGAGTAATTCTGCTTACCTTTTAATGAGTGTGGTTTATCATATGATGAAACCAGAACAGTGCCCACATTGAAAGGAAGCCTATAAAGGTATTTTCTTTCATGTGGTATCAGAACGGTATTGTCAGTGTTTGTTACTTCTGTATAGTGTGTGTGGACATTGAACCTTAGGAAAAACAGACCTGGACAAGACTGTGGTTCTTAAAAAAGCACCTCATTGAATCCAACTGGGACATTATAGGATTTGGAGCTGCCACTAAAGATGGCCTTTGTACAACATGCAGATTTATAGAAGAGGGGGAAAGGTTTTCCTTTATAGGGTATGTGTTCATCCCAGTGGAGGAAGAAAGAGACAGCACTAGAGAGGAGGCATTTGGTATCATGCCAGACATTCCTGTTAATCCATTCTCAAATGGATCTCCTAACAAATGTCATTTATGGAGTCATACTCTGTGTGTGTCCGGCTTTCTAACTGCTGGCTCCACTGACACAATCTCAGACAAATTTGATAAATGGCTAGAGGTCTCAAGTATAGTAAGAATTTACAAGTTTCATTAAAACTTTTATATATGCATATAGTTCAGATATAAAGTTGCATAAGTAGTCAGGTTGAAGAAAAATGGCATATCAGCACCGCTGCTAGGGGAAAAGTTGGGTGGTGAACTTACCTGTACTCAATATCAAAGAATTTACATGGAGATATTATAAAACTGGGGAGAAGCTTAAACTGGTTTTTGTGTCCTAGTAAATACCAGGTGGTACCCTGAACACAAGCACTAGAAAGCAGGTTGACAAGTTTGGCATCTCCTGGGGATTCCTTCTGTACAGTAAATTTCTATCATACCAGGGTTCTTTAAGGAATTGAACCACTGAGAAACTGGATGGATGAGTTTTTCTCCGGTGAGTAATTTCTATACTTCTGCAGATGCCTCTGGGTGAAATAAGTAACCAGTTGCCTTAACAGGGAGATTGAATGATAAACAGCTGAGACACTGCTGTGCAGTTCAACCTCTCTTAAATAGCCCCAGTAAAGATGAATACCTAAGAAGGGAGTAGTCTTAGTAGTCATATGTAAAAAGCCAGACAGAGTAAAGCTAGAAAAGGACAAGATGCTGATTAACTGGAAGGTAGATAAGATGGAGGATTTCCTCTCTAAGTATAAATGTTTGTTCAGCATGGCAAATGAGGGTCAAGTGCAGGTGGGAAAACCTTGCCTTAGGAGCAATGCAATATGCAAACAATTAATAGAATCCCAGGGCTTATACAGAAATCCAGTCGGAGTCATATTTGCCAGCCTTTCTGTGCACAGACCAGACGGTATCTATGTCCAGCCATGACTGCACAGGGCCTCTGCTGACAGAGACAGGCAGTGTTACTTCCCTGGCCTCCTGTCCTCTGCAGCCCTCAGGGCTGGCAATTCAGTCTGCAATTCTTTCCTGCAAGTGCCTTGGGCCATCTCGGACCAGCACAACCTATCACTGCAAAACTGCTTTCTCCAGAGTCTATCTGAAGTTCCTCTACTTACTATGCTTTACAATGTGCCCTGAAGGTCAACCGACTCAGACTTCCTTGGAATGGAAATGAGGAAGGGATTTCAGGATGGACCTTCAGTAAGGAGGTGATTGCTGCAGCACCCAGGTGTTTTAATCGCTGCTTGAGTAGTTCAGGCAGACCAAATAGCTCACAATAGGTAGGAAAACAAAAGCACTTCACTCACAACAAGCAGCTAAATAGTTAAGCCGGTTTGATACAAATTTTAATTAATGTTTTTGTTCTTTCTCCAGACTTTAAACTGTACTTGTGCCTCTTGGAAGAAAGGAGAGAAAAAGTAATAGAGACATTCTTTTTTTTTTTTTTTTTTTCTTTTCCTTAATTAACCATCTGGGACTATGGAACTATGGAAAAATTAAGAAAAATTCTGATATAAAAAATATATTTTTTTACCCTGGTAAAAATGTTTCCCTTGAGGATGGAGGACCAGAGTCCATTTAAAGCTAGAGATTTTATCACAGATTTCGTGGGCTCTTGGGTTTGTGTCTCAGTACCACATTTTCCAAGGTACCGAGGTATGAGGCAGATGGTCAGGAGGCATATTTAGACTTCTGACCACTTCCAGTAATGTGGTGCTTGGTGAACTTCATCTGTCAAAGTTCTAGGCTACATCCACATTTTGCATGCAGTGCCAAGTCTTCTAACACTTTGTCACCCCACTGGTCTGATGCTTGTATTTCGTTTCCATGCTCACCCAAAGCAACATCAGTGCCAATGTCTGCTAGCAGTGACAGTGCCACCATTTCAAGTGGCCCTTGGGCACATATCCTCAAAAGGGATAAATCGCTCCTGGAGCAATCCCCTAACTCTCTGTTCTTTGAACTGTAGAGAAAATATAGACGACTTTCTTACACAGTGATGCCATTGAGGGATCAATGGGCCAAGGCCGAGGCCAGCTGTATGAGGTTCAATAGGACAAGGTCCTGTACTTGGGTCACAACAACCCCAGGCAGCACTGCAGGCTGGGGGAAGAGTGGCTGGAAAGTGGCCCAGCACAAAAGGACCTGCACATGCTGGTCAACAGTGTCTGAACATGAGCCAGGTGTGCCCAGATGGCCAGGAAGGCCAATGGCATCCTGGCTTGTATCAGCAATAGTGTGGCCAGCAGGACCAGGGCAGTGATTGTCCCCCTGTACCAGCCACTGGTGAGGCCACACCTCCAGTGCTGTGTCCAGTTCTGGGCCCCTCAACTCAGGAATGACATTGAGGTGCTGGAGCGAGTCCAGAGGAGGGCAATGGAGCTGGTGAAGGGTCTCGAGCACAAGTCTGATGAGGAGCAATGGAAGGACCTGGGTTGTTTAGTCTGGAGAAAAAGGAGTCTGATGGGGGAGGTTATTGCTTTCTACAACTGTCTGAAAGGAGGTTGTAGCCAGGAGGAGGACAGTCCTTTCTTCCAAGTTAACGAGAGATAAGACAAGAGGAAATGGCATTAAATTATGCCAGGAGGGATTTAGATTGGATATTAGGAAAAATTTCTTCATTGAAAGGTTGGTCAGGCACTGGAACAGGCTGCCCAGGGAAGTGGGGGAGTCACCATCCCTAAAAGTGCTCAAAACCCATGTAGATAATGGTGCTAGGACACACCTCGTGTAGTGGTAGACTTGGCAGTGTCAGGTTAATGGTTTAACTTGATGGTTGTAGAGATCTTTTCCAGCCTTAGTGATTCTATGAGTATATGATTCCCATATAGACGCTTCTGGAGAGGCCTGGTTGAAAAATGGGGTTGACTGGTATCCTAGGGTAGGTCTAAATAACAGTTTTCTTATCACTACTGTGGAATAATTCATCCCTTAAAACTGGAAGCTAAATAGAAGTAACATTTGTTGAAAATGCTGAACTTGTAGAATAATACTTTCAGCTTTTCTTTAACATGTGCTAGGATGCTCACACCAGGAACTTAACAACTGGGCAAGGAAATGCGCTTTTGACAATACCTTTTATTGTTCCTAATTAATATTTGCCAAGGACCCCTCAACTGCACAAACTTTTGAAAAGAGGCAGGTTTCCTCATTATCAGCAGATATTTCACACCTGAAATGTCAGTCCAGTTGCACCCATCCCAGGGTGAAAACACCCTTTTCTGCATCTCAGCTCTGGGCTGTGTCTTGTTGAGTTTGACCCTGGAGAGGTAACAATGACAAGCAGATTGTCTTTTCGTTGCTGGTCCTGCTTTACTGGTGCCAACTGGAGAGCAGTATTACTGCCTCACTCAAGTTTAAAGAAGACAAACTACATCTTGTCTTGATGTGTGAAGAAATGCAGATTAGGACATGATGGGGGATGTTGAAGTGGAGCAGAAAAAAATGAAGATGAGGAGTGTATTTAAAGAAACAGAAACAGAGAGTGGGCTGGGGCAGCAAAGAGGAGGCTGAGAAGAAATGCAGCTAGCTGGCAAGTGGAGAACATGGAGTGGGGTAGGAGAAGAAAGCTGAGTCTAGTTGCAGAAAAAAGAAGGCATATGGGGGCTGAGAGTTATTGAGGCTAAGGTTTGGGAGGGGAAAGAGTCCCTGAAACCCAACTAAAGAAGGGTGCTAAGTAGAATGAAAATTCAATGAAAATTCAATTGGCTATGTCAGTGGATTACGGGAATATGAGGAGCAAACATGAGAAAGATCTGATGGGTAAAACTAGAGCTCACAGGGAGACACATTTGACTCAGATGTCTGCAGAGAGAACCTGGGAAACAAGTGATGAAAGTGGAAGTGGAAAAAGAGCCAGGAGGGGGGGAAAAGAGCTAAGTGGAGCCAGGGACAAACTGGAGGTTTTGGCTGAGCTTAAAGGAGTAATAGGAGCATAAAGGGTACTTGGGAGTGTTTGTATTGGTTCTTTGTATTTTTGACCAGACTTCTTTCTAAAGCCCCAAAGAGAAGAGTCCTGAATCTCACTATTTGTCTGCCACCAGCATCGGTGAAACCTGCTGGCCAAGGGGTACCCACCCAGCAGTGCTGTTTCTGTGAGACCTGTTGTGACTGTAAGCTGCTCCCTTGGTGCAGAGCTCAGTGATATTCCCAGTCCTGGAATGCAGCAGAGCAGAAGATGAAAGGCTGTGTGTCAGAAATGGGAGTTCTAATTTCTAATGCGCTTAGTGACAAACCTCAGCAATTATACAGCATGTATTCAAATTGATCTAAGAAATGAAAGTTACACATAAACTTCAAATTATTTTCTTGAAGTCCTCTGGTTTATTCACTAATCATCTTATTTTTGTTCCACATGATTCAGGGAATCTATTAAAAATAATGACCATTGCAGCTGATGTCTCCCCAGCACATTGTTTATCCTGACTGCTGAATAAGGCAAGGGTTCAGCAGAAAAAGAAATTACAGTAAGAACATATTATGTAGGACTGTATCACATTCAAGTTCAGGCATGCTTTAAATCAAGAACTGAAAATATGCTATAAAATGAAGGAAGTCTCCCAATATTTTTCCCAAGGAAAATTCAGTCCTGGAGATTGATCTTTTCCCTCCTAAATATTTATAAAGGTCCATGAATGACTTCTCTCCTGGCCTTTTTCACCTTGTAGGTTTATATTGAACTCAAAAAAACTGAACACAGCAAAATAATAGAAAAGCGTAACTGAAAAATTATTCTGCCTTATTTGCACATTCCCATAATAACAAAAATGTGAGAATTTCAAGTTCTTCTTAATTTAGTATTCATGTGCCTTATTTTTTCAACAGAAACAATGCACAGATCACAGGATTCTGCAGTATTTTCTGACACTGGCTAGTAATTTACTCATGAGAATCATCCCACTATAGACACTGATTGTTCACATAAGCGTTGCTTAGCAAAAGGAAGGCAGAGTTGGACCCTCCTGGGGTCCAGTTCTATGTAGTTATAGAATCAGTCAAACATATGATGAATATATGGGAGTGGGAATGGAGAAAGCAAAATGAGTCTGTGACTTGAAAAAAAGAGCATGTTTGATTATCTTAGGTCTCTTGTGTACCTTCCTTCTATATCTGCAATAGAGAGAATATTCTCTGGCAGCTATCATTTATTATTTATTTTTTATGCTTTAATTATTTGTGGAAATCCGTGGCTTCTGCTTGTTCAGCCAGCTCCTCTGACAGTAAAGTTTACATGTTAAGATGTGGGAGGTGAAGCTGTAGTTCAGAGGAAGGAAGGAAGGAAGGAATATTACTTTGACTGCTGGTGATGTAATATTGACCATCTGCAACTTTTATACATTAATCTGGTTCTATATGTTTTTAAAAACAAAAACCCACACAGATATTGACTGGTTTCTTATCTAGCTGTTTTTATTACTTTCTGAGCTGTCTTATTTAAGTCTTCATGCTACTGATAGGACTTCTTTATGTTTAAATTAAGGGTTTGAGTTAGAGCCAAAGTATTTGACTTATCCAAACTACATTCATTCTTTTCTAAAACTTTGTGTATTTCTCACTCCTCCCATTCCCTTCTCATCTCCACATTTCTCATTTTCTTCTTCTCTGCTTTGCTGCCAGATTTTTTTTTCCTATGCTACCATCTGAGTTTTCTTGGATGCATCTATTTTTCCACCTGGCAATCCTGTCTGGGTGGAGTTCAGAGATTTTGGACAATTGTCAGGGATTTCTGGACATCTGGCAATCCATTTGAAACAGGATGGGAAATTTTATACGTGTCTCTGCCCACATGCAGATGATGCCTCCAGCACATGTAGAGGCTATTGCACAGATCCCAGGAGCACTGGCCTGCTGAGTGTGTGCTACACAGGTGGTCTTGAGGAGAATGGTAATTCCAGCCTGTGTGAGAAGGCTGGAGTCACAGTGAATCTGTTGGGCAGTGAATGTGCACTGGTGCTGCTGTGTCCCAGCCACAGGGCTGATTTCATGAACATATGCAGTGCTGCCTGTCCCAAACAAAATGGGCTATTGCACAAACAACCCAATTTCTTCCATTCACTAAATTTCTGGGCTTCTTAGTGCTCTGCCCTTTACTCTGTTCTCTCACCCCTTTCTGCCTGGGGCGACAGAAGACTGGGGATTCCTGCCTCTTTTTGATACTCTTGGAATGCACAAAATTAATTTGTTGTGGGAAGGCAAGAGCTCAGAGACTTCTGCCACAGCCCTTCAAACCTGGGGAGAGGCGTGGTGTTGAGTGATATTTGGGCTAATTGTCTCCCTTGATTCCTCTCAGAATTGGTGTGTCTCATACGATAATCATTATTAGTAATAACTCCTAGGCTGTGGTGCCAGAAGGATTTTAGGTGATACTGAAACCAACTGAGCATTAAATACCTACAAGAAATATGGGCTCTTGGCTTTAGTGTTTATGATCCCCTGGTCTCCAATGGGTTTACAAGTGAGGTAAGCTTTATTCACAATGCAAACACTGGGGAAGAGGAGTAGTCCAGATGAAATTCTTTCACAGGTATCGCATAGCTGGACAAAGCCTCCATAATCCTATCCAAAGTGCCATATATTTGACCGCACTCTTATTGTTTCTCATGCTTCCTCTGTTCCAAAACCTTTTTTTCTGGGGGAGAACCCTTTATCCTTGCACATTGGAAATCTCTGCTGATAGATCCCTGGCAGTGTCTCTTCCACAGCTAACCCTAAAATCAGAGCTCCTTCATAAAAGCGAGGAACATCAGAGAGAAAAATAAAGCATTTTCTTAGAAATTCTGGATACAGCACACAAGCCAGGATTCTGGGAAAGCAACCTCTCTGTTTTGATGTGATACAGCTGATGCCTAAAAACTCAAACCAAATGACTTAAATTTCACAGACACTGCCAGGAAGTGTTCTAGATACAGTAATGGTACATGGAAAATCAATATTTATTATCATTTTAACTGAAAAATTAAAAAGATTTGCCATAAAATACAAGTGCTTTGCAGCATTTTGCATGTTCAGAGCATGTCCTCTAGGGTACTATTAATATAGTTTGTCAAGTGAATGATGCATTGTTTATGCAATTATAGAGAGGTAGCCAAATCTTTTTTCTCTCCCTCTTTCTCTCCTCTCAAGTGGCATCAGCAGGTAGCTGGAGCTGATGGTTCATTTTTAGGCCTTTGTGGTGCAGAATATATATTTTCAGAAGTGATCTACTAATTGGTTATGCAGACCATCTCCCAGCCGTGTCTCAGTGCCTAAGTGCAGGGAAATCCAAGCTCTCAGGTCTGGAAAGGGTAATGCAATAAAAACCTGTTACCCTGTAGTAATTGAGGTCCAAGGTTTACAGCAGCATCATAAACATGATGCATTCAAATGCAAAAGGCCAGAGTGACTCAGGCTTAGGCAGGAGAATCAGAAGCTTATTAGTACTCTATGGCCTGGTGCACTTGCTCGCTCAATGCATATTGAATTTGTAAAGGTTTAAACGTTGCTTTTAAGTAACTTTTCACAGTTTACTTTCCTTTAATGAACATGTTTACTGCTGTGGCTTGCTGCGTTTCATCCTATGCTCATTTTCTGTGAACATGGCAAATTCTTCCATGAATTTTCAACTTCCTGTTTCACTTGAAAGCCAAGAACTAAAACTGAAGCAGTCACAATGTAGGACATTTACACCCTTGGCACTTCAGCCAAGTTTTCCATATTTTCCTTTAAAATCATAAAGGTCTGGATCCAGGCATTTAGCTGATGGCCTACTAACTGATAGAAGTTCTCCTAAGGTGTCTTGCTGTAAAGATGGTCAGAAACGGATCTTGTTTGTAAATTGTTAGTGTTGTGAAAAGACTCTGTTATTATTCACAGAAAGGCATAGAAAGGCAACAAAAACTTTCCAAAGACTGAAACACCCAAGACTTTAGTTAATAACACAAGAAAAAAGCTGGAATTGGCTCTGGTGCTATTGTGGGTAAATTGGGCAAAACGCCGTAACACCTGGGTACTTCAAAAAGCATACTGATAAAACTCACAATATAGCAATTTTTCTGTGATAAAACCAGGGATATTAGCCTGATGCCTTCTGGTGTTCCAAGATAAAACTGAGCAATTACACAGGAGAGAGATTTTTCAAATCTTTTTGAGCCAATCTACAGACAAGGCTCACTATTTTTCATGTACTGTAGTTATTTCTGCAGATTTGTAGCAAATAATAGATTCGTGACAAACAAGTAAAAATCTGGCTCTAATTAGTTCTGCTAGAGATGTTGTAGAGCGGAGATATCTCTTTCTGACTCTTGCAAAAATGTCATCTATAGTTTAAATTTTGAATAATTTAATTGGTCCAGAACTGATTACAGTTATAAATATTTCAATCAGTAATAGTCCATGGACTTTCAAGAGTTAATTTTGATTTGTTGTAGAATGGAGAAAGACAATAAATCAGATCCATGTTTTATCTTGACCCAGTATTGTGTTCTGCCATGAAGGAAGGAAGTTGCTGTATTTCATTAGGCTTTTTTTCAGTGAATACATACCACTGGCCCCCTGAAGACAGTATTCTGACTTGTACAAAAAGTGGTGCTTGTATCAACTGAAAGGTGTTTAAAGGATTATACAGCATCTTCTATCTAGCTAAAGGATATATGTGAATTGGAGAGATCATGATGAGAATTGCCAAAGGAGATACCAATTTCCATAACAGCAGCAATATCTCAATCTCTTCAAATTATGCTCAATAATAATTTTAAATAGAGTGTCTCTGCTGTTCATAGCATGTCTGTTTCCCGCGCTTTCACGTGTCGGAGGAAAATAACTTTAAGGGATGGGACTACGCAACTACACGAATTTATTGTTTAAAATAACAAACGCATCAGTCGAGGCGTGAGATTTCACAACACCTCTGAGTAATGGCGACTAGTCACAAGATTTAGGGTTACATCGTAATTTATAACTTTCTAATCCAATAGGCACTTAAAACAACACTTTGTTTTAGATTAATGACCTATCACCTGTGGCACTTCTCACTGCAATGCAGCTATGTCTTGACCAATAACTTCTCATGTCACGTACACACAGTTGTCTCTCTTATACCATCTACATTCTTAACTTAAACTATATAAAACCACACTACTATAATTTAAAACCCTCCACCAGAACACCCAGTGTACAATTTTACTTATAATGATGGGAACACAAGTTTGTAATCCTTTTGCTTAAAGTCCACAAATCTCTGTCAATTAAGCCAGACCTAGTCTCTTCCAGGGTTGTAAATCAAAGCCTCCTTTAATTGCAGGAGTTTCTACTCCTCTGTCTCCCACAATAGCACACACTCAACATTTTTTTTAATTATTCCCACCCATAGCATTTTTAGTCTCATATCTTGAAACCCACTTTATCTAGATGAAGATATGATCAGCAGTAATAACAAGAAAGGATCAAGATTTATAAAACATGACAACTATGGGAGAAATGTCTACAAATGCCAAATGTGTGGAGCTCTAGGTCTCTGGCTACTTACACCTTTTAATAAAATAAAACAAGAATCTTGCAAGACTTAAAGAATAGCTTGCTTTTAAGCCTTTGAAAAACTTTTTACTTTTCTGTTTTTCTTTATCCACTGGGATCTAGCTGTTTTCTTCAATCCTAAATCTTTTGAAATGGTTTTTTGCTTTTCTTACACTCCCTTTAAAAGGAAGATACCACTGGGAAAATTGTATGCCTTCTGCTGAAAGTCTCGTAGCAGATGATTAATATCTGTTACTTTGATAGGGAACCTGAAACTTCAAAACCCAGGAGTTCAAGCATTTTGCTGCCAGCAGTTTGCTCTGCTCTGAAACCAGTGCCCGGGACCAGCTGAAAGACTACCCATCATCAGCATATGCTGTAGGTTGCCTACTGATTTAGTTCTGAGTAAAGAGAGGGGAGACTAAAGCATGTAGGCACACAGGGGAGAGAGCTTTAAAAGTAGCGAGACAATAACATTGCACACAGAACATGAGGGGAAGGGGGTGTCCTCCCCCGCTCTCCACTCACTTCTTTATTCTCCCTTCCTCTGTCTGGTATCTCATGGAGAATAACAGAGAGGAAAGACAACCTTCATTTCAAAGACAGGACAAAATGGAGCACAGGACCTGGATTGGATGAGTTTTGTTCCTTTCCCAATTAATCTAAAAAGCATGTTCACTTGGAGTCACTGCAGCCTTTTCTTTAAAGAAAGGTCTGCTACATACATGGCAAAACTATCATGGCGAGAGGCATGAAGGAGATGGCAAAAAGGAGCTAGTGAATAAAAGGAAAAGAAGAAGTAGAAACTAAAGCACAAGGAGACTTTCTTCTCTGGGTGTTTGGTGTGATCATTCTCGTTATTAATACGTGAATTGCCTCCCTGACAATTGTATGTTTATTTGACAGAAACACTGGTTATTTTCCAAATACTTGATACAATCTTCAGCTCATACCACACTACCAAAATAATGCATTGTTCATATTTTGACTGATACTTTGACATACAGGGAATCTTCCCCTACTTAATGACCAAGAAAACTTGAAATCTGAGTTACAATTGTCTGCATTAGGTAAAGTTGGTACACAGATAAATACAGGCCACAGTCGCCTAAGATTGCTGGTAGAACCTCTTGTCAGCTCCTGAACACTTAAGTCCTACAATGATACTACAGTTTGATAACATGGGGGCAAGAGAGAATTCAATGATGTGACAGCTGAGATCAACATGAACCAAACTCCTGATTACCAATTTCAACTGGACAGTCGCCATATTTTTGCCAATATTTTAGCAATGTTTAGCAGGCA
The DNA here is from genome assembly GCF_009650955.1 of Corvus moneduloides. Classification (NCBI taxonomy): domain Eukaryota; kingdom Metazoa; phylum Chordata; class Aves; order Passeriformes; family Corvidae; genus Corvus; species Corvus moneduloides. The sequence continues at coordinate 140,729,990 of NC_045476.1, forward strand.
TATTGATTATGCACAAGATCTATTGCTATCTCAGCCTTTGTTGGTGCTGTTACTAGAAAACAGGCGGGTGTGAGGGAGGCTGGTTACCTGGAAGAGTGTCTTCTATCTTCACTTTGAACCAAAGTTTCTAGAACTATGGTTTCTAGAGTTGGGTGAGTTAAATAACAGTATTAACTGTGTGGTATGTGGTGATGTAGTGTGACTTTGTTATTGCTTACTTTTGTGTCATGGCACATTGTCTATTTAAGATTTATTATCCAAGGGACAGAGCAAGAATATCAAAACCATGTTTTGTTTAACTAGTTCTTGAACCTGTGAGCTGCCCAGAATCCTCATTCTTACATTAACTTCAGGCTGAATTAAGTGTGTTGAGGTCCTTCATGAAGGGATATAAAAGGTAAAAACCCCCAAACAAACGAAAAGTAGACTTCAAACTGCTAGAAAGACCTTATTTATTTTCTTTTCCTTAGCAGGGCATGAAGAAAACAGTTTGCAGTTTTCCTGCTGCAGACCAGCCTCCAAGATCAGCCTGCTGATTTGCAGTACTGGACTCTATCCAGCATAATGAAAACAGGGAAATTATTTCTGTCTTTTTGTTTTGTTTTATTTTGTTTTTCTGTTTGGATGCAATTACTAGTGTCTTTTATTAGACTTAATTCTATTATATGTTCCCAGCTCTGGCTCTAGACCTAATTACCACTTCTGGAAACTACTACTGCATATACTACACATCATATTCTTCACACCTCTGTGATTCCCTGTTTATTAAAAATTTCTAAATATTCAAGCTTCTGCCCAATCCAGACCACAATAAAATAGTAGTTACCCCCTCTCCTGCCCTTAACTTCATACACAAACAAGACCAGCCCCTAATCTTTTCCTGTGAGCAGGGAATTCCACTTGTTGGCCAGATCTGCAGTTGTTTCCTGATGTGCTGCTGTGGCCTGTGTACTAAAGGTTTCACTACGTAAACTGTTCAATTTAGATGAGCTAAAGAGAGTGAAATGATTGTGCCATGCTGTAGCAAAAGATTGCAGGCTCTGACATTTGTCTGAAGCAGAACAGTTTTAGAAGAGTAAGAATTTTCCTACATAGTCTAGCACTAATATGGAATTAGCCTTGCTTTAAACTGTGAAATTAAACAGTAAATTTTGAAGTCAAGTAAGAAGTTCAAGTAAGAAAGAAAGAGCAGAGGTAGATGGCAAATTAGGAAGTGAAGCAACAATAAAGACAAGTGGCTTTGGAGAAGGAGAAAGCTCTGTTCACTAAAAATGCTGCTTCAGCAGTGCCAGAATTACTCACTGACTTGGCAAACAGTTTCTGTTGAAAAACTTTGGTCATGTTGATATATTTTGTTTTCAGCATTTCCAAAGTGTTATTAAGGAGTATGAGTGCAAGACAATAAAAGCCTGAAGAGATGACATCCATCTCTGGGTGGGATCCAAAGTTATTCCCTTTCTTATGCCCCCAAATTGTATAATAATAATGATATATACTGCACAGTTGTTCTGTCATTTTATAATCCAGGTGTATAATTAGCCCCTGGTGCATTTGAGGTGGCCATTCATGTTCCTATTTCTTGCTTGAAGCAGAGAAGTCTTTAAGACCCTGCACTTCAGTGGCTTCAGTACCCATCTTAAATACTGGGTAAAAGATGACAAAGGATGATTCATCCCAGGCAATTTTTAAACAGCTAAATCTGGAGATGGTGTTCAGCCATTGACATTAAAGGTGCCTGGCTTAGGTACGTGGACCCTGAGCTCCCACAGGGTGTCCAGTCTCCCATCATGGCCAGGGGAGATCCCTCCTGTGCAGTAGAATCAGTAGAATCTGGAGTGGTACTTCATCTCAGCTGAGTTTCTGGCTGCTTATCTGAACAGCTCTCTAGGTCTCCTTGATGATGCTGACTGATACCTGCGGAGCTTAATGGGACTTTAGACCCCTAGGGATTGATAGATGGGAGAGAATGTAATCTTATTCTTCAGTGAAGTCTATCTTTATTCTTCACCTTCACAACCTGGAGTCTGTTATGGACAATAACAAATGTCTTTCTCTAGTCCATTAATTAAAGTATTAGCAGTGAAACTTATAGCAACACTTGCAGTTTGACACTTACTAAAAAAAAGGAGTTATGTATTTGGTACCTATGTTGCTTGGCTCAGAACGGACCTGAAGGACATGTTCAAGACATTTGTGATTATACTTTTTTTGCCAAGAGGAAATTTTCTATTTGTCTTTGTATAAAATAGTGTATTTAAAGCATCTGTCCTCACCTTTTTGGTGTCAAGTCAAAGATTCTGCAAGAATATACTTTTTTTTGACCAGGTCTGCTCCACTAGCATATATGTATATGTATTTAGCTACTTTGTGTGGATGTCAAATGTGAATATTTATGCTGGAGTGGCTAAATATACATAGTCATTAGGCCAAAAAAGCCCCAATAATGACCAAACCCAAACCAAATAGAATTACTTGTGCAACTTGTCTATGTTTTTGGCAATAAAATTTTCACAGTAGTGTAGACAAGTCTTTCATTTGTACCTCAGTGAAATTTATCTAGGAAGTGATCCTCTATTGCCCAGCATTCACCTCAGAGTTCATTTTCAGGAATTCTATTTACCATTCCTGTGGCAGACACACATGAAAGATCAGACACAGTCAATGATACTTTCAGTTTATGCCACCCCAACATCAAACATCTCTGTCACAGTGACACTAGGATCATAGTTGAGTGCTCATTAAAAAATAGAAAATCAGACCAACATTGTGTTACTCCAATACAGATTACAGAGCCTTTGGTTGTTAAGTTTCTTGCAAATGCTAATCAATCCCAGCCTTTTAATTCTTCATCCTGGACATTTTGTAGCCGTGTGCTTGTATATAACTGCTGTGCTTTGGGCTGAAGTACGAGCAGCAGCCTTTTTATGGGTCTGTTGTTAAAACTCTATGAGATTCATCAAACTAAGTAACACTGCTAATGTAAGAGTCTCTTCTTGCCCAATGAATGATTTATAACAAAAGAGTAGACTTCTTTATTAAAAGGTTCTCATGCTCTAGAGGCTCTCGTGCTTATACAGATAAGAGCTGCCACTGTTCTGTTAGAAGAAATATGCTTTTCAGTGTGACAAAGGAAGCAAGGAAAGTACATCAGTCATTGGCATTTCATGATTTTCTTTCTTTTATCTTTCTTGGAGATTAATTTGCACAAAACTAAATTCATAGTTTTACCAGTAAAGTTTTTGAATTTTGTATTTATCATTCTTTTTTTTTTTTTAAATATTAAGGCTATGTTTTGTTATAAAACATAGTGGGGCACATTTTTAACACTATCTGATGACCCGATCTTTCAACTTCCAGTCCAAGTCTTGTGCACATCAGTACTTCCAAACATTTTGAGGAATAAAACTCAGATATTTCTAACTGCAAATTGATTGGGTCATGTGCCGGAAAATTCAAACTGTGGGCACACAGTTTTTTCCTGCAAAAATTCTGAACTTATGCAAGAAATTTTTCCTCAGTTTGTTCTCATGAAAGGAGACCCCTAAACTGTTTGTGCAGAGAGTCTATCAGTTGCTATCAGTTGCTAACAGTCTATCAGCTGCTGAGCCCACTGACTTCCTAAGCTGCAACACAGCTAACTACAACCAGCTGCTAAATATGGTCTCAATACAGCAAAGCACTTTGGCATGTGCTCAGCTTTGGCAGGGTGAGTATTCAGATTAAAGTCACTGAGACTTTCCATATACCTAAAGTTCAGGTGTTAGTGTCAACGTGGATCGGGCTGTCACATGCTTTCCTGCATACCCACACATAGGTATTGCTGGTATATGCCTTAACATGCCAGTGGCAAACACAAGCACTTCCTGTGCAAACCCAAAATTAATTGGAACAGAAGAAATTCCTAGAAATTTCTTAACAAATAATTCGGATGTTTGTGCAGTTTTCTAGGAAACAAAGGGAAGTTATTGGTACACTCATTTATTTATAATCTTTTAAGTATGTAATTGTAACAGAGTCTCATAGAATAGATTCCTTATGATGATTGATGGGTTCATCAGCAGTCTTCCAAGCTGCATGGGACATTTATAGATGTACTTCTCCTGGCTATTATTATGTAGTAAAACCTAAACAGTAAATAATAACTGGAATGCCGTATCCTAGGTACAATTCAGAAACACTTCACACATGATGCAGAGGTTGTCATGTTGCAGGAAGACCACTCTGACAGTTATCTGGTGCTTCTTCTGGGAAACGTGTAGGTCTGTGCATCTCTAAATGGAGTCTATGTTATAGTGCTTTGGTAATACCCTGATACCCCTTCTTGTTTAGTGCAGAAGTGTAACAGCATAACTGGGAGACATTCCAGGTTTAACAATGCTCGGTCTTTCTTAGCTAATAACCATGAAAATTGTCAAGAGAGCACACTGTGTCCTTGCAGCCACCTTTCCCACCTTGTGTCCTGATTACAAGACTAAGATGCTTGTGAGGGAGGAGGAGAGCCTGTTCATCCCCAGCCAAACTCAGTTACCCTCCCTCTGTTAAGACGGCTGTGAGAGTGTATTATTCATTTCTCATTATGTTCTATCATATCTGTCAAGTGGCTGTCACAGAAATCCATGAGACATTTTCTAGTGGAGTCCTCCCTCTCTAGGGACGAAGGCTTGAGGGCAGAAAGAAAAAAGCCTGGGAAGCAGAGGCCCTCGAAGGATTTAAAGTGGAATTAAGGAGTAAGGACCATGGAAGTGAAAAGACTTTCCTGGGAAGAGAGCGGCAACTTGGAAAAATAGGGAGGCAGTGCATACTTTGTCTTAGGAAACAAAAGGATAATAAACACTCAGAATTGGGCCCTCATGTTTTATTTTTCTTCAATTTCCCTCCTGATCATTCAATACTGCTCAAACGTTGACATGAACAAGACAACTTCTCATAAGGTGTCGCAATAGTGACAGCATAAAGGTACATGAACGAGACAAGAAGTGCATGTTGACACATCTCTTATAAAAAATTTGTAGGAGGAACTTTGGGGGGAGACAACTGTTTTGGAAAAACCTACCCAGTGCTCATCATTAATTCTTTGGGAGCCCTGCATTGAGGTGCAGGTAGCAGGTTTTATGTATTTTACTTCTCTTCTAGGCCCTTTGATAAAAGTGGGAGTTCATGCAGCGCACAAAGGTAATTCCAAAATGGGCACCTCTCAGGCTGCACATTTTCTCTGTGACTGACAGTACAATTGGGAGACATTTAATGCATGAAGGAAAAGTGTAAGGAGTTCTCTTTCTGGCTAAGCTCGCAGATTCATTATTATGTTCAGTGGTGTTTATACGCAAGACTCAAAGTGCCAAAGTGCACAGAAACATACTTGAAGTGCTGCTCCTCTGAATCTGCAGTAATCATATTCTGTGAAAGTCAGAGATTAGGGGAGTCATCTGAACAATCAGCAGTGCATCTGTCTCACATATGATATACAGTTTGAAGTATCCCTCAATTTTTTTTCTGTAAAACTAGCATCAGTGTTTACCTATAAACAGACCCAGAAGTCATTTCTGACTATACTCTGCTTTGTATACAATGCTGTTATATAAAGAGCTCAAGCAGCATGTCTGCCTGCCTAGATGTGTGTGTGTTCTCCTACTCCAGCTGCCAACAACCTAAATTATTCAGCAAGCCCTGATCATGCCAAGTTTTTAGTCAACAATGGAGATCCTGCCAAAGAGCTAATAATGTTTAAAAAAAAAAGGAAGCAATGTTTGTGACAATTAACAGAGCCTGCAGCCTGCAAAGAGAGTTGGACTCATTTGTAAAGGAAAATTTAAATGATATGCTTCATTATAAATGGTCCCATGCAACACATTGCTAATCAACCAGAGCAGCTTCTTTTTTTCTCCTCCCTTCCTATCAGATAAACCAAACAGCAGCATGAGCCAAAGTTCTTGGCCAGTGCTTGCTATAGCTGTAAATGTGGTGTGGTTATCTATCAGTATCATAATCGGCTCAGATCAAACTGAATAATTAGCACTAAAGTGGATGAATAGAGCCCCAGCCTCTTATCTTGTCTATTAATAATAAGTATAACTTCACAGCCGAATCAAGAGGTATGTTATTGTACCCCTGAGAGCCTGTTTGGGTAAAACCCCATGCGACCTCACCAGCATAAGTGGTGCAGATGGGACAGTGTGTGCCTGTAATGATGAGCTGCCAGCTGCCAGCCCCCCCTCCAACCCCACAGCTCAAAGTGGAGGCGAGAGAAGATAAACAAACCATGTGCAAACATGAGACCCATTTGTAGGGACTCCTTCCTCCCCCCATCTTCCTTAATCATACCACCTCAATTAATAATAGTTGCCTTTTATATGACAGAGCTTTGCAGACAAGCAACTAAGAACAACGTGTTTTTCACCCAAGTTCACTACAAAATTTTAATCATGTTTTAAAGTGGAACCGGAATGACTACAAATTGCTAAAATCTTAGGAATAACATCCAGACACACCACTCTTTTTATATTTAAACCATGGTACATACCATATAATTGTTGTGCAGTGTCCAATGTAATAATTCTCATTATACTCTGTACTGCATTACAATATTACCCTCATTTTAGGATATCTAAGTGTTTTAAGCCACCTTTATCTAATTAGCTTAAATTCAATTTTGTTTATTTCAATAACTGTAGAAGTTAACTCAAAGGAAGGTTTTCAAGTTTTGCAAGGGAATTATGTGGTTTTACTCACTGTTTGGGAAATGCTTACTGCAGCCGATCTGCAGTTTACTATTCACATTCACTTTGGTTTTATTGACAGAGATGACTATGAGATGCATTGCTGTAAGCAGCCTGATTATTCAGCTCACATCAATCACAGAAGTAGTTTTATTTATCTGAGGTAGCTGAATACTTTTTGAAATATTTTCTCTGCGTGGTTTTTCCCTTGTGATGTTTTCCTGTGAGGCTTAGGTTGTGAAAAGAGATTTGGCTTGCCCCATTACTAGAAGTGGCTGAGGCAGGGAAGTGAAGAAGGAGAGATTACATGTCTTCCCCCTCCAGAAAACCTGTTGGTGGACAGTTTGTCCAGTGCTGTCTGGTGAGGGAAGAGGGCTTTTTACCTTTTGTTAGAAGCAGATGAAGGCTTCCTGCTGTTGGGATCTGGAACACAGCAAGAAGAGTAGAGAGAAGTCTGGATTCATGAGAAAACATTAGCATTAGTGCTACTGTGTATAATGGGATTAAATGTGGCTTAGGGCTTTTTTTGTCCTTTATTTTGTTGTTTTGCTTTTAGTTAGGTATTAACGCTTAGTAATGAAATTAATTTTTAATGATAATTTTTAGTAATAATAACTTATTATTAAAGAAAAAAACAGACCAAAAAAATCCCCAACCAAATGCCAAACTCACTATAGAGGCCTCTGATACCTGCATTTAACCCTGGTAAATGGACTGCACAATTCCTTATAGACTCAAGACGTTACCTGTGTAGCACCGAAGAAGACAGCCACAGCAGTTTCAGAGAAGTAACTCCCATCAGGAACACTTCCAGGCTGCCTTAAGGCCACATTTGGGCAAGCACCTGTGTACTTTTGGTGGCAAATAGCAGGAAGATTAAAAGTCAAAATAAGAGTCCTTAACAAACTCTCCAGGTTCAGCTCTGTCCTGATTTTACCTCAAATATGTCAATTGAAAACTTCTATTGGCTTCTATTGGCTTCAGAGAATGTCTGACCAAGCCAGGTTTGTAGCTAGACTAAAATGTCAATATATAGTTTTATATCAAAATGGCTTTACACCAAGTTGCCATTTCCACATGGGCTTGTGGGAAGTGGTATAACTCTGAGTTGGTGAAGCCAATTTCCCAAAGTTGGGTTGTTAGAAGAGAGTCAGGAATAATAAGCACTCAGATTAAAAATCAATTGTTGGATGTACTTTTCATGGGTACAAAAAAATGTCTGTCACTGACATCCATGGCTTGCAGTAAATAATTTTTTTTTAATTAGGGAAAACCAGAGAGGACTGAGTTGTGAAGGCAGGTCTTGTGGTGGAAGGCTGAGCCCTGAACCATGATGCTCCACCTCTCATGACTGACAGCAGGATTAAGCTGAAATGATCCCTTTTTCAGCTTGTTTTTTTTTTGAACTGCCTTCTTTTGTGCCTTTATGATCCAAAATGAAATGCTTAGTAAAGGAAATCAAATTTGGATTTGCATGTACACTGTCCAGCTTTGTTCTAATCTTATTCATTGTATTCAGAATGAGAAAAAGTCTGTTATTTCACTTAATTCAGTCAGTCATAACTCTGAAAAGTGGAAGCTTGAATGCATCCGAATGATGACCCGAGACCCGTGCCAGTAAAACTCTCCACCTCTTGTCATCCCTGGGATAACAGGCCGAGATTCACCGCTTCTCCCATTTTGCTCCTTGCTGTTCAGTTTACTTCTTTCTGAACATCCATCTGGCATTATTGTGCTTGCTTAGCAAAATTCAGGACAAATAAAAAAAGGAAGATAATTTCTTCAAATTCTAAAGTAGCTTTTAAGCTACATCTGCCCATTCAATTCAACCACCAGCAAAGACTCTGCCTCTGCCAGACATGCAGCTGTACTTGCAGCCGTGATTCAAGTCTGGAAATTCATTTCCAGACTCACTAAAAATCTACTGGAGAGACATACAATGAGTAATATTTTCTGCTTTGTGTATGTATGGATTTAATATAGACAGAAACTTGGCAAAAGAACCTGCTACACATTTCCAACAGCCTATCCCTGTAGACTAAGTGTTAAAATATATATGTATACACTCACAGGCATACATTTATACATACTGAGATACATAGACTGCCATATATGTGTATATGTATGTGTGTGTATATATATATATATGCACATGCAATCCCTTCTAATCAGTTTGGACAGTTAGTAACACCAATTCTCTGCTAAAATCAGGAGAAGAGAAAATTATTGGGGTTTTTTTAGAGTATGTTACCTACAAGTGCAGACCTGAGTTTAGTAATCATGCTTTTGTTGCACACAGACTGTAAAATATTTATGGAGACAATGTGATTTGGGTCAAGGCATTAAATAAAGTAAAAGTTGCTTTATTCAATATGTGATGAACGGAATTCCATATTAAAAACCAGAGGGAAAAGTGTTCAAATGAAAAAATATGCTTAAAACAAATTCATCTGTTCAAAGTTCATAAATGTTTTAAGAAATGCAGACAAACAAGTCTTGAAATCCATATTTACTGTACACAACTGAAAAATCTAATAGTATTTATTTAATCCAGAGGGAGAAGTGACTAAAAATTTAGTATTTCATTATCAACAAAAAAAATTTGTCCTTGGAAATTACCATAGTATTTATTGTCAGGCAAGTTACAATAGAGTTATAGCTCTTCTCTTGATAAATTAATAAAGCTGTTAGGTCAACATTGATCTAGACAGAAAATATTTCCTCCAAGTCTGAGAGTATTTTTGAAGGTTCAATTCTACAATATTTCTGCATTAAAATATGTGGAGAATGCAAAGTGAATTTACTTGTCTATGAGACTTCTGCTTTTTAAATAATAAAGATTTCCAAATCCATAAAAACTTAAGCACAGACTTGGCTTTATGCATGTACAAGGTCAAACTTGCCCTTCAAGTTGTGAGTTTGTAAAAGAAAAGCAACTTAAACACCCAAAGACATTAAACACTGCTGACCTGCCAGCGCTTAGTCCATGTGAAATATGTATAAAATACAGTATGCACATCAGATATGTGACTGTGCATTTCTTGCCTAATTGAGACAGAAAACAAAGCATTATTTGGCTTTCTTGTCAAATGGACATCAGAGAAAATCTACCCAGCCTTTAGAGCCTCACCAGCTCTGGGACTTCCTACCTACCACTTTTCTCTTTCATCGTGTACACCTCAGTATGCAGTTTTTTACTTCTCCTGCTGGCTTTGTCAGTCTGTCACCTTCTCTCTCCGAAGCTGAATTTCATTGTCCCTTATACAACTAGCTCATAGAACACTAGATTTGCCTCTTTTTTTTTCTTTTTTTCTTTTTTTTTTTTCTTTTTTTTTTATCCTTTCAAAATTTTATAGTGCCACAATGCTTAAAATAGCAGCTGGGTAATTATGACTCAGAAATGAGTTGTCAAGTCTGGAAAGTGCTTTGAAGGTCCCATATATGTGCTGGGCCCATGTAATGATGCTCACACTCCAGGTCTGATGTCACATCTGCTGTGAGCTCCCAGTAGAGTCAGGTACCCAGGCTTGCAAAACCTGCTAAGTCAGGAAGATGCAGTAATTGTATGTCCAAGGCAGTTAGTTATTGTTTTATTTGTTGTAATCTTCTAAAAATTAAAGACAAAAGAATCGTGCCTTTTCTGACTTTTAAGCATTGTCAAGAGGATCTCAACGTTAATTGGAACTTAATAACTAATCACAACAATTTATGCAATCTGAATCCTATTTCTGTTCATTTATACATTGAATTCATTTGTTCAGGGTATTTTTCACTGCTTATACCTTCTTCTCTGTTCATTCTTAACACATCTGACACACTGCTGCGTAAGTAGAAGGAAAAATGCCACTGAACCCTCACAAAAGTCTTTGAAATAAATAGATGTGTGTTACAGAAGAAAGTAATATATCAGAAAGGGTTTCAGCCTGTGTCTTGTGCAAAAAAACAGTTAAAGACATCACACTGAATGTCCATTTGACTTTACAGTACTCCCCCAGAGAGTCACTGTCACAGACAGAGTTTTCTTGTGGCAGTTCTGTTTCCTCTATTACAAAAATCTCTTTGGTGACTTTCAACCCTGGATAAAGGAATGGGGCACATCTTGGTGAACCTTTACCAGATACCTGCATGCAGGGAATTTGAGCTAGAAAGGGACTTACTGACCCTAGGGAACCATCAGCACTATGTGATAAAATGGGAAAAACAACATTTCATTTAGACACCATTTAAATAATTTATGATTTTACTTTTGCTTTAATTGAAATTCTTTCTTGGTTAATGCTGTGAAAACAGTGTCTCAATATCTTCAGAATCATCTCCTTTTGTTTGATTCTCAGTTATTAGAAAATACACTTATATTGTCACATTTATTTCCATAAAAATTGTACTGTCATGAGAAAGGGAGTATTTGAAAAAGTCTGTAGTAAAATAAACTCTCTACATTTTACTTTTAAAATATCCTGAGTTTATAAGCCATATATATACTACTGTAGACTAAAACTATAGCACTAGATAAATAATTTCTATAGCTATAGCTAAATCCCCACAGAAACAGACTGTATACAGGAATATTTTTGCAGCAAGTGGAGGAAATGGAGGAGGAAACACTGAAAATAAGAATGCCTAGCTAAGGAGTGTCTCTGAGGTACTTTTGGGACGCAAACTGCTGTCTAAATTCAAGACAGGCAGCAGAAATGAGTTGCTACTATGCCGAGAAAAAAGCCAGCTTCTTCTTTTCCTTTTCTTGTCACAGAATGACCCTCAGACTCAAAAGTCAGTAGGGTAGCTTTCCTTCTGTGTAACAGGTACAACTGTGATGTCACTTGCTTGGATCACAGCAGAGCATAGCCTTCTGCTTGCTTTCATTCTGCTTTCAACTTCTGTATGTCACAGACATTGCAGCAAAATATCCCATTTCATATGTTTAGATTAAAATTTCTGGAAAAGTATCAAGGATTCCCTCAGCAATGCTCTTTTCCTCAGCTTGTAAATAAAACCAAAGCCCAGCCCTCTTTTCTCCATATCCCTGAAGCCTGCTCGAGGACTGACAGTTTTTTTCTTCCTCAGTACACGAAGCACCTCCAATGCAAAATACACAAAGACTTCAGACATGGTTGTGATGCCTCTGAGTTGGCTACCACACATCCAGCATGGTTCAGATGGATGGGATAATTCAGCAAAACTGAGAGAGCTTAGACACATGTTATCAAAAATATTGTCATACCTTTGAATTTGTGATAGATGTAATTCATCATTATCCATTTCGCTGGAAACTGTGGTGGTTTGACAATTTGTGTCAAGAGCTACCCTTCACATCAGTTACTGTGAGTAACCTACACAAGATTTGAAAGCAACCTGTCCCCAGAAAGGTTAACATGCAGTGGTAAACAGCCATCCATCAGTGTCCTTTATGGTCATGTCTGGGGATAACAGGGATTTCACCGACAGCATATATTTCCTTTGATCTTGGTGCCACTGATAATTGCTGCTCTTTTTGTATCCATGCTGGGTTTCATATGGATGCCAAAGGTACATATACTTCCACTATATTTACTAGTTCACCCTGTTACCTGCTCCTGTATGAAGCTGGTACTGTCTGACTGTCAGATTTAAAGCCTGCAATGACTAATGACTTCCCACAGCTAGCTGTAAGAAAGACAGAAGATTTTTTAATTGGGGCTTCCTGTCAGCTAAAACAAATGTCTCCTCTTCACTCTATACTGGAAGGGTGTCATCCTGAACTCACTCATCCTATGAACAGTCCTGTCATCTTTATTGATTCAGGACCCAGTTTGATCCTCACGGTGGCTGGGTTTCTAAGGCAGTGTGTAATGCTTGACTTTCAGCATACCAGCATGGCACATCATGACTGCTGTAGAGATTCAGATGTATTTTCGTTTATTTCTTCAAGAACATAGAAACAGTGCTTTTTCTGGCCTTCTTAAATAATCTGGTAAAAAGTACAGTTCTTGCAAATTGCATTGTCCACTTTATTATTTTTTTCCCTTTTAAGATACAAGAAAATCTAGAATTTTCACTTATACATCAAATCTAAAACTTCCAACCCCTGAATGAGGTGTTAAGTCACTAAAAACCTAAAATATAATAGTTGTGAATCCAACTAAGCACATATTTTTTGCCTTCTACACAGTGATTTTGGCTGAGTCACCATTGCAATAACGATACCAAAGATATGGACCAATTCCAGCCAAAGCCAATGACTTTTTTTTCCAGTGTTAGTAGGGAGCAGTCACTTTGCACTTTTGCCTCTGCAAAGTCAAGTCAGAAAGGCAGGGCCATGCAGCTTTGTGTGATGATGCATATCCAAGGTACAGGCAAGGAGGAAGCAATTCCTGTGAATTCATTGCTATCTGTCAAACTAAAGGATTTATTTCAATTATGATTTTAAATTATATTCCTTTACTTCTTATTTATCTATTGATTGTCCCCATGATTATATAATTTCAATTACACCATTAAAATATGCACAATTTAAAATATTTTTGTTCTAAAAGTAGAAGCATACAAGAAATATAAAATTATAACTATGTTCAGGTACAGTGACAAAGCCATATGAAGTGGAGGTACTTGAATTGTAATACTGCATGGTCTAACTCAAAGAGGACACATAGGCTTTATATTACAAAGGGAGCTGAGCTGAAGACTTAAACCACTTATTTCAAAAGACTGAAATAGTCTGTCCCCTGAGAACCTTGGATACCTCTTTCACCTTATGTACTAAATCTTGTTTTATATTCTGTAGATGCCAATCTTCTCTCTATGTCTGCTTACTGATGTTCAGCCCTGTGGGTATGCTCCTTCAGTTTTTTCTTTTTACTGAGATTTGGGAATGATATTCTAAAGTTCAGAAGTGTTACTGTAACCTTGGCCATATTTATGTTTGAATTAACTGTTTCAATGCTGCTTTTTCTGAGCATAGACTTGTGTGAAGTAATTTTACCCAAGTAACATCTTGCCAGTTACTAGAAGCAGGTAATGACCTTACATGAATTATCGGGGTAAGGATCACGAATGCAGGAGATCCTATAAAGAATCTGTTAACTACATCAAGTTAATAGATAACCAAATAATGTAGTAAAAAGTATCTAATTTCAATTAAATCAGTGTACAGGTACAAAGGGAAAATAGGTTTGTTCAAACGCAATGATAAAGGTAATTTAAAACATCAATACTTAGAAAAAGCTATTGTGATCAGTTACAAAGTTGCTGTAGTGAAATGTAGTGCTTAAATATCAGTGGGATAAAATGTTCTTATAGACCTATTCTTTCACTACAGAGTTAATGTGAATCCTGACCACTGGTCATCAAGGCCACGTGAGAGCAGACACATTGCAAATTCAGTATCTGACATACAGAGCAACTGCCACATTACAACATCTGAAGGCATGTGCCTTAAATTTTGGGGGCTCAGAAGTGCTGAACAGCTTTCTGTTTCTTTCTCAGCTGGGTGGGGAGAACTTGATCCTCTTGTCATGAAGCAGTTCTGTGGGGATGGCAATGAAGGACTAATGGCACTCAAGTGGCTTAGTATATACTCTCCCTGATATTCACAGTTCATTCACGCAAGACAGTCTCACTTGCAGCTCCAGGTGCCTGTATTGCTTGAGATGAAATCAGTGCTAGGCTGGGGTGACAAACCCTGGTGTGCAGACATGAAGATTTGGGGCAGGATGCAAATACCTCTCTGGGTTAGTTGACATAAAGGCAGACACCAGCCAGAATGGCCCAATTTCTGCAGACCTTTGCGTGCTTTCCAGCCCAATCTCATTCACATAACTCCTAAAAAGACCAGCTGATCTACAGCCAACCAGAAATAAAGCCTCTACATGAGAGCACTTGTGCTGTCTCAATACTAGACTAAACAATCTGACACCCAGTTGCAGTGTGTGAGTGACAGAGTCAGGAAAATAAACCAAAGAGAAAAAATAGGGTCTTTGCTGCAAGCACTGTTAGAAGGGTAGATCATTGTTTAATATCCAGAGCCAAAGATGTGAGTATCTATCTTATTTTTAAAATATTGCACAGCAATTCCTCTCCTTTCCCTAAAAATCCGCCTGCTGGTTAATTTCATAGATATCAACTGAAAAGCAGAGTTGCCAGCTCCATGTAACCCAACCCAAACCTAACAGCTGTACTTGTGCACATGCAGCATCGAGCCATCTGTGCGATGCAGCACAAAGCATTTACTTGACTTAGTAAAGGACAAGAGAGAAAGGCTTTAGCACTGTTAAGAAACCTTTCTTCTGAGGAGTGTTTTGGCCAGCTTATGCTTTGTTTCCTGGGAAGCGTGCAGAAGCGGGTGTCTTGGAAGAGCCGCGAGGAAGTCTGGCTGAGCGAAATAGCATTCCTTCTGTGGGCTTGCGGTGTGTGCACACCACTGTTGGTGGAACAAATGGTGGCCATATGCTTCCTCCTGCTAGCTAGTTAGGCATATGTGACCACTGCCCTCCTTCTACCAACTCCTCTGTGTTAGCACTCAAAAATCCAGCACCCCAGGAAGGACCGATCTTGTTGATGTGATCTTTGCCAGGACCCATACCTAGGAGCAAGGAAGACATGGCAAAAGCATATTCCCTCTCCTTCAGCGGCTGACTTCAATCTGGCTAATTTGCCTTTGTAAGAGGAATGAGTGGGGGGTTGTTCTTTTTCTTCTTCCCTGGTGTCTGTGGATTAGAATGGAGACAGAATGATTCAGCAATCACTAGGTGACAGTCAGGTTTGATAGATATATTAACACTTTCCTTTTATTTATTTATTTTTAAAGAAATAATGCAGATCAAACACCTGACTTTGCAGAAACATGCTGATTTTACTTTATTATGTGTTTTACTGCCACTGCTCTTGACTTCCATTTGGTTAGTTACCTATGGTGATACTGGAAAATGAGGACAGTACCCAGACTGTAGTGTCACTAATTCACTCTTGGTATGAGACACGACGGTTCATATTCTGTGCAGACAAAGTGTCAGTTTCAAGTACCTTGAAATGAGGTTAATAAAATTATACAAAGAATTAATTGCCCAAGAAGCTTGGGCTCAAGTTGTGCTTCCATCAGTGTTTTGAATGGTGTGCTCTTCAGGCTGGGAAAGAAAGTAGGATCTCGATTCAGCCAGTTTTGGATTCCTTCTCTAAATAGAAATCACTTGTAGGAGTGAAATCCTGACTATTTTTTACAACATCTTAAATATTTGAGACTATTTGCTTTATTCAGGGTTGATTGTAATTAAAACATGCATACACAGCCCTGGGCTAATGATTCATTCCAAGCATTTTGCATTTGAGTCTTTCAAAACCAGTCAATGTCTTTGAAAAGAGTGAAGTAATTCTCATTTATAAGAATACCTATGGCTCCACCCCTGAAAACAGGTATTGCAGGAATATTCCATTTCCAATCTTATGACAATGGAAATAAAGCTTGCTCGATATGATCAAACTGTTTTTTAGGGAAATTGGCAATGTATTTGTTAGCTACAGGGAAGAAGTGAATCAATAAAGTATATATCAAACTGCAACTGAGACATACACAGATGCTCTCTCTCAGCTGGTATTTTTGTTGGCGGAGTAAAAGGTTGATTGGATTAAAAGAAAAATAAGTCATCTTTGTTGAGTCATGTTAAAATGAGTTCAAATATATATCTGTAAGAAAATAAAATCCATGGTGGATCTTTCTCATTGAAGCCTGAATGAAGATTGTGGACTGCTATATTTTATGTATTTTTTCAGTAAATTAACTAGAACCCCTTAAGTAGAGTGGAGTTTCAGTCACAAGGAATTCTTGATTTGCTTTTGCTTTTCAGCGGAGCCTGTCCTGGAAGGCAGTTACTGTTCGGGTTGTTATGAAAGTCAGTTCATAAACCATGAAGATAGGCATAAATGCTCCCATCACTGAAATGCATAAATCAGCTTGAATTTTCTCTGAAATCAGATCAAGTTCAGATGTTGAACAGTTATTTCAATGGGAAGGAGAGTTTTAATTTCTTCAGTAAATTAAATTAAGAGATCTAATACTTGATTGGCAAGTGTGTAGGTGGATCTGATGACTAAAAAGTAGGAACCCCTCTTGAACAGAGAGGAAAAAAGTGGGAAATGATACTTCAAAATATTTTGGCATTGGAGACAGTTAGAGATTACTCTCTAATATGGATTTCATATGTGAAATTATGGGGCTGATGAAAAGTAGTCTTCTCATAATTTATGCAAACATACTTTTTACAAATGTACAAAGATCTGGGAGCATCTTGATACATTTTCAAATCTGTGAATTTTACATAACTCCCAGAGGACTATTGAAGGAACAAGGTTATGTTGTTCTTCACAGAGTGCAAACTAATAAGAGAACTACATGCTTCAGAGTAGGTATGGTCTAGGTGTATCTAAATGAATACATAAACGGGATGGAGCCAAAAAAAGGGAAATAAGGGAACTTGGAGAGTTGGCTGGACTTATGTTGGAAAGCATAGCAGCAGTTAGTGTTGATGGGAAATCTGAAGGTGGCTGGAGCAGATGGATTTGGCTGGACATGAGGATTGCAGCAATGATGTAACAGACATTAATGTCTCCCATGTTCAGGTGCAACTGAAGCTGAGATTTCACAGGTATTAACTTCCAGTTTGAATTAAACTCCTATCACATTATCTTTTGAACCCTCCAAAAGAACAGAGTAGCTACTTTCTTATCAGAGACTTAAGACCACCCTTTTACTCAAGGGTATCTGAAAGAAACAGGTATTTTCCTGCTGGAGGTTTGCCCCCTGGCATCTTGTCCAGTTTTGTCTCAACCTGATGTGACTGAACAGACTAAACTTCTATGTTGCATTCAACAAAACATGCTAAACAATTAGCAGACATTTATTTTATTTGGAATTAAACACATTGTCTCTGGTAGAATGGAGTTTGTGCTTCTTATAATCAAACAAATATTTGGCCTAAAAGGAAAACAGCAGCAGTCTGCTGCTTTAACAGGAAAGAAAGAAAGACTGAAAATTGATATTGAACCAATCTCAAATGAAATGTCTGGTTGTGCTCAGAAGCAGGTGTTTTGATATAGTTTGATTCAATCTGCAGTGAAAGAGTTTGCTTTTTCTAAGTAGAAAAACTGAAATGTTTTGGTAGAACTGAAATTTTTTTAGGAAACATTCCTATGAATATTTTATTTTATGCTGGAAAAGCATTGATACAAAAAAATTACCAGATAGCTCTGCCATAATTCTTGCTGGATTTAGTAGTATTTGTATTATATTTTGTTAAGTAAATACACAGGCTTTTGTAGATCTTGTCTTTTTATAACCTTTAGAGCTAGATTTTAACAGAGAAAGTTAGAAACTAAAGATCAAGTATCTGTTCAGTACATTGAATTTCATATCCATTGTATGTGGAAACTAGCATGTTCCAAGAATTTTCTCTCTTCTCTTGTCTCAGCTTTTGGCAATCTTCTGAAAAGATCTGGGGCTTTATCTTTCTGCCATTCCTTGGAGGAATGAGAGCTAATACAACTGATTGATCTTGAGAGCAAAGTTAGAAGATTAAGAAAGCAGGTAACAGACTTAGCCAACCCCTCTCTTTGCCTCAAGAAGTCACTTTGCCTCAAGCAGTCACTTTACAGACCATTGCAAACTCACTCATAATCTATAAAATTCAGATACCCATCACTTTTACTAGGTAGTGTCTGTACCAATAGCTGGGATAAAATGAGATTATGTGTTGGTTGCTGATTTCTCACTATATGTCCCCGGTCATAACAGCAGTTAGAGGAGCTCCGTGGGGCAAAACGTTCACACACATACAGACCCATGAGACCTTATTAAGTTTAATAGTTCAGAAATGCTATGAACAGTTATATAAAAAATTAGAGCCTGGCATCATGCACAGATGAACAGATATTCCTCTATTCTTTCAACTTCTCTCTGTAATCTGCATGGGAGATGGAAGGTTTCTTGAATCTCCCTGCAGTTATGAGAGAAAAAGAGAAAAGATGAACTAATTTAAAATCTACCCCAAGGGAAAGTTCTTGGCCCTGGTGGGTTTAAAGAAGATTTCTATAAAGCCTTTTTCTTAGCCTTCTTCATACATTTACTTGTCATTCTCTTTTCCGTGAGGGATTCAGGTGCATTCATTTCTGCCACTCCTGGTGCACACACTTAATTGTACAGATTACAGAAACGACATCTCCTGTAAACTGATCTTATTCATCCATGACGACAACAAACCTGTAAAAAAGGTTGTTGAGCTTAGCCGATACCACGTGAGCTAAGAAGTGATGATCTTGACCAGAGTGTTGATTTTCACAATTAGCTGCGCTGAGCACTGCATTCCCAACTGGGGAACACTCTCTTGCATTTATCAGAGCCTGCAGTGGTTTGAGCTGGAGAAAAGGAGGCTTGGGGGAAACCTTATTACTCTCTACAACTAACTACCTGAAAGGAGGATGTAGCGAGATGGGGCTCTGCTTCTTCTCCCAGGCAACACGAGTGAAGATGACAGGACTCAAGCTGCTCCAGGGGAGATTCGTGTTGGACA
Organism: Corvus moneduloides; assembly: GCF_009650955.1. Lineage (NCBI taxonomy): Eukaryota > Metazoa > Chordata > Aves > Passeriformes > Corvidae > Corvus > Corvus moneduloides. The sequence continues at coordinate 140,749,239 of NC_045476.1, forward strand.
TTAGGAGGAATTTCTTCCTGGAAAGGGTTGTGAAATATTGGAATGGATTGTCCAGGGAGGTGGTGGAGTCACCATCCCTGGAGGGGTTCAAGGAATGACTAGATGTGGCACTTAGTGCCATGGTTTAGTTGGCAAAGTGGAGATCAGTCAAAGGTTGGACTCTACAATCTCAGAGGTCTTTTCCAACCAAACTGATTCTGCAATTTTTTGCTTCTGAGCTCAGTGTTTGCTCTGGGAACCACAGCTGGTAGGAACATTGCCTTCTCAGTGCTGAGATGAGTAGGTGTATTATCTTCTCTTCATAGGAAGGCATGTCAGTTCAACCACAAACAGTTATGCAGTAGTGCAAGAAGAGTGATGGCACCCCAAAGTATCCAGTTTTTAGTACTTTGGGAATCAGATGAGGACTTTGATACATCTGAAGACTGAGGGAAACCTTAGACCTTTCATTTTGTGCAAGGAAGAATGCACTTGATATTTTAGGATATTTAAATCCTAGGACCTATTTTTCCAAGAAGAGTTTTATGTTGTAACAATTTTAATTTTACAGACTCACTGGAAAAGTGATTTCTCATTTTACGGCTTCTATTTGTCTTCTCAATCATATGTTTTACAGATTAAAATAAGAACAGGAGACTGATATTTGTGCAGGCAGGGAATATTACAAGATCCTTCTTTACACATATAGATTAGTGACAAATCTTAAAAGCTCAGTCAACTCTACTAGCAATTTTAATTCTCCTCCTAATAGCTTATGATAAATACTTCTGAAAAATGAACTCTAATGTACTTCATCTGAGTGTTTCAAGTTTGGAGATCTTAGTGTCAGATACTAAAGAGGGTCCATAAAACTACATTTACGAAACAAGTAAAGTATGTAAGTGAGCTCTTTGCGAGATAAAGTCGCTGCAGCTTTGACATATGGAAAGTGAGATTTCTAGTAAGTGCTGTTTGGAGTGATGATCCTATTAGCAAGCCCATAGCTTTATAACAAGTAAGTTGTATGGTATGAAAAGTCACACTTCACTAAATCAGACAGTTTGCACTTGTTTGCTTTTAATCAGTTTGTGAGGAGCCTGCAGTCTCTGCATTAATGGTGTAGGTTAGGGAATGCTACAGCAATGCTTGAACAGAAAGTTTTCAGGATTTTCCAAGGTGCATCAATTATTACCTCAATTAATAGTAAGCATGTGTCCTTGAATTGTTCTCCAATAGATATTCCTATTGAATGTGCTACTTTGCTGATAAAGTGGGATTTTTATTTTAGAAAATAAATTTTAACAGAAGACACTCTGTAGATTTACTAAGAACTTAATTATCCAAAACCACATCCTAGATAAATTCCAATTTGGGTAATATATTTGCTGCTTAGTTAAAGTTAACCTATCTTTATAATTAGATACACTGGGATACTCTAGTGGAATAACATGAGGTCAGTTGGAATTATATTAATTTATACCAATGAGGATCTGGCTCAATACTTTTCTTCACTTCTTGCCCTAGGATCTCACTAGGGAGGCTATTAGTAGAGTGGCAACATCACAAGGGAAAGGAAATGGGGAAAGGGAAAATTGGATAAGTCTTTAAAAATAAATTTAATCCAATCAAGACGACAGACAGTGTCAGAAATGAAATTCTAGTCATGCAGTTACTGCGTATACTCACCACGGGACAAAGTTCTTGATTTTTCACAGTAGCACTTTCTGTATTCAGCTTTTCCCTTTGTTTCCAGCAGTTGGTGTATTATGCTAACAGTGCATCATTCAGGTAAATGCTTTCCCGTTATTTTTATATATTCTTTTGTCCATCCATCTGGATTTATCTGCATCCTCTCTCAGAGTCTGAGCCAGGGGGCCAAGAAGCTCATTTAATCCCATGCTTGTGTGGCACCAAGGGAACACGGTATGAGACAAGGCATGACAACAAGCAAAGCCATAGCAAGGTTCATTTGTGCTTAGGGAAGACTCTGCTCCACTGGGCTTGTTTCACCTCCTGCTGAAGACCCATCATGGCCTTCCAGTCCCCACTGCTGGAGCAGGAGAGAAGGAGACAGTGAGGTGTGGGGGACTTTCTTTCTCTTTAGGGTTGTCTTGCTCTGCTGTGTCTTTAATCACACCCATATATACATGCACACACAAACTCAAATTATACCTGAATTCTCTGAATTCTTTGAAAAGGCATTTTTAAACAATGGAACATTATTTCAGGTATTGCTTGCTTGACTGAAGTAGGTCTCAGGCCTGCCTACCACGTTGGCCTCCTCCAAGTCCATCATAGCTCATGGAGTAAGACAGTGGGCACTCCCAGCTTGGTTTTCAGCTGCTCAGAAGTGCCAGCAAATCTTGTTTAAAAGGATGCCTTGATGTCTCACGTACATAAATGTAAAATGTTTGTTGTTTCTGTCTGTTAATGTCCGAATAATAACATTGATTCTTAATACAATAAAGTTTAATAAATACATCTTTCTGTGTCAATGTCAGTATAATACTTAAATGGGTTGAGTTAATTTAAGTGTATTTACATTTCAGATTTATTTTTAGTCAAAAAATAATCTACAGAGAGAAGGCATTGTATGGCTTTCATTTGCATTTGTTTTATATTTGCAGTATTTGACATCAGATATAAATCTGTGCATATGTGCTGATAAATGCTGTCATTACTTTTTAGAAGGGGAAATCTTCACAGGAGTGTATTTAAACACAGTTATTGTATCACATCTTCAATCAAAGCTATGGACACTAATACTGCTTTTAGGATGACTTCTTTGTTTGTGTTACATATAATTTTTATGCATCTTGATCTGGCAATGGACATCGTGTTAATGACAATATACTTTCCATTAGGCAAGCAGTACAGTTGGATCCAGCCTGATTTATAAAACAACAACACAACAACACTAGTTAGGGCATTGTATTCTACTTGCCAGATGGTTAACTCCCATGGGTTAATGAGTATACCCAAATTCTAGATGATTTAAGATGTCCTGCGGATATTTCCTTAGGTACGAGGATTGCTGGCTGTTAATTTACATGTGTACTGTATTTTTCCCTCTCTCTATTGGTCTCATGAGGATTCTGAATTTCTTTTTCTCCATAGAATGCTAATAAGCCATATTTAACACCTTCCCCTTTTGCTGCTCTGACCATCAAAACATTGTTTTCAGATTTCAAACACTTCATCTATTAGGCCAAATTAATTCCTCACAAAGAAGCAGGAACTGGAAATTTGTATTTATATACAGATACACTCTCTTACGCTCAAGCACGTACATATATACATGCATGTATATATATATATACACATAATATACATAAACGCACGCACACTTTCCTTTTCAGCTTGTGCATACTGTTTTCATAACTGCATTTTGCTGGAATTTCTCTTTACTTCAACACAAGAAAATAGTTGAGCATATTAACAAAATTTTAGTAAACTCTAGAAGTCTAAGCTATTGATTAGTCTGGAATAAATCTACACTTTGTTTTATACTGAAGAAAAAGTCTATGTTTGTGTGTCATAGAGGGTTATTATCATTCTTGACAGCTAAAATCCCTGAAAAGAATTTCTCTCTAGTGGTGTTACCTCTGACTCTGCCTAGCTGGCACATATTCACCTTGAGAGAGAGGAGTTTTAGAAACAACATGAAAGGCATTCATCTAAAGGGAAAAGACATGACTTAAGGACAGTTGTTTTATTCTTGCACATGGGGAAAAAAAAAAGGTGAGTGGAAATTGCAGGCCAGTATGTCAGAATTTCAATGTTAACTGAAATAGAGATAGGGCAAGCTGTTTTATCAACATAACTGGCTATCAGCCTTGTTCTGGTTTCTAGCCCTCTGTATTTTCAGGTCACCTTATACCCCTCATGTACATTCAAAAAATGTAGGGGATTAGGTACCAGGAAAGCTGAAGAGGGACTATTGGCAAATGAAAAGAGAGAGCAGGGAATGAGGAACAGCTCTTTTGTACAGAAATATAGGTGCTGATGTACTGAAATAGCTCACAGTTGTGTTCCTTCTGGCATCAGTTGCTGGCATCATTTTGTGGAAGATACTCTAAGATTTTGTGGAAGATTCTCTAATGGAAAGTTCTTTTCTGATTCTCCTTCACCCATGTAAGGGACACACGTTCCCTTTTACCTATATAGAGGTTGAATCTTCCTTTTAAAAAACCGTATTAAACTCTTAAGGTAAGCAATATCCTGAGGCAATAAGTTTCACAAGGTCAGCACATATATTGCATAAATCATATTTTTTTGTTTTAGATTAAATGCTTTTTCTCTACAATTTTTTTAGCTCTTTCCTCCTTTTGTTACAATGGCATTTTAATTTACTTTTTGCTTTTCAATCCACTCCTCAGAGCATTTTATTTGTCTTTTTTAATCTGCTCATTTTCTGTTTCAAGCAGAAAATGTTCAACCATTGCGTGTTACTGCTGTTTCTACCACTCACAGCAGCAACAACAAACTTGGAATTTACAGAAGACTCTCCACCCTCTTAGAGATATTCACTGACCGCTTCCGGATTCTTTCTATCACTTCTTCCACTTAGACCGGCAAAAGTTCAAAATGAGATTTAATCTGAGGGAAAGCCATCATAACTGCAAAGAAAAAACCCCTATTTTGTGGCATTCCATATGCATATTCTCCTCATTTTTTTCCTACTATAACTGTGCTAAACCAGAAAGTTTTCCTTGAACTATTCATTTAAACTTTTTTTTCCCCTCTGAGTCACCACATTTAATTTCAAAACCAGCAGTGTGAATGAGGTAGATGATTTCTTCCCATCAGCATCACTTGATGAGAATTCTGTTTCTCTACAGTAAAATTGAGGTACCTGGAAATATCATCCAAGTATTTCAACAGCACATAAACCAAAAGTGCAGGGTCATTAGAAAATGAGAAATGCAACTGACCTTCATCAGCATATTTAATACCATTTCATAGAGCAGAGACATCTCCAAGCAAGTTTGGACTCACTGCTGAAGTGACTGGTTGATGTTCAGAAATCTGTCATCATATCTTAGTGCTCCAACTTGGTTTTCGAGCTGGGATAATGTGTCAGGGACCCAGTGTGTGCCCTGCCCTGCCCTGCTCGAAGGAGGAAGAGGCTGGCAGTGTAAGTTGCCATTCCACCCTCTCTACCTCCTGAAGCATATCAGTAATGTGAGTCAAAGACAAGGGGTGTTATAGACAGAGAAAGAGGAGGCGCTTCTGCTGCGTTGCCCGTGACAATTTGTGAGCAGAATGCTGGCATGAGTGGAGTACTGAGCCACCCACAGTGCATGTCTGCCTGCATGCCTGCATCTACACCAGCCTGGGTCAAGACTCTGCAAGACACCTTTTGTCTGGCTCCTACCCCTGGTTAAGGACACCTGCTTCTCTGACTGTGAAAGCATTATTTCCAGACCTGGGTAAAATGATGAGAATCCACAACTTGTAGATTTACTTGCTCAGGAACCTCTGCAGCTGATTTGTACCATGAAGATGTGCTCTATGGAAAGCTGCAGATCAGCCTCAGATAACTGCGCAGACCTCTAGGAGAGTGCCAAGCCAAGCAAACATTGTTCACTCTGCAGGTTTGTGCACTTCACTTTTACCAGTTTCCTTGACTCGTTGTTTGCTTCATTAGGAGCACTGCCCTCTGTCTTTAAGCATGTGGTAAAATGGCAGCTCATCCTCCATGTACCTGTTCGGAAACCTAAAAGCCTGGATGCTGCAACCTGGTCTGAGGTCATGGACTGAGGCCACAGTCACCATGATCAACCACACAGTTATGGGACAACATCAAAGCAGAAATGCACAGCTGGATCGTCAGTAAAATGCCTATTGAGGGCCCGTAGTGACAAACCACCAGAACTACAGGGACTTCGTTTGCAACCCTTCTGCCTCAGTTTTTACATATCCACAAATGCTGCCAGGTCTGATCCCAGGGAAGTAACTCTCTCATAATTGTGGTAGGAGGTAATTGTGGCCACTGTATTACATCTTCTCTGGGAACAAATAGGCTGAATGTTGTTGGTTCCAGATAAGGAACATCCCGACTAGTTTCTTACTGACAGGACAGCTGGCAACAGGAAGATGTCAAAGCCTGCTCAGGGCTCCTTAATTCACAGACCCCTGGTGACCAGACAAGGCATTAAAGTGTAAATTTTATATGTAGCATATTTTCTGCTCATTGAGTACGTTTTCAAGCTTAATCTCTTAACACCAAAAACATTAAAAAATCTTGACAAGAGTCTCATCACAAGAGCACCTAATTCTATTCTCATGTACAAAATCCAATAATAATACAGTTAAGAAACCTATAGTATAGTGGGCAAAGAAACAAGCAGCAAACGAGAAAACTATAGACTAAGTGAGCCAATATATGGAAAGAGTTATGGGCTGAATGCCCGTCTATGGAAATCTAATCAACATGGACTGAATATGACTCTGCCACCCAAACAGAGCATTACAGGATGCCAACTGCATCTGCTTCCCCTCCTAGTTATTCCTATTTTGAGCATAAACCAAGCTCTTAGGGAGTAACTTGTAATAGCATACCCAAATAAGCAATGCTGTGAGAGGTGTTGTAAACCTTTAAATTGCCATTAGCTAATCAAAATCATTGTTCAGTGACCATTATATTTTATTAAATGACCACTGAATCAGGATGTTCTTCCTGATTTTCAATTACAATGTGGAATAATTGCCAAGATTCAATAGCACCCATTAGCAGCACTGGGACCACTGAAACCGCTGTTACCAGGAGGAAATTCAGTGCTTAAGAAGGTAAGTTAATCTCTTCTTGTAGATGATTATTACTAGCCAGGCATATTTCAAAAAAGCTTTCCTAACAGTAACTAGATGTAGTCACAAACAAGGGTATGACCCTCCTCTTCTACTTTTGAAAAGTCCCATCTCTTCTGTTTGAGAAGGAGTAAAGGGGAGCAGCACAAAACACGCACATGGAAGGGCAGAACTTCTTCCTCCATGAATGGATAATGCCAGAGGCATGGAGGATTACAGTACCTCACACCTTGAATGGATGCTTCCCTGGCACAGAAGCACCTCAGGAAATAAAATGCTTTTGGCATGGTTGAGCCATGACATATTAAACCTGCTATGTAATGTGAAAATGCTTTTCAACTTCTATAATTAAAAATGTAGCAGTAACAAACATTCTTGAGGTCTTCCTGCAGTGATAGAGGAGAGATATTTTGTGATTTACGTAACTACAGGGAGCATTTTTACAGAAGAGTAAAACACATTCTATGTGTGTGTGTGCTTCTGCAGGGAAATATCTTTTCACTTAGTATACTGGTGAAAGTAAAATAATGAATAGCCAGGTAGCAACGAGTTAATTCTCCCAAAGGAAACAGAAGCACGTAGTTAAATACTACATCACAAATTACCATTTTTATGTCACCACCTCACCATGACTTTAGCACTCACCCATCTCTATCTTCATACTCTCATTAGGATATAATGCATATTCATGGTCCTGATTATATAGCCACTTTCTTGACTTGTTTTAATTGTGCATAAAGACATTGTGACAGGAGACCTGACCTTTTCAAGATCATTTTCTCTCCATTACTTTTCACAAAGCTATTAACTTGTCGCCTTCCATAAGATTGCAATAATTTATTTCCAATTAATAAAAAATTCCTGGTGCCATGCAAATTAAAATTTATTCAGCAAATAGAATTCTTTGGATTATTTTCTAATGGCTTTATATACTTCCAGCTTAGGAAGAAAAATAATATTAATGGATACAGGCTGAGTGGATAATTGCATACATTGGAGAAAAATGAATATACAACTGGTACTGTGGTTTACTGCACACCAATTACCCAGAAGAGTTCCTTTACTTCTTTTTTCAAGAAATATATTCAATAATTTATTGGGGATATCATTATAATCTTGAAATTATTCCCATTGTATAAAGGGCTTGACAACCTGATGCACAAACAACAAATGTTGGTGTTAGAAAAACCGCATTAAGTAGAAGTGCTTGTAAGTGTAAATGAAACTAAAGGGAAGAGTAACTTTGACAAAGTTGCAACAGAACTGCAATAGAATTAAAGAAGAGTTTCATGGTGAAGTGATAGACAAAGTTTGTTTTTCTCAACATGAGTTATGCTGAAATTGCATAACATGTTAATGACAAAAAGGCTCAGATTTTCTGAGAACATTTCAGTCTTGAGCACTTGATAAAAATCTTAATAGAATAGGAAAACCAGAGCATCATAATTCAGCAGTATTTATTTCCTTTTTTTACAGCTGAAAGTATGATATGCCCATAAACTTATTTACATAAGTTCCTATTGGGGAAAATAGCTCACGTACATTTCAAGCTATGTATTAGTGATATATAGAAACTACTGCACAAACAGATATTTCAGTGTTTAGAAGCTGGCACAAAACCTGCAAACCACGTAATAGCAGCCAGTTCAAGTCCCTGACCATCTACATGGGAGTGATGACGATAAAACTCAGTGACATCTCGATGGAATGTTTCAAGGCTGTAGAAAAAAGAAGCCATTAAACTTTCTACTACAAAGTCACAGAAAAGCGAGCTGGAAGAGGAACCCTTGGTTGCCTGCTCTCTCTGCCAAACAACTCATAGTAGCTCCCACTCCATCTCAGTGCAACTGTAAAAACTTGCTTAGAAATCTTTTAAAAACTGCTCTAAGTGCTATACATTGAGTAGTTTGGCTATATATAGGAAAGCAAGAATTTAATTCATTAGCAAGATGGATTCTAATAGGGAAATACGGAGAGTTTGCATGGAAAGACGCGCAAGGAGAAGGAAGGAATGGCTGGGGAGGGAAAGCAGGCAAGAGTACAAACCACTGCAAGAACAAGCCCTGGGAGAGAGAGCTCTAAATGCCCTTCTAAATGCACTTCTGCCTGCAAGTTCATGGTAAGGATTAAGTGATTAAACTATGCAATTTTCCCAGTCCTTTAAATATGCAAAACTGTTGCCATGTGGGCCCCCTTAAGTGCTGCTTTAAAAGAATCAAATTGCAAATCATTACAAAAATCCAATTTAATTTTGTAGTTTATCTCAATGCAAGGAAAAAAAATCAGAAAATTTGCTGGTTTTTTCAGTTGGCTTATACTTGTTCAAATCCCATGTTCTCTTTTCCCGTCTTAATGTAACTAAATGAGTTTGCTAGCCCAAACCCATGGTTTATCCCAGAGCATAGGTGTTCTGACACACTTTAAATTCACAGTCAGAATTAACTTAGACATTTTATACACCTGCAAATCTCCTAAGGAAGTGTTCATAGTATAACACGAATGGCAAACCTTCAGTAATAGAAAAAGCATTCAAATCTATTGCAGCTTTATCAAATCTATTCCTTTCCTCACACAAATTACTTTCACAAGTCCACAGTGGTCATTACTGATCCCTGAATACTTACCAACAGTAATCACAGTGATGTGCATAAGCACGGCAGAAAATTAATTACTTGTCATTCACAGGATTGATGCCTCTTTCCTATTAGTAGAGTATCAGTACCTTTTACTTTAGAAGGTGAGAAAGAATGGTTTAAATGTGCAAACTAGTGAAAGTTGAATAATAGGACAAGGTAATTTCTAGTGAAAAAGTTATTGTAATCTTCTCTGTTAATAGGTCTTTGCTAATAAGGACCAGATTTGTACAGATGCTGAAGATGTCTAGAAAGATTTGGCATTTCCTTGTGCAATTGCCTGCATGTAGCTGCAAGACCTATTATGAAACAGTTATACTATGGATTTCAGTGGAAGCTGGAATAATTTAATTGCCAATTTAGGCTGTGTTCGTATTTGAAAAATTACAGATTTAGGACTCTGGGAGAAAGAGCTGGCCACAAAATGATGTTTTCCCTCATGAAAAAAGATGAGTGAACACGAACATTTTTGTTTGCTTTCGCAAAACACTGTGAGGGATTCTCAAAAAGCCTTAAATCAAATATTGAAATATTTATTTTAGTGAAAAAGACCTCAAACCAACAAAAGCCCCAAAATCAAACCCCAATCTGTTTACGCAGAGCATTTTTTCCATTTCACTTTTGTAGGAAAAAGCAATTTTTTCAAAAGCATTTGTTAGAGGGCTTTATATCATACATCACAGTCCACTGACCAATGCTGTCCTCTGCTAATATTTAAAGCAGCAAAACATGCTGGACCAAGTTTGTATTTGGGGCAACTTTGCAGCAGTATTGAAATAAACAGAGATACACTGGGGGATTAACTGGGTCTGGTTTTCTACCACAAACCCAACAGCTTAATTTTCCAACAGTCAACAGTAGTCTACATTTATTACAAGAATACAGCTCTTACTAAATCATTTCATCAGTTGTGTTTCCCCACACCGATGCTCACTTACCATTAAACTGAGCTCTGCAACACTGCAAAGAAAACCTTCATATCTTGGCCTAATTCAAGGGTCTAAGCAAACGTGACAAGTACCTATTTCACAAGGAAATATGATGTAAAGGTGGGGCTTTGCTCCCCTTTACTTTGCAGATGGGGATATTCTGCATGCCTCTCACACATCTCCATCCAAATGCACAATATGGATGTTTTATCTTTCACAACAGGAACCTTCTGTTCACAGATATGTCAACATTCCTGAGAATATTTCTGAATGTTGCAGTTTCTGAATGGGGCCTTACCTGAATATCAGATAGTTTGTCCTGTGAAAGTGACACAATGCAGAGAGGAAATTCAGCTCTCCCCAAAGCCCTAATATTCTATATGGTTATCAATTCTAAGAACTTAGGAATCATTGCTGCTTACTAACATGAGTATGAGTTTCAGCTTTTACTTTGACTGAGACAAGGTTTATTTGTGTCCTGATTTTTCAGCAAATAATTTATATGCATCTTTTATATCTAGCTGTGTAGCAAGATATGGTATCTTACATACAAAACTGACCTTACTTCCTCATTTGGTATGAAGCAGGAGTTTATATCTGTAAATGATCATATGCCACATTTGTTAAGTTGCCTCTGTGCAATTTTTGCAAAAACTACAAATACGGATGTATTTTTAAAAACATGACACAACAAGGAGGATACACATAGCTGTAGAATTGATGCAGACAATATCTTTTATAATGTTCTGATGCACCATATCAGAGATTTGTCATTAAAAGCAAGCATACTATCAAGTGAGAAAGTAGACCTACATTGCAATTATTTTCCTATTAGCTGCTGCCCATTGCTCCTGACAGGTATAAATTAGATCTCGCCAGGTTGCCTACAGATTAATGAGTTCCAAAACTGGCATTTAATTTTTTGGGAGTAAGAGGCAGAAAAGGAAGGTATCTGCAAAAAAATCTTTATCCACCTATGATTAGAAGATATTCTCTTTTTTTCTGCTTCTCCTTTCTCCCCTGGCATCACTTGGGTGATAACTGACACTTCTATCAGAGGATTCCTTTCGACGCAGCAGAAACTTGCAGCTGAGGCAAGGCCAGAATTAATAATCTGCGTGAGCAAACACACAGCTGCTGTTTGTGGAGAGAGATTCTATTAACGAACAGTGAATTCTCATAATTAGCTGAGCGGTTTCTGCAGCTGCCTGCCTGACCCCAGACTACACAAATTGTGGGTGGTGTTCAGCCTCTAAATCAATCTTACCTAATTACTATAAGCATGTTCCTCCAGTCTTAATGACTGGGGGGTGTGGGGGGGAATAGACATTTCCTTACCCATTCAAATGTTCCTCTTATTAGATTCTCCTTTGTGCCTAAATTCATATTTTTTCTATTAGCATTTCTAAGGGTATACAGGTGTGGTTACAAATCAGAAGCACAGAAGTATAATTCATGTCCTACAACCATGTGCCAGTGTGTGTCTGCTTTGCAAACAGTAGCAAAATGTGTGCTTGTTGGAAGCATCTGCCTTGCTTCAATTCACAAAACATAATTTAAAACACACATGTCTGTCTGGATTCAAAGCCTTTTCTCTGCCCTACTTCCCCTCCCCCCCAAATTAATGTGACAAAAAATGGAAAATCATGAATGGCTGTGCCTTCGTCTGGTCTAAAGCACAGTTACTACTGTCTTGTCACGTGGCGCCCAAGAAGACAAGTGCATTTGTCACTCGGGAAAAAAAGGGATGACTTTCCCTGACAGACCATTGCTCAGTGAGGGGCTTCGTCTTCCCAAGCTGGGGTGGAGCATGGAGCAAAGGGCTCACCTGTGCACCAGTGGGCAAACCTGGGGCACCTCCACCTGTGGCAGTGCATCAGGAATGCAGCTGCTGCCGCGAGGTCCCTGCACGGCACCACTCTGCAGGAGGAGAGGCTGAAGCCTGTCCAGCATCCTGGTGGTAGAGTCACTCCCCAGCAGCTTTTATTTTTGGTGGGGGGAACGTTAGTTAGTATTCCCAACTAAATTAGATACGTATGTTATGACCAATTCTCCCTAAAAACATCAGTCTCCAGAACAAAATCCCTTACCCATCCCCATCCTTTGTCTGCTTATGTACCCTCATAAGCAAAGGCTCCCTTTGTCACTTGTCTGACACTGCTTGATTTGCAAGAGCTCCCTGATGGTAAAATATACTGCTGATGTCTGCAGCTCTTCACTTCTTGGGAGTCCCAGGTCTTCATCTTCTCCTTTGGTGTCCTTTTAAGGATTTGACTTGTTATCTGTTTCTTCCATCAGAATTGGCAGCACCCAGAAGATCTGTGTTCTGGGCTCCTTTTTTATTTTAGCTCAAAATTGGATCCAGGGCAGGACATTAAGGGCGTGAGAATGAGCTAGCTGAGTCTGATTCAGTGTTGACCTAGGCAGTAATTGCATATGGTTAATGTGAAATCAAACATTTGCTGTAATTTTGAGATTAATTAATTTAGGAATGAATGCATAGACAGCAACTTCGAGTGAAGCTTTAAGAATTACTAGAAATACTAACTCAGAAGTTTCATGTAGAGGTCCAAACATTACAGAATTACCAGCTCTGCTAGAAGAGGGCAACATCTCCCAAGTTATTTTATACATATTTAAGATGATATCTTTGCTATGATTATAAATCTCACAGGTTTGTTAATGACCAGATTTTCACCTGCTGGTCAGTGACAACCTTGTTGTCAAGGGCAAAACTGCAAAAACAACATTATACCAATGCAGAATTCAGATTCATGGAAACCAGCAGGGAGGGGCAAGAGGAAAGGACAGCTTGTAGGACAACCAAATTATATAGAGATATGAGAACAATACATTTTTCACAGCGCTGCCACTTGTGATCATTAAATGTTTGTCAATCAACAAAATCTCAAGTGGATTCATTACTCACATTGTTTTTAAAGTGCTTTATAAATTATTTTTCCTTATAAACTGTTAGAAACTCTGAGAACATCCAGTAATTTGAATTTGAGACTTAGATTTAATTTTTCACTTTCAAAAGTATTTTTGTGTCTATATTGATTGATTCCTCTTGGAACCGGCTGCCTGAATTTCAATGTTAAGATCCAGAATATAACTGGAAATTAATTTGTCTGAAGCAATTAGAAGCTGTGGTGTATAATTTCATCTTCCCAAGTTCTTGTCATGGCTAGTAAAGCTTCTGAATGTTTATACAAAGTGGAAGCTGTAGAGTCATAATGACATAAAATCTATTTCACGAAAAGACATGAATTTCTGAGAATATTTTCTAAGGAAGGAATGATTAAAATAATTTCCTGTGACATGTAATGTAAAGAATTAAAATATGTTACACTGTCAACATGTCTTCTCCAGATAAAGAGAATGAACTGAATTTTATATGTAGACTCTTTCTTGGAATCAACGTGAAAAAAACCACTCTTTGCCCAGTCAACTGCAATGCTTCAGGTTCTTCATATTCATAATAGGAAATTTCATGTCATGTAACTTGATGACTAGTTCTTTAGTGCCACTTGTACCAGGTAATGCTACACCAGAAATCCAAAATCAAATAATGCAGGGCCCTGAGTTAGCAGATTAACAACATAAAGACCGGCCTGTATCCTGCACACCAGCAGCCCAGCTGGATTTGGCCCTCTAGGTCACCTTACTCACATACAACAAACCCCATTGACAATAATGCTCTAAGTCTTTCAAGCACAGTGTCATATACAAAATTTGGTTGTAGTAGTTTATAGAGGTGTTTGGAGGTAGCTTCAGTAGGTAAGCAATAAATGGGACATAATGCCTGTCTGTGTATGTTGTCTGCTGCATATTAGTAACACACAATAGAAGCTATTTTTGTCTGTTTAACATATAGGATTCTTTTAATATTAACAATAAAACACTGTCTGAAATATGTTCTGAAGACGCACATCTGTTGCAATCTATTGCATATACAGAATGCAGTCTCCACAATAAATCTTTTTTAAAAAGCACATGTTGCTCCAAATAAGCAAGCAAGAACCCAGGTTATAACAGGGAAAAGAACAATCTTTTTCCATTAAATTTTTGTAATAAATATTTGCATTTCCTACGTCAGTCAAGAGAAAATCACAATGTGTTTAGATCCTGTCTTATAACAGAAAACTAGGAATAAAACAGTCTTTCAGAACACCCCCAACAATTTGTTTTCATAGACAAGGTACTGCAGGGCACTCTCCTCACAAAGCCTAGCCAGTAAATAAGGATTTGTGGCAGCAATAAGGGACTTGTTCTGCACCTGCATTCAATAGACACATTGAATGTACAAAATAGAGTAGGTATGGATACAAATAAAAAAAAATTTAAAAAGAGAGAGAGAAAGCAAAAATCATCTGGCTAGGTATATAGGTATAGGCCTGAACTAAAGCACCTGAAAATTATCCATCTCTTCCTAGCTTTGGCAAGAGGGCAGCTCTTATGCTGTTCACATAGAGTGTGGTCCAGTATCTCCTGGAATCATTGGCCATCTTTTCATCTAAGGCCCACATGTTCATAGATATCAAGAGGTCTTGTTTTCTCTTAAGCTTTTAAAACTTTACCAGTACTTTTTTATTAATACAGTCATCTGAGAATGGCTGGAATCTGAGGGCAAAACTTCTGTCTTCAAGGAAGAAAACCCAGAACAACAAAACAAACACCACCTCCCTTCTGAAGAGAGTTGTCCTTCAGCCAGGGTCCAAAGGGAAGCGATAGCTGTGCACAAGGGCAGAACAACATGAAACATGCCTCCATCCCCAGAAATAACAGTTCCAGCTCACCAAGCTAGCCAGCTCAAGTCTTATAAAGCCATGGATGCTGCAGTCTTTATAATATTTTCTTTAAAGAATGGGTAAGATTTTCCAACTTTTTTCCTTGATCAAAGCTGACCTAGGACCCAGCTGTGTAAAGAAGGAGGTTATGCCAAACTGTTGCAGATCAGCTGATGGCAGAAGCCCAGCACAGATTCATGCCAAAGGGTTTTATCAGCTTTCAAGCCCTGTTGACAATTCAGTGATGGGGGATCTCTAATGATCCTGAGGAAAGTACCCCAGAGGAGTGAAGAGGCAGCTTTTACAGTGGGGTTGTGTGGGGAGATGGGAGTTTTCAAAAAGCTGAGGACAGCCTGGAAGGGAGAAGAAAGAGCAAGGAAACAACAGGTTACCAGCACTGTGTGGTTTAATACTAGGCAGCTGTAAATGAGCAAAATTATTAAATTAACTCACATCCCCTTGTCCATATTTCCACCTATCTGGGGAAAACCATTTTGATCCATGCAGCAATTTATTACCCTGGGAACAATACTAAATGGGCCTGTGAAGGAACATGGGTACAGATCCACAACCCTCTGCAGCTTGGTTCACATCAAATTGTCAGTCTCTTATTGTATCTATTTACAAAGTTGTGCTTAGTTTTTCATCTATTCTGAGCAAAAGTGTGCCTCCTCTACAAAAATCCAATGCAATCAGTAGACCTTAAGAAAATCACCTGAGGAGACAGACCAGGGCTCCTCTCCTAAGGATCTGCAGTCTTAAAATCTGGGAAAAAACAAAAACAGCAAACCAGCTTGATTTTTGGACAACGGAATAACATAAAGCATAACATGTAGTGCTGGCTACATGTTATGCTTTATGTTATTCTCATTCTCTAAGGAAAACAGAAGTGGTGGTTGGAGTTCTAGGAGTTCCTTAGCAGGCAGACGAGAGCTCAGGTAGCAGCAGCTGCTCATTTTTCTGAACTGAACCTTACTATTCAACCAGAAGTGCACTATTGTGTGAAATGAACTTTGTTTTCTCAAAGGGTGCCTTTCAATCAGAATGTTTGAAAACCAAAGCTAAATTCTCTCATGGTAATGTCTACTTTGAGAATATATATACTTCATGTGAATTGCTTCAAACAGAGTGTTATGAACAATATGCTCATGGGGCATACCAAAATCATTAGATTTTTGTATTGGGGGATATCTTCAACATTTTGCTTATCAAGTTATGTTACTTGTTAGTATGGTCATATTTTGTCTAATATGTAACTGAAACAACACACAAATTCCACTCCCTCTTTTTCTAGATGTCTTATCACTAATGTTTACTATTTAAAGTGTGCAGTTATAGAAGTTTTAAACAAAAAGAATTTATTAATTCTCAACTGTACATACATGCTATACTTTATCAATCCTGCTGTGGCTGGATAACAAAGTTGCTACTGCCACCTGAACTCATAGCAGTGGGAAAATCTGTAATTTTGAATTCCTCATAGAGGATTCATCATGTCTTAGAGCACGTCAGAGAGGATTTCTACAATGTTTTAATCACACTTTCCTCTATCTTTGCCATAGAAACTCAGGAGATGGCAGGTCCGACCCCAAATGCTGAAGTTCTGAATCAGCCTAGATGTTTTCTGCCATTTATTGCCGCTTCATGATTCCAGTGGTAGATTGCCTTTCTACAGGCAACTTAACCCTTCAAATTGTGTGTACCCTTCAAACAATCAAACAGGCTAAAGAGAGCATATTTCAAAGCAGATATAGCTGCACACATCTATACTCTTGTCCCTGTTTTTAACAGACAGTTGAAATATGTTCAATTCAAACTCTGTGTGTAGTGTTACCATCTTTATGTACATTTGAACCCTTAATAACCTGCCCCTAAACCTCCAGTATAGCAAAGTCTCAACACATACTTGACTCAAAAGGTAAAAGGACATATTTTTCAATAGGATTCATATTTGAGCACTTCACTGATCTGGGGCCTCAGTCCTGTAAAAGGCTGCATGTGTGACACCCAGAGAATATGATACGGACATAGTAGGTGAGACACAGTATCATGTCAGTGCACAGAGCCAGAAATGCACAATGCCAAAGCAAGGTGTGGCTGGAAGGGACCTCAGAGCTTGCTCCATCACTCATTCAGTCCCAAGGCAGGAGCAGCTCTACCTAGAGCATCACTGGCAGGTGTTTTACATAACCTACCTCAAAAAACTGCACGACAGTCTTCTCAGACTCTTCTGCTACTTTTAGTACTGGAAGATCCTTCCCAATGTCTAATATGAATCTTCTGTGTCATTATTCCAACTCTTGTCCTAGCTGCCTCTGTCCCAGTATCAGAATTTCCCTCAAACTGCCCCCAGCAAAAATAACACAAATCCTTTCAGCCTTTCCTCCCAAGTAATTCTTTTTCTAAGATTTTATAATTTTCTTCTAACTCCTACACCAAGATGTCTAAAATTGGCCACTCTTCTCTGGCAAGGGGAACGGACAGATCACTTCATCTGTCTCCCCATACATATACTCTTAGTTGCGAAACTCAGTAAGACGTGTTTGCTTTTCTTGAACATCGTTGACTCACGTTCTGTTTGTAAGCCGGTGCCATCCCCAGAGCATTTCGTGCAGAACTACTGCAAATCAGATGTTCCTGACAAAGCCACACCAGCACTTTGCTGTACTTCTGTTTTGTCTGTGGTCTGTAAAACAAATCATTTGATTATTTGCTCTAGCATTCGGTAAGAACTGAAGTTGAGATAACAGTTTACGTGCAACAACAGGCACCAGCTACACCCATTTGCTGCTATTTTGAAAATATCCCTCTTTCTAAAGCTACAAGCCAAGCTTATGTTTTTTCTTCTAGATTTTTAAGTATCCTAGTGTGAAGCCCATCAGACTCAGCTTATCTGAAAGCGTCTAATGAGTAGTCTCATCAACTCCAATGAGATGCATGTGCAAAGTTAAGCCTGTACTCAAGTGCTCTCCTGGATCAGGGCCAGAAAGCTCAGCACTTTACAGGACGAAGCTGCTTTAAGTTTTCATGATTGGCAATGGAAATACAGAACTACCCGAAAAGGATGTGCCCACACCTTGCATGGCTCAGGCACAGTGTAAGAACATAAAGGTTATAGAGCACTGCATTGTATTTCCCTAAGGGAAAATGCCAAGCTGTTTTCAGGTCAGGAGGAATGCCCAGACCCACTATGCTTAGAACAAAAAAGAAGCCTCTACATGACCTATTAGCCCATAATTATTACTGCTACAGCAGCCATACATCGCCAGTATGCAAAGACCCTGTTAAAAGATGGAAGAAAACAAACTAGCATAACAGCACTTTGGTGCAATAATTTGGGCAATAAGCAAGTAAAAGAATCATGGGTTTGAAAGGACTGCTCTTTGTGGGAAGTCCTTGGATTTCTGGACCACTTAATTCAAGACCCATACTTGCTGCAAAGGTAACAGAATCCAAGTGTAAATTTTAATAATTGCAGCAGTGATTACTTTTGGTTCTTGGCAGTTTATTACTGACTGCACAATTCCAGAGGCTCTCGTTAAATGGTCCATGGAATGAATCAGGCATGGAATTAACCTATTTTGAGTTCCCTGAAGCTTATGTCCCATGAAGGAGTATTCACATACCTCTCCTGGGGCCAATCCTGAAAGCCCTTCCTCATACGAGTAATCCTTACCCACACCAGACTGCTCTTGACTTCAGTGCCAGCATTTGTGCTAGCAGAGGCTGCACTTGTGAGTAATCATTTGCAGGACTGGGTGCATGGTTTTCATGTTCTGTTTGACAAAAGCAAATTACTTGCGGGCACAGTCCCAAGTCTACATGAAAAATTACACTTACTTGTTTAAAAAGAAACAGCATTTCTACTACATTCTTCCTTCCTTTCTAATTGCAAGCACGTTTGTGCTCTGTCCTAACAGAGGCAAATGCCGGCAAGATTGGGAGCAGTGGTTGTGAATCATTATTAACTGCACAGCGCTGTTCAGATGCCAGCTGTGATGATCCGTGGTCTGTCTGCTAGAATTCTCCAGGGAAAAAACATCTGGGAAAGGGTAAAGCTAAGCAGAGGGCTAAT
Source organism: Corvus moneduloides (assembly GCF_009650955.1). Lineage (NCBI taxonomy): Eukaryota > Metazoa > Chordata > Aves > Passeriformes > Corvidae > Corvus > Corvus moneduloides. The sequence continues at coordinate 140,768,455 of NC_045476.1, forward strand.
AACTATCAAGGATCGCTTTCTCTTTTTTAAAGATTCCCTTTTCAAATGTTTTGCTTAAACAAAAACATCAAAGAGAAAATCCATTTCCCTCCCATATTGTTTCTTTTAATCTAAAGCCTGCAAAGATGCAGAGTCCTGCAGTGTTTCAGCTCCCTTCCTTTCTGGCCAAAGTCAGTGACAGACTTGGGAGGTACTAGTGTACTGTCACCTGGTGTTGTCTCAGTGTTTTCCACACCTTTACAGGCTGTTCATGGCATTGCTCACAGGCAGTGGGTGCTGGAAACTGCACAATGGGCGCAGACACACTGTTTTCAGCACAAAGAGCTGCAGACCTGAGCCAGTGTAACCAAAATCAAAAGCAATCTTAACATGCACGTTCTGAACAGTCTTCTCAACATTTTTAATGCATGCCTTTGGAAGCCAATCTTGAAACTGTGACAGGAATATTGTACAGTAATATTATCTCTATGAAGAACAAAGCCAGTGCTTTAAAAATAAGCTGGTTGGTTATTTTTTCCTTCTATACCTGTTTTGGTCAACACCTGATTAAGACCTGACAAAATTCTCAGATTTTTCTTATATGAATAATATAACTAAACCTTCATCTATTTCTGTCAGGTGAGTGGATTACAAGAGTCAATGAAAGTTTTGAGTCATTTAAAGATATATGTAAAGTCTATTCAGACAGTGGAGTCCTTCTCTTTCTTTTTCTTTCCTTTCCTTTTCCTTTGCCTTTCCTTTTCTTTTTCGTTTTTCCTTTTTATTTTTTCCTTTTTCCTTTCCTTTTTTCTTTTCTTTTCTTCCTATGGTATATGGACAGGTGTGGAGTTAAAATAGAAACCAGCTGGTGTTATCCTAAACTGCTTCTCCTAATCCTTCAACAGTAACTGGTCTGGGACAGAAATGTCTCCAGTTTATCTTAGTGGAAACATTATGTTGAGCCAGATACTATAAAGATTTTTTTTCTGGAAAATTATGACTCAGATGAGACTGGAAAATTCATTTTCATGATTTAAATTTAGATCTCCAAAAGGAAAAGATCAGGGGCTAATCTTTCAAGGCCTCTCTCCCATAGTTAGTCCTTAGTCCTGAGTGCAGAAAATCATTACTCAAAACCCTGCAGACCTGGTTATTTTGCTTGGATATCTGAGGTGACATGAGGATTTTGAAGAACATGACAACAAAGGTGGTAAATTCGTGAAATCCTTGCATAGGAAATACCAAGGTGATGCCTTTGCCCCACTTTTGGGTCATAAAATTCAATTACCTGCTGACACTGAAGATGTGGCATTGGCTGACTGCTGGTAAGCCCAGCAGAGAAGCTGCCACTTATCTTTCTGTATTAAACCTTATCAGGATTTTTTTTGGAGCACTTAATTTTTGTAAAGCTTTTAAAACACTTCAGGCATTTGAGGATTCACAGCATGTTGAGCATAGAAAAAAAACTGTCGTGAAAGCAGAATACCAGGAATAGCGCAAGGGTCTCGCTGCATAGAATTACTTGTGTCTTCCCAAAAGCATGAAACCAGAGCATAAGAACCTCTTGGTCATTGCTCCGGGTTCAGCAAAGGTACTTTTTAACCCCTTCAGAAACTTGCAAGGTTCATCCTGGCATTGGCTAGTTTTTTCTCCCTCAGACTCTAGACTGAAGGGCTGTCCCAGGCTCCATAGTTTTTATTAGCTGGAATTTATGCATATGCTCCTTCTTTCATGGACATGTAGATAGTGTTCATGTCATAAATAACTAGAAAGCAGGCGCAAAATCAATATGTGGAAAGCTGAGGCTTAAAATGTGGTATAATGTTGTAATGATCCCACGTAGGGCAATAAAGAGCTCTGGCACTGAACTGGGGAGAAGGTAACCAGAAACTTGGCTCCTCCAAAAGAGCAAGGTGCTCAAAACAACGAACACTGAAGCAGAAGACAATCAAAACCAGATTGAGATTCACTGAGATGCAGCAATAGATCTGTCAAGTCCAGTCATGCACACAGCCAGCCCCCTAAACAACCTCTGGGTATCATTTTTGTTGGAGTGCAGCCACCAGCTGCTCTGAGCCAACAGCGACCCCACTGCGAGGCTCTGCTGCTGACCTCCAATGCTTTAATTCCTCTGCATGCATATTTTAACATTATTACAAAAGGTTTCATTTACAATTCACAGGCTGAGCAACAATGAGTACATTTCATGGAGGTCAGCCTCAACCATTCCTCCTAGTGATGGAATTATAGTTTAAACAGCTGGAGCATGGTCCCAGGAGGGACACTGGGATATGGTTCCTTTACAGCAGAATAAATCCATCAGGCATATTTCATGTGTCTGATAACATTAATAGTTATCAGGGCCTTTTAATATTTAATGAACTCAGTTCGAGGTTGTTTACTAGAGAAGGAGCAATCAGAAAGGTGATCACAGTCTTTTGATCTCTAATGACAACAGCAAAACCCAAATCTCAGCCAATGGGGTCAGCCTCCCTCTCTCCCCATGCCCTCCTGCTGCCCCTGTGAGTTCTATCAGAAGAAGCTAACTCATTCACGACCTGTTTCAGCTTCAGAATGTGCAAGGGTGTTTTTAGTTTTGTGGTTCAAAAGTTAATAATTTCCATGTTTCCCACAATTTAATAGAGATGCCAGAAACTGTCAAATAGCTTTCAGTTTAGTGATGGAGAAAACGGGAAAGGAAAGACAACTTGCAGAGCCATAAAGCAAACAGTGTACTGCTAAGAGGAGCCAGAATGAGCCTGGGTGTGCTAATGAATGTTATGTCCATTAGCACAGAGCTATCACTGAATGTGAGCTTTGGCAGTGACTCTCTTTACTAATGGCCTTTGGTCTTAATATTGCCATCATATGTTCCCTTTTTAATTTTGCTATAATACCCAGTTTATTAGAGATTAGAGGATTTCAGCCAAATAGCAGCTTGATTTTCTTGCTTCCCTCTATTTCAGGTCCTTATTTTTATCATACTTTATCCAATTTGGTTAGACTGAGAAATGGAAGAAATTGTTTATAGAGGAGACGTGTAGTGACATCTACTTCTTATTCAGAGGTTTCAGATACCTCTTCTGTGGTGGAGGATTTTTGTGAGCACTTAGGATTAATTTTCTTTTTATCACAGCAAGTGTGAAGTCACAGACTTTGGCAGGTGAAAGATGTGCAACCCACTTCTCGGCAGGATAGCCCCAACCAGTGTGAAGAGAAGCGTAAGAGACATAGGCTGTGTTCCTGCAGAATAAGAAATAGAAACTGCAGCTCAGCTCACCACTGGGGTGTGGGTTGAGCATGCAAGTCCTCACATGCAGATTCATTTAAATCATTAAAAGGTCTTCTCTGGCCCCCAGGAATGGCTTATACTCACTTAAATGAATGTCACTTAAACTCACAAACCTATGATGTGAGTCATCCCAGTGACATCACTGGCCTTGGCCGAGGCAAATATGAAGAACCTCTTAGGCCTGGTGTGCTTAGGAAAGATATGGGAACTGGAAGTACCTCCACAAGAGATATCAACAAGACCCATATCTCCATGTGATTACCAATGTGCAGTGGACTTGAATTCAAACTGAAAAGGTGCAGAGACAGTGCATTAGTAGGATAAGTGGAAGTGGAAAGCCTCTTGTATGAGTGGAAACAAGTTGCTTCCCCTTTCTTATAATCTAAAAAACAATAAGGTCAGGGGAACAGGACCACTTTCTGCACTCTTGAAGGTGGGAGAAGGACAGACAGGACGTAGAATAAATGGTTTCTGCTGGAAGAAGCTGTTGAATGCTGAATAGAGAGTCCATGAATGAATAGATTTGGAAATTAAAAGCAGAGTAGAGGTTAAAAGCATGTAAAGGAGTGAGGATCTGGAATAAGAAGTAGTAAGAGTGAAATCATAGCTTGCTTTCAGATGGACATTGATACATTTACATCACTTACACAAGTAATTGTATCATTGTCTGTAGTGAAAGTTTGGATTTCATAGCCTTAGAGATATCTTTCAATCTTATCCTTGTGAACAAATGCAGATTTGGGAACTGTGTCCATGTTCCCTTCATCTTGCCTCCCTTCACTCAAAATCTTTATTAATAACTACTTCTGAGTTACAAACAAGTTAGCCCAGGGTGACAGACTTCATTCATAATTTTTTTACTTCATTTGTCAGCGTTCATCAGAACAGGTTGCATCTCTGGGTGAAAAACTATTAGCAGATAACCCAGGGTTACCAGTTTAGAAGAATGAGTTACTGTGAAAATTGGTGAACTATGTGGAGAAACACACTGCATGTGAAATCCATTAGGACTGTTCACTTGCAGGTTTCACGTTTTTTTTTTTCTTCCTGTTACTGTTTAGTTTTCAGATTTTCTGTTCCTTAAAAAGTGGGGAAGTAAGCAGATGGTGGATTTCCTGAGAGGCAGGGATGCTCCACTGATGAAGTGGTGTCATTCTTAGCAAGAAAATCACCACCAGCCTTCACCTTTTAAAAGAAATCATTTTCAGGTAGAAGCACATTTAAAATAATTTCAATCAAAGCACTAAACCAGAAGCAGATGTTCAGATATGACTTAGGAATATTTAACTACTTTGGCAATGAATGCACACAGATTGTTTTTAACAGACACTGGGTACCTCTCCACTCCTGCCCCCTTTTCCTTTTGCCTGTTAATGACAAATGGTTAAATAAAAGGCTCAGCTGCAGTTTCATTAAATGACAAATATAAAGAACAGGTAAAAATACCTGCTTGGTAGAGGAAATGATTTAGATTTCCAACAGGCTCTCATGTCAGATGCTGATATTTGAGATGTGCCTGCAAAGGAGCTTCCACTGAAACATCTTCTTGCACAGAAAATTAATGTTAAGAAGAAAATCAAGTTGTTCCTTTTTCTTTCTCCTCCTTCTTTTGTTTTCTTCAAAACTTTCTAATTAATATGCTTTAGAAATAATAAAAAAAAAAATCCTAAAGGACAAAGGACAAGAGACCTCTCTTTGGGAACTGAATCTGCTCTGGAACAAAAATTGAAAGTAATAAAAGCTGAAACTAATTTCCAGATGGAATAAATTGGTTCCAGGGTTTCTTGAGATTTTGGCCAACATATTGCACAGCTGAAGCTCAACTTGCTAATTTTACCAAGGGAAAATTTCTCAACAGGTACCCACTTCCCTTGAGATTCTGTCTGCTGCTTGTGCAATTCTTTTTGGACTCAGCTACCTGTTTCTCCCTGTCTCCAAAGGCAGGGCACACATCTCACCCAGACTGTCACCAGCAGTTTCTCGGGGTTACAGCCTGGCAAGTCTTGACTTCCCTGCCTCGCTTCAGACTCACCTAAACAGTCCCTGAACCCTGTCAGCCTCCAAAGCTGGGCAGCCAGGCAAGTTTTATCTGATTGGGGCAGGGTGGGTCTGGTTTATGTATTGTTTAATTAAGTGTAATATCCTTGACAAGGTGCCTTATTGACATTGCAGCAAATTAAAGACCTTATTATGCAACAAACACTGTCATCACTCAAGCAAAGCTTAGTTCAGAGGGGAAGTTTGCTGGAGAAAGGCCCACAGTGTGTGAATTCACTGTTTATCTGAATACCTCCATGGCAGCATATGGAAAAATATTCTGGGGTGAAACTATGAGATTTGTCTCCACATTTTGCCTGTTGCCCCTCTGCTGAGATTGCCAACACTGACTGTCCCTATGATACAAACACTTCTCCAGAAGAAAAATCCCTTCTTTGTCTCAAGGCCAGGTGTTCAGACATGGCTGCATCTGCATTTGAACCTGTCATATGTACAATGGGGTGGAACGTTCTGGTTATCCAGTCAATGCAGAGTACTTATTTTTAAAAGAAAAAGCCCTTGTTAAAGTACAGCAATATTTCCATGCCATGGAATTACAGGTCTTTCTCCTTTCCAAGAAAAGAAGGGGAAAAGGCCTTCCTAAAGCTTTTAAAAACAATAAAAACTGTTTGTTTAATAAGTGCTCTTTTGCAAGCTTGCCAACAGCACAAACCATATTATCCAGAACAGTCGTCTGTTTAGGGTTTCTGATGTTAAATAAAACCTCAACCAAGCACAAATGTGAGAATAGGCTGGAAACACTGCACTCACTTGCAGCTTATTCTCCAGCACACAGAGCTGGAGCTCAAGGATAGTTTACTGTATAACCTGGAAGGCCTCTATCAACCACCACTAGCACTCAGTTCCTGCCTATATGCGTGATTCATGATTTGTTTTTCACGGTATATTGAAAAAGAAGGGGAAATATACTTGTTTCTAGACAAAGCATCTACCTATGTTATCTACAATCACTGCACCCCAGGTTTTGAGGTTTTGGCTAATACAAGGTGGTCCTAGGGAAGATATGTGCTAGGCAGTGAGTATGGGTTCCCTAATTGCCCATTGGCCTGTAGAATCACAAGTGGCTTTATAAAGGGTTGGCCTATGCTGAAGAAAGGTTAGAGAGTGACAGGTTGTATCCTGGGAATCTTGTATGTTCTACAGCTCTAGGTAATTTATAGAGCAATCTATCTCTGTGGATAACATTCGTCTTGGCTCAGAGTAGGTGCTTCTCATGCCACTCTAGAGTATGGCCAGTTAGAGCTGAGACTGACTATCAGTGAGCATCTCCTGCTATTTCTGGTTTTGCATATTTTTGAAATTCATCTAGCAACTGCCTTTTAAATATCTTTATCATTGCCCAGTGGAGATTATTTTAATTCATCCCCTGCATAGCAATGAAAACCACAGGTGATATTGTCTTTATCTTGATGAACTAACCCCACCTCACACTGTAGCCATATCACTGTGGCAGAGCAGCCCTCCCAGAGCACAGAAGGGCTCTCACCCTACAGTGCTGGCATGCCTACTCATGCGTTATTTCTTGCTGGGTTAGAAGGAGGCTTTCTGTCTCCTGAAACCCTCTTGCCTCTGCTAGCCCTACCTGACAGACTCCATCACAGGACAGTTCCTGGGGAGAGGCATACCAGTCAGCTGGGGAGAACCACTGTGTGCTCTCCTCCTCCTCCCCACATGCCAAGAGATACTGAACAGGAAGGATTCTGCCTCTGACAGCATCTGACAGCCCTGATCAATAGCTATTGTTTAAAAAATATATTAATGAAATTATAGTTTTCTTGTAACAATGCTGTCTCCTCAAAAAAGAATCTACAGAATATGATCCCATCTGCAGCCCCCTTTCCCCTTGTAAAACAAAGCAAGAAGGGAGCTTTGGATGCTTTGTATTCTTGGAGGACCAAATGTCACACCACTCTGGAATAAGCTGCAAAAGCTGTGGAGTTTATTCACCCACAAAAGCCATTATTTTCCAAACAGAATGGCACATGTAAGGGTAATATACATGTCACTAGGAAGCAAGAAGTTTGTTTACCTTGCTGAATACAGAATTGTTTCCAGTTTAATGGGTTTGTGTTAAAATGTTACTCACTATATATATATATATTTTTTTTTTTATTTTCTCCCATCAACCACATTACAGACTGATTTTTTTCCACTAGTGAGGGCAAAGGTGATGCAATGATCCACAATTTTCCCTCAAATATGCAATCCATATTTTATTAACCAAGTAAATTATTTAAACATGTTCGCTAACACACATGCCTCCTCTTATACACATGCCACACATTCCTGCCAGTGTAGCCTACCTAGACATAATGAGATGCTCTTCTCTGGATCTTTTTGCCCAATCAGACTGTAATTAAGCCTATGAAGATGCAGGTAAATGTGCAAGATGCCTGTTTAATTAAAAACTAAAATGAGGGTTTAAGTATCAATTTGTGTTCTATTCAATTACCTGCAAGATTCGTAAAGCAACTTTACCTTTCAGTACCATTTAATTAAAAAAAAAAGAAAAAAAGAAAACCAGCACAAAACTGACAGTAAGCCACCCTAAATTCATACTTCCATATGGTATGGCTACTTCTACATGCAGGAGAAACAGAAAATCCCATGAAAAAAAATGTTTGCATCAAATCATGGAGGGAAAAAACCTAACCAAAACAAAACACATTGCTGTCAGAACACAGCAGACTGAGTCAATGTATAGCTTGCATATGGAAACAATGACATGATTGTTTACTCACTGGTTTAATGATATTCACTTTCTCCTAATGGCAATGTTGAAAATGTGAATGCCAGATGTTAAGCCTACAGCGCAGAAGCGATGAACACTGTAAAGTCTATAGAAAGGAATTTATCCTGACATCAAAATATAGTGTAACTCTTCAGTTTATTAATGCTGTGGGTTTTTTTTTTAATTTATAAAAAGAAATAGTTTCATGTTTGCAGTTTAAATTTCCATATTTTATAACAGTTCAGCAACAAATTTACATATTTCCTGGAATCTGCAGATATAAAAGCGGTAAAACACTCCAGGCATTATTAGATAGTAGATTATAACCCATTACTATTGTTTCAATTAGCAATGTAAAAGTGACCTGCAGTGTTCAGATGACCCACTAATGGATTTAAATGCTTTCAAATATTAATGCAGGTTTTCTAAAGATGAATCCCAAACCCATTATTCCTGGAATAACCGTGAGCTGAAAAGCTGGCAATGATTGTGCATTATGTGGAAAGGCTCATGGTTAATTAAATGAATACCTAGCATTACACTGTTCACTTTAGTGCTACAAAATTATTTCTCATTGATTTTTACATTCTGAGCCTGTGATTCAATTTACTTCTGCAATTTGTGTTGTTGTGTCAATAAAACAGAACTGCTTGAAGATGGAAGCATTAGAGAGGGATACATACATTAAGACCCAATGAAAACCATAGTTTTCTTTTTTTTGTCCCTGCTGAAATATCACTTGTAGGCATCGCTTCGTTATGTATTATTAATACAATTTTTGTTTGTTTCCATCTGCTCTTTCTTCATTTTTATATTCAGGAGCTGGAATGTTAGTGATTACTTAAGGGTGAGTAGCTAATTTTTCAGTAACAAGTTCTCCTACTATCAAGAACAAAAGCACCATCAACACAAGTCTGTTATTTCATGTTAAATGGACTGGAAGGATTCAATTCATCAAAGCAATCATGCTGGAGATCCAGGGAGTTTTAATTTGGCAAATACATGAAGTTAAATTTTTAAGTAAGTTATCAAAATGGAGAATTCTGAGAAGTGAATGCAGAATCAGAATCATTCCTGTGTGGCTTTTGGGAAATGCCCATTCTCTTTGGTGTACGGAACTGCCTGGAAGAAGGGGTACAAAGTCTTTCCATGGAGATGTCCACTGAGGAAAACTGATGCTAGTGAGCTCTCTGGTGGGTTGCAGCACTTCACTGCTGGTTTTTGGGATACTTTTATTGTCTAAAGAGGGCCTTGTGTGCTACTTCTGCATGTTTTCTATGATCAAGTCAATATTTCTCTCAAGGATCTTTGGTCTTGACCAGCTGTGAGTGTTTGGAGAACACATGTATTTTACAGTATCGGAAAATATTTTAAATTAATCCCATTTATGCTTGTCTTATGCTATGTATAAGAAGAATGCAGTAACATTTTCCTTACTTTTCTCTTGGGACTTTAGGTAAATTTGTTCTCCAGAGACAGAAAGAATTGATAATGAGCATTGTATGTCAAACTCTAAGCCCTCTACAGCCCTAGTCAGATAGGGATCAGGCTCCACAATGAGTTCGGATAACAGTAAGATCATCACAGAAATGCACTTATAGATCTGCTTCTGTTGCATTGTACCTAAATGAGTCATCATTCATTCATGGTCATTATTATTATTATTATCATCAAGTTTTTTGAGTGGGTGTGTGAATCTCAATTTTCTTACATTAGGAGAAATGAAGAGTAGTTCCATTAGAGCCAGCGAAACTGTAATGATGTAAAACCAGTGTAGGTGAGAAGATAATCAGGCCCACACTGTTCATTGTGTGACACAGTCCTGTAATCACTTACTTGCATGAGTAATGCTGTCTTCAGGAAGTTCACCGAGTTCAATTGGATTATTTGCATGAGTAAGTATCCCCTCATGTGTGTGCACCCTATTTTCATATGTTTAATGCTTCCAAAAGGGAAACTAACTATAAACCAGCATCGTGAAGAAACATAAGATATAAACCACTATAATAAACCTGTAAAAATTGAATTGAATTAGAAATATTAAAAAAAAATACACAAAAAAATCAAAGAGAACAGACTTGGTTTTGCTTCAGGGCACTGCTTTTCAGAAACCAGAAGGTGTGGCAGAAAATCCTATTCAAAGTTAGGATCATTATAATCTCAGATAATTAAATGGCTAGGGAGCTGTTTTGTGTTCACCAACTAGGACAATGCATTCCAAACTAAAACGCACTTATGTGTAACCTCACTTAGAGCATTAGCCATTACTTGAACCTTGACCATGAGCACTCAGTGTGACAGTAACCAGTTTTGCATCCAGAGCCAGCTAAATGAGGATGCATGTTTGTGATATGGATTAGAGAATCTTTATGATGGCTGAAAAAAACAGAAGGTTTGCAACTGGCTTAACTGGAAAAAGATCTGGCTTTCATTACAAAAGGTAAGCAGTCCTGCACATGATGAAAAATTTCCTGCAAAATGGGATCATTCCACCAAGATTCTTACAAAGGAAGAATTTCATGCTATGCCATGATCTGTAGGTAAATACTACTTATGTACTTTGTGTTTTTAGTGGATGAAAATGTCATTTATTCATTAAAATGTGAAAAAAATCTCCTAGCCACTCTATTCCTGTAATGAATTCATTCTCATTTTATCGCTCTCTGGAATGCCATTTCCTTTTCCTTCCACTTAGCAGAAAAAATGTAAATACGATTATTTCCCCCTTGATATGTTGTCCATTATGCTATAAAATACAGTGAACAAGCCCTACTAGTTTGGCTTGTAGAGAGTCACTTCCTGAACCTGAAGTGAGGAAAGCCAGCTGTACTGAAGTAGCACATCCCTCAGCTGTAAGAAGGTGGTGGTGGATGGGAGATGCTGTTTCAGGAACTTTCATGGCACAGACACTACCATCCCTTCACAGATAGGATGATGAAGACAAAAGTCCTGTTAATATTAGTATCTGTTTTCTCTAAATGAGAAGTACAGGGTTTGGATTCAGGAAATTGGGATTGAGAGGTCTGACCAAAACTGATAAAAGTACCAAAAACCATATCAGAGGGAGGATCTAATATTCTCATGAATTTAATAACGCCAGCTGGAAGCTGCTGTGTGGGGACCTTAGGCCAGTACCTTTGTGCCTGGTTCTGGACTTTACTGGTGAACACCAGTCAGTAGAGATTATGAACGTCCATTCCCCTCCAGCCTGGATGGGAAATAGGGAGGGAAGAGGATTTTTTCCTCCTCTGGCTGTGCACACAGATGAGATGTCTTCCAACCTGCTTTCTTTGGTGTTGCTGTTAGGGAGAGATATGAACACCAAAATCCCGTGCAGGTTCATTCACTTCTGCTTTGTAGATGATGAAGCCCCTGTTCAGACTTTGTGCAACTTCATCTCACTCAAGTCTCCAACACTGAATTTCACAAAGTTGGAAAGGTTGATCTAACTATAAGAATTTAACATTGACCACCTTTCTTGGCTCTTTTTTTTTTGGGGGGGGGGGGCGGGGCAGGGTGTTGGGTGTTTGTTTGTTTTGCAGTAGACATTTTTTCTGATATTCCTTCACAAAATCCTGTATTTCCTACTCCTTGTTTTAAAAAGAGAAATTTACCAAGGCGAGACAAGAGAATTTGGTCCCTTTTAGATATGCATGTGCTGTGATTACAAGCATTCAAGATTAAATTACATGAACAGAAAAACAAATATCCTGTGTAAAAGCTATTCTGTAAAAGCTATATAGTCTAATTAGAAAGACAGAAACAAAAATCATTATGGCAATAAAGAATTAGAACACAGTAAAGAATATAGATTTTTGAAATTTATTGTAGGCTACCAACACCGTGTACAGATTATACAGCTGTGTGGAAGTAATTTGGAGAAATATTTACTTACCAATACATTAAGTGTAACTGTTTAAGGCAAAGAGTATCCTTTAGAATTCTGTATTTTTAATAACAAATGAAGTCTATTGTTTGGACAGAGGACATAGGGATTTTTACAAATTAGGAAGCTCAGATAGCAGTTACATGTCCGAGATTTATTATTAATTTGGAAAAATGTAACTGAATTTGGAAGAAATTCTGGAAAAAAATGAAAGGTACAGGATAAAAGCTTTTTTTATACTAAGATAAAAAAAACTGAAATGGCATTTTATGCAAAGCTTGAAGCGAATTCAGATCCTTTGTTATGGTTCATGTATTTTCAGCTTCCCACATTTAATCATAACAGGCTCCTTGTGGTTTAATTATGATCAGAGTTCTGAAGATGATTCAACCACTTGCACCGAGAATTTGACTTGCATTGATCAGAAAAAAAAAAATCTCCAAGTCTTAATTAACCATTTAACCGAAAAACATTCCTTTCCTGAGACACTGCTTTATGCTGTGATAAACTAAAGATGTGTAAACTCTGAATCATAACCTGGGAAATACATATAATAGCTGCTTACAGGCTGTAAATAAGATTGCAATTAAAAATGTTGATATGAATTTAAGCCCTTTGTACACAAGCTTTTACACGGATTTCATTTGAGACTGAACCAGATTTGGGGAAGAAGTGGTGAATACATGATGTGTATGTTTAGTAGACCTCACATGTGGATATTTGCTATAGGGCAGTAGTCCCTGCAAAAATAAGTGTGGGTTTTTCAGAAGGGCTCATGGTGCACTGAATTCTGTGGGTCCAGAGGAAGGTAGCTGCTGAATTCTTGTGAAAATCCCATTCCCCCTTCATGAAATGTCTTAACTACAGCATCAGTGGGAATGTAAACCCTCTAGGTATTCTAATTTGCTCTCAGTATTTCAGCCTAAAATGAAGAAAGTCTTTTACCTGGGACAAATTTCACAGTTATAAGAACAGATCCTAAGACTGCTTAGACTTCTAGCTCCATGACCAGTTTTAGCGGCTTGACAGAAACAACTGCAGCTAAATTTTGCCCTTGACAGAAAAAGAAAAAGCTTTTTCCCCCACTTACATAATGCAATAAAGAGTCAAGATGACTGAATCTATTTCTAAGGTCATCACTCGCACAGAAAAACCTTATCAAGTAGATTACTTGAAAGGTGAGAGTGTGTATATATATATACACATATATAGGTGTACATATATATATATGTGAAGGTGTACATATATGTATAGATAAAACTCGACCAACAAAAAAATGTAAACAACTCTTCCATTTGACAATTAAATTCTAGTTCACTTGATAATTTCAGCTTTAAATCAGACTAGATTAGGAGATAATAAAAACATACCTGCTTACTAACATGAGGAAATTCAGGAAGTAAAAGCAAGTCATTTACATAAACATTGGATGAACTCACACATGCATTGACCCAAACTTCATATTAAACAGAACTGCAGATAGATGCAGAGCAGAGAAGTATAAAACTGAAAAATCTGCTCTTATTTGTATGCTATTAGAATGAAGCTTTTAACAAATATTGCCACTTCTGCTAGTCCCTAAACCTTAACAATACTGGATGAGAATTCCTGTGTATGCTAAGATCTGTTCTTTGTTAACCTTTAATTTCTTCAATTTTCAGTCTTGTTAGAGATTGCCCAACAGAACTAATCCAAAGCATTTTGTACTCAGAAGTAGCTGCTGGACATCACCACAAATTCCCACCTCCATGGAACTCTCAAGGTGTCACGTTGTAACGACTTAATCAAGCGCAGATCTTGAAATCCCAAAAATTCATGCATGCCTTTGAAAGAAGGCTTAGAAATATGCATTTAGGAAGGAAATGCAAAATTTGAAACAATTCCAGAAAATAGTTTTTAACTTAAAAATGAAATAAAAGTCAGCTGAAAATTTGCATTGAAATAAGTGTGCAGCAACCTTGTTTGAGATAAGATTAAACTGCTGTAATGCTGAAATTTATTGTTGATAAGGAAGCTTAAATGTATTACACTATGCTGTATTTTGCCTCCCTTTCACTCAGAAAGTGTATTCATTATAATAAATTCACACTTTACTATGTAAAATTCATTCGTATAGCCAGAAGCTTATAAAAAGAATATAGACTAAAGAGCAAGTTGCATAATGAGATCTAATCTATGTAAAATAAGTCCCAGAAGAAATGTCCTTTACTTTGATCATATCCCTTGAAACAAGATCCCCTGCTGGAAGCCACAATAAAATGAGAGCTTGGGAAAGTCGCCTGGCAAGCAAGTTACGTTTTTAAAAACAAAAGTTCGCCAAGCCCACCAACCTCATGATCCCAGACAAAACGTAATTAAGGCTAACAAAATCTTTCAGACTCCCTGAGGCTTAATGGGAGAATAAAGATTTTTTAGGACTCACAGTAGGAATCCTGAGCTCTCCTCTCTGCCTCTGTGCAACCAAAAACCTCAGCTTGCTGCCATATGCAGGAAAAGACCCAAAGTCCATCCAGAGGCAGCTGGCCACGTGGAGATCCCTCCTCAGCACACACACGTGCACAGATACAGACACACACACACATCTCATCAGAGGACTTAGCAGCCCTTCTGGGTTACAGACTATTTTAGTGCCTCTGATGCACAGGGACAATTTCCGAGTTTTCTTTGCTGCCAGCACGGTGGGTGAATCACCACCACTGGGAGATTATAACGTTAAATTAATTTTTTAAAGTGCTTTGCTCTTGCAGGATGAAAGGTGTTATGCAAATATAAAATGTCCCTATCATGAGCTGAGAACTTAGAAGGACACATTGCAGTGGCCATCAATGTAAACTAGCAGCAAATAGTATCCTGTGCCTGAAGGGGAAATGCAAAGAAAACCAGTCATTTCTTCAGCAACTGTATTTCCTTTATATGGTACTTCAGTCCTTAATACTAAGAACCATTTTAGTCCTGAAACAAGATATATAAATCGTTGCTTATCAGGGAAACACTAACATCTTAAAAAGGAAATTAAATCATTAATGTAGAAATGTACTCTTTTCTTCCTGATGTGGCAGGCAGCCTGGGAGTGTTATTATAGAAACACACTACTTGAGCACCCTCAGTGCACCCTCCAAGGTAGTCACAGATGCTGGGTGTGCAGCAAGACAAGGGGCTAAAGATGGGGGGCCTCTACACTTCAGAAGTAAAGGTGTTGGAAACAAAGGACTCTCCTGCACATAGAGAAGAGAGCAACCAATTTGTTTTGTTTTCTGTAGCAATGGTGAGCTGAATTATTTTCCAGTCACCTGTCTGCTGTGCCATGCACTCAGGACAGATCAGAGGGAAGTGATTTGTCCTGCTGTCCTGGTTAGGCTGAACTGGTCAAATTTCCTGCCGTTTTCTCACAGTGGTGTCCCAGCAGACTTTGATTAATCATATTCAAAAACTGAGTTCGGCAGCAGTTTTATTCTGTCTCTCTTCTTTCTCTGACCATCAGGAGCTCTGTGTGGGAAGAAGGTGTTTTCCAGCAGTGAGTTAGCCATTGCCCAAGCTCACAGTGGAGCTTGAGCTTCCTGGTGTGCCAGTGAACTGGTGCAGGCGCTGCCTAAAACATGCCACTGCTCCAAGCCCTGAGGACATCAGGGATGACAACCAGCTTCTAGGGCCAGCTGGAGTCAGGGAGCGCAGAAGCTGGAGAAGGCACCTTGTCTTGGCCTGCAAAACTTTCATAATAAATTATTGCTTGCCCCTTGTTTTGGTCCATTTTAATGTCCACAGAAACAGCTTGTTGGAACAGCTGATCACCCACAGAAACAGTGTTGGAAGAGGACTGGCAGCACCTCCTGTGTCCTGCTGGGATCAGCACCAGAGTACGTGGTGCAGGCGTGAGAGAAACCCACTGGTCCCACCACTCCCCACCCTTCCCCAGAATTACCTCTGACCACTTCCCACTGTCCCAAACGGACCTGCACTGTATTACCAACCTTTCAATAACCCAGCCTGCCCCCGTCTTTTCCCTGCCCTTTCCCTTACCCCTTTAGTGCAGAGGAGCAGGGTAGCCACAAAGGAACAGAGAAAAGGTCTTTGCTGTCTCTCTGCCGCCAGTACACATGGGAAACATGTTCTGTCCATTTGTGCTGAGATGGTGAAAAGTAATAATTGTTTCAGTATTTCTCTAATAGCTCTTTTCCCTGTTTGGCTTCATTTCATATATACACTAACCAGTTTACAAATATTACTATCAAGGCTGACTTATGAAAAGTTTATCTAATGTGTGACTTGCTTTAAAGACTGTTAGAAGAATCACTTCTGTGTAATAAAACCTCGGGAATACACAAGTGATCTTAAGAAATACAGTATGACTGTTGTGTGGTTTCCCATTGCCTTTGTAGTTTCTGAGACAGTATAACATTATTTAATTAGCTAAAATTTCCTCTCTCTTGAGGATGGAAACTCAATGAAATGTCAACAATGCTGTCAGTCTGCTTCGGGCTAAACTCATTACACAAAGGCTCGCGATAAAAATAGTCCAAGACAGATTATTTTGTTGCAAAACATAGGCCCACACAACTTATGCCTCAGAAGACAGATGTGGAACCCACACAAGTGCTGCATTTTGGGGGTTAATGGGACTATTAAGTTCTACCAGGCAATTACAGATGTTGCGTGCTTTCACTGTTCTATATTTGACCAGTAAAAAGAAAAAGACTAAATGCTGTCAGTGATTTCTCAGAGGCTGATGAGGGATATTTTTACATCAGTCAAAGGCTGATATGAAATCTATACCTTTGCTTTAAAAATTCACCTTTTCCCCTCACTGAAAGAGTGAACAGAGATTTCATTTTAAGTAAAACCTGACAAGGAGAAAAGAAAAAAATTGTTTCATTTAATCTGAATTATAATTGATATTTCAGAATACATGTGCTCATTACTAAGCATAATAAAATTTGGCATTTTCTATTGTCAGAGGATTTATAAAGGCTAAATTTCTTGATTTATTTAAATAGACAGATAGGAAAGAGCAAACTACAAAAACAAGTGCTATATACTGAAGGCATGTGAATTACCTCCTTCCCAAGGATAATGCAAATTAGAAGTATGTAAAGCTTTGTCTGCACCTGGGATCTTTAATGAGGATAAAGAAAAATCAGACGGAGATTCTCCTGGGAAAAGAGAGGATCGTTATTTGAATAACCTGCAGTGAATTCTAATCAATGCAACGTGACTTTGAAAATGAATATGGTTTTTCAACCCGCTGTACATGAGCCATAATATTAATCATAACTTCATGGTACAGTAAAGCCCATGACAAATGGTTATTCAGTGGACTAACAAAAAGACCATTCATAGTGGGAGGAAGGTAAGGGCATATATAGAGTAATTTATTTTTGTTTTGTTTGCAAAAGCATCTGTCTAACTATACACATATACCTATGCATTTCTGTGAACATACATATGTGTGTGCACACACGTGTACCCATATGTGTGTGCCCCCAGTTTAGCACATAAGTATGAAATAGGTTCATTTTCCTTCAGGAGTAACATGAGCAAGCATTGTCTGTTCTTGTTAGTCTTCAGAGTGTTATTTAGTATTACACTCGTTAACACAAAGCTTGAGATAATTTTTTTGAAACAGGGTTTTCTGGATGTATTAGTCATGTATCTTCCAGTGTTTGAAGCCTCTACTGTGCCTCTAAAAGGCTGGAGGTAATTTGTGTCTTCTTTCCACTACTAAGCTTTGTTCACACTCCTGTATTTGTAGGAAGGGTTTAACATAAAGCATGGTTCACTGGCTGCAACGTGGAAACACCATGCTCATTTATTTACCTAGAGCACAGAACAGAACTTTTATGTATTTTTTCCATCTCAAGAATTAAAATCAATAAACTTTTTGACATTTTCACTATTAACATGTTTATATCAGCAAAATAAGCTGTGTCAAAAATCAGACTTTCAAAGAAACCCCTCTGAGGAAAATCAGAGGCATTTTGCAAGGTATTTTAAAGGGTGAGTGCACATTTTAGCCAGAGGGTTATTTTTGTGGGATCCAGTGAAGTAAATATATTTTGTTTTGTTGATGTGATGTGGTGAGGATGTTCATATATAAGCAGTAAATTATGGCAAGCTATGCCATAAAATGCTGTGCACCAACATATGTGATGAGACTCTTTTTCTTCCCCGCGGTATCTATCTCCCACTTGCAAGTGGCATTTGTTACCTTTGCCTGTGGGTGGATGCTCACTGGAGTTCTGGCCAGGCGGGGAGCTCCAGCAAGGTGACCTAGCCAGCAGCGTGGAGAGGTTGGGGTTGTGTAGAGATGGTGACCATGTTTGTACAGCATGTGTGTAACCACATTAATAGATTCACATATACACTGAAGTACAACTGCTGCCTGCAGCAGCCCTCAGGCAAAAGCTCAAGAAGAGCACAAGGGCCTTGAAGGTTAAGCTCAAGATCTGTCAGTCTAGGGTAAGAAGCAGACTGTAGAGCTAAAGGCCTTCCACTTGCAACACCTTACCACCTAACCTTGGACGCTCAGACTGATAGCACACACTTACCATGTATCAGTGATCTGGGGGAAGAGAGGCTGTCTTTCCTATACCTAAAAATTCAGTAGCACAAAAAAATTAATAAGAGCAGATCTATGAAAGAGAGAGTCACTGTGGCTACTAGCTGACCATGTGCTCAGAGTGCAAAAACCTAGCAAAATCCCTGGATGGAAATACTATGGGATACCTAGCAGATGCAGCATCATAATGTTATCTTTGCACTACTATTTCTTTTGTAAAATCATGTTTAAAAAACCCCAAAACAAACGAGCCACAAGTTCATTTGGATCTGTTAAAGGAAAGTAGTGGCTGCCGAGCAGCTCAACATGGCTAGCTTCCCAAAGCAAAGGGTAAGGAGTGATTTGATCAGAGTGTGTAAAGATCTTTTTGGGCAGGAGGTTGAAGAACAAGGGTGTTTAACTTAAGAATCATCTAGAAAAGAGTTGAATTTTCACCACTTCAAATTTTGAAAAGAAGACTAGATAGCTTTCTAGAGAAGATGCCAGGGTTTCTTGGAACGGTGTGGGTGTGATGTAAGAAACATTTGGTGAAATTTTATGTTCCAGGTTAATGAAGTAGTCAAAATTGTGCACAGGTTCTTTTAGGACTATTTCTGCCTTTGCCCATTAATGCTGGCCAGTTTGATGCCTATTCTGTTTCAAGACAGCATGGTGTTCCCATAGATTGAGTCTCTCCTGAAGATTTCTGATGAAGGATCATGAAACATAAGAGTAGGTCATTCTGTGGCTGCAGAGAGGTACCATCTCCCAGTACTTCTCTTGACATTATCCTTGATCTTATCTGGTTTGACCCTGAAGCTAGGCTGTTATGGCTTGCTGCAGCATCTGGGAAGACATGGTCTCAGTGTTGCTGTGCTTTATTTTACAAGGTTTCTGATTTAGTTGCATTTCGTGCTGTGAACTTAAACTGTTGGGTTCTGATGCTTATTTTTTCTTATAAATGACTGTCTGTGAGAAGAGAATAAATAGCTGAAGAGGTGGAATAAGCTGCTCTCACACTCCTCTTGAAGCAGCTTGAAGGAGCAATAAGTCAGACCATCTTCTTGCCATGGACATAGTCCTAAGCCACTACTAAGCTAGCCAGATCTGAAACCTGAAATCACTAGGGCTAAAAATTCACTGTTGGGGTTCAAACTGACTGTCCCACTTTCATATTCTCTGTCTTGGGAAGAAAAGTTTGGATATAATATCTATGCTAACTATAACAACTATACTAACCAATGCCATTAAAAAGACTCTAAGATGATTAAATTATGATGCTCACAAACTTGGATCTATCTAAGCCTAAGTAACTGAAATGTTGATCTAAATTGTTTCTGGTTTTTAACTATGCCAGATCTTTGGATGCTTATGGTACACATGATCTTTGGTTATATGTGTCTTCAAATATATAACTATATAATTAAATCTGTCTTGTTTCTTACTGTTAGTTTTACTTAAACCATTATGGAAAGTTTCATTGGGAATTAGACTTGGGTTCCTGAAAGCTACCTGACATTTAAAAGAAAGAATAGTAAGAGTTGTGCATATCAATCAATCTATATAGTCTTAATTTGTGCTAGTGGATTTATCTTTAATAAACGAAAGAGTTTTCTTCAAGAAGTTTATTTTCAAAGCAGTTTTAAATGCATCAGTTTAGGAGTGATCTCAGGAAGTGCTTCCTGTGTATCTGCTCATGTCCATCTTAAAAGCAAGAATCAGCACTGAATGAAAATTAATTCAACAAAGAATAAAAATTTGAGCCCAGTGAAGTCATAGATAGCTTAGACACTGAATTTAGTGGAGTCAGCATCATCCATGAGTTTTGGTTGCATTTTCACACTATTTGAATGTCATAGGAGATGCTGAAGTTACACAAAGAGAAGAAGGAGTGCAACAATTTCCACACTAACAGAGGGGGCAGAGAGGAAAGTTCACCTCCATCCACCAGAGAAGAGAGATATACTTTAAACTTCTTTTGCTCCTATTTCATAGTGGTTTAAAATGCATAAATATTTTTCAAATTCTTTGAACGGGTGTAGTTATAGATTCACAGAATAACAGAATCACAGGATTGTTGAGGTCGCCTGGAGGTCACCTGGTCCTGTCCTTAAGCAGGATCACCTAGACCCAGTTGCCCAAAACCATGTATTCAGCCTCTACTGGATTCACCAGGATTCAGCCTAGTTAGCAACCACCCTTGAGTCTGAGTGAAAGAAATTCTGAACAGCTTTAGAATGCAGAGATGATCTAGTGCCTTTTCTCCTATCCTACATTCTAACTTTGTTGTTTCCTTGAGCTCATTTCAGATGTTCTTCCTCTTTCAGCATTGCAACAAATCTTCAGATTCTGTTTCTGGCACTCAGATCTAGTACCAGAAAACCAGAACATCACTACAGTGGTAATAGTAGCCAAAGTCCTACTTAACCCTGATCAAGCTTCAGCCCTGCAACTGTTCTCTGGTATTGCTTTTAACTTTGTCCATTTTAAGATGCCATGGTGTGTGTGAGCTCCAAAAAACTTGCATAAAAGTGGAAAAAAACTGTGATACCTATTTTTTTTGCTTCTCCAACATGAAACACTGTTAGTTTAGGCACAGAAGCAAAAATTGAAATGATTATGGGGATGGGATGTCACATGGAAGTAAGCTGATAATCTATATCCTGGTAAAATGAGGGTGTCCCCAGTTTCTCCTTCTACTGAAAGAAATGGCCTCTCCTAAACATTGTTCAGACAGCTTGATAATTGCAGCATGAAGTGGAAAACAAACTGCCATTGATAAGAGATATGATCCCGTTCCTGTTAACGACAGAAAACTGGCAGGATCAGACCCAAAAGAAACAGCAATACAAAGATTGTATGTCTGATTTCAGTCACATAGAAGGATTATTGATTTATAATAACTTTATATACTGGTTACTGAAATGAAGATCTGGCTCATGGTTCAGGTGAGGATGGGAGGAAAGTGATTACTGTTTTATTACAGGCCTTCCCTGTAGATGTGGGGTGTGGAAATAATCAGGGCTGATCTTACAGGGAGCGCAGCAGATGCACAGCATCTGGTCTCTGGTCTCCAAGGCTACATCTATACTAGTAAACTAAACAGGCTTAGGACATGTTTAAGCACTGCTCCATGAGATCTATACTGTTTAACCCTTCCCCCTGCCTCTGGAGTTTGGCTCTTGCCAAACAGCACTATGCATGTGCACAGGTCAGCAACTGCTCCCCAAACACAGTGGGGACAAACCCCCTTTGTTCTAGGGGGGAAGAGGGTGAGACAGGAGCAGCATGAGCTGAGCTGAGCAGTACAGGGCTCAAGGTCAGAGGATGTGCCATCATTCATTCCATTTATTTCTGTAGACATACACAGAAAGAGTGTCCTGACAACTATTTTCTGACCATGCTTAAGGCATCTCTTCACTTTCTCACTTTCTATTGAAACAAAACACATAAACAAAGTATTTTTCCCAAAGACAGAAATACATACTTAAACAACTTCCCGCTGTCCTCCTAATTATATGAATGAAGACCAATTTCGATCCCAGCTCTGGTCTCTACACATATAAGAAAACTCTCGTCTACAGCTAAAGTCCTATAGCCACAAAGCAAATTCATGGAATCTGGTCTTTAGCCAGCTGATGACAAATTTCCCTGCATCCGGTGCCTAATGTGGCCACCATTTGTTCCCTGATACACAGTGCTGGGACAATATGAGTTTTCCTCTGAAATGTGTATCACATTTGTGCTCTGACTTCAATGAGATGGACCTCACCACTGGCCTCCTGAAATCCAAATTTATAACTCTGGGGGTGGGTGGTCTTAGCTTTTTATTATTATATCATAGAATTTGGTTTTGTTACATTTCACTGTAGTCTCCAAGCATTTCCCATGTTGAATAGACTAGTAAAAGGGAAGTCCCTAGTGGGTTTCTTAGATTTTTTTTCTCTTCTGCTTTTTGGGGTTAATTTAATCAATTTTTTAAAAGGGATATTTAGATTTTTACAACTTTTTTACAGAGGCAAAAATGTAAACCTATTTCCACATTGAAGAAATTTGGAAGGTACCCAAGATTTCCTTTCAAAGTAACATCATCAAATAATTTTCTTGTGTATCTGAGATTTAACATTTCAGATTCTGTCCCCTGCACCTTTTATTGTTCCTATTTACAGTGCACCTGAAACACATTGTGTAATTGGCAGAGAGCCCAGATTTTCCATTTAAGAACAGTTTGATGATTTCACTTTTCCTTTCTCTCTCTCTTTTTTTTTTTTTTTTGAAAACAGCAGGTGCTCTACATTGTAAACAATGCCAGTCGCCATAATATTATTAGCTTTTGCATTTTTATTACATTTTTGCCTCCCTACATATTTTAAACTTCATTGCAAGGCATTTTTGGCACCAACTCAGAAAGCTTCTTATTTCATAAGGAAGATGGATACTAGTGAACATACTGCTTTGTTGTCATTTATAATTAGAAATTGTAAGATTTACTTAATCATTAAACCACCCAATATTTGTGGGTTTGTTTCTCATTTTCTGTGTGATACATCCACATCTGTCCCATGCAGCACATTAATTTGCTTTTCTGTAACATGGATTTTTCAAACATTTAACCCTTCTCTTTGTATGGCATCAAAGTAATCTTTTATAACATTGCTTTTCTCCTCGCTGTCACCTTGCCTAAGATCCTATAAACTGCATTTCAGATTTTTCACAGTTTGATGGGTCAATAGCCAGAACTGACATAGCCCAGTGGTTCTGCAATTACTCTTGTTGTGTACTGAGTTTATATTCCATTGGTTATTAAAAATGTGTGCAAACAAATGGAGTTGAAGAAAAACAAATCAGAAATTCATTTCAAAGGAATCTTGAAAAAAAATCAGCACAATAAGGACTCCAGAAATGCAAATAACACAAGGCAAGAATTGTCTTTGTGTACAGGTTTTATTTTAATGTGTGTGTTTACATTATTTCTAGATAGAGGACATATCACTTGAAAACAGATTTAGGCAAATGTCATATGCAATAAATATTTATTGTTAGAACTATTTGTGGTTTCAATGAGGTCTTCATTAGCAAACAAAGGGAAAAAAAATCAAGGTATTTTCATGTTTATACAGCAAGAATGTCTTTTGCTAAACTGCATTTTGAGCTACATTTTTTTTCCAGATCAATTCAATAAGAGAAAGCCCAACAGAGAACAGATGCAATATAAGAGCAATAAAGGGAAGTAAAAAAATTAAAAATCCTTTGTTCTCCCTGCAGTACATCCGTAAATCTATTAGTGTTATTTTCCTTTCTTCTCTTTTTTGCATCCCAAGCCAGATCTCAAGTTCTCTGAAGCAATCCTTAATCAAGCTCCCCAAAGGCCTACGACTGCATGCAGCAATTTCTCCCCTGCTCTCAGCACAGATGTTTCGAGCACATTCCATTACACCTACATGCCATTACAGCTAATGGCTTATTCTGATGAAGAAAGCTGCTTTCTGCTCAGTGCAGCAAAGGGGAAAATAGCCTCCTGTACATTTCTCCTGTACACTGCAACAATGAAATGTGGGGGCAGGTGGTACAACAGAACTCTCTAATGTTAATTACATACTGTATTACCCCCAAATTTGGCTGGTCATTAATTATGCTAATTTACCTTCCTGAAAATTAGCACCACTCATGTGAACATTTGAGCAGTTTTTAGCAAAATTATCTACAGAATAGTGGTTTGTAAACTTAAACCTTTTGAACCACCCAAATACAGGATCACAGTGGCTGCCAGACGTGGTGTGGAAGGGGGACCAGGCTGGCAGGCCAGGGACCCGCCAGCGACGGTGGCCCTGTTACACTCTGCTCTATGACCCCGAATGCATTGTGCCCACCTGCTCCCTGCCTCAGTTTCTGTCCATGGAAAATTATACCTACATCTCACACAGGCTTAATCTCCTCATGTTTGGAGAGCAGCATTTGATTCATGAGCTCCTAAAGGATCTTTTCTGCTGGATAACACTGAGCATCAGATTCCTGGAAAAACTGGAGATGTCAGATAAATGATCAGAATGTTTTGCTCAGGCAAAGAATATTTATCCATTTTTAATTTAAAAAAATCCTCAAACCAGTCAAAATCTTCCTTTGGAATAAAGAGGGGAAATGAAACAGCTAAATATTTCTGTGATTCTATAGTGAATGTAGATAAACTCCATGACCTGCTAGAGAGGATGGTGTTGTAATTGCAAAGTTTAAAGGGAAAAAACTTCTTCTAACTCCTTAAAACTGTCCAGGCAACCCTGTAATGATTTTTATATATATTTAGATTACATTAGGTCCCTACAAAGAGTGATATAGTAGCTTCAAGTGTGCCTATAGCTATAGATTGATTTTTTTTATTTAACTGTTCATAAAAAATTAATCTCTGTCTTCTTCCAACAAAACCTAAGATTTTATCATATTGATTATGGGCCTAACAAAGTAAGGTATCAAATTTAGATTCAATTTGTTTTCCTATGAATTAAATACATTAAATCACTTTTTACTCATGTTGAAATTGATTGAGTTTCAGAGTTAAACAAAATATCTTCTCTACATTGTGAACTGTCTTCATTTCTTCCTCAAGGCTGCTGTTTTCTTCTATCCATCTCCAAGAAGCCATCATCATATTAACATAGATGACAATCTGGCAAGGAGGTGCTGATCAAAGATAAATTTCACACTCGCACTTCGCATTTTCTAATTACACCATCTGTGTCAGACTCTTTCGTGGCAGTTCTGCCCAATCTGTCAAATGCTGCATGCCTATGGGAATGCAGAGGAGCTGAGAAAATCGCCTCCATTTCCCCCACCAGCCGATCCATCACCCCAATCGGAGCTGGGTGGATATATTAGTCTAATTGGTACTGGAATGAAGGTTCCAGACTGCATATGAGATGAGGTGTTTGGGGGATGCAAGACATGAGATTTACAATTTGAATCATATTACAAGGCTTGCCCCAGCTTGTTTCATAGCAAGCTGAGAGCAAGCCATGCATGCAATATCAGCATGTGGAGGTGGAAAAAAAAAGGAAGAAAGAAATGAGGAATATTTAAAAACAAATAATGAATGAGGTGTCTCCTTTCATTACTTTTGGCTTCTCCAGACATACAAAATGTAAATTATTACCAATAAGTTCACATGAAATGAATTTATCTTTGTATTAGAATGTAAGGAAAATAAACATAAAGTATTATATGCCCTGAACTACCAGAGATGGCTAGATGTATTCTAATCAAGTCCTGATCTATTAAATCCAGCAGCTCTATCAAAATAAGGATGGTCCTTTTACACTAAAAGTGTATTACTTTCTATCCATGAGACACGAGATTAAGTCACAGAAGGTGAAAAGTTGCAGCTTTTCTAGGAAGGCTGACATTTAAAATTATCTACTTTATGGCTCAAATTTTTTCTGAGAAATTAATCTCAACTTTGAACCTGTGTGTAAAATATTGCAGACTGCTATTCCTAGGTGCGATCAAATCTGGTGTAGTAACTCTGATTCCCTATGCAGTCACATTTGAAAGTGAAAATGAGCTGCACTTCTGGGTGCATGAATAGTGGTGTGCTTGTTTATTCTGGGGTCTGCAAACCCCCCAAAAAAGCGAGTGTAAAAAATGCTGTGACAAAAGAAAATCTGGTAGTGCAGTAATGCAGGCTACATGCAGAAACTGTGAACCACATCTAGGATACATGTTCTTTCGTGATGTTTTAGTACATTTGTACACACACTATTGATTAAAAACTTCACACTTCTTTTTTGTCTAGACAAAACACACACCATGGAGACATGCTCAAGTTCATCTCACACATCTGTGATGAAGTCTGGGTTTGAACTCAGGTTCCCATCCTTTTTGGATGTTGCCTTCAGCATAAAATGGGTCCAACTAGGGGTTATTTAATGCTTTTGTATTTAAAAGGAGAGGGAGCAAAAAATTATACACCAATTAAAGACCTCTATTTTCAGATACGAATTTCTGTAGGACACAAGAAGCAAGACGCAAGCACATTATCAAGCACATTTCTTGGTGCTCCTACCTTTGGTTTATTTAGTACAGCGCCAAAGGCGTCACTGATGCAAGAATGTTGTTGGTCTGCAGCCTCCGCAAAGCAGCGCTACCGGAGTGCGATACTTTTTAACACCCTTTTCTGCATTCAGAGTGGGCTGAGGAAAGAGCTGTTCAAATATTCATAAAGGACAGAAGACAAATATTTGGCAACTCCCAACATTTCAGTGCTAAATCATTTAGTAAACACAGGCTAACAGCATTAACAGAAGATCAGACAAAACTGCCCAGCACCACTCAGGGCTAGGTCAGCTGAAAGTAACCTTAATGCTGTAAATCAAGATTTTACTGCCACGTATTTGACTGAACTTGTGTCTTTACTTGAACTTTTGAATTTTTCCCTTTCAAAGAAATGTATAAGACAGCCTCAAGGTGGAATATGCCAGAATGACTCCACTTCAGAGGCACAATCAATGAACAGCAATTATCTCAGATATATTTGAGCTTTTTATAGACAAAGACCTTTGTCTGGGTGGGTGCTGTGTAACATAATGTGTCTGTACAGGCTACTTCTCTTTCCCCTGTGCATTTTAATTACACTAGCAATTTTTTCCCCCCCAAATAGCTATGAACAGAATTTCAATTACACTTATTCATGAGTGTGCAAGGCTCATCCCTGCTTCTGTGAGCCTTGCATACGGGCTTTGAAGAGGAGACTAGGAGCCACTGAGAGGCAGGCAGGTGTCTGTGCTGGGGATGGCACAGGGACCCACTGACGCTCTTGAATTAGAGAAGGGTCCACAGCCTCCACAGACACAATTTGCAAGGGGTTAACAGCCAGTAAAGGCTGCATCATGCTGTGTTATACACCTCAAGGTGTCTTCCATGCGGATCTCCGTGGGGCTGGCCTTAGGCTGCAGAGCAGGGTGGTCTTCCCTGGGTGCCCACCATGGGACCTCATGCATGAGCACTGGTGGGAGGATGACCAATGTGCTGAGGAGCAGCCATTCTCTGCCAGGTTGACAAGCTTCTTGTTCCTATAATGTGAAAAGAAAAATAATAGCAAAAAAATCTCATGGGTACCCTAAAGTATCGTGGTCAAAATTCAACCTCTGTTGCCCTGCATTGTGCTATCCCTATTCCTCCATGCATTCTTCAGAGCTCTCTGCACAACCCTAGAATAACAGACTTATAGAATCCCTTAGGGTAGAAAAGACCTTCTGGGTCATTGAGTCCAACATTTCACTGAACACCACCAAGTCAACTAAACCACAGCACTAAGTGCCACATCCAGTTATTTCTTGAACACCTCCAGGAGTGGTGACTCCACCACTTCCCTGGGCAGCCTCTTCCAACACTTAACAACCCTTTCAGTAAAGAAGCTCCTTCTGATGTTCAGTCTGAACCTTTCCTGGCACAGCTTGAGGCCACTTGTTCTTGCCTTGTCACTGGTTACCTGGGAGAAGGGATCAACCCCCACCTGGCTGCAATCTGCTCTCAGGCAGTTGTACAGAGCAATAGAGCCCTCCCCGAGCTTCCTTTTCTCCAGGCTAAACAACCTCAGCTCCCTCCACCACTCTTCATAGGACTTGGTCTCCAGACCCTTCGTCAGCTCCATTTCCCTTCTCTGGACATGCTACAGCACCTCAATGTCCTTTTGTAGTGAGGAGCCCAGAACCAGACACTGCACTTGAGGCACAGCCGAGTACAGGGGGACAATCACTGATCTGGTCCTGCTGGCCACACTATTGCTGATACAGGCCAGGATGCCACTGGCCTTCTTGGCCAATTGGGCAAGCACTGGCTCAGGTTCATCCAGTGTTGACCAGCAGCCCTAGGTCCTTTTCTCTGGGCCACTTTCTAGCTGCTGTGCCCCAAGCCTGTAGTGCTGCCTGGGGTGCAGGACTTGGCCTTGTTGAACCTTATACTGTTGTCCTCTGCCCATCAATCCAGCCTCTCCAGATCCCTCTGCAGAGCCTTCCTACCCTCCAGCAGGTCAACAGTCCCGACCAACTTAGTGTCACCAGCAAACTCAATGAGGGTGCATTCAATTCCCTTGTCCAGATCATCAACAAAGATATTAAACAAACTGGCCCCAATACTGAGCCTTGGAGAACACCACTGTGACTAGCTGCATATGAGATGACCAACAGGATGTAACACCACTTATCACCACCCTCTGGGTCTGGCCATCCAGCCAGTTTTTAAGGCAGAATGCACCTGTCCAAGCCTTGGGATGTCAGCTTCTCCTAATATCACCCTGTCTTTCCCCCTATGTCACATGCTGTCACCCATCTCTGGCACTGAGCTCACAGATCTGTGGCCAGGCAGAAAAGGCATGGCCTGAGCTCACTCTGCAGCCTTTTCTCTCTGCAGGGTCTTGCTCAAGTCTTGCTTCTTCCCCTGTTACCAATTTCCAGAAAATATGTGGGGGTTTCTTCCCTTTGAGACAGACATTGCTATCTTGGGTTACACTTGGCCAATGATTCAAAAATTATTGATTACTGGCAGGGAGACAAAGTCAGTGCAGTCATGAAACGATGAGGACAAAGCACCTACAGATAGAGAAAATCAGATAAAAAACCCTCTTGCTGGAGAACTGCATGACAGTATTGACAAGGTGAGAGCATATCAGAGAAACTGGTAAGAATATAACCATCATAAACAGCACCAGTTAAACACCGCAGGGTGAAACTGCGCCAGTGCGCATAAGTAAGGAGCAACTGTTTGTGAAGTGGGAGAAACTGTAACTGCCTTTTGTATGAAAGGTATCTGTGCAGCCAAGGACATATTGACGTGCCTGGAAAATCCCCTTTTTTTTTCTGCAAGAAAGCCCAGGCACAAACTGTCTGCAGTAGGAACGCCAATGAACCTTCAGGCAAGTCTTTCAAAACTAAATAAACACAAAAGAAGAGATTTGCTTGGCTGCTCTTTTTTTTTTTTTCTTTTTTTTTTACTGTTGCAAAGCCTGTACCTGTTTTTTTTAAAAACAAAATCTGGAGGAAAGGCCCTGGTGTCATCAGAATGCTGATACCCCCATCACTGACATCCTTCCCTAAAGCCATGTGATGGTGGTATATGGGAGCTATCCTGATTTCCTGAAAATACATGATGTTCTTCTCCAGATAATGAAAAGCAGATTTACTCCTTCTGTGAACTTGGAACAATCTGCTCAGACAAGTGACAGAAAAAGCCACTTCTACCGTTTTCTCTTGCTACACAGGCTGGAGGCTCAATCGTTCACACATTTTCTAAAGGATCACTAGCAATCCTTATCCCTTCCAACTGCCTGAGCCCCGGGGAGTCCATGGTTTTGCACAGGTGTCATTAAGGACCGTCTCTGGATACAAGGGGCAACAAGGCAACTGAGCTTAGGAGGACTTTGTTGTCGGTGATGATGGCAGGTAAGAGAGAACAAGGACTTGCAATTAGAGAAATCACTCTATACTTGTAAACCAAACACACTTGATATGAGAATCACTGGCACGAGAGACTTGGCTCTGTTCTGTGCAGCTCTTGCAGGCTCCTTTTAAAGCAGGGCTATGCTTTCAGCAGAGACAGACAGGTTTTTAGAGCTCATACAGCTTCACCCAGTAAGTGTATGCATCTTTGTGGCTGAATAAATAAATATCCACTAAAGGAACCTGGTTCAGAAGAGTAAAATAATTAAGAAACATGGAAAACATTACTGCCCATATTCAATTAACAGCTGAAGTATTGTTAGAAAGATGGATCAATCTGGAATGATCTGACTAAAAGCAAAAGTTTAGATAACTTGTCTGATAATGGCATGAGCATATCCCATAAATGCCCAGCAATTCTATATCATTAAGCCTTCAAGGACAAGCCTGATTGATGGCAATGTACCTGCAGGAAACAGCTCAGATGGAAAAACTCCAATGTGTGCCAGCAAAGTAATTACCTGGGATGGTGACTACGCTATGTGGTCAGATAGGGACAGGACAGATAATGCAGTGCTCTGAGCACGGCCCTGGTTCCCTCTGCTGAGAGGCAGCTCCATGCGCCAGCTACTGAGGCACAGGGGATTCTTTGCTTGCTCCTCTTCTTTACTTATTCTACTGAGTCTTCAAGGTCACTGTGTCTGTCTCATTTCAGTATATCTGCACTACCTTACATGGCAAAGGAGCCCATCTTCACGCTTTGTGTAGCACAATAGGAACTGTTCCAAATACAAGCAAATATCAGATGCACCAGAAATTAGAAACTCAAGGGGTGCCATCTCCCCCTTGCAGAAGCATGTGAGTTGTTTAACAGTTAACATTCACCAGCAATGAATCTATCCTCCTTATTTTTTCTTTAATCTCTGTCTCCTGTTACCATTCAGCACAAGGACTAAAAATAAGTATGTCACAATCATGTAACCCAATCCAAGTAATCAAGCACTCCTATTTCAGTAATGCTTTTTATGTATAAATATTTCAAGAATAAAGATTATTTTTGAGCTCTCGAGTGCTGAAATGTAATATTTACACTTACAAAAGTAATACTTGGGACAAAAATTCATCAAGTGAGTCATCCTTCTCAGCTTCCTAACCAATGGAGGCTGTAGTTTCTTTACCCTCCTGAGAAGAATGCAGCTTATGGGGAGGGGGTAAGGATATGGAGATGTAAAAGACCAACAAAGATTAAGTTAGTCTGAGTTTCAAGGCATAAGAGGGTCTTTTCCTATCGAGTGCCTTTTTACATGCAGAATTTAAAATTAAAGAAAAGGCCCTGCTTTTTATCTAAACAATTTAACTTGGTTTTAATTTGATTATCTCTTGGTTTTTTCCAACACGATATTTACATTTAAATCATTGACAAAAGTCCTCTCCTGCTGGTTTTGCTGGAAGTGGGATCTGTCCCAAGGAAGACATCAATACACTTGTACTTTATAGGCTACCTACCTGTCCTTTAAACAAACTGTGATGGAAAGCAAAAGCTGACCACATTCAAGATCTTGATTTTGTGTCTTGGACCCATATCTAAAAAAATTACCACACAGATTGAACAAGCAAATTAAGAACCAGTAGTTTTAATTGTTATTATTTACAGCATGTAGAGTATATTGATGCGAATAATTTGCTTCAGAAGATTATTTTTCAGGGAGAATCAGTCATATATTTCTTAGCTATGTTCTTAGTCATGGCAAAAATAAAATTAGCAAAACAATTCTGAGCTTGCTTAAGCAAATTCAGACAACCATGACAATTATGTCCTGAGCCATCCAATATTCTATAACATTTACAGATCACAAGTGACATCCAGGGGCTGCCAAACAAGGCTGACAAGAAAAGCTAAGGGTCCATCTAAAGGTCCTTGCTGGTACATGCAGTTCCTACATGTGGTGCCTTGACCAGAAGTCTGGAATTTCAGAAATTATTTCATGAAGTGAAAGAGGGATAGTTACCTTTTGCTGTCTAGGACCAACTTTCAAACACAGAGAGAAGACGTTGAAAGAGCCAGATGTCATGTGAAGAATTAATTGTGAATGTGAAAAAGATGGTGAGTGGGGCATAGTATTTTGCATCAGATTTACAAAACTCAAGATCAATTCAATGCTCCAAGACAATTCATCAAATATAGCACACAGCAAAGAAGTATAGATTAACTTCTGCCTCCTTTAAAAGTCACAGCAAAATGCCCACTGGGTTTATGGGGCAGGATTGACTGAACCTGGTATCCACCATATTCACAGATACCTCATGTAAGGCTCTTCATACAATACTGAGTTGCTTTCTGCTCTACTGTAGGTGATGCTTGCTCCAGGAAAGGTCCAATCATATGAACATACAAAGTTTAGCCCACAACAGGCATGATGCTTTCCAATGAGTTTTATCAGGTTATCTTGAGCATTAATAGCAGTATCTACTTAGTCACACTAGAAGTAAGCAATTGAAATATACAGAGTGTTTTTGCAAGCGAATTTTACGAAAAAATGTGGCAGAAAATTTTAACGTATTTGTTTCAATGTTTTCATCTGTCAGTGTTTGTCATCCTACTTCTTCACCTTTCATTTTCAGTGGCAAAATAGAGTGGGTAAAAAAAAGGCAGAATGTGCTGCTCTGAAAGGTAAAATATAAAAATGAGTTTATGGTGGTTTATTTTTCCTTTTTGCACCATCTGTATTTCTCAGATTCCCCTTGATCGGCTTGCCATTTGTTAAAGAAATTATGCTTTCTTATTTATTGTTTCATCAAGGGTAAAAAGGAAATCATTCCAACTCCAGAAGCCATAAATTATTAGTGTACAGAAAAAGACTGAAGTTCAGTGTAGACTTCTACACAGGATTCTTGGTGTTTTTTACACTTAAAAGCATGACAACTGCTCAGAGAATCTGGAAACATGGAAAGGTGATGGATGGTATCTTTTTTCCATGATTGAAGGGAAACTTTACAGCTATGTTTGATAGTCTTCTGGTAAGACTTTTGATGCTGACATTTGGCTGCTCATTCCTGAGTTTACATATTCCATGGTAATGATCCTTAATCCTTCAAGCCAATGATTCAAGATAATATTAAATTAAAAGTAATAAGTTTCTCATAATGGAAAAGAACATCCAAGGAAGCATTTCATTTGTAGTATTTGAAGGAGAGGAGCCATCTGTTTAATGTCTTGACAATGATAAAATGGGGACAAACAAATTCCATGGAACAGTTCGCATGAGCCGTTACCTACATGCGTAAAAGTTTTTGGGATGGACCTCTAGAATGTGACTGGATTTCACTGCACTAAAATCATCAGAAATCATAAAATCATAAAATATTCCAGTAGAGATGTCAAGACAATGACTGTTACACTGAAAGATTTTTCCATGTTATTCTCATTATTTTTCCTTGTGACAGACTTTATTGAGGCTATTTATTGTTAACACATGGTTTGTGAGTTATTAATATTGTGCATATATATGTATATGATTCCTGTGTTATTGCCCAACATAAGTAAGATTTCAGTGGAAAGACAGACTTGGAATTTTAAATATTGAATTCCAGATGTCTTCTCAGTAGACCTTTTCTACACAAAGATGCTTTATGCATTTACAGTTTACTACCTGGAGAGAAAAGAATTAATATAGGGGTTGCACATGTCCAGTTTCTATGTCAAGCTCAGCTGAGGAAATCAGTTCATACCACAGCTGGTCCAAAATCTATCACACTTTTACATTTTTGGCAGGATGTCACCTTAGGCACTGTAAATGGTGTATGTGTGCTATATAATTATATTGTCCATGGATTTATGCACCTGTGTTGCATATTTCATTACATTTTCTTGGCCTGCTTATTAGGACTACATTTTACATTCCTAATAATAC
The DNA here is from genome assembly GCF_009650955.1 of Corvus moneduloides. Lineage (NCBI taxonomy): Eukaryota > Metazoa > Chordata > Aves > Passeriformes > Corvidae > Corvus > Corvus moneduloides. The sequence continues at coordinate 140,802,267 of NC_045476.1, forward strand.
AATTCAAATTCTACCAAATATGAAACACTGACTTTCAAGCAGAGCTAAATGAAGCTTAAGTAATTTAACATGAACCAATGAAAGACAAAAGAATTACTTCACTCGTAGGCAAGGTCACGAGGTTCCTCTTGCTGCTCTTCCACCCACATTTTCTTTCTTTCGTTTGTAGAAAAATATGAACCAGAGAGATGTAATTTTAATCCATTTATTTGCTGACAATGCAACAGAAAGCTCATTCCTCTTTTGGGGAATAAAGTGTTAATGGGATGTTTGCAGGAAATCACAATGAGCTTGGAATCTTTTGAGGAATCAAATCAGAGTTCATACAACAAATATCACATGTATTTTGTTGTTTCTAAACATCAATTGGCCGTATAAAAAGTGTAATAGAAAAATTAAAAATTTGTGATTACAATGACACAGAGCGTGTGCCAACAACTCTGTGGATGGCTTTTTATCTCATTCCCTTAGTGAAAACAGTTAACTAGGCACTGGTGAGATATTCTGTAACTGCGCAACAAAAAGCTGGCACAACTGCCAAGTGTGGCATGCCAGATGTGTGAATACATTCTGGAGAGCAGTATCAGCAGCTCCAACAGAAAGCCATAGCCATTAATCTAGAGACCTCTGGGAGTTCAGGATCGTGCTGTAAAACCTAGACCCTGCCAAGACTGCATCAGATAAAGCCATCAATGCATTGTAAAAAAGACACAAAACCTATTTCATGGGCTGCACTGATCAAGCAATTACAATCATTGACTACATTAAGCAAAGAAACAGCGGGGTGCCCTATAAAATTGACTGCCAACTTGAATAATCAATAGACTCCATGTAGAGTAAATTAAATAACTGAAAAACTATTTGGAAAAGCTGAAGTTAAAAAGCCAATCTGTAATCCCTCATCCATGGAAAAACAATCCTGCATCCAAAGGATTCTTTTTCTTGCTTTCATTGTTGTCTCTGGGAAATACAGCAACAGCAAACTAAGAAATTCTTTAACTCTCTCATTCACCGGTTAATAATTGTTCATTTAACCCAGGCATTCATAATCAATGTATGCATTAGTATCATACCTCCCAACCTGCCAGGCTTCAAACACAGTCCTAAATTGCAGGGCTAATACTCAGAACAAGGGAACCCAGAGAAATTGTATGTACTCCAGGAGGCTTAAAATGATACAGTTTCCCTATTACAAGGCATACTCAATTTGGGCTGGCTTTCCTGATTATTTCCAATGTAAACCATTTATAGCAATAGCCATAATTTTGCAATTGATAGTAGAATAGGTTGGAAATGTTATAACGGAGAATTTTTTTTCAACAGAAGATGCTGATTCATCAGAAACAAAGGTCATGGAAACAGAATGCACTAATTTAAGAGCTTTTTTTGGCTCAGGAGGGCAGTTGACAGAGACCTTCCCCTCCCTCCTCTCTGCAGGTGGAAATAATGTTCTCCCCACCATAGCTGCCACACAAATCAGTGGCTGGAGCCTATGCTGGCCTTACAGCATTTCTCCAGGAGAGAAATCTGAACCCAAGTGCTGAGCAAGGACCACCACCCTGGATTTCCTCCCTTCTGGACCTCAGATGCTTTTCTGAGAAATATTGACAGCTTTTGCATTTTGAATGTAAAGAAATCTAACAGATTCTGTTGTGCTTTGTTTTCCCAAAATTTTTTGAAATTTGGAGGAGTTTTCGGGTTTGCCTAAATGGCTGTAGAGGAGCAGCCTGCAGTGGTGCTGCAGAGCAGTTCCTGTAGGTCTGCAGCCCCCCTGAAAATTGCTGGAGTTGGGTAGGATCTGTCTTTTACTGCCTGCATTGCACTGTCAACGGAGCTAATCCAGGCAACACTTTGGACAAGGACCACTGACTGCAGGGTCATGGGTGTTTGGAGGCTGATACTTCCCCTGTAGCACTGGGACAGCCAGGGACATATTGCAAAAGGACACTCAAGTTACCATGCCCAAACAGGTACCATTCACTTTGTTAGGTCTTCCAGGGCACTTATGCCTGTGCCTTGCCTGTAGGAAGAGGAGCCAGCTATTGGCACCTGAAGACTACCAGTATCTAAGAGTGCTCACTACTTTGTGCCTCATTACCAAGTGGAACACCAGCCTGAGCAAAAGCAGAGTGTCAGATTTTAACTGCTGTCCGAACTGGCCCAAGGACAATTTCACATGTCCACAGGTTTGACTGTATCACCTGAATTTGGTTCAACACTTGGCAAGAAACATATTGCAGATAGGACATACCCCAAAAGAACAGTTCGACAGTATTAGACCATCCCATATGTCATGAAGGAAAGACATCTGTAAAGCCTCAGTTAATGGCAAATATTCTGATTTTATATCTAAGAGAAAAGGAGTACTTTTTAATTATTGCAGCAAAACCAAAAAATGTCCCTTTAAAAAAATTGTGCCTTTCATGCCTATGTGCATTTTCTCAGTTTTCATTCCCTTGTTTTGAAAGAAAAGTCCCTTTTTGCAGTGAAAATATATTCTTTCTTGGAAAAAAATAAAAGCCTTCTGCTTTCATTCTAAAAAACTAGGAAATATCAAAGGCAAAGCTGCAACATATTTTGCTTTTCAGAGAATCTGAAGAAATGTGATTTAGCAGTTTTTCCAGTGGTGCAAATATTTTTTACTCACCTCACACTAACATGTTTTTTTTGTATATGGATAAATTAACACGTAAGCAAGGGTGTTAGGCTCTGTACCTACGGTAATAGCATGAGCTGGGTTCTTCACTGACAAATGTTTTCTTATTTTTTTAGCTAAAACATAATGTAGAATTTAAGATTCTTTCAGTCTGGTCTGCAGATTAATGGAAAACATGAAAAATTGAAATTAACTCTTCACTGCACACAGTTTTTTCACGGAGTTGAAAAAGTACTTTGAGAATTTATTCACTACATAATCAGAATAAATCTTGGAGCTGTCATCATTACTGAAAAATAGGTTTATAAATTAAGGCATCTGGGAAATCTATAGGGCATTAATTCATTATTTGTGGGAGTTTGTACAAGCATTTTTCTTTCTTGGTACACAATAAATAAGTTGACAATAAACAGATTGGGATAATATTACGTTCTTTTTCACCTCCTTAAAAAAACTGGGGACAAACCCTCTGAATATGTGCGTTATAAGTGAACTCACAGTAACTACATATCAAACAAAAAGAAATATGATGAACTAAAAGTGATTATCTGTCACAATAACATTTTCCAACTTGTCTGCTGATTAGATGGTAATGCTGCCCATAAAAGCGAAGGAGGGGGGAAGCATTGCAGAGGACCTGATAAAACATCCTACCGAAACCTATTGTATTTACTACTTATTAGATTCTGAACTCAAATAGATCTTGATTGTTGAGAGCTTGGGTATTTAAAAGCCTTAAGATCATCAATTACATTACTTATAATTTCCACATCTGCCCGTTCCTCAGCAATTCAGAAGGAGAGAGAGATAGCTGTTATAAGAGTCTTTCTGCAACTTGATTACTATGGGTCTGTTACAAGGTGCACTTGAAATGCCTTTAAGGATTTGAACTGAACTGTAATTTGCAGCTTTATGGAGCTCCTATGTGGATCACTTTTTGGTGATAGTGAAAATCAAATGAGTGGAGATGGTCCAAATTACCTGGAAGAAAAGCAAGTTCTTATCCACTCAAAGGAATCCCTACAAGCCTGCCAAAAGCACAATAAATGCACTCTTCTTTCCTGTGCTGTCTGGAAAGTGAATATGTATTTCAAATTAAACAGAAACCCTGATTAGCATGGTTATTATGAAGCTGAACAGCAAGAAGACTATGTTTGCAGAAGCCATTTACAGGCTACAGGGAATGTTACTACCCTATTGTGTCACTCTTCTTAAAATGAATACTTTTTTAACAAAACCTTTGCTTTTTTTCAAAGCACTGACATCCTAATCCTACTTCCCATTAAAATCAATGGAGAACTGCCCATTATCTCTTATGGGAGTTGGATCACACTAATGGAGTGTACTTCTCTCATTCACAAGCATCCAAATCCATGCCGAGGGAAGACAGTACAAGGTGTTCTTACACTGAGATCAACCTGACTCTAGGAACAGAAATATGCTCTTTGGTAATTGTACCAGCTGCTCCTTCATGTGTTGTAGAAAGAGGCAGGCATGTGCAAAGTGAATCAATCAAATAAAGCATGGAAATAGTGTGGAGGCACTCTTAGAGATTGCACAGAAATAAATACATAAAAACATTTCCAGAAATTATTCTTGCAAAGGACAAGTGTAGAATATGCAGCTTCCTTAGTTGCCAGAGTTTCAACATAACTTGCTTCTCACAGCGAGGAAAATGCTCTCACTGCTGCTTCACAGAAGGTCTCTTTAGGGAAGTCCATAAAACTCTAGTTAATATAACTTTTTTGGAATTTACTTTAATTGTTTATAGAAGCTAGTTGTTACTAACTCCTAACGTGACCTTCCGGAAAGAGAGGAGTCTTGTTTTAAAGTTTCCCCCCTGTACCTATCCTTCATTAAAAAGACTCCTGAGGAGTCTAAATGTTGGAGTTAAGGCTCCAAACATCCAGAGGTGGGCAACTTGGAATCAGAAATGGATTTCCCAAGGAAGAAACGATGAAAGAAAGCTAAGGAGAAGGAAGGGCAAAGGAAAGCATTGGCATAAAAGAGGAAGCTATAAAGTCACAAAGACAGAGTACAAAGATGATGAAAGGGGCCATAGCAGGAGAAAGATGACATGGAAAAGCACACATTGCTAAAGTAATAGAAGATACGACCAGGAAGAATAGCAGTTCTTAAGAAACATTTTCACTATCCTTTGATAAATGTAAGCAGGAATGTTGGGGCAAAAATAATGATAACTATCACACTCTATTTTGAATTACTGTTCAAAAATCTACTTTGCAAGACCCTGCAAACAAGTATGCTGATGACATGAAGACTTAGGACTGCCTCGTCCAAGGCACCTGCAGAAATAGGGAAAATGTTAGTTCTGTCTAGGTAGTAGGGCAGATTCTGCTTTCACCTCATTGCATGAGACACATGTATGATTTATGCTGGTGGATATGAAAGGTGAGGCAGGCTTTTCTCCAGGAGAAATGTGACAGTTCACATATCACATGTCTTCTCTTCACAAAACACAGCACTGCTCATCCTGCCCTACATCAGAGATAGGGTCTGTGGTGCAATACATTCTCTGAAAGACTTCCTTGCTGACCTGCAGAACTCCTACCCCTAAATATGTTTTGGTCATAATAATTTAGGGTTTAATTATATTCCCTTACAAGAATACAAGAAGACTGAGCCCTCCAATTTCATATGTTACAAAAAGGCAGCATTTTGTATCTTTCAATGGCATAATTGATGTTGCTTCTTTGGGTCATCTATGTGAGTGTGATGCTCTACCTCCCCACTGATCTGTGTACATATATGGATTAAACAGTTAGTATTAACACCAGGGCAACAACTTAGATCTTCTCAGGCAAAGTGTAGTTAATGGTGAATGCTTTCTACTGGGTACACCATTACTACAGCACTTTTATGGACTTTTCCAAGTCCTACTTATAGATAACTGTATTTATATTCTGCTGCTTTCTGTGCACAGCTCTTGCTACAGATTTAGATATCAACTTTCTGGGAAGCCTAAAAGCATGGAAATGTGTTTCCCTTCTAACTATAGAAATTTTGGGAAGATGGAAAATAACAGCACTGAATTGTACACTGAAGCTAAGTAATACTTTCTCATATAACTTAGAACATTAAAAAACCCCACTATCAAATGCATTTACTAAGTAAATATGAAATGAGTATATTGCCAAAAATACTGTGGATTAGAGGCGAAGCTGTTCTATGCATAAATGGGGCTACTTCATCAAATGGAAGATACCTTAAAATGCTGAAAATGGAAATAATTAATATTTTTCTCTTATAAATAAAAACCGAAATAGATGTAAACAGATACTTAGAATGGGACTTATCTTTCTTCATATCACTCACCTAAACATTAAGACACAAATTTAGGTTAATTGTCTGGGGTATCTTTGTACTTTATAGACAAAAAGGATCCAGGAGAAGCTGGATCATTTTATGCCCAAAACCTATCTCAGATGAATGAAATGAATCACCCTTCAGAGGTTCTTATTCTTTCCATCAACCACAGCAAATACCCTGGACCACACATCTAATTTTCCAATGCCTGCAGTAAGGTGCAGTTCTTGCTGCACAGAAGGGACTTGCATCCCTCAGTCTAGAGAAAAAAAAAAACACTTTGAAATAAGCAGGATCATTCCTATATATAGCTAAGATACTGTGGTTCAGTCTACTCAACATGGGATTAAGGACCTATAATAAATATGGCCTATAATGTACAGATCCATGCAGAATGAGACATTCCAATAGCCCACAACTATTCTAAATATACCCCTTCTGAAATATTTGTGGGAGAACATTTTGAAGAACATAATTTTAAACTTTAAGGTTTGTCATCCCACTCTAAGAGGAAACACCACACTAAAATTTTCTTTTAACTTTTGGATGCCTATATTGGTGTGTTAGATCTCAGATTTTCATCTAGTGTGATTTTTGTTGTGAGTCTAAAATGTATGGTGGGTTGTTTTCCTGAAATTTTTCGTGAACTCATGTCTTCTCAGATTCTTTATTATTTACACAAAATTTTTATCAGTTCTGCCTATTCTTGCATATTTTATGTCATTTGTTGTTATGATTCCTCAACAATGAGGACAAAACCTTCTCAGTCACTCAGTTTACATATTATAAATCCTTTTCTACTGAAAAAAATATGTATATATATACAGACCATAGGATTTCCTTAAATTAACTCTGATTGGAAAGAAAATACATCTTCTGAACAAGTATAACAAATTTATTGCAAGTCCACAAATTCCTTATCACTCTTGCAACAGCACTGCAAGAAAAGGTTTCTGAGAAAGTGATTGAAACAGGTCTCAACAATAAAATAAAATCATGTTTACACAAGGAAATATAAAAGACTTCAAACAGTATGTGTAACTGTATGCTGAAAATGCTCTCCTAGATAATGCAAAATTATAACAGCAGATATAAATATCCATGGCAGACAAACCTTTGCTAATGTTATGGCAATAGGAAAATTAATTGCTGAATTAAAAATAAACAATATTCACGTAACCTAGAAGGCAATAACCAGCAGGAAAGTGTGTGATACAGTGCACAAGGAACTGTCCAAATGAATATTAAGGAAAGGTGGAAAGCTGTTTTTTGGAGCTAGGCGCTGGATAGATGGATGTCAGCATGGACTGTTATGGAATCAGTACATTTTGTCATATTTTCTATCTGCCATGCTGATCAAATAATTAATCTGTCTGATGAATCTGGTCTAAATCGTTTCAGTGAATAAAAGAAAGAGAGTTAGTCAGGGATCCTGGGGGTAAGTTGGCACAATAGATTTTGAATCAATTCACATTCATGCCCAGGTAAATGCCTGAAGATAGATTAACACAATAGTCATAACGGGAAGTGACATAGACATAGATATAGCCTAGAAGAAAGAAACAAATAACATAAATAAAATAAACCCCCTTTTTTTTCATTCAGTCTCTTCAGCCTCCTTTTCAACTAGCTGCACAATAGAGTCATTATCACACTCCATGTATGACCAAAGGGTGTTTTTTAAGCCTATCATTGCTTGAAAAACTTTGTTTGGAATCCATGGCTTATGTAAAGATATCAGTTTCTTGGCCTCCAAATCTCTTGAGTAACAGTTTCTGAGAGATGCTGAGAAAACTCCCTCAGACCAAATCACAGCAGATGCCATGCCCACCCCCTCTGAACCTGAACCACAGCATCTAGAATTCAGGAATGTGCCACAGTTATATGTTCAAACACCATTCATCCTAAAAGGGGAGTACATTTTGCAAAGGAGAAGACGCCAAAATATCTGAATCTTTGTCAAAACTTTGGAAAAAAGTTGTTATATATCCACCTCTATGCAGAGCTCAGATTCAGATAAGATCTAAGATCATATTTCTGAGTAAATAACTGAGGATGCAAATATGTTCAAGGAAATAACAAGGCACGGTGCCATCCTAGTAACTATGAAATTGCCACTGGAAGCTACTATTTCATAGCTGTTCCCACCATCACAAAAACCAATATGAAGAGGGAAAAGTAAGTCAATTTGCAGAAAGCTTTGTGTATTATTTTGCTGAGTAAGAGAAACAGCAGATCTGTTTCTGTTTGGGGAAGTCAGCTACACTGCATGAGCACGCACCCCTCTGTCACCAGCCTCGGGGGTCACAGTTCTAATAGGACTAAGCCACAGACCTCATAAAATCAAATGTAAACAATTTCTTTCAGTACCATCTAAATCTTATGTTGAGATCAAGTAGCCAAATTAAGTATTCAGCGAGGTCTTGTGGTCAAAATATTAATTGAAATTTCAAGGATATTGTTTTTAAAAAAAGGAAGAGAAAATAGAGGACAAGACACTTATACAGCAATGTTCAAAAGCATATCAATGTAAAGCAACATTAAAGAAGAATTTTTAATTGATAGGCACATAATCTCAGTGCTCTGAAGGAAATCAGTGCACCCAGCATGAAACATATGAGTTTTACAAACATAATTTCAATTTTTTTTATTACCTACGAGCATTAGGATGTACTTCCTTGACTCTATAATAATTGCTTGCAGTTAATTACAAGTGAAACAGAAGTGCTGGTAATATTAGACTTGCACCCTGCATAAAGCTAGAAATTACTGCTATTACTCTTATTTGCTAAGAATATTGGGTCATAGATGCTAATTAGCAGTTCACAGCCCCCTACAGGAAAAAACTCATTATTATGAAAATCTGTCTTGGTAGCCAAAGCCACCACTCATGTCACTGTGAACATTTTTGTCAGAGCAATTATAGGTATGACAAAACTTAAGATTTACTTTTGTATCAAGAAAATTATGAAGGTTAAAAATACAACATGCTAATCTAAAAATTGCTTGCCACATCAAGAAAAGTATTTCTGAACTATTTTTTCCTAGTAAAATCTGACTGTATATTGGGCAGAATAACAGCAAATTTTTCTTGAGTATGTACACAAACATAATTTTTTTCAAATGTATGTAAAAAGCAAGAAAAGCCTCTCCATTGCCAAGTAAAAAACAAGGTAAAATGAGACACAAGCAGCTAATGGAAATGAATTTTGCAAGGTCATACACCTAGAGCAGAGAACATGTTTTATTAATCATCAGTAATTTGGGGGGAACATTCCATTTTTCTGTAAGCAAGCACGTGATTCAGGGGAGAAAAAAAAAAAAAAAGCCTTGTTTACCCAAGTTTTCTGCAGAGTTCATTTGAAAAATAGAAGCAGAGAACATTGCTTTTGGGTGATTTATTAAACCTCTCTTTTCACAGCACACAAACCCAACTTTGAATGCTTGAGGGGAAGGTGAGTAAAAGAGCAGCTAATTGTAGTGCCAGGCTGAATTCTGCTTGTTTACTGGAAAGGAGAAATGGAAATGCCACACTGGGATGAAGCAGTGGTTTAGGAGTGGTTCTAAGTCACATAAGGGTGAGGGGGCTGTCATCGCTTCTCATTTCAGCCGTCTAAAACCAGGTAGTCAGCACAAAATGCCTGGACTCCCCATGCTGGCTAAAACAGAAAGAGGTAAAACCAGCCCAGAGCAACCCCTCTGATGGCTACAGAGTGACCCTAAAGCATGAGCACAGGTGAGAAGTTAAGCTTTCCAGAGCTGCACGTGGCAATAAACCAATCTCAACTGTAAACAGCCTAAAAATACAAATCCATCCAAAGTTAGATACACTCAGCTAATTATTGCTACAATGAGTAGAGCAAAATGATGAAGGAAAAGTGGGAATTTGAATCCCACATAAATGCTGTTTTAAGAGGAAGAGGAGGACCACATGAATTGTGCTGTGTTTTAAGGAAAAAGTGTTTCTCAGAATCATAGTTTACCTTGTCTACATTAGGCTGGATTTTGCTTTCAGCATCACTATCTGGATTTCCATCAGTGTAAAGGAGAATGGGACTTGACTACTAATGCAACTACACTGCTCACTTAGTAAGGAAAATGAGTTTTCCTTTCACCCGAGGGGATTACATTAGTTAAAATTAAACAGAACAACGCATTATTTGAAGACCTCTAACAGCACCTAGAAAGAGAAAAAAAATTCCTGTCTTAGAACTGAGAAATGAAGTTCTCTGTGTAGAGAATTTACTATCCATATATGTTGGCTCCTTGCTAATCCTGTGAAACTCTGGTATGAAACCTGGAATTATAAATAAAAGCAACAAAATTCCATCTCTCCCAAATATTGCAGGCCTTGTTTCAAAAATGGGAGACCTGTGTGAGCAAACAGAGATGGGACTTGATGTGCTAGGAATGCATAAAAGAGTATACAAGGACTGCATTATAAAGAGTTATAAATATTTTTTCAGAGATTTAAGTAAATGTAACTACCCTATGGCAAGTCTCTTGCCCTGGTCACCTGAAGCTGTGATGCTACACACGCTGTTCTACCAGTGTACTTTGGCTACAACCTTATGGACACACACTTGAGGCTATCACTTAGATAATGAGCGTGACAGTGAATTAACAAGATGAATCGAGAGGTGCAGTTTAGCAGGTTTCTGGGAAACAATTGAGCTCTAGAGACAAGTGGATTTTTTACATTGCTGCGTCGTAGAGGACCAGTCCTGTAATCTTCCCTTATGCAACTAGCCTTCATTTGGCTGAGGAGGAAATTTACAAAATTAGGTCCTAAATTATTACTAGCAGTGGGGCTTTTCTCTGACAGCCAAGGTGAAATGTCACTCTAACCTAGGCAATGCAAAACCAAGGTATAACTATAACCAGCAGTCACAACATAGAGTGTGTGTTGGTGTGCGGATCACAGTGTCCCAAAAGGAGAAGGCAGTGGAAATCCTGTGTATATTCAGTCATCTTTTGCAAAGCCAAGCTTTTTCAGGAATGATTTGGGCAGATTCAAGGTTGGGCTGGTTGCTAGCACTCCGTGGAGAGTTTGGGGGAGATCATCAGCGGCCCACCCCTGCTATCCATGTAGACACAGACCGTGTACTGAGAAGCACAGCTCTGCACATGCCATTGTCGTGCTCCAGGGAAGGAGTATGACTGTAACTCCTCACTGTGTTTACAGCACACCATTCTTTGTTCTTCACATCCAGATAATACCCTGGGTTGGCCAGCTGAAGTGGGTGATGTTAGGAAAGTGTCTATTCTTTCCCACAAGCCACCAGTGTCACAGCTTGATTCCAGAAACATGAACATTTATGTTTCTATATTAAAATGGGAAAAATTACACTATTTAATATTGTATTTTAACAAAGTATAAACTAACAGTGCATGATATGACACTGTGACACAGGTAGAAACTAAATATTGTCCAAAAATCTGTAACAAAATCCAGCCTGATATGAATTGTTATTACTACAATAACAATCAAATCAGAATTACTTTCAGACCTCTGGGCTAGGCCTCCTGTATATTATTCGAAGCATCTCTCTGCTGAATCCTTGAAGACATTCACCTAAGAATCAGTACTGCTCATTGTAAAGTAGAGCTATTAACATGTTTCTTGCTTTCACCTGTAGATCTCTTTATAAAGATATGTACATGTCATTATCACCTTTTTATAAATCCCATAGCTAAAATCAAATTACATTAGTATGCATGAGAATGTTTCTCGCCTAGTGCATGCAATATGGTTCTAATACATTGGAGACTGGAGCTCTGCTGATTTACCTCCCCCAAATTTCTTACAGATTCATCAATATTAGAGTTCTTAACCCAAGTTAATTGATTTTCATGTAATTCATGCTAGGTAAAAAATCTGTGAAGACTGGTGTAGGTACTTCACAAGTGCTTGTTGCTCCATGAATTCATGTTGTATTTCTATGTATTTATCTCAGAGCTTCCCTTTTTTCTCAGATACACAGAACAGGTCACAGTAGAGAGTGTATGGATTTTCAGAGCTGAAGAATTTTGAAGGTCATCTGGAGAGAAGAAAATAAGGAGTTTTTCTTCATTATTTCTGCATATTTGTGGTCATGACTATGACGGATACATATGAAAGCCTTGAAATTTTTCTGAGGCCAAAACACATCCCTAACAAATCAAAGGAATGGTGCTTTTTTGCCAGTTTTAAAGCAGTTTAATGTTAATAATCCACGTCTTCTCTACCCTAGAGGACAGCATGTGATCTGCAGAACTAGTCAGATAGTTACGTCCCAAGAGAATGAAGATATCTGAGCAACTCAGAAACCAGATGTTTTTAGCTATATTCTCTATATTCTTTACTTTTCTTAACACTCATTTAACTCCAGTAACAAATGAATACTGAAGAGAAATGATATCTTTGTTAAAGATTCGATATCCCTCGAGAGATCCAAATAAGCATCTGAAATTCCCCAAGAAAGTTCTTCCACAAACAAAAGGTTACACATTTTAGTGGATATCTCTAGGTGAAGGCTATTTTCCTGCCATGCACTGACAATAAGAGCAAATTGAAGGTTTTCAGAGTTTCAGGGGTTTGATTGATGCATTCATTAATTCACTTTTCAAACTGAGGAAGAATCAAGTTTTAAATATTTTATTAATCATTTGCATTTTTCCTAATGTCGTTTTTCTATTGTTACTTTGTCTGATTGACTGGTACTGATGGTTTGAGATACCAAAGTCCTTTTTCATCCTGGTTACAAATGAGGTTTGAGTGTTCACACAGTTAGGATGAATTTCTTCCTGCTTGTAAATTTTGAACTGTTTGGCCATTTTCAACCAAATTGGATGGAGCTGTGTTTCAAACAAGTCGTTTTACAACAGCTTCCAGAAAACTAGGTGGCCAGGTAGGAAAGAGACACCCTATTTATTGCCCACGGCAGGAGAGGCTGCAGGATGAGCTCTTCCTTTTTGACAGAGAGAATTCACACACAGTTCACACAGAAAACACAGACAAGGATTTGCCAAAAGCAACACTTGATTAAACAACAGAGACAAGTCTGAGGGATGCACACCGGCAGGAAACCAAGCCCTTCTAGCTCTGACACACATCAACCTGTTTTGGGAAAGAAATTCCCACATTACTTGGGTAATGACATACCAGTTTATATGCTCATCACTGACACAGCTAAGGCTTATTTAAAAGCTACTTCTCAGATAACAGTCATGTAGTTCCCGCCTTAGACTTCCCACCCAGGAACTCTGTCCAGGATGAAAGAATATCAGCTGGTGTTTGCCCAGAGTGTGAATTCCCACGTGGTAACCCATGCCTATGGGTGAAGATTCCACTGAGACCTGTAATAATGCCAGCCAAGTACCATCACCTCTGCCACAGCTGGGGGTTTATTTTGCAGTTAGGGTCTCACATGGGCTCTCCTGTAGCCTGATGAGGGTCTTCAGGTTAGCATATCATTATGGTAACCTGGCAGTTCCCCTTCCAATCTCACCTGATGCATGCTCTAACATTAGGTACAAAGCAGACAGAAAATTCATTTGCTCCCCAGGAAAGGCCCAGCTTTGATACATCCATGGAAAAACTTACTCCTGCTGCCTGTGTCTATAGAGAGGACCATGTCTGCCTCATTCAACCACTGAAAAGCAGTAAAAGCACAGATCCTCACTTTCCAAACATTTCTTTTTTTTCCTCACAGAAATTGCCTTGACATCCAGATGGATGAAGAATGCTTGTGTGCAGGTAGCTGCAGGAAAGGCACCCAGAAGGAGAGATCACTGCCCAAGAATGGTGCAGGTGATGAGTTTGAGCAAAGGAACAGAAGTAAAGGGGTGATGATAATCAGGAATATTGGAGCAACATCAATACCTACAGGAATCAGAGCCCTGATGTTCGGGGAGTGGTACGAACTTACAGGAGGAATAATCTCCACCCTCGCTCATCTTCATTTAAATGCAAAAGATAATATTTAGGTAATAGTCATGACAACCTCCTGTTCTGCACCAATTAATTGACTCTTTTAACTGGGTGGCCTAGGAATGCTTGGCATTTGACTGGAACATCTTCAAGGCTAGACCCAGAAATTCTCAACTGGGGACATTCTGGAGGGGACTCCCCTCAGACCACTCAGCATACATTTTCTCCCATTTTCAGAGCAAGTGGCTTGGAGGAGGTCCTGTCCTTATGCTGGCCCCTGAACATCTTACTAAGTCTCAGGAGTAGGAGATGTCAGTAAAAATCACCTATTTTCCAGGCCACAGGCTCTGACTGAGAGAAATGTTTCAACGTGTGTTTTCAGTAAAACAGAGCAAGCCTATGTACAGTGATATCTTGCCCTGCATGGCAGGAGTGAAGTCCAGCTGTGGTGGATCTCTGTGAGGGATGAAATATGTTTCCTAAATATAACTTCTTTTTCTTGACTAAAAGCTGAGACCTGAGAGGAGGAGGAGAGGGGAAATGGGAAGAGGAGCTATTGGCTCTCCCTTTGAAGATGTTAATAAAATCATGTTTTGATGCTGAATTTTGAAATAAGAGGATTCCTTTTGTAATTCTAAAAATGTGCCATTAAAATGCCACCACTATTTATTGTACAGCATTAACATAGACTTTACATCTCCTATTTCACAACTGAAAATATAATTATTTTATTATCCACCACTCTCTCAATGCTGTTATGCTGAAATTGAAATCTATGACTGTCTTCTACCAGCTTAAGCCCACATGCTTCACTTTCTTAAGGATCATGGAAAAAAATAAAGGCACTAGTGTAAAATACTTTATCAGATGCTGACCTGCTGGCAGGAAGTCAGAACCATCTTGTGGGAAAATTAATAACTCCTACCTCTCAGTCTCATTTTTCCTGATGCTGTCCTACCTCCATGCTCTTGCTACACTGTTATTTCATGCAGGACTTGCAGAGGATATCAGGCGTCCATTGCATTTTTTCCCTTATGTTTTTACAGATACATGTATACACATACATACATAAACCCTCAAATCTAATAATTAGTTCTCCTTATGGCAGCTTGAGCACTTGTTCCAACTCAGTCTACTGAAATCATTAAAAAAGTCTCTCTGCCAAGTGAAGCCGTGTTTAGTGAAAAACTTTTCCTAATATATCTAAACCAAAACATACACAGAAAGTACTTCAGCCTGAATGAAGTCTCCAAACACTAAAAGAGAAGAATCATCCAGAAGAAAACAAGTCCTGGATTCTTTTTTTCACCACAATATATCATTTTTCTCCTTGGTGTATGAAAGTCTCATCAGAGACTCAAATCAGATTTATAGGTTTCCCACAACTGTATAAGCAAGTGAGCAGCACTGAAGCAGACTCTGTCTAGCTCAGGACAGCAATAACATTGCTATTCCTCTACAACTGTAGAAGGATAGAGCTTAGTATAAAGTCATTATCAGACACACATTACAAATTCAATGTGTTGCACATAAAATATGTATGATTTCTTCCTACTGTATATCATGTATCAAAATAGAATGTGTTTCTGAAGCACAAATGAATTTAAAATGAAATATTTTATTGAAAAAACACACACTTTTCCTGATATAGGTAAGTGGAATTTAAAATTGAAAATGTTTCACAACCATCCATTAAAGCACACTTTGAAACATTCTTAGAATCCAGATTTCCTGCCAGGGAAATGAAGTAGAGTTAAATATCGCAAGCAGGAAGCTTGCCTGATAGACACTATCTGCCAGTAGAATTTTTTATGACATGAAAAGATGATACTTTGCAAGGTAAACACTCACAACCTCCAGTCTCGAAGAGAGCAGATAGTCTGTAAAAACTTGAAAGTTGGTTGTTTTTTTTTTTAATGGAAGTACAATTCTGTAAGAGAGAGAATGATGGGAAGTGAAAAGGACACAAACTTGGAAAAGTTTGATCAGTATTTTGCGATTGTGAGGGGGTTTTTGCTTGTTTTTATTAAAATTAAACTTTTTGGAGGGCTGATGTGTTTTTGTTTTGCTTCCCCCTCTGGCAGAGTCTGGGGGTGGGGAGAGCAGTCATTCATGCCATGTGCAGGATTAGTGGATACCCATCTCATGCTACACTATCAGGGCAGAAATCGTACTGGAAGTTGGGCTGCAGGGAGCTGACAGAGCCATGAGTGAGCACAGGTAATGCCTTAGCTGCTGTATTTTATCCTGAGGGCTGCACTGGCACTCATTCTAAACAGATACAAGTGCTGTAAAGGGAGATCTGTGCCTCTTGTAAAGTCAGAATCCAAAATCTAAGCCAGAGAAGACAGAGAAGTTGCCCTAGGAAAATCCTTATCCCAAAAGCAAGTGCAAATATGGTCTGAAACATATTTCTTTTCATCTGCAGT
This sequence comes from Corvus moneduloides, assembly GCF_009650955.1. Taxonomy (NCBI): domain Eukaryota; kingdom Metazoa; phylum Chordata; class Aves; order Passeriformes; family Corvidae; genus Corvus; species Corvus moneduloides. The sequence continues at coordinate 140,818,591 of NC_045476.1, forward strand.
GAAAAGAAAAGAATCAGAAAATAGTCAGAGACAAGTAGAAACAGGAATAATTGAAGTGGCCACAAGTGAATGGCAGAAACCAGGAATAGAAAAGTCCATTTTCTCATACCTCCCTTCCAGTCATTGAATCATAGAGTATCTCAAGTGGGAAGGGACCCACGAGGATCATCCCTACTTCTCACAGGATTACCTAAAACTAAAACATATGGATAAGAGCATCATCTGATGCTCTTTGAACTCTGGAAAAAAAGCTGAACCATGCCTTATATCAGATATTTCTACTGAGTTCTTCCAAAAGTGAAATGTTTACCACAGTAATCCCGCAACTCTGTTCTCCTGGTCCACAGTGCAGGTGTATTTCTGGGGTTACCTGACAGTCTGAGTCCCCCCTCAGTGCTGTCTCAGATGGGTAAGAACACAGCCACTTGCCTGCCCCTTCTTGGAGTGAAGTCCTTGATGATGGAGCCATAACTCAAGCACATTTGTCCTCTATCAGTTTGGGAAAGCCTTTGAGTATCATATTTTGTGAAACACATCAGTCAACTTACCAGGATTTGTGTGTCTGCCTAAGGAAGAGTGCTGCCTAAGTGCAGAGAAAGTTAATTATGTACAGAATAATTAATAGCAATTTACTTAGTGCATCTATATACTTACTTGCATCTGAAGTGCTCCCATTGGTTTGAGAGTGCCAGCTTTAACCAGTGCTTTTCCTTTCCTGGGCTGTCAATCCAGGGAAGATTTTGCAGATGGGAATTTTCTCAGATGAAAAACATGGCCACTGAGCAGTATTTGCCTACATTGACTTGGAGGTGAAGATTTGTGAGTCAATTGTGTTTTAATAATAAACACATAGGTTTATGTTGCTTGACAGAAGTCAGACAGGCTCTGCATTGCAGGGAGCCCAGCAGTGTTTGCTCAGCCAAATGCTGAGCAAAAGTCTTCCTTGGTAAAAGTAGGAAAACCCACACTTGCCTTGCCATCTCCAGTTCAAAAGTTAACAGTTGACGTTTCTGAACACTTTGTAACCAACACTCCAAAATGTACTCAGGAAATCTCAGATTGCCATTGTTCAGGGCCTTTGCAGGATATATCAAACCCCTCAGTATGGCTATAACTCAGAAAGAACCTAAGTTATAGCATGGATCTGAGGCCAGGCAAGAGCACAGCTCTCACAAGGGGCAACAATCCTATCATTTTGTCATGAAGACTGGGACACATAGCTGAAAAAAGCCAAGATAAAAATGTGAGTAAACTTTTTCCATGAGAAGGGACTTGCCTGATGCTGGAAATATATTTGAAGGGAGAAGTGAATGTACACCTATTTACAGTGCTGGCTGCTTGATTTTCTCTGCAGATCCACCTTAAAATGCATTTTTTTTTTTATTCCCTTAAAGCTGCACATCCCAGCTGGCATGTCCCAGTCCTATAAATGTCTCAATATAATACTCCATCATTGTCTGATGTATGGGCTTCCATTTGGTGCACCATGTCCAAAGAATATTTCTTCATGCTTGAATGACTCATGTATGAGGAGATTAATCTCTCTGGGGGAGAAATTGGTGTCTCTCTGTGTTGGGTTGACCCTGAGTTGATGGACAGTCTTTAAGACCAATTACGCTTCTCACAATTTACATATTTAAACGACACAGAAAGGCGGGACTTCCTTTTTTGGTCGGAGCTCGCCTGCTGGAAGGTGGGGGGGCTCCGAGCCTCCCGGCCCCGCTGGGCCGGGCCGGGGCCACTGCCCCTTTCCCCCTTTCTCAGCACCACGGCACGGACCCTGGGTCGCTGGGGGGGACTGTCCCAGAGCCGCAGGCAGCTAAAACCAGCCATGGACTGCTCACAGCTAAACCCATCCAGCGCAGCTTCTGGGGACAGGCGGGTCCCTCTCCTCTCCATGCGGAGCCGGCGGAGCCAGCGGGAGCCGGCAGAGCCTCCTGTCTGCAGCCAGCACACTTCGTGCTGAACTGAAGAGGACACCGTGCAGCCAGCAGCACAGAGGGAGCGAGGCTTTCCCCACCGTCAAGCCCAAACAAGAACACCCTTCAACATGGCGGTTTCAGAGTCAGAGAAAGAGAAGTGAGTCACGTGGGACGGAGCTGGAAATGGCGACGGGAGAGAAGAGGGCGGTGCCGCAATTCTGGCGCGCAGCTTAAAAGAAACCTTCTTGCATGCCGTGGTAAGAAACCGTAATACCACAAACTGTTTGTCTCTTTAATCCAATGAAAGAACATGGGGGGATGGAGTATCCTCGTGTGCCTATGAAGTTTGTGAAGAGTGCCTATGCCAGGCTATATAGAAGTAGTGAGAGGCTGTTAGAGACTTGTGGCGAAGAAAAGCCTCTGTGTGCAGGCCAAAAGAACTTATCCTTAAAAAGATGAATAACCCCATGTGATGGCCCATGTTTTGTAGTATGAAAGAACTGTGAAATTCTTCATGAGAGAGATGTTCTACACACAGCAGACTGTTTGTTTCCGGGCGGGTGTGCTGTTGGTGGCAGTTTGGGAACCACGTGCAACTGAAGGAAAACCTTTTCTTCCTTAAGCATAAGAGAAAGACTTTTCAAGAACTGCAACACTGACTAACATCCCATGTTCTGTTATCCCTTGTGTGAGCTGGATAAAAGGAGAGAAGTGCTGGAAAGGGGGGGGGGGGGGGGGGATTTAATTTAATTTTGTTTTGTTGTTTTCTCTTTACTTTTAATTCTGTTAGTAATAAAGCTCTTTCATTGTACTGCAACTGTTTAAGGTTTGTGCCTGCTTTGCTTTTCTCCTAATTCTTATCTCACAGAAGGAAAATAAGTAAATAATGGATATTTTGAATCAAAACCACTACATTTAATTGGTGTTTCTGCCTGGTTTCGAACTCAACCCGCTACATCAATGGTGGAGAATGCGGGCAATTAATGAGCGCTGTGAGATGAAGATTAATTAGGAGAAAATAATAAGCAGAGCAAGTAGAAAGTTATAACATTAAGTAGAATAATAGAAGAAATTTGCTTTGTAGTAGTGGTAAAAATTCTAGGGGTGGAGGTTTATGGAATTTGTTTTCTTTTAGCTCTGGTTTTGCTATTTTAAGTAACTTTTGGATATGTAAATTTTAAGAAGCGAGGGGTGGAATGTGTTGGGTTGACCCTGAGTTGATGGACAGTCTTTAAGACCAATTACGCTTCTCACAATTTACATATTTAAACGACACAGAAAGGCGGGACTTCCTTTTTTGGTCGGAGCTCGCCTGCTGGAAGGTGGGGGGGCTCCGAGCCTCCCGGCCCCGCTGGGCCGGGCCGGGGCCACTGCCCCTTTCCCCCTTTCTCAGCACCACGGCACGGACCCTGGGTCGCTGGGGGGGACTGTCCCAGAGCCGCAGGCAGCTAAAACCAGCCATGGACTGCTCACAGCTAAACCCATCCAGCGCAGCTTCTGGGGACAGGCGGGTCCCTCTCCTCTCCATGCGGAGCCGGCGGAGCCAGCGGGAGCCGGCAGAGCCTCCTGTCTGCAGCCAGCACACTTCGTGCTGAACTGAAGAGGACACCGTGCAGCCAGCAGCACAGAGGGAGCGAGGCTTTCCCCACCGTCAAGCCCAAACAAGAACACCCTTCAACATGGCGGTTTCAGAGTCAGAGAAAGAGAAGTGAGTCACGTGGGACGGAGCTGGAAATGGCAACGGGAGAGAAGAGGGCGGTGCCGCAATTCTGGCGCGCAGCTTAAAAGAAACCTTCTTGCATGCCGTGGTAAGAAACCGTAATACCACAAACTGTTTGTCTCTTTAATCCAATGAAAGAACATGGGGGGATGGAGTATCCTCGTGTGCCTATGAAGTTTGTGAAGAGTGCCTATGCCAGGCTATATAGAAGTAGTGAGAGGCTGTTAGAGACTTGTGGCGAAGAAAAGCCTCTGTGTGCAGGCCAAAAGAACTTATCCTTAAAAAGATGAATAACCCCATGTGATGGCCCATGTTTTGTAGTATGAAAGAACTGTGAAATTCTTCATGAGAGAGATGTTCTACACACAGCAGACTGTTTGTTTCCGGGCGGGTGTGCTGTTGGTGGCAGTTTGGGAACCACGTGCAACTGAAGGAAAACCTTTTCTTCCTTAAGCATAAGAGAAAGACTTTTCAAGAACTGCAACACTGACTAACATCCCATGTTCTGTTATCCCTTGTGTGAGCTGGATAAAAGGAGAGAAGTGCTGGAAAGGGGGGGGGGGGGGGGGATTTACTTTAATTTTGTTTTGTTGTTTTCTCTTTACTTTTAATTCTGTTAGTAATAAAGCTCTTTCATTGTACTGCAACTGTTTAAGGTTTGTGCCTGCTTTGCTTTTCTCCTAATTCTTATCTCACAGAAGGAAAATAAGTAAATAATGGATATTTTGAATCAAAACCACTACATTTAATTGGTGTTTCTGCCTGGTTTCGAACTCAACCCGCTACACTCTCCTATGGAAGCAAGTTGCTATGTGCACATTAGCTGCTGATCTCACTCGTGTTCTTAATATTCAGGGTACAGCTTCTATCTGCCATAAAAACCCTTTTGTCTTTCCACAACTTGATGTCCTTTTCCAGCTATGCTTGCGAAACAAAAGGGAAATCTTAAAATTAACCATTAAAGTAGTACAGTGGAATAACACGCTATTAATTTTTAACTTGTAATTCTGTTTGCCGTTCATTCTAGGTGCCAGGTAGTCTTAGTCACACTTTTCTTTAGCCTGTAGCTCTTCATAAAAGGATTCAAATAGCTGGCTTTATTAAGTGAAGAGGGCATCCGTTTTGATTCTCCGCAGATTCTCAAAGAGACAAGGTTTAAGCCCATACCATTTTGATTGCTGGCAAGAAAATATTTAACAGGCAGCTTCTGTCTTTGAGAGGAATGAAAGCACAGCATGCACGTATCACTCGATGTACATTATCACTTTCTTGTTGGCTAAGAACTAAACTTTGTGTTCCAAATGTTTTCATCAATATGAAAACTTCTTGTGAGCTTTCTTATTCCTTGTTTTTTTCAAACTCCACTTTTGCATCCGGTGAGCAACAGTAGAAAGCAATAAATACATTAGCACTATAAGTAAATTTGCAGATGCATTGATTCATACTGTAAACTGCAACTTGAAAGATCAAGAAAAGTGTCTCCCCACAAAGGAGACCTTATCCAAGCAATTACATTTATAGTCAGAGACTTAGTTTTATTCAGCTCTGTCTTTTATTGAAACATATCAAAAACCTGAGGCTGTCATAGCCAGTGCCAGTAAGCAATCTAGAGCTATTAATTAGTACACCCATGTTTTTGCCACAACAAACATTTTAATTTGTCCTCTAAACAGTGTTCACCCTTTACTCCTGTTTTATTTTTGTCTGTGTGATATACATTACACATGAGAGAGTCCTACGTCCATATGTCCACAAACTGCAGTGGACATATGGCAGAAAACAGCAAAGCGGTCTTTTACATTTTGCATACTATTATCATGGAGGCATTACAGCATCCCTTTATGTCATGTTGCTATTTAGTCAAGTTTGTGTCATGTATCTGAACCTTCTCAGCTGGCTTGATTTATTCTAATTGTAGGCATCAGGTTAGTCTATTTGTAACAAGCCGTGTGCGGAAATTGCCCCAGTAATGACTCCTGTAACAAATGTAATTTATTTTGTTGATTACAAAGAAATTTTGGTTATACTTGAAGAAGAGAACAATAAAATGTTTTCTTTTTAGACATTTATTGAACACTATTTGTCATTAGTTCTCTACCTAATGAAAGGATATATATATATATGACCGAAAGTTTGCCAAAGACAATGGAAAAAACAGCCCACAGGAAGGATTTATGTTTTATTTTGAATTCTAGAAAGTGGGGTAATCTAACGAAAAATCTATTGAAAAAAATGATGTCTATTAAAAAAGGTTGGTTTGAAATGTCCAGCCTTTGAAATACAAACTGCAGGCACTTCATATAAACAAGGTGTATTGTAAGAGGGGATTCATGAAGGTGCCCACTTTCAGGCATACAGATAAAAAAAAAAAAGGCTCATGGAGAATGAATTCTTGCCAGCCAGCTCAAAACAGACAGCATTGTTTGGAATAACATGAAGAGATGCTGACAGGCCAAGCTCAGAAGAGATACCTGTATGAGCATGTGACTTATTGGATGTATATGCACAGAACCTCCTGTCCAGCCTCTATGGTCTCACCCTAAACATTTTCCATGCTTTTTTTTCACATTCTTTTTCTCAAAATATTCTAAGAAAAAGTGATAAAGAAGTAAACCAGAAGAAGAGATTATAACTGCACTGGACACATCTTCTAATGAGATAAGCTCTAAGAGCTCGCCTCAGACCAGCTGTCTAAAGGTATGGTCCACCCACTCCAGTCCACTGGATGGGTTCTCTTTCATGCACTTTGCAAGATCTATTCCATTTTAAGGAATCTGCTGGAGGTGTCTGTGTCTCTCCGGAGGTGTCTGTGTCTCTCCAGCATCCATGGAAAGAGTTTAAGTAGGAGACAGATGCCTAACACTGTCATTTTACTTGGCTGATAATAGGCAAGAGTAACTACATTCTCAGGTTGAAGATTCCTCCAGACAGAAAATATGCTGCAGAAGAAAATGGAGCCTCTCATTTGCTGTGAAGCTTTACATGAGTCCTTTTATCTAATGGACCATAGGCCATACTGTCTTTCCATCCCTCTGAAATAGGTGGTTCTCTGTGGGGTGTTCTGCACACAGCTGATTACAGATTCCATGTTGCTGCACAATATACTGGCTGCCAGCATTTCCCAGAGCCAGCACCAGCTGATAGTGCTCAGGGTTCATTGTACCATGAGCTGGTTCTCCCACTCTCTGCCTGACATCATTTGTGCAGTACAAAATTGAGCATGGTGAGAGAAAGGCAGCAGATCCTTTGAGCACAAATAAACAAAGATAGGTATAAAGTCTGCTCCTGTCAGTCTAAACCAGCTTCTTCTGACATCATGGTAGAGATCTAACAGATGCTGGCAAGAGCAGACCCTTCTCTTGGTATTTGAATGATTACTGTCAGATGCAAAAAGACATCTGCAGTCTCATAAATAGTAAAGCAATATATGGGCTCAAACAGCACAAATAATTTCTCTGTGAAGACTTATACACACCCAATTGGGGGATGAAAAGCCAAAGGTTAAAACTCTTCTTCAGTTGTCCTGAGCAAAGCTAAGTCATTCTGCTGTTTCTGGTGCTGGGAGAAGTCACAGTAGCATCACCACACACCTCCTTTCCAAGGTGGCACAGGGGAGAAAGGTCTGAGAGCCTTAATAGTGCTAGAGCCCTGTGCAGACAGACAGACTGACGACAGCTGTGTGCCTCCCACATTGCGGCTACCTACTTGTAGACGGTATAACCAATCTGGTTTCCTCAGGCTAAGCAATAAAGGTTCTGAATATAAAGGTTAAGTAATAAATACAAAGCAGAGGGAAACTATTCCCTCAATTCTTGAATAAAACATTCCAAGAAAGTGCAGTGCTAATGGATTTGAAGAAATAAGCACAAAGTAGCAATGTAGCACCATGAGTCCTCAAGTGCACAGAACATCATGCACATTGACTGGTTTAAATTTTATGCAGCTTCACCCCACATATTTCAGATGAGAGCAGTAATGTACTCTTCAGTTCCGAATTTCCTTGTAGCAGCAGGTACAAGGGGCTGCTCTTTTCCCTGCGTTCATTAAGCACCTCCCAAGCAGATGACAAGGACAGTTGCCAGCTAAACTAAGTGTAGATTAAAACTGCTTTTCAAGTGCCCAGCTACAATAGCTACTTGCCAACAAGTATTCCTTTTCTTTCTCTCCCCAAACTGGTAGTGTAGGCAAAAATGTGAATGCTAAATTAATTTTCAATTTACGTATAAAATTCCTTCCAGGATGCATTTCTTGGCTGGGATGGAGAGTGCAGATCCCCCAATTCCATTTAGTTCCACAGCAACTATACTGGCCCAAAGGTTGTTTTTTACTTCTCCCAAGATCCAATTCCATGCTATGGGAGAAAAAAAGCATGACAACTGGAAGGTAGAGGGATAAGTGATCAGGAACAAACACAAGGGCTTGTTAACTAAGAGAACCGATTCAATATTTCCACTCCTCAACAGACTGATCCCAGCATGTGGCTGTCTGTTATGTCCCTTATTCCTGGTGGACTGGACTTTATCTTGTTGGAATGTGAACTTACAGGCCCATTGAATTTGAGAAGCACAGAGCTCCACCTGTGCTATCCAAATGATATGCAGGCCCCCCCAGTGAGGTCATAGCTCCACTAGGTCTGACATGACAACACACCTAACTAAGGATCTGCCCCAGAGTACCTGTTTGGTTTCTCTAGTCAATCCACATGCTTTAGTTTAGAGAGATTTGAGGTTTGTTTATTTTTTAAAACCCATCATGATTTTAGCTGCCTGCTTCTAAAATGTGAGGAATATCACAGTGCAAAACAACCACAACAGCAAAAAGCACTTTAAGGCTAAGGACAAAATGGGAAGGTCTGCCTAAATCTGTCGCATCCGCCTCAACTGCGACATAAATCTGATGTCCCTACTTTTAAAAAAACTCTAAAAAAAGGAAAATCCTTCCTGTAGCAGACTGAGCACAGCATATATGCCAGAAGGATCCTTAATGCTTTGGGGGTATGGGACAAAACAGGCTGTTTTATCTTCTGTCACATCATAAAAGTGAATTTGTGCACAGTTGTAAGAACAGAACATACAAATATGAAGAGCAACAAACAGCACACTCTCAGGTCCAAGCTTATTCCTCTTTTTCCACAGCCCACAGCTCTTTTTCCACAGCCTACATCAAGTTCCAAAAGACTTGAATCAGGAGCCTGATTTTGTTGCAGCATTACCTGTACAGATGAGGAGGGAGGCAGAGGAGAGAGGCAGACAAAGGAGACTCCAGGGAAGTAGGGTTAAGAGCTTGCTCATAACCAGTCATTCCTCATTGGCAGGTGTTTACTTGGCTCTTTATAAACTCCAGCTTGGACCAGTGAAAGTTTTCCTTACCTAGGTCTGTACCTGTAGCCCCCACCACTTTTAATTAAAATTATTAAAATGACTGAAGCTTCCAGTTTTCATGTCCTGCTCTGCCCCCCACAAATCAGCAGAACACTCCTTGTCTTGGTCTCCTATGGGAGTTCCAGTTTCTGTAGTTTTGTACATCATCTTCTCACTTCATCTTCTGCTGTCTTCTCTTGTACCTCTACCCACCCTTATCAGTGAAATTCCCTTTGCTGCTGCCACCCTCAGCTCATGGATGGGCATTGATGGGAGGTATGGACAAACTCACAGCACAAAGCAGGTGAGAGCAGATTGCCAACAGGCCCCCACAACCTGGTTCTCATCCCCATCCTGATCCCCAGGAAATGCTCAACACCCTGAAGGCCAAACACCTCCAGCATGGAAGGCAGGGCAATGCTTTCCCAGGCTCTGCAGAGAGTGCAGGGGAAAGGCAGTGCTGCAGCGTAATCAGAGGGCAGCGACCTCACAGCTGCAAACTGTAACCTTTTAGAAAGTGTTTAATGCAGTCTTTATGGCAGCCATTATTTTTACAGTGTTTTCACTTTGAGAAGGAAAACAGAGTAAATGTTTACAACAGCTTAACTAAATAAGTTCAACAGGTGAGGTGTGGCCTTCACCTGGGCCAGTACAGCCCACCCAGCAGCTCACAACCCTCAACGTCTAGAAATCAAAGGGATGGTTGAAAATGGACCTTCACTCAGAAAGGAAAAAGTTTCTTTCCCTGCTTCAGTTTTTGTTTGTTTCTTTAAGTAACAGACTGTTTCAGAAAAATAAACACACAGAAGGGCTCAGGGCAAAGATACATTTTGTATACAGCTTTAATGAAAACATGTTTTTCTTGTTAACACCTTGTTATATCCTAAAATCACAATACAGAAAAAACTGTGAATAAGGCTGTGTGCATAGACATCTCAGATTTTTAATGAAATTCAGAAACCAACATAGCTTCCCCCACATGCTCACAGCTACTGCAGCACTGGCAGCTCTCGGTGCGCGTGACCCTGGCTGAGCGCTACCTGTGCGCTCTCCCTGCACACACCGGGCTGCAAGGACTGCTCAAGCACAGGTCTGCAGTGTTAAACTTCCCACCGGGCTGGAAAGTGCAGGAATGAGATACAACTGTCAAAGCTACAGGCCCACAGTATTATTTTTCATTAGAGCTCACTCTTGCAGCCTAACAGACAGTCTGCTTTCACATCAGCCAAAAGCAATTGTCCAAGGACTGGCGAAAATATTAGAGGAATTACTCTGCACAGCCTCTCTGAGTTTGGGGTGGATTTTTGCTTCACCACATTATGATTAATACCTTGCCAAACACACACTATCAGAAGCTTTTAGCTGAGCAGCTTCGTAAGGCCCTTCAGTACTCAACATAGTGTGTTCCACCCAGGAGATAATATTTCCGTTTCAAAAGACTTTAGCAGCTTCTTTCCAAAAAAATTTCATAATTTAATTCCCTGCTGAAACATGTCAGCTGAAACTGCTGGGTTGCAGAAGCTAGATGGGATTCAGAAGACAACAGCTGCCACAGAGAGCTGGAGAGAATATGCCTGTGTTTTTTTTTTTTTAAAAAAAGAGGTAATACTTTTCTCTGATAATGACCCCAAAGTGACTCTGTTCCCTGGTAATGATCCAGAGCCCCATGTTTCTGCGATCTGCTGGGCCACCATGAAAGAGCAGCACATTGCTGTAATGAGTGATGGCAGTCAGAGAAAAGATCTTGGGACAATGCTGATGCTGGAAAGTGGGCACTGGTTGTTCTGCAGGTAATGAAATCTTACTTGTAACAAGGAGACAAGAAAAGATGGTACTGGAAATTGCCAGTGTTTGAACTCTGAAACTCAGTGGGAGGGGAAAGAGATACAGTTTTTGTGAAATACCTTGTTCTCAGGAGATTCAGAGAAAAATCCATGCTTTGGGGAACCTGAATGCTCACTCAGATCAACTCTTAAAGAAAAAGCTTGAATTCCCTCATATATTTAGTGGCAAGAGGGGGCCTTAAAGCAGGATTTAGACTCACTTTATACCACATTATTAATATCAAGAAGTCATAAAAGACCTTTATTGTTACTGCAAATCGGACTTTGAATCCCAACCGAGTACAAAAACTGAGTCTGCACTAGAATATCAAACCCAGACTTTGGTAAAGTTCAGAAATGAATCTCCCTTTAAAACTATTATTGAGTTTAGAAAATAGATCAGTCATCTGACACGTGAGCTGCAATTCCCATTAGCTTTGGGGAAATTCTCCTATTGAACTGGACTCCTAGCACAACTTAACTTCTGCATAATAATTACTGCCTTCGGAACATCATTACTTTATTATTTGTAAGGACAAAAGAAAACTACTGCAGATTTTATGGAATAAAGTTTTTTGTTTCTCAAAAGGATACAGGCCAATCAAACCTGAGAGAGAGAGTAGCCTCCAGTGCAGATGGGTAGGTATGAGATACCCACTCATGCCTGCTATTACTTCAGTGCAGCTACAGTAGCATTATTTTTAGCAGAGCAGGTGTAGAAAAGGGTGGTTTTGAAGCAAGGAAAACAACAACAGCAACAAAAAAATGAATTATTTATGCAAGTTAAATCAAAATATGCCCCATATAAATGTTTAATCAGGTTTTCACCAACTTCTCTCCATATGCTCTGCCTTGCTCAACAGCAGATTTCTAATGGAATCACTAAATATAGTTTAATAGCCTTTGTATTATGCAATTCAACTTCTGCTTACAGAGTTTTTTCATTCAAAGCAGCTTCAGTAAAATAAACACTAAAGTCTCTCAGAGTTAATATGTAAAGAAAATAGTAAAAACTACTGAAGGATTTCCCTTCTGCAGCCTATTTGTCATAGACAAGTGTTACAGGAGGTGAAGTCATGTGATATAGACAAGTACAATCAAGGCACATTGGGGCAGATGAAATCTTTGTCACATTTGAGAAATATAAGTTGCATTTATCAGAAAACTTGCTGGGACAGCCAAAAGAGAGGGCACTAGCTCTTACTTCAGGACTCTAGTCCTGAAGACACCAAAAGCTTCCACTGCTCTTTTTTTTTCAATTTTGAAAAGCATTCAATTGAAATCAGAGACAGTTTGGGACTTATTAACCCTGGCTTGCTCAGTTACCAGCTTTTACCCTACAGGGCCATCTTTTAGGAGTACCTAAGAACTAAAAGCCAGTATCCTGGGTGGGCTGCCAATCACCACCAGCAATAGCAGCTCCTCGAGCAAACCAAAATACCTACAGAGTTCTTCCTTTTCCAGCACACCAAAGACTGATACACAAGTGCTCACTCCCCCTTTCCCAAACTTAGCAATTCAATACCCTCAGCTTTCCTGCAGCACTAGCCACTCTGTTTCTTGTCTTCCTTTTTATACAAAGCAGCTGGTCCCTGCAGATTAACAGAGCCCAGCTGGTCTCCAGCCACTTAACCCCTTCTGAGCTAGTTCCACAACCCCGCAAAGGAAAACAGCATTGTCAGCTTTCCAGGACTCTCCCAGGGCCTGCAATAGGAGCATCCCTATGAGCAAAGACAGTGTAGGTTTTAAACTGGGGAGAAGAGCTTGCCATGGTCTGAAAAGACTTTTATATAGTATAGCAAGCCTAAATCTTTATAGAGCTTAGAGACAAGGATGTGGGAGAATTAAGTAGATTTGAAAAGAATAATGCCATACACAAACGTATTAAGGATTTATGGACAATATTTGTAAGTTGTTGAGTTTGGTGTGGAATGATCTCTGCCCTATAACTACCTTAATTATTTTGTAAGATACTCTACTGGTATGCTGTCACTTTTTAAGCATGTTGTGTAGTGGTTAAAAAGCGTTTAGACGGAGCCCATATTCACAAGGGCTTGCAAAATCCTCACAAACAAGAAGTCAATATTATATAGGTATTTATTATAAAAGTATTTATTACCTGCTGGAGAAAATCACAAAAATTAAACATGAGTAGTTCTGTTGAAAATGTCTATGCATGAATTTAGCTGTATTTGCAGTAAGAATTTCTTTAAAAATTTTACACTGACTATTTTTTTCACCAATCTAAACTTCTGAATAATCATTTGAAATTAGGAGTAAAGGTGTTTGAATGAAATGTATTTTAGGAGAGGCCTTCCCTCTTTCAAAATAAAGTGTTTTTTGATATCTTGAAGTGCAGAGCAACTACCAATAGCTTGCAAAGATGAAAAAGGGATAATGGAGTTTAAAGAATTAAGACCTATGAACTTAAGAATTTACTGTAATTATAGATGCAGTAACCTGTTATCTCCCATTTCTTCAGGTTGGTTTCAATTAGTGAAGTTATTTCTCCATCACTGTAGCCAGCTCCTGGTCCCACCAAAGAATTTCCTCTTTGGAAGACTGTTGTACCCTTTCCTGGCAATTCTGGTGTGAGACTGCAATCTGCTTAATATTAGTTATATGGTCTTCCAAATGAACATCTAAAGGACACTCAGGATTCATGTAACTGCAAGTCAAGCTGTTCTCCAGTTCCCCAAATAGGCACCCAGACAAGTCTGGACGCCACCACTCATCTTTCCAGACATTATGTAGTTCAACTTTTGCTTTGATGGAAACACTTCTCCCTGCATCTGCGTCCCCCTTCTCCAGCCGTGGGAGGAGCTCAGGCTGTCCAACAGAAAGAAGCAACTGCTTGCAGCTTAGCCCAGCCATTAAGACTTTCTGAAAACATGAAGGTGTAGAGCAATAACCCACCATTTACCCCACCTCAAACGCATCCAGTGCCCTTTCTCATCTTTGGCTGCATTTTAGCAGCTCCTTTTTGTGGGACTCCATCAGGTTGTCTTGTACCCTCAGGACCAGAAGGCTTCTTCTAAGCTTATATAAGCCAATATTTTTTCCACATGAGAGTCATGAAATTCATTGCTTCATGATGTGTTTCTGACCCTGGAAAGCCCCAAAGTTACAAGAGATGCAGACAGCTGTTAGTCTAGCAGAAACTGCCAGGTTTGCGAAGACCTTGCAAGGGACCCAGAACATCAGCAGAATTAAAAGGCCCTGGGGGAAGAGCAGAAGTTACCTCAAGTCAGACCAAAAGCAAAGAAAAAGGGGAAACAGGAAGGGAGAACAGTTAATGTGAGAATAGCAAAAAAGTCTAAATCTGAGCCAAGAAGATCAGCTGGGGAGCTGCTTGTTTGTGCAAGGGCGATAGCTGAGGTGGTCTAGGGATGGACTAAAGCAAGCGTGAAGCAGAGGAGTATGGATCTGGTCAGATTGGGAAGGAAAGGGTTCAATACAGACGTATAAAGCAAGAAGGTAATACAGAGCATAAACTTTAGAAGCTAAGACAAACATTCTTAGAAATGGAGTATTATTTTCATTTTGAGTCCACTCCTTCCTGTGCTGCTTGTAACTAACAGATATATGACATTACCCCAAGTGCAGGGACTGTGTTCTTTGCATAAAAGAAACAGAGTTTTGTGGTGGGGAGAGGGGGGAGACTGAGCATGAAGAGCTTCAAAAATCCCAGTCTGATTGCTCTACTTCTGGTTTTGAGTAGCAAAACAAAATAACGCAGAGCCAGTGCAGTCTCCATTGACGCTCTGAGAAACAACTGCTGCAAAGGAGGAGATGGTGGGTTTTAGTGGCTGAGAGGCCCTGCCACTTGCTGGAAAGCCTAAAATGAAACTGCCCACCACTTCCTACACCCTCTAATCAATCATCTCCTAGTCTCCGGTCATTTTTCATCCCATAATATTCAGATCAAAGCATTCTTACCATACCATCCCTTTCCAGAGTGTAATGTAAAAGGTTAATAGTTGAAGGTCACCAGCCTTCATCTCTCAGCACCTTGCCTGTGCCCTGCCCTATACAGTGCAGCTGGTGTGAGGCTGGGGCGCAGCCTCCCCCTTGCCCGGCGAGCAGATGCACCGGGCCCGCTGCCACCATCGGGGTGCACCTGTTGGCCTGCCACCATCTGCTCGCCAAAATGGGAACGAGCCACACCCAGCGCCGGCTGGCCGGCTGGGGACAGCCTAATCTCCTCCTCACAGGCTTCAAACCGGCAGCCACAGCATGGGCCACACAAAGGTCGCCTGCATAAAGGCGCCAACCGGCTCCACTCAGCCTTGGGGGGCACCTAATCTCTGGCCATGGCGGGGGGCTGCCGCCTGTGCTGACAAGAAAGGCTCTCTAAATTAATCCAGAGAGCTATTACCTCACAAGAAAGCATCCTGTAAACTGCCCTTTTTTTTAAAGAAAGAAAGGTATTAAGTTAACATGTATACTAATATTAAGTAAATTAAGCCACAGTGGTATTTTTGAAGATTATTTAGTGATGTGTAAGCATTGTAAAGGCGCTGCCAGTGCTGGTCCTTACTAATAGGGGTGACTTGTGAGCTGCATAGACTGAACACTTGCTCTGGAAACTGAAGACTCTGCTCAGCACACGCCACAGCCGGTTCCTATAAAGAATTACCTGACTTGCCAGTGTGAGTCCCAGCAGCCGGTGTCAGCACTTCCCAAAAAATACACTCTATCTGGAACCTGTCACCAAAGTGCTTAAAAATGCCTTTATTATCAAATTTATAAGAAAACAAGAAATACATGAAACATGGACAGGATTTATGCAAAAAATAAAGGTTATTTCAGAAACTTCGCATTCCAATCTCTAAGCTGCAATGAAATACTGCAGAAACTAGGACATATAATTGCATGACCTATTCAGGCTCTGTTTCAGTGTTCATTTTTGACGTATTTTCTAGCATTCCATTTAACAGTGAGGCAATAAAAGGGGTGAAAAGACAACCTGCCAACACTGACCCTTGTCCTGAGCCCTTCTTGCAGAGCACCCTTATTTCCATTAGGCTGCAGTAGCAGCAGAATCAAACCTTCCCTTCTTTATGAAGCATGTCTGAGCTTTTTCTGAGTGTTTTTCCCCATCAAATGTAGCAAGTTGGCACCTTACTCTCTCCTAGAGAATCCCCTGGTTCCACAGTATTCTGGGACATCATTTTCTAATAGCTCAAAGTCTCTGATGCTCCACGCTAATGCTGCGCTGGACAGGATCGCTGGTCCAAATCTGCACAGGTGATGCTGGAAACTGAGGACAAGGCTGTTTGCACACAATCTCCCTCCTTACAAGCAGCAAGAAAGCAAGATCCCCCTGTGCCTGAACCCTTGAGCACAGATACTTTGTTCCATCAGCACTCTGTACTGTTTGTTTGCTTTTTTGTCCACCCCTGTATTTATGCTCGAGGGCTACACAGTGAGCTCTTGGAGACAGACTCATTTTTGTTATGGGCCACTGCACTACAATGGGACTCCATTTGTAAATTTTTTTGGCATCAGTTCCCATCAGGTACATTAATAGAAATATAGCAAAATAAAATAATAATGACAATATTCTAAGAGCTGCTCATCACCCTTAGGCCATGAAGCCAAAGAGAATTATTTTGGTAAAGTATATATTTAAGGAAAATACTGGAAGTTTCATCACTTGAAATGTTTTAATTTTGAATTGATAAAGCAGTAGAGAATAGAGTAATGATTTTACCTCTAGAGGGATTAGGACCTTTCTACCTTCAAATTCAGAGCAGCTATCTGAAGGCAAACACTGAACAGAAATATATTAAATTACTGTGAGCAATACAAATTTTTTAAGAAAGTTAAATATTAAAATATATAAATAAATGACAAGTTTCCCCTTTAAAATATGCACAAGATAATTCAGAGAAAATGTTAGAACAAGTCCATCTGCTAAATTAGTTGCAAGATACTGGTGGCTACTTTTCCATTTACTCTAATGATGAGAAATATAAAAAGCCAGCTTCATAATTCAGGGTGTTCATTTCAAGAGGTTCCAAGAACACTTATGCTAAATGTGTCTGTCTACCTAATCAGCCAGTTTCTTCTTTCCTTTAAAGACTGAAACACAATTACAGAACCTGTAGTCCCAATCTTTTAATTTCCCTGGCCCCATACTAATATATATTTCAATGTAAGGAAAGCTGGAAGATGATAGAGTTGAATTAACACCTTTAAACTAAGCATATTGCATTCTCTTAAATCAATGGTTTCACTTGTGCCCTCAAGCAATATGTGATTTGTAAATTTGAGACATGCTACCTTTAGGCAGTAAGCAATCTCTTTAAAAACACTAAAGTAGGCAACATATGGTGGCACTGTGCAGTATGAAATTGTTCTAAAGATACAAGTTTCCAGCCTCAGTGGTACAAGCCCAATTTTAAATAAAACATACTATCATATGGTTCCTGCTTAAACACTGCAATAAAGGGAAGCTGGCTATATGGTCATCCTCTAAACGACAGAGGGAACAGTTTACACACGTACACTTGGAAACCCACTGTCTACAAACACGCCATTACCCACTACCTTTCAGTACTTGTAAATACTGAAATATGACAGCTTGTGTATTTGCAGAGCCTTATAAATTCATGGATTTCTCTCTTCTTATTTTTATTTTTATTTTTGGTTGAATCAAACAAACAAAGCCACGGGTATTTTTTGTTGTCAACTTATATGTGTGTCTCATAAAACACATATTCTATGTTCACATTTTTCTACAGCAGAGACCAGCTGGGTCACATTAGTCATGTCAAAGCATGTCAAGGACTATAACATGTAATTCAGCCCAATGTTACGGTGAAGGTGAATCTGTTCCATTACCCATGCAGAGAGGGGATAGTGGTATTTTAGCTTGGGGACATGACTTTTTACTTAAGTCCGCTCTTATTGTCAAATGTACATATAAATTCCCAAAATATAGCACGATTTTTTTCCATTGGTCATAAGGATAGGAAAGAAATCAGAAGAGGGAAACCTGTTTTATTGTTAGTCATCAATTATCTGATCTAGCAGCTTAACAATTGATTTGAAAAGGCATAGGACTCGACTTGGAAAAGAAATTATTACTGTGCTGGTATGTACATGGCCAGAGCCCAACTTCTATTCCAATTTTTGGCATTACAAAAACTATTCAATTACTTTGGTCTGTAATTTAACCCAGCATATACTGTACTTCACTTTTCCTGTCTGGCAAATGAAGAACTCTTCCTCAGGAACGATTTTCTTGTAAAATAGGGGTAAAGAAGTTTATACAACGGCTTTCTACACTTCTGCCTTGTCTTTGTAGTCACCGCACATTCTCTTTCCCACAGACAGACTTCAAGAAGAGGAATCTGATTGTTCTGGCCACTAACAGCTCTGATAAATCATTAATTATGCAGGCCTCTTGCCTTGATTGGGTTGTCTCTCAGGCTCAGTGTCCTACAGTGGTTTTTTATAGCAGTCTATGGTAATCTATGGGCTGCATGTTGGTAAGAAAGCAGTGAAAGAGCCATTGTGAGCCTGGATTTCTTCTATATAGGAATTTTACAGATTGTGTGCACCATTATTGATGGTGTCAGATTCGTCAGTTGTCCTCAGCCATAGACACTGGAAAGGAAAGCAGTGCTGTGCTCCTTTGGGAAGCATGGAACTGGAATAATCAAGACCTCTTAGTGGATGCATCAGCTTATTCCTGTGGCAAACATATTCTTTACAGACAAATGACCTTTAGGCTAGTTCTTTGAAACTGGACACTTAAAGGTGTTTAGACATTTAATATTCATTGACATCAATGAATTTAGGCACATTCCTTTAAAATTCTGACTGTGAAATCCTTGTGACTGTGAAAGGGTTAGGGCATGGCTTGCTTTTATTTGGTCTCCATCCCCATTTGATCGCCTTCTTCAGGGATTCAACAATGACAAATCACAGGTAAAAAACAATGAAAAGTCACAGATGAACTAGAAGGGTTTAGTAAATCCAGGGAAGTTTTCTTTTTCTCCTGGTGAAAAGCTCTGAATCCTTCTGCACTGGGTCACATTAGTCATGTCAAAGCATCTCAAGGACTATAACATGTAATTCAGCCCAATGTTACGGTGAAGGTGAATCAGACAGCAGAACATCATTGCACATTGGCATGCCCCTTCTGTTGCAAGAGGAACTCCTCAGGGCAGACCAGTGATGTAGTAGCCTCATCTTGTCTAGAACATTGTGCCACTTAGAATATTTAGGGCAATTACACCACTTCGGAGGTTGGTATGCGACCCAGAAATAAAGAAAATAGATTGGTTTTATTTAACCTTCTTTTTCTGGGCACCATCTATGATCAAATCACCTTGAGATATGCCTTGATGAGTACTGAAACCCCTTATTTCCTGGATTCCAAATCAACTATGAAAAGAAAAACTACCTTTTCTGCGAGAAGTTTCTGCTGTGCATCTTCCCTGTCTTGAAAATTTCCACAAGATATGAGTTAGTGGGCTCCACAAGGGCTAATTTTATTAAAAGCGTTCTTACTCAACATTTTTCGTCTGCTGCTTCTACCTACTTTTGCATGTCAGTAGTTGTATTAATATGTTGTGTAATCATTGCATTTGTGACTTCTAATCTTCCATCTTTGGAAAGACAGATGGACTCCTTTTGCACAACAAGGTATAGCTGTGCTGAAGTGTAATGAGCTGGGAGCTGTTACAGGAGATATTGATCTTACTCCAGCTTTTTACTTGTTATGGCACTAATTGTCTCAGGGTTGTTTACCTGATAAACAGAAGAATGAGATTACACGTGTGGACTGTAGTCAAAGTAATGATGCCAGGTAAATATTTTGTCACTACTATTAATAATGGCAATTATGGAGTCCCTTCACTTCAGGGAACTAAACACAAGTAAGACCTTACAAAAGACACATTTACAACTTAAAAAGTTCAAGACTAAAAGCAAGTTAGACCTCATATTGCAGAGGAGCCAGGAAACAACAACATGATATGACTTTTTTCCATGATTTTTTATCAACATTGAAATGCTTCTCTTCACGGGATGCATTAAAATGCTATATAGATGAACAAACAGACGAATACAAGGTAATTAAAGGAGTCACATTATGATCCTTACTAAAACTGGATAGCTTCTTATTGTGCTTTGACTTCTGATTTTTCTTTCCAAATAATGTCTTTTTATAGAAAAAAACATGGGTAACATAAAAATGCTCAGTGATAAAAGAGAGTCAAGTTTCAGTTTTAGTTTACCGGGCCCTTTTGGCAAGAACTGAAATCCAAAAGGAGTTTTTGCTACCTTGCAAAGGTTGGACTGTAACTCGGTTTATTTTTAAATTAATTAGAGATTCATTCCACACTGCCAGTGTAGTATTTGGGTACATGTCTTTGGAAAAGTTCCAAAAAAGTGACACTCAGTTTCCACGGTTACACCCACAAGTGTATCAAGTCTACCTGGAAATGATCAACCACAAGCTTAACTGGTCCCCTGCGCATACAAATGCTGTGACCTGTGAATACAATGCATTATAATGATGTACAAAAAATTGTGTTTGCTGTGAATAAAATGAGATGAAAGAATGCATACAGGATTGTAAAAATCCTGGTAATACTGTCAGACAGGGGACATTGTGACAGTCCTCCTCTTGCTCCTGCCCCCCTTCTGCTCCCACCCATTGAAACCGGGTAGAACATTTTACCTATTGGACTGTGCTACCAAGATAAGTGAGATGTTTGATTAGATTCTCAAAACTTCAGAGAAGATTGGCCTGCACTTACATTTTCACAACAGGAATAGGTAATATTTTTGATGTTCCTTGGCAGAAGATAAGACCTGGGTGAAACATGGCAATTTTGATTATATTTTTATCAGAATTCTGGGACTGTTGAAATGGGAAAATCAAACAAAACAGAGATGGTTGTGATATTGCAATAGATACATATAAAATTTGCATGTACTTTTATTCAGAAGTAGCTTTAACAGAAATACTTTTCAGTACAGAAAATATTCCTGCTCTCGTACAGAACTGCCCCAAAGATCCAAGGTAAACATACCTCTGTGTGGAGAATACACTGCAAAGAGTAGGTGATATATTTGGCAAGTCTCTCTTTTTTGTCTCTGCCTAATGCAAACAGGATTCCACATGTGATCTTTTTTTCAGACCTCTCATAAATTCAAAGCAGAGGAAATGTTCTCATGAACCCCTGCAAAGAGAAGCCATCAAACTTCACCTCTGAGTTGTAAAACAGTATCATATGCTCCAGGTACTATGATATAATCCCACTTGCAAATGTCCTTGTGCTGTCTGGGCTTCATAAATCAGATTGCAGAACAATAGAAATTTGATGTAGAAGGAGCCTGATAAACTGTCCTGTTCACCTCATTTCCACTGCCACATGTTTTAGGCTGTTTTGTCAGCCCTTGTTTCAAATGGGCCAAGTGGTGAGGCTTTCATAATATCCCTTACAGTTTTATTCCATACTTTAATACATCTCATTGTCTGGGAATTTCCTTCTCTTGTACAGCTTGAAGTTTGTCTGCTTTAATTTTGGCCAATCACTTCTTGCAATATCCCCTCTGTGCTACGCATAAATATTTAATCTTTCACTTGAGGTTTGAATCGTTTCAACAACAGTCAAAAGGAATTGAGCATTTGCATGAATAACAGAAATATCTAGAATCATTATAGCTAAAAACAACATGGATTTTGAAAAGGAGATAAAAGCTATGTTTGAGAATTTTAACCACCTTTTTGCTACCAGAAATTATAAAATTACTTTCTTGATGGCAGAGTTCATCTTGTCTGATTGTTCTGATCTTCTACAAGTCTCCCTGTTCCCAGCACCTGCTACAGGCCACCCTTGGGGATGGAATGCTTTGGAATGCTTGGAGTATTCTGTGAATTTTGGCTTCATAAGGACTTCAAAGCCTGCGACTGTCTGATAATTCCCTCATTCTTAAGACAGGGAAATGTGAATTTCACAGCAATACGAAACAGATCCTGAAAGTTTTTCAGTGATCACCAGCGACCCTTATTTGTTGTGTCTGGATTCATGGGGAATAAAGGAGGGAAAAGCATCTAAAGACCATTCTACCTTTCTTTAACAATTTTCTCTACTTAAAGCATTAACATTTTCTACTGTTTGTAGACCTGCAAAGGTCTGCACTAACTTCAGTCAGTGCCAGCTGAAGTCAGAACCATGACATGTGCTTGCTCACTACTCTGAGCACTAGAAACTTGTGGTGTCTTTCCACACTTGAAATTCTTCCCCACTCTCCACAGTCCCTAATAATATCCTGGACATGTACCTTCATCTTTATTCATGAGAGTGCAGATGCAGCCAAATTAGTGGCAGCAAAGCACATTTTACACAGTAGAAAATACAATCTGTCTTCTTTTTGATTTTTTTTAATAAAAAAAGTTTTATTTAAAAAAAAAAATCAGACAGTAAGATTTAAATTCAGCACCACCCGTTGCAAGAGTCTGTTTAAAAATGCACAGCTGGCTTGATGATGAGTGACAAATCAAAAGTCAGAGTGAAACTTCCCAATCATCTGAGCCCTTGCCACCCGATTAGCAGAAGAAAAACAGGGCAGATGGAGGGAGACGCAGCAGTTCGGAGGGAACAGATGGCCACTACGAACTTGATATATGAAATTAATAACACTTTCTCAAATACAATTAGTAGCAGGAATACATTACCTGAATTTTCATAACTGTGAGCAAGCTGACATTAAATGAGGTTTTTCAGATTAACAGTCAATATAACATTGATATTTGGAGAGAAATAAAAAATTATATGGAAAGTAATAAGGACCTTTCAGCTTTTTGTGCTATAACTGATTATGAGTGCCCAGCTGTACAAAGCCTGCATGATTCTATAGTTTGAAACTCCCCAGATATGTGCTTTCATGATTAACTCATTTATTTCTTAAACCAAAGACAGGCAACATGAGGTTTCACACAGATTCTCACTGTGTCGTGAGAATCCATCTTATGGTGAAGGTTTCTTTGGTCCTTACAGCCAAGGGCTTACAAATATCTGGAGTAAAATTTTCAGAAGATTGGTTTTGGAAATCTAAACCAAGATGTCTTACCATGGTGTGTTTCTACACCTTCTGAAACCAGGCCCATTTAGTTTATCTTTAATTGGGCATCCAACACAATTGGTCTGCTTTGAGAATGCTGATTCTTGCTTTTATAGATAGTCTGTACAGAGGGGACGGGATTCAGAACAAGAACAAGGGAAAACATGTAATGCATTTCAAAGCCTGGCTCAAGGCTTGGGAAGAAGCAGCATTATAACACTGCATATAAGCCAGCTCAGTGCATTGCAGGGACACGTGTCTGAGTGGGGGGGGTGACAAGGATCTTGCTTGGTTCCCTACAAGTCCTGGCATACCTAGGAGGATGATTAAGTAGGTGATTTTTTAATCATATGTACTGACACTTTTTCATAAACCAGAGGTGGTAGAATCAGCTGAGAGGTCATTTTCTCAGCTTAGAAGAAAGTGTTACAAAAAGAATTAATAAAAACAAATGCTGGCACTCTCCTAAGTAAACAGAAGTAAAAATTATTGTTTTCATGTTAAAACTGGCTTTTCTAGAGTGTGAGCATACATGTGCATACATACACCAAAGAAAGCCTTTTATTTTTACTAATATGCAATTTTTTACTGCAGTGCAACAGCTGTACCCAGAGAACCTTAAACTTGGTGTTGAATCCGTCTGTCATTGAATTCTTCTGTCATTCATTTTGGCTTTTCAATCTAAAATTCAGATGTATAAAAAGAACATTCTTGAAAAGTCAAGACAGGATTAGAAGTGCAAGAGATGGGATTGAAAGTGCAAGAGTTACTGTATAAACATTTTCCTGAAATGGTCTGAAATAAACAATGGCATTTTTAGTGTACAGGAATTAAATAGCTTTTTTCTGCATAGAAATCTCTTGAAAGTTCTAAGGGAACCTTTTAAGCCCTTGCTACCTGATACATGGGATGATAAAGAAATGTACTTGAGTTTCTTCTTTCACTGTCACACAATTACCACTTTTTTCTCCCTTTCCTCTCTGTTGTTATTTTCTTTATTGTTGCTCCGCAGCCATAGTCGACAGATGCAAATGTAATTTGTTTATGAATCACAGCACATATTTATGTGAATATACCATATGAATATGCTTGCAGTATGATTTCAGCTGGGTGAATACTGCAAAAGATGATTTGTAAACACTGCTATGAATAAAGAGCATGATACAAAGCTCATTGCAATCCATGGGATGACTCCTGTTGGCTTCCAGGAGTCTGGCTGAAGCTCCAAGCCAAGACTTTCCATTCAAAGGAATACTTGCTTGCTGATTGTCTGTTGTTCATGTTTATCCAGGCAGAGCTTTGTTTGTGCAAATACTGGGACGAAGCTCCTACTCAGGGTAACGCACATTTCTGCACAAGTACATGAATTTTCTCTATGACTACATATGGTCATATGGAAGTGTTATCAACACAAGAATCTATGAGTAATCATTTTTAATAATGATTTCAATGAACTATGGAGAGTTCAGGAGTCACAGACACATGCATTTTATCTATTTTTTCAAACAAAGATTTTTCTGTCCCAAACGGAGCTGTCAGTCCAAGATTAGGAAACAGTAGTACTGTGTCTGTACCAAACAGGTAGACCTTGGCCTCATGCTGCCTGAAAGCAATAACACGTTTGTCACTGGCTTCAACAAAGGCAGGTTCAAGACTGTTCTCAGCACTGTAACTTAACAAAAAATGCTGAAAATAGAAATGAATTTGGGCTTTAGGTTTCAGAGTTTTTAAGTATTTTCTTACTACTTTAAATTTCAGTCCTGCAAGGTATCATTTCAATGGATGTTAAACTCACAGGACCTTATAGAAATGGGTTTGGGTCACTGCCAAAGAGCATAGATGTTATTTGTTCAGTCTTGTATTCATAGACAATGTCTATTGTCTTTACGCAAATAAGCAGGTTTTGGCCAGAAGTACAATTTCTCACACCAGACACACAACAACATGATTGGCATCAGACTCTAATGAACAGTAATGAGAAAAAGTGTTCCAACAACAGAATGAAAATGCCTTTTAGTGCAAATGTTAAAGCATCTCTTTTTTGATTTCCACTGCCAACATTTAAGTTGCAGAATTTGGTAATGTTTATTTTTCAATTCTAGAAACTCTTTACAACTGCCTTCAGTCTTGTCTTTTTCACTTTCTTGCATGGCAGAAAATATCTTCAGATGATGATACAAACTGGCACCAAACAAAATCTTTCTATGTATTTAAACTTTTGCTGTTCACTTGACTCAGTGACCCAGCAGCATTGTCCAGAATTGCATTAACCAGTTCCAGGCAGTGGAGACAAAAATTCCTTTCATTCATCAACAGATAAGGAGTCTTGACAACTATCCCTTGGGAGCTAGAGAGGAAAAAAAAAAGCAAGAAGAGATTACAATGTAATAATGTAAAAAACAGAGTCAAAGAGCCAAAGAAAGACTGGAGGAAGCTGTAGGGCTGCCTGGGCAGACAGGGAGACTGCTATCAGAATTGAACAAGAGAAAATCCAGATCCCCCTTCCATTCCTCTACCTGTTTCTTCTCAATGTCACTATCAGTGCACACAGTGATATAAAACAGGTCCAACAAGTATTCCAGTAACTCCTCAGGACCACCAGGGCAAAACCAAAAACATTCAGGGCTTGACACTTAACCAAGGCAACATGCCAAGCTTATCACATGTGAAAAAGCCTTGTAGAGGAAAATAATCATCTTCATGTTCACAGGGTCTGGGTGTTAACTCTCCAAAGACTCTCCTGTATTTTCCACTCCTTCGACTATTGTAAATGAGGGGTTTATTTGCATGGAAATTCAAACCTCTGAACAGATTTTTGTTAACTACAAAGCATGGGAAGGAGCCAGAGATTTCTCTTTTTTATCTTATTACTGACTATAAACAGGGCACTCACTGCAGAGGCTTGGATTGCAAGATGGCCCAAAGGATGGTCAACTTTGTGCCGGCCAGAAACCATTCAAGAAGCAGAGGAGGGGACAGCAGTTCCACTTTCTCACAGCCTTCAGAGTTTCAATTTTTTTTTCCTTTTTTTCAGTGGAAAAATAAATTTTTCAGTAACATAAAAATGGCTTGTGTCAACAAATTGTAGTGACCCCAAACCAGAAATGGGGCCCCTGCCCAGCTGACTGCCAACATTTGCTTCATGTCTTTCTTCACCTCTTACGCCTGGAGCCTCTGAGTCCAATTCCAACATGTTTGGTAGTGACACCTCACTGAAAATGTTCTTTTTGGCTCCTACCTGAGAGGACGGGCAGCACTGGTTAACCGTGAACAAGGAAGACCTAAATTCAAGTTCCTGTTCTGCCAGATTCAGAGTATGAAAGATGAGACATTACCCCCCTGAGAAATCAGTAGGATTTCTCTTTGTTCTCCTCTCCCCAAATCACCCAGAGCTCTGTTGTAACTTACTGTTGTAACTTACTGTTGTACCACTGGTTATTGTTCATGATGAAAGAATAAAGCTTGTTGACAAGTCTTTTGTAGGAATAAATCAGGGCACACTTTGAGTTTAGCATCTGATATTATTTGAAGATAGCATGCATCATGCATTTGCACCTGAAAATGCATGATACTGTGTGGTGCTGAAGGCCTCAGATTCTCAGCCCTTAATCACAAGCAACTGTTAGGCATTAATCAATGCTAATTACAAATATCATACTCATACACATGTAGCCATTCAAGAAAATATCACTAATTTTAATTGGAGGCTTCCAAACGTATTAAAACTGTGTCTTTTCTTTCACTACTTTATTTCTCCTCATTAGATTCCTGCCACCTATATCTTAAGTTCCCCCCCAATGTAATTCATAATTCCCCTTGCATTTACTTTCTTTTGAGTGAGGACTTGAATCTCTGAAATGCTGTACGTATGCTGAGCACTTGCTGAATACTCAGCTCTCCACAACTCTGACGCTCAGCTTCACAGAGTATCAAATATTATGGTATTTGGGAAATCATTATAATTAGGGAGAAAACTCAGAAATACTGTTTAAGGCACAATTTTTTACACTTCTATCTGCATTGTGGCTGGGCCAGTGGAAGAGGTGGAGGTAAAAATGAGCACAGTGTTTGCATATTCTGAGAAAAACTTCCTGAGACTTCTTTCTGAGGGGATTTGGGAGTTCCATACATTATTTCTACCTGATGCTGGAGAGACACTGAAATATTCATTTAATCAGCATCTAACATCAGTGGATTTGAGAGCATAAACTTTAATTTCTCATGGAAATGAGATGACACTGACACTCATGAAATGGAATGACACTGACAACTACAAATAGAAGAGATACAGACTCACAAGCTGCCCCTGCTAAAACCATCAATTGCTTCAAAGTAATTCTTGGTATTATCAGTCAAAAAGAAATAAATTAAAAGAGAAAGCCTACACTCTATTTAATGAGTATGTTTATGACCAATGGGAACATCAACAAGCATCTGCTGATGAGAACCTAGTAGAATTAGTGCTGAAGAAACACGACTTGGTTTACTACATGTAGGATCTCTGCTACCTTGGTGACATGCATTTATGAAATGTTATTTTTCCTGCAGGTAAAGAAAACATTAGTTAGGAAACACTTTGTTATTTTTCTTCCCAATCTATTAGAGAGGCTGCAGATGCTGAGGGCACTGTGATGCCTCTGTAGAGATCATCTTGGTCTCTTACTCACATCATGTAGCCTCTAAGGTAAAGTGCCACCGCTGGAGACTGGAAATAGCTGTATTGTTCATGTGCCTAACACCATGGATTTGCAATTATGTATTACGTAGGTAAATAAATACTATAGTCCTTACAGGTAAGTCAACAAACATCAGAATAAACTGATGATTCTGTGGGCGACAAGCAAAAGGCATTAAATCCTTATTGTTTCCTTCTGACTGGTGTCCTTTTTGCCTAATTTATCTTTCTGGGGTTTCTATTGATGGTAAGGTACCCACTTCATGGAGTGCTCCTTTTCCTGGAGCTAGTCTGAGAATTTCTCTTCTGACCTTACGCTTTCTCTCCTTGCCTCTCAGAAGAACTTGCTTTCCTGTGTTCCAGTTTTCTGGCCCATCTGCTGCCCTCCCACACATGGCAAAGGGCAACAGATGGGTGATAATCATGCGGAAAAAGGCAAATGGAGGCCATGCGGAGGGGAAATGCAGCTCTGTGGCATCGTGCCCTGGCAACACAAAGCCACCACTAGTCATCCACTGCACACGCACTGTGAATCCATCAGTGACAAGTAAGGCGTGTGGCTGGTTGGAATAGGAACAGTTTGGGACACTGCCAGTGCTGGGTGGCTGGTTTCCACCCATAAACATTGTCAGTTATGGTACAGCACTTCTCAGGAGTAAGTGAAACACACCTTGTCCACCTCCTCAAGAAAGGCTCATCTCCATTTTTGATATGAGGGCAAGATGATATTTCATGGTGTCTCTTTTAGGGCTCCCTTAGGATACAGACATAAAGCTAAGTTGTGGGGTAAGACCAGTGAGCTCTGATGCTGGATGGAAGGAGGAATGCACATAGCAATAACCAAGATGTTTGCACAGGTTTGAATCCACAGCAGCTCATCTGCTTCTGACAACAACTTGCTAGGACATGTGAAGTCACCGGCAGGAGACGACAGAAGAAATGGACTTGGCAATGTGAGTCAGCCACAGGATGACTATGAGCTATCAATATGATCCTGAAGAAAAACAACATTAAAAAAGAGGCAATTATGGTATGAGGGTATTATCATGTTTAAAACAGCAGAAATTATGTCTCTCTGGTATGTTGGTGCATGGCTACCTCAAAAAGGTAAATAAGAAGAGTAAAAAGACTTGCCTATATGGTCCATTGGCGTACTGCAACACAAAGACCGTGGACTTGATGTCTTAAGGTTTCTTTCCAGTGCAACATAACTCACATCTCTAGGAAATACATGAAATATCTCATTAGGGAAGATTACTTTTCCCAAACAAATAAAGGCTACCTAAGTTACAGATCCATCAATCAAACAGAGAGTCTTAAACTTTTAAAATGTTTTAATTGCTTACAGAGCTGTACAGCCTTCCAACAGATACAGAAATACAAACAGGTTGAACCTTAATATTGTGCATAAATTTCTTTAAGAAGTGTAACTTTTCTACTCTGGTATGAAATGATATGTAATTGTCACCAGTGACAGGACTTGAGGAAATGACCTGAAATTGTGCCAGGGGAGGTTTAGTTGGATATTAGAAAAAAGTTCTTCACCCAGAGGGTGGTTGGGCACTGGAACAGGCTCCCCAGGGAAGTGGTCACAGCACCAAGCCTGACAGAGCTCAAGAAGCGTTTGGACAATGCTCTGAAGCACATGGAGTGACTCTTGGGGTGTCCTGGGCAGGGCACAGAGCTGGACTTGATGATCCTCGTGGGTCCCTTCCAACTCAGCTTATTCTGTGATTTAGTGATATCCCATGTGTTAGCCAGAATACAATATACAGATGGGGTAAATATGCTGAGCAGTTGTGCATGTTGTATTACCTTATGTTTGAGAAGCCAAATGAACAGAGAAGTTCTGAACTGCTCCCTTCTAACAGTGAAACACTCACAGAATAATGCCAATACTGCTAGATCAGATAGGCAATATCATCTGGAAAATTACAAATAAAAACCCTTGACTGTTCAAACAGTACACACAACCTTGAAAACTTGTCCTTAAAAAGTATTTTTACTATTCTTGTTTCCTATCCTATAGAAAAAATGTGTTCATATTTCTACCAGATACATACATATATATTGTATTTGAAGAGTTCATTTTTCCATTGCTTCTTCCCTAATACTTTCTCATATTTTACCTTTCAGTTACCAATCACTTAATACCAGTATTTGAACCATAAAGAAGATATTTCAGAATGATTTTAGGAAA
The DNA here is from genome assembly GCF_009650955.1 of Corvus moneduloides. NCBI lineage: Eukaryota > Metazoa > Chordata > Aves > Passeriformes > Corvidae > Corvus > Corvus moneduloides. The sequence goes on from NC_045476.1 coordinate 140,848,381, forward strand.
ATGACTTAGAAATTATGCTTTCCAAGGCCTTGGATCTACAACAAATAAGTAACACTATGGTTACCAGTTAGTTTCTACCTACAGTGAGATGCTCCAAAGTGAAATTATGAAATAAAAAATGTATAAAATGAGACAGTGGGAGGAAAATACACATAGAGACTAATGACAATTGATCATGTGATTTGTTAAGAGATAATTATGAGCTAGTCTGAAAGATGTGCTTGTGCTGTAAGGCCATTTCATGATAACCAATACCAATAGGATTTTACTGCTGTCCTGCACAGAATCAAGGCAAGGATGAGCAGTACCAATCTATAATGGTTTTGGAGGGTTGACAAGGTAAAACTAATTTTATTTTTTAGTTTCCTTGCCAGTCATTTCTTGTCCAAAAAGTAAACCCTTTGCATTCCATATTATTTTCCAAGAATAACAGCTTTAGATGTTTAGTTTGGCTATATTAGAGAAGTTGCCCACCTGTCTGTAGAAAAACAAGACATTCTTGCAGATGGAAGTTCTGAGCTATGATGAGGAGTTCTAAAAGAAATCTTGTTGGGTGCAGAGAGTGAAGTAGGCAAAATGCAGACACAAAAAACCTCTTTGTGGACATTTTTGAGTGCAGGGTAGATTAAACAGAATAAAAATCTATAAATGTTCTCATCTCCAGTTTCATAATAAATAGCAAAAGCATCACATCTTGAATTCTGCAGAAATGTACAGGACAGTATTGATTACTGTAAAAGGAACAGCCTTGTGCTAGAAAAGAGATGGATGAGGTTCTTTGTATGCTCTTGAAGATGAGTGTCCCATAAAACTGGAAATTCGCAGTGTGTATATGGTCGTTCTTATATACAAAATGGTCTTTCAGCAAATGAATTATGATGTGTCAAAATGACTCATAGGGACTTTGCCACAGTGCAGCGTATTTGAGAAAATTGTTGCCACAGAGTAAATATTTTTTTATGTTGATTAACAGTAACACAGCTGGCCTCTGACTTTGCAAATTTAATGGAAATTTCAGGGTTAATGAATGAAACTAATCCTCCTTTTCTCTCTCCTTGTTCTACTTTCTCACACATACGTAAAAGCACACCGAGCTTGTACAGAAAATCTCACTTATGGTGGTGCTACTGAGAAACATCCAAGCAAATCAACACACCTACACTACACAGATACCAAAGAAAAGTACAGAGGTTTTAGGAGACTCATTCCTTCCAAGAAAACATATCCTAATGAACTGCACTGCCCTATCACAATTAAAAGTCTGACTTATCACTATTAAAAGTTGTGCATAATAATAAAAAAAAATGCAAATGAATGAAAGAGACACTAGGGGGAAGACTGATTCCCAAGAGAAAGGAAATCAATGAATCAGAAATGTTCTTGGGGTCTATAACCTGGCATCTGAGAGGAGAGAAAGGCCCTTGCTTTGGTGTATGGCATTAACATCTCTGGTCATAGAAAGATTTTACTTGAAATCTTGCAAGGTCAAACTTCTTTTGCAGGTGTCTGGGTCCTCTTTTTGTCAGTCAGGCTGGAAATTTCATACTTTATGTGATGATTTTTCTTGTTTTACTTTCCTGCACTGCCCTCGTGTTTACACTCCTGTGCAAATGGCCAGGTTGGGCAGGGCTCCTGCAACTGCTTTGCAAATTCCCACTCTTGTAGTTGCAGATTCATCACCTTTAAGTGTGCATATTCTGCCATAAAGGAGACTTAATCCCATAGAGGATCATTCTCAGGTCCTCAAACACTTTAGTTGAAAACAGTGTTGGGAGATGAAGACGTAGGTAGTGGCTCTGCAGTTTTGGGTAGGGATGTAAGATCCTGCTTGTCAAGTAATTCCTGGGAAGTGGGGGTGGATGGTGTGTATTATTTCCAACTCTGATCCTTAATGCTGTCCAAGTTCATTAAAACACATGAAGAAAATTATGTACTTGCAGAGGCAATATAAAAAGGAATCTACCTGCAGAAGCCAGTGAGAAAATAGAGCAGGTGAGTGCTTACAATAGCAAAAAGAAATCTTACAAAAGGCAAAACAAATTACAAATAAATACATGGTTAGAGGAATAAAACAGCACACCTCTTTTCTGAGACACCAGGCTAGAACACAACCCTCACAGCATGTCTTAGCCTGGTGGGCATTAATCAAAGTGCTTCCTATTCTTCTCCTTTCTTCCTCCTGCTCCACCTCCCCACACTTTTATTTTCCTTAGAACAATTCTACAATAGCCACTTACTTCAATTTCCAGAAAAAGGGTTTATACAATGCAGGGAAATTTGATTTTCAAATTCAATCAATTCTATAACCAGGAAAAACAGACAATAATGATTGTAGAACCAACAGATACCACTGACTTATTGAAATTAATCCACTCTAATAATGCTGATCTCTTCCCAGATCAAAGGAAAGGTGGGAAAATTACATTTTTTTCATTCATACATTTTGTTTGTAAGTTACTTGAGGTTCAGTTTGCAAACGCTTTAGAGGCAGTTCTGTGTGCCTTACTTGCCCACTCTTCCTGAGACAACATTAAGCAAATTTTCCACATGATGAGATTATGTTGGCTTCTATGCAATTTTCATGCAGATGTCCCAGGAACACTGTGCATTTGGTATGCCTAAACTCTATAAACTTTGTCTTAGATGGTGGAGCACACTCAAGGTCTTTCAACACTGGCATGGCAGAAACTTGAGAATGGTCAGGATACTCCTGTCACAGGAAGAATGGTCCAAAGAAGGTGAACTGGGATGGAGACCAGCATCAAAGAGTTGGGCTGCCTGGTCTTTTTTGTTGCCGAGATAACAGAAGGGACATTTGATGAGCCAAAACTGGAGGCACCTCAACTCTTCCTTCTCTGGCAACAGCAGCAAACCTGACTGTGAACTTGGTTATGGAACAGTTAAAGACAGATTACTCTCCTGAACAGGAATATCCTGGTCACTCTTCTGAACCCATCTCATGAAAACCCACTGGCAGAAATCTAATTTGAAGCTCTGAGGTTTGAACTATGAATGAAAAGTTACACATGAAAGCACATAGGAAATAAAATGAAAAAAACCCAGTAGCAGTGCACTATAAATAGTGCTTGGCAAACAACAAGTACAATCTATTATGATATAGTAGTCTCCATTTGTCTGGAGATGTCACTTCTAGTTATTATGGTTTACACATTCTTAGAAACATCTGTACTTTGTTCTATCCAAGAGAAGAAGTGACACTTGAAATAAAGGAAGAGCATAAGTAGCCTAACTGGTTTTACAGGAGTGGGATATTAGTCTAGTAGGACCACTGCGGAGCAAAGACTTGCCTTTCATATGAAGTGTAAACTTAAGTTCTCTGAATGCAGCTTCACGACCCTATGCTCTGAATCTGTTTCAGTAATTTTCCTTCTGTGTCAAGGCCATAATGATTTTCCAGATTCATTTCAAATGTGAATTAAATCTCCTAGAGACACATTTAATCAAATATGATGGCACCTTTATGATTCTCTTAGCTGACAGGAAAATCCTGATTTCTGTTGAATCTCAGCCCTTCCTCAATCTTGAACCCAAACCCAGGTAAGTCAGACTCAGCACTTTTTCCTGTTTTGATCATTGTGGCACAAAAGAGACAGCAGACTCTCCAGGAAATCCTATTGTTGAACAGAGGGGAAGACTATGAAAGATCATAAGAGCATCTCAATCCCCTTGTCATTAGAAGATTTAACTCTTGAGAAGTGTTTCTAGGGGTGTTGGTTTGATCCATGAGAAGCCCTCATGCACATCCTATCAGAACATGGATGGTTTGTACGCAGAGCTCCCACTTCTGCTCGTAGGAGAAATCCACTTCACCTCCCTCAGACATACAAAAATCAAAGCAGTATACTCCACATCTTCCCTTCCAAGAGCAGAAGACAATATTCATCTGTGTGCACAGGGAAATATATGTACCTGGTTATTTAGGTGCTTCTCTGCCTCTCTGGATACAAAACCAGAGCTGATGAAATACAGTGTACTCCAGAATTTTTTTATTTTTCCTTTTAGTCCATTCCTCTTTTAAACTTACAAAATAAAAAATAATTGTCCCAGGAGAATATTATATCTGTGTAATTTTTTCCACTGTATTGATAATTACTGTATTTCACATGCCCCTTTTAATTACATAATGTCTGAGATTAAAATTCAACAGCTTCTCTCAAAGAGAAAGTGCTTTAATATCTGAAGTGCTGCTCCTGTAAATTGGCATCTGAAAGATAGGCTAAAAACAGGGCATAAAAACGAACATTCCCATCCTTCCTAACTGACTGCAATACCAATGAGCTGCACCGACTTTACACAGACCTCCCACATTCTTGATAGGATGTTTTCTAGCAGAGTGATCCACAAATATTATCATTCAATGACAATACAGTTTTATCAAGGTACGTCTCAATCCACAGGATACAAGCCCCACACAACAGACGGAAAATTTGGCGCAGTGATGCGCACACTGCGTGTGTTACTTACTGGTTATTGCAGTGGTCATACCGAGTCCCGTATGGCGTTACATTAACGAATGGCATGCAAGCACCTTCTGTTGAAACATCTGCGACAGGGAAATTTCAGGCATTTTTCCAGATATTTTTTTTGCTCTCGACCAAATTTTCATTAGGGCTATAAAACCTGGCAGGCAGCATTGTTGTGTATGATTTTTTAATAAACTGGGACATGCCTTTGTTAGAGGAGTGAAGAAAAGGGCTCTTTAGAGACTTCTTCCATTACAAAAAGTTCAGAAAACATATGACAGCTCACCAAACAGTGTCTCCTAACTTTTTTTTTGCCTCCTCCAAGACAAAGATTTCCTGTTTCTTTAGATGTATACAAAGATTTACAGATTTTGAAATGAAACCAAAAATGTAGATTTTTTTTATCTATCAGATTAAATGATTCCAACAGTGGCATTACTTGAGAATGTGTTCAAAGAAAGAGAACATAGATAACATAGATTTTTAGCATCTTTTTGATGCCTGCTGCCAGGAATCTTACAAAGGATTTTCACTTACTTAACAGACAAGTTCCCTTAGAAAAAAAAGAAGAAAGGAAAGCAAATGGGCACATACAGATCAGATCTCGTACACAATGCAGGCCAAGAACATAGCCTTACTCCTTTCTGTTTTCCAGAAACACTTCATTGCCTGCTCTCCCTTCTCTGCTCCCCTGCAAGACAACAGCCACAAGGCACAAATTGAAGTTCCATTTTGCAATTCTCCCTGCCACACTATGAACACTAATGCAGAACAAACATTCTTGGCAGTAAATATGTACATTATCATTATGTAAATAGGTATGTTATCATTATAGCAAAATGATGATGTTCTTTACTAAGTCTATATTCCCTTTCCAAGAATATTATGTAGTTTGAAGTATAATTTCCATTATGCCACTGGGGCTAGAAAAACACTTCAGTTCAACAATAATTAGTATACTGTATATAACAAAATGTTTACCATGGATAAAGATGATGTGCAATCCTAAATCTTTTTGGACAAACAAACAAATGCAGTTTTACATGGTAGCGTTCAGCCTGAGTAACCAACAGAAAGCAGTTTCAGACTAATAACCATTCCCACATCCAAGGTGAGCATCATATTGACATTTTATACCAACAACACCATGAGCAATAACATTTTAAATTGTATGAGGTGAATGATCTACTGTTAGCATGAAGGTGACTTCATTTCTGAACCTTAAATGAACTAGAAATGACTGCATATCACAGGCTGCTGGCCCTGTTAACAGTGTTTACATGAAGTTCATTGCTCAAGCCTAGGTAAGTGTATCAGCACTGCAAAACCCAAATCCTTAGGTTTTAATAACTCAAAAAGTTCTTGTGATCAAAGAGCAAGGCAAGGCCAACTCCTAAATCCAGCAGCTGTAAGCTACTTGTACATACCCACATACCCCATGCTATTACCTGAGAATTTGAGATATGTGTGTCCTAGACTGAGGTAAAAAAAGTGCCGACTTCTTACAGAAAAAACAGAATTGCTGGCATAAGTAAAATTGGATGAAAGTGTTAATATTTTTACAGCTTCTTTTGAGGTGAGTAAATATAAATACTCGTCTCTCATTTTCTCTGAAAAAGTGGATTAGTTATTTAGAAGTATGTAAATGCATTCAAAATGTCTTCAGTTTCTTCATTTTCCTTTGAATGCTGCTTTGAACTGAAAAATCAATTTTCAGAAAGGAAGATATGCCAATTAGAATGAAAAAAAAACCCAGAAGAAAGGAAACTAATTTATAAATTATAAAATATATAATGGCCACATTCTCACTGTTGTGCTGCCCACTTCTGTCACAGAATCACATACCACATTGGAATTGTGAAAATATTATATGAAAATACGCATGTGATTCTCAGCATTCTTCGTTATGCACCAGCTCCTTTCAGATAGCTTTTCCTGGGAAAAATTAAACAAGGAGGATAACCTTTGAGGACTCTCGCAGAGATTGTGCATGATGATTTCTCCTTTCCCAATGCCAATAATTAGATAATTGTTTTGCATCTTCAGGCAAATATTGTGGAAGCATTACAAATTACACATTACTTTTCTCTGGCATTTCTAGTCCCTTGTTACTTCAAAGTTTCTGATACACTTGTGGCCACCACACGTGTGTAAAGCTTTTCTGCACAGGATGCAACCACATGTGTGTCACTGAGTCAGTGGTTTTCTTCTCTGACATCTGAAAACAGCTGCTGATGTGGGGCTGCCCAGTGTCTCTGGCCAGGCAGGACCATCACATATCCTGCCCAGCCCACTGGATCAACAGCTCCCAGCTAGGTCCTGCCTGTGAAGCCAAACCAATTGAGAGGAAGAAGCAGCAGCAGGGAAGAATTTCCCATATCCCTTGTATGTTTGTTTCAATAATGTTTCAAACTGATCAAACCATGGGAAAGTCTAATTTCTTACCGATCCTCTCCAAACTTAAGCCTCCTCAGCAAAGTGTGCTACAAAATGAGACCACGGCTGCTATAAAAGAAATATTTCTCTGTCTTTTAGACCTGTTGTTTAGTAGCACCACTGGATTCCTGTCATTCTTCTATTGTGAGAAACAGTGAACTCCCTGTCTATATTCTCTGAAATATCCATGACTTCATGAACTTCTTTCGTATCATCTGAATATTTTTTAAAGCTGAAAAGTCCTACTCTGTTCAGTCTCTTTGCATATGAAAGCTGTACCACACCTATGGATACCTGCTACCCTTGTCTAGGATACTTTTCCTACTTCTACCACACCTTCTGCACACAATATACTGCTAATTTATAAGATAATCCATTGATATTTCAGTCATTTTCCACTACAAGTGGAACAGAAAACTCAGTTTCACATAGACAGTTGCAGCTTAAACTATGCAAATAATTGACTTGGAGAGCTGCTCATCAAGTGGAAACAAGTAATCCAAATGAAAAACTTCATTTCAAGTCAAGGGGAAGCAAAGAACACCCAAAACACTTATTTCTGCAAAGCAAACAAACTAGTTCTAAAAAACCCTATTATTTCCAGATGAGATGAGAAACTTTCTTTTACTCTAAGGACTTCAGCTGCTTTTAAAGAAAACTTACAGAAATGTTACCCCCAAAAAGCCTACTTTTTTTGAAATTTAAGGCAAAACAGGTGGCTGGAGTGAATCATGAAAAGAAGGAGCAATATGAGCAAATGGATATAAACAGGACCTTATAAACCAAACCAGAATGCTCTAGGTTTTCCTCTCTAATCTAAGCACCACTATCAATATATTTGTAATTCTTATTGCTTTGATACAGCCAGCTAGGACACATACCCGGCAGATCTCCACTGACATTTAGCATTAGGAGTCTAGATCAGTAAAGCCAGCATTGGGGCTGCTCACACAATATTGTGTTGTTGAAGCTCAGACCAATTCCTCTGCCTGTAAGATTTAAATGTAGCACTTGGCCAAAATCATCAAACACAGCATCATCCACAAACACAACAGTATCCAGTGGCCAAGTCCTTCCGAGACGAAGAACGAGCAGAGGAGGTACCGTGGTGGACTCTAAATAAAGCAAACAGAGTGCAAGGAAGGGGTCAGTTACTCAGGATGTTTCTGTAAGGTGGACAGTAACTAAGTGTTGAAGCTTCTAATTTCTTCCATGTGAAAAATGCAGCTGCCGTAAGAGATGGACACGGAAGTTTCACATAGGTAGATGCATCCTGTAGCTGTCTAATGGAACAATGATATAATGTAGCCCAAGTCAAAACTGAAACAAAGCTTTTAATAATGAGAACAATTAATTCTCAAAAAATATGTCCATGGAACAAGAGGGCACTGCCATAATTCTGAAGTTTTAAACTTTCTGGAGTTAGTACTTCTGTTTCTCCAGCTGGTGATATTTTCTCAGGTTCATGCCTGGCAAAGGTCTCTCTCCTCTCTTCAGATAGGCCAAGAATTCTGTTGACGATTTTAGGGTCTGATAAGATTTTGCAGCTGAAGAATTTGACATATTCCAGCCAGTAGCAGGAAGGAAGATGGTGGGGTTTTTTCTGCTTTTCATGGACCTTGGTTATCTGCCCGGGGCCCAAGAGAAGTTGCTATAAGACCAACTTTCCAAAAGGTGGTGACACACCAAGCAGGAGGAGTGTCATGGTGCGCTGTGCTTTGTTGAAGATCAGATGTCTAGATTACAGTATACCATTAACTTTTTAAAAGAACAGCACATAAAATGTTGTGGTGCAGGCAAGAGGATCTCTTGATATCTGTATTTTGCATGCCACTTTGTGAGAAGAAGAAAATATGCATTCTTCTCCCACTGCATACAGGCAGCCCTGCAGACTGATTTTAGTCCATGCCATGAGGTTAATGCACAGCTTGATCTGCACTGACATGAAAATACCATCTGCATAACCCCAGCTTGCCTTGCTGGGAGAAGAGAAGGTACAGGACTCAGCAGCTGGTCTCAGCTACTCTGGGAAAATGTTCGTCTCCAGACCAAGTTTGGATCCAGCCATATCTGGCAAAAGTATTATAACTATATCATATGCATACTCCAGAGAAATCTTAGGAAGCTTAATGGAAGTTCAGTTCATATGTTGAGGCTGTTACACGAAAAGCATCAGGAAAAGCATAAACTGTTCCTATTTCAAAATTGCACAGGGAAGTAAGTATTATGGTCTAATAACTTCACAGGACTGTCATGAGTTACTCAAATATTCCTAAGTTAGCATACATAATTCGAAAGAATTTTCTTTCTCTTTGCTAAATATCAAAGTAACTGTTTTCACTCCTGAGCTGTGCGACAGAACACTGACTTCCTTTTTGGTGAGCAGGACATAATACTGAGCCTTGCCATAAGCATGCAAGCACAATAATCTGCTTTGTGCATTACACAAAGGAAGGACTACACTCAATCTCCTGAACTTTCTGACAGCAAGAGTGCACGTTTTGAAACAATGCTTGTCCCAACAGAAAAAACTTCCTGTATCAGGTCCTTTCCTATTACACCAAAGTAAAAGGTTTTTGTTTGTTTGTCTGTCTTGTGTGAGGCTTTTGGCAGTGGTGGTGGGAAGGTTTTCTTGGTTGTTTTTTTTTGTTCCCTTAAATATAAGTGTACACTCTATTTATTTAAAAGTTAATTGACTTAGTAAATTTATGCAATCTTTAATAACCTAACAGATTTTTAAAAATATCAAATTTGCAATCAGTTTAGGGTCTTGTTCCACCAGGACTGCTTTCACTGGATGTGAATAAAAGTAATTCTAAAGCCACAGGGCCACATTCGCCTCAGCTAAAATCAACATATGAGTGCTCTTCTGCACTCAGGGGAGATCCGCACTCCCTACATTGCAGGGCAACGCTGTTGAAGAGTGGGAGCAGAGCCATTAAGAGATTCCTTGCCCAAAAACACCCCCTCAGCTTCAGGGAGCACCCGCTCCTCGCCGTGCCCAGCGGCTGGGAGGGTGCTGGGGCGCTTTGCCCAACAGGGCTGGCTCTGCCTCCCGCCCCATGCACACGCGGCTGCAGGGAGATTGCGAGGTGACATGGTCAGCCTGATGAAGTACACAAAAGCTTTTGGCACTGTATATCTGCAATATCATGGACAGTCAAGGAGGCGCCTGTTATAAAAATACACAGTGAAACACAACTGGAGGACTGCTCTTTCTCAAAGGCTAACGTAATGCATTCCTTCTGTTTAGGCTCATTTTCCAGCCTTTCACATTCTTTGTGAACAAGAGTTATAAAACAAGCCTGATGCAGTCCAATTATTTTTACTTTGAAGGCCATTAATCAAGATTGACTAAGAAAATGAAGACAGCTAAGCAAAATTTCATATGTGACTAGAGTGAGATTAAAATAAAACCAGATGGGGATGGACAGAGATGTTAAGCTGCTTTCTCTCCCCCTTCCCTCCCCTTTTTTTTCTTTTTTTTTTGACTCATGTAATAAATGTCTTTTACAAATTACAGCACTCTTATTTTCTTACAGTAAATCAAATTGGGTCATAATGTACAAGTGGTCTCATTGCTGAAATGTCAAAAATAGAACCCGCCTTGTTCTTCCAAAGCAATTCCTCAAACCTAAACCAGCACTGTGGCCTGACAGTCTATAAACCATCTACCTGGATGCAGATCCCTTTTAAGGCAACTGTCTGTAGCTGATAGAAGTATTTCACAAGCATCCAACATGAGCCATAGGCAGAGATCTATAGCATGCAGTCATTTGCAGGGTTCTGAATCTGAAGGTCTTACATACATTGCATTTCTACAATTTTCAGGGAGTTTATGGAACTGGGACTTCTTTTCTAAAGATCAAACAACTTTGAGTTAATGCCAACCAGTAGACCTGTAAAAATTATATATAAAAAAGCTTGCATAATTTTCACAAAACCCCTTTTTAATTGATTAGATGAAAGCCAGTGTACACACTGAGGAGCTTCTTTAGAGATTTCAGGGCATAACAAGGAAAACACAAATCAGAAGGACAGGTAAATAATGATGGTCACATATCATGAGGATTTTCTTTTTATAAAGTGACTACTACAAATTACCTTAGGTAAGAAGATGAAACAGTCACATACATATTATTGCCCTTTTATGAAATAAATTATTGGATGAAAAGAAGGGAAAATTAAAAAAAAAATTTTTAGACTCACAATTTAAAATAAGTGCAGGTTTGGAACCAGATTTTGAACATATCTGTACTGGTAAGCAAGTTCACCTTTAGTAGTCCTCACCTATCTAGAAGCCTATTTGATTAAACACAACTATCTCACTGCCAAGGGAAAAAAAACCAATCAACCCACCAAACAAAAATCCCAAACAAGTAGTTAATCAGTATCTCATATGGGGGTCCAAGACATCCCAATTTTGCAGGAAGGTTAGCTGGTAGAGTCCAACACAGACGCTACATCCCCAAACTCTACTGTGCTTGAAATGTTAATTGCATCAGAAATCAGCCCCTATACCTATGAGAACATCTTATTTTTAATAAGGGAAGATCATGCACATGTGACTTGAAATTTTTTAAGTGCTATGAGTGCATATTTCTTTCCCAGACTCTTTCATGCATCACCTGTCCTAATTCATTTAAACCCATAGCTTTCTTCTACCCACTCACTATAATGTTGCTGAAATAAGCCTGGAAGGCATCTCAAGGGATCATTTAGGCCATCCCCTCCACCAAGTCAGGATCAGCTGTTCCTAAATTATTCTTGACAGACATTTGTCTAACCTGTTTATCAGCTCTCATACAGTGAAGTTTATACAGGCTTCCTATCCAATCAATTCTGATAGGATCACAGAAAACATTTCCTTGTGTCTACCCCTAATTTCTTTTCCTGAAAGTTAAGCCCACTACTTCTTTTGGACATTCACAATAGTTTAATACTTTCCTCTTTGCAGCTACCTTTTAAACATTTGAAGACTTATCATACATCCCTTCAGTTTGCCTCTTTCTAGACGAAACAACCTCACTGCCTTGAGTCTTTCCTCACAGGTCACGTTTTCCAGACCCTCAATCACTCTTGCTCGTCTTCTTGGACTCTTTCCAACTGATTTGCATCTTTCTTGAAATTCAGTGCCCCAAACTGGACCCAGTGCTCCAGATGAGGTGAGAAAGCAGAAGGACTATTTCATGTTTCTTACATACGCCAACATTGTTTATACAACCCAGTATGATGTTTGGGGGTTTGGTAACAGCCTGACCTTCCTCACTCATGTTCCTTTTGTGTTTGCTCTGGCCCCCAGCTGCTTCACTGAAGAAAAACTAATTTGTCATCCACTCCACCCTCTTGCAGCCCCCATCAAACCCCAAGCACACTGCCTGCTCTTCCACACTGGTTTGCCCCCTCTTTGTTTAGGTCATTGCCCCTGTTTTTCAAGATCATTTTCATCCTTCAAAGCCTTTGCAATCCCTCCTGACTTGGTGTCATGTGCAGTCTACTATCTAGGTTCTTAATTAAACTAACTAATAGAACTGGGCCCAAGAAAAAGCTTGAAGAATCCACCCCTCTGGTCAGATAGTGAACTGGTGATAACTTCTTTTTGCGTACAGTTTCCCACACAGTTACATTCTGACAATGTATCCTTCACTTATTTTTATTGAGCATCATGTGAGACAATGTCAAAAATCTTAATGAAGTCAAGATGCATGGTACCTACTTCTTTGCTTTATCCAGAAGTCCTATTAACCTTAATTACTTCTGTAGTGTTACCTGGCATGTTTTGTTTCCTTCCACTTGGTAATTTATTGCTCTACCGTCTTGTAGGTGCTCACAGGAGTCTTGTTAGATGTTTGCATTTTTTCTGCAGAGGAAATGAGCCTTAGTGACTTTTAATTCTGTTAGTACACCTTTCTTTATTTTTAGGTGAAAATTATTTTTCACACACTGGTTTTGGTTTTATTCTTCCATTTTTATTTATTTTTAAAGAAAATGATGAAGTTTGTTTCTAGGAGTAGCAGAATATTTTAAAGCAATAGCCTGCTCCATGCGGTCTTGAAGACCACATTCTCTTTGTGTTATATCTTCGTGTTCCTGTTTGGGTGTCCTGTCACAATTTATTTGTTTATCTCTTTCCTCACAGTACTTGCTCCATCCCAGCCTATCTTCCCCTTCAGTTCTTTCTTGCTGTCCCTCTTCTGACTGATAAATGGAAGAGTAGTTCAACAACATTCAAGTGCAATTTAAGCTTTTGAACCCAAGGTATTTGAGGTGCTTTAGTATAAAGGTTAATTCACCTAATTCCTGATTTTCACATTCAAATATCCTTATGAACAGTAGATCACACGGTTGTCTCTGAGGGGAAAGCTGCTTAAGGAGCATAAAAAAGCTGTGCACTCTGCCTTGTCTTTTCCCAGATCAAAGAGAATTTGAGTGGTGCTGATAGTAGCTTTCAAGAGATGTTACTAGTGGCAAAATTCAGTAGATGTCTTCCTGGATGCTTGTTTATCTCTCTCACATTCCCTTTCCTTAATTTAGCTAAACATACACCTAGGCCAACCCTCCATTGTCCATTGCCCTTGATAATGCCTTTACTCGCCTCATTTCCCATGTCTCACTTGCAGAGGAATAAAAATGCAGATGTATTATTATTACACTATACAGAGAGGGATGAAAGAAAAAACAGAGACCAGTTTTGACCTCTGCAAAGCCATAGTGTTTTGGAAGGGTGTTTTTGTGGCATTGGATTTTAGATGGTCTCCACCCTGAAAAAACAAAGCAAGCAAAATGAAATTTGGAAATGATAAGGCAAACAACAAATTTTCCCATTTGCTGGAAGGTGCTTTGAACTAATACTATTCCTCTGAGCCTGTGACTCTCTATCCCATTATGTCCATTTTATACAGGGCTGAGAAGCTGAGATTTTCCTGAAACTATAGCAGTGGAAGATGTCTGAATCAGCTGCAAAGAAAGCATGCACCCTGCCAGGGCTCTGCTTAACTCACCTCGCAGCACAAGCAGAAGCCAAGAACTGATTCTCCAGCTATACTTGTTACCCACCACCTTCCCAATCTCTACTCTCACATCTGTCCTTTCAGCTCTCTCTGATGCTTTCAGACATAAACTACCTTTTTGTTTTCTCCTAAGTGTCTTGATAAATAAAGCAGCCAATACAACCTCTCACTGAAGGAAGGTGTTTATCTATTTTTGTAAATAACAGCTGTGTGGAGTTGGTGAATGTTCATTTATCAGCATTTCAACATATTTCTATGGAAAGCTGCAACTGTTCATTTAGAAAAACCAAAACAACAGCACCTTTATTAACCTGGTCTACTTGTTGTGCTGGTCTGCTGTGGACTCTGTTTGAAGTTAACAGAAATCCAGTAGATCCCTTCTATCTCCAGTTCTGTGGAAACTGGCTCACCAACAGAATAGAGCAAGCATCACTTGAACACTGCTGTAGTACCCCACTGCTTTTGGGACATCAAAGCAGGAAAAACTTCATTCTCCAGGTGAGAGTATCTTCAGCTTCAGCCCAGATACTTCAGGATTCAGCTATCACATACCTTTAAAACAGGAGAAAGATGAACCCATTTTCTTACACGCTCCACAAAAGTTCAGCATCTCTCCCCTGCTGCACCTGACTTTAGGTTATCAGAGCACTGCAGAGGAGGTGCATTGCCATGCTCTGCTAAAAACATTGGTGGTCTGAGGCTTTCCAGGTGCCTTACTCAACCTGTTCCCTAGACAGCAACACCTGCTTGTGAACTCTCCTTCCCTGCTCAGGTGTTTTCTTTGTCACATGTACCATTAATGATCTGCAGATGGGCTGAACTGCTGGCTAGTGCATCACTCCAAGGCTTGACTCAGGGAGGAAAGACTTAATCCAGATGGGATTTAACCTGCAGTGTGTTGCACAGGCTGTCCATTTGAAATTATTGCCCACTAGCATAGAGTGAAAAAACATTTTCCACAGTGTGTGGTGAGAGACATTGACACTGCAACACACTGGTAAGCAACTAAGATAATAAATAGTCTGTACTTGCTAGTATTCACTGACAATTTATGACAGAGCCTCCCAATCCTGCTCTTTTGCATGGTTGAAGCTAAAGATATTCTCTGGCCTATTCACCAGACACATTTTATAGCCCAAGCAGCGCAACTCAGTGAGGTGTTTCAGCCAATGTTAATGAAGTGGAATTTATGGCAAAGGTTGAAAGACAGAATAACAAAGCAGGTAATTTGCTCTAAGAAGTGTGGGGTTTGTGGTCTGTTTCCATTCCCAGAGGTAAGGTCAGGAAGGAAAACCTAATGGGTAACACATAAGAGTCCCAAGACTTGAGCTTGATTCAAAGTGGTGCTTTAAACTTCTTGAGCAAGCCACGTATTTGTGTCTCCTTGTCTCAGTGAGCAGCTGTAGGTTAAGATCATGCATGGTGGCAATGAGCAGTGTGGAAAATCCTGACATGGAAAAACATCTCAAGAGGAAGCTGTGAAGTTATTTCCTGGTAGTTTGGGACTGAACGGAACATAAGCCTGTATTTCATCTGAAGTACTTGCATAAGACTGGGAGTTTTTCAAAGACCCTCTGTTGAGGCCAAGTTACAACTTGTTTAGGACACTCAGGAAGCCAGGAAAACTTTCAAACCATAATATGAGTTACTGTTAGCTCCTATATAGAGGCTAAAATATTAAGACAGTCTTTCACAGCATCCAGGCTTGTCTACTTGGACAGAAATCTGCCTTCAAACTTGTCCTGCTCTGTTCCTCACCAGCCTTCCACCCCACATCCTCCCTGGGAAAGCCCCGGACTTAATAAAGAACTGGGCTCTGCTACCTGTGGTCTCACATGTTCCAAAGACCACATCACAACTATGTCTTAAGCCATGCTTCCTTCCAGGGTTTCTTGCCAGCAGAGAAGGAAAGCTGAACTGTGTGGTTTCCTAGGGGGACACCTCTAATAGCCAGGCAGTCCTATCATCAATTTCCAGTCAGGAATCCAGTAAGCAGCCCTTCCAGCACATGATATGATAACATCACACCATTTTGATATAGTCATATTAGAGTTTTTAAAACACTTCTAAGAAGTCTATTTAAATGACATTTTATCTGCTACTGTTTAAGGCTACCTCAAACCTTCAACTACACCATCAGGCAATAGCTGTGCTCCTGAGGAAGATTTTGATGGCCACCCATATAGAACAGTCATCTCTACTTGCTCCAGATTAGTAATAGTAAATGAAGAACAGTTTCTGGAGCCCTTCTAGTTCTGAAATCTACCTTGACTAATTGTATTGTGTCAAACATGTATTTGCTAAACTTAGTGCCTTATTGCCTTATTTCTTCCATCACCAGTTACTGATACCATTGTTTATGATTATGGCTATTATATTTACCAGATGTCAATGAAGAGATGCATTTGACTCTTTAGTGTAGTGAAGACCATATTGCAAAGCAAAATGAGGATTTTTTTTTCCCAATCACTGCCTATTTGGAATAAACTCTGACGGAATTAATTCTGTTCTCTTCTGGATGGGTGAATTTGCATAAAGAACGAGAAAAAAGAAATATTATCTCTTGTAGGGAGGTAATGCTTCACTTTAGGATAGGAGATAAAAAGGATTATGGAATTTTAGAAATAATTTCTTTCTTCCCTCCCGGGCTACCCTTGTTTTGCCTACAGTATCATTCCTAGAATATCTAGGCCGCATGCAGTGTTGAAGTGTAATTTTCTGTCATTACAGTCACACAAAGTAATATATGCATATGCAGTTCTATTTAGGAAGAATCAGGAAGAAGGTCAGATCCTTACCTGGCTACTTTAAATTCTTTTGCCATATGATCTCTCATACCAAAGAAATCATACAGGAATCTTTTTCATGCTGTAGAAGACAATGACCCATTCCACACTAAATTCACTATTTTCAGTAATTGGGCATTGGTGAACTCTCCATAGCACGCAGCTCATTTCCAGTGTCTTTGTGCACACACAGTTCAGTTGTTCAAATATCTCTGACTTATAGCATGAACATACAGTAAATAAGGCACTCCAAAGACATAGCTGTCTGCCACTTTTTTCTCAAATCTTACTGTTTTACTGAATGCTCTCTGTCTCTAGCATGTCCATGCTCAGCTTTCACATATTTCATTGGTTTGGGGGTTTTTTCCACATATAACTAAATTACAAAAATTATTTATTTGAAAGCCAAGTACCTGCAGAAGTGACAATTTAAAGAATTCGATACAGTATGTGGCTGGCATGAGCACATTTTGCCTACCACTGTACTTGAGGCATGCCAACTTCTCTAACTAAAAGCACAGAGACAGGTGAGTTTTAACATCCGATGGCCTGTGGTTCCTCAGCCTGAACCATACAATCAAATGCTGGTCACAGCTCCACTGACAGGGAGGAAACCTCAGAACAGATCTGTAGCAAGGTGTGAATTTGTGCCTCTGCTCTAGGGTACAGTAGTTAAGGCAGTTGACTAACACCCCATACACACCATAAGAGTATAAATTAGCATTTTCAGTCTGAGGAAACAACACTCTTGAATTAGGTCTACTTCTTGATCATCAACACCCTAAGAGAACTTTTGCTCCATTGTACTGTTTTGGGGTAAGAAATTAACCTCTGAGATTAAAGTGAGAAAGTGAACTGCATATGAATGTATCAAAAGAACAAGGAAAAGAGCAAGCATCTGGAAAAAATCAAGTTCACTCCTGCTTAGATTATTCCAAAACAAGATTCTTAAAAGTTTTATTGGGCACCGGAGAAATGTCTCACAGCCAGGTTTTTCACCTGGTGGAAAATGTTGGAGGTGCCAGTTCCAGAACAGCCATCAAATCTATCACACCTACTTCTTTTCTTGTTCTGTAGGCAAGTAGTGGACTGATATTTCTAGAGGCCTCTCATATTTGATACAAGTTTCATCGTGTTCTCTGCTTTGCAGCCTCACATTTTTATCAGGACCTATTTCATCTCTGCAGTACTGACAGTAGCTAAGCTGTCTATGTGAGGCACATTATGGACCATTCAGGTACCTGAGCAGATCAGGCATCCGTGTTCTACCTCTGTGCTTCAGCAGGATTTCAAATACTGGAGAGCTCAGTAACATACACTGAAGAATTTCCAGACAAAGATGTAGTTGCCAAAATTTTAAAATACTATGCCTGAGAAAATACTGCAATGTTAGGTGCTAGTGAAGGCACTTTATTTCTGTCAGACCTGCAGAGACTGAGTGTGTTTGCTTCAGTTTAGAAAGTTGAACTCTTCCAATCCACTGCCTTCCTGTCCCCCAGCCAGCAATTTCCATCTTGGGCAGGAAAATTGGTGCAAAAATGCTCATCAACCTTATCAGTTTAGCAGTGGCCTCATCCCCTTTAGCAAACACTGCCCTGGCCAAAGACATCTTCACAGATACCAGAACCTGGCTTGCAGAGTTAGTCTCCTCATTTTATGCTAGTTTCTGTTGGGCATCAAGGTATTTCTGTTTTACAGTTCAGCTGAAACACTTGAAGGTGGACATAAAGAACAGTTTTAAGACAAGCATTCTGGCTTGGCAGCCTCTATTCCCACTGAAGCAAAAGTGAATTTTACAGATTTCACTGAAGACACAGCTATACCAAGAACAAATATGTCCAAGCACCTCACTCCAGCTGTCTTGTCTTGAAGGTGAATGTTCCTCCCTTTAAAAAATATGCTTAAGGGGACTAAACACATATGTAGAGGGATTATCTCCAGTGACATCTAAGATGAATGAATAGCGGGTACTTATATTGAAATCCAAGAAAGCATTGAATGAGTCAGAGCAATTAATTCAAGGTCTGCCAGACCAGTTAGCCTCTGACCCCTTAAACACTCAAAGAGAGGTAGACACAACATTTGAGTTAAATAATTATAATGGCTGTCTTACTACTTCCATTGATTCTGTAGGGAACCAGGATCTGCTAGTCTAGGGAAGAAGTCTAAATCAATCATTGTCCTCTAGAACAGAGACAGTGATGTATACAATCCCAAAAGATTCCTTCATCAGTTTGAAAAGCATGTGGATCAAGTTCTCACCTCCTTTACACCCTTGGCAGACATGCTGGGGTCCCATGAGATTTTACAGCTATAATAGAAAAGAACTTAAAACATTGAGTCTTAAAGACCACATCTGCATCTCCCTCCTTCTGCCTTCTCCCTCTTTCACCTTTTCATTGCATTCTGTTTCTGAGATGCTTTGAATATGTACACATGAAAATTGCATGGGGATTGTTCTGTTCATCTAATTAATGTTAGCATTGCAAATTAAAAAAAAATAAAATAAAAAATGTACAAATTTGTGTTGTACTAGGAAATCACTTTTCCTTTCTTATACATTTTCATAAAAGTTTTTTTTTGTTTGTTAGTTTTTTGTAGCTTGGATTTTTATTTTTTTTGTCTCCAGGAGAGCATATACAAATTGGTACAACAAACCCAAGCAGATCCACAGGCAATCATTTAAGGGAAAATGTTTGCCTTATACATATTCAATGACAAACCAAAGTGTTCCTGTATAACAGCTACATAATATATAGTTCAATAAATTATTTAAGTGTGTATTTATATAGAGGATCTGAACAGCTCTAAGAGCACCTTTCTGATGCACGGATGGGTGTTTTAGTCTGGAGAAGAAAACAAAGCTGATTTTGCTAAGTAATATTCTAGTAGACTGAGGCTGCAAGCTTCATCACTCCACACCCTCTCCCAAGGACAGTTAGCTTCGAAGCTACTGAAGGATTGGCAGTGCCCTGTGTGCTGCCAGGACACTCCTTGCAGAGCAGCCTGTACCTCCACTTCCCCTCCTCTTTGTGCCAGGGTATCTGTCGGCACCTTCCTTGCCCAGCTGCCTGCATCACCATGCCTTCTCATTGCACTTGGTGGTACACAAGTGCTCCCTTCCACCCGCGTGCCCCCAGCTCTCCTCACTATCACTACGGATTATTTTTCTGAGAATTAAACCATTCTGCATGTCAACACATTCTATAGGGAGGATGGCACAGATATGATATAGATTACAGAAGAGCTATCCAAGCTGAGCGCAGGATGCTGCAGCTGACACCACTTAAATAATAATTAATAAGCCATGTGTCCTTTAACTACATCCCTTCCATGATCTGTCCCAGTCTCATGTTCTTCTGATATCAGACGAACAAGACAGGCTTTATGATTTAACTTTGCTTTTTCAACTTTTTTTTTAACATACAAATCCATGACACAGATTTTGCTTCTTTCTGCCAGTCCCTTCTCCATTATTCAACATTAGTTAGAGAGATAAGACTTGTTAACTTAAATGTGTGCAGAGTAGAATATCTAGATTGATGTATAGAGATGTTGCTCATAAAAGTATGCACAAGGCCTTGACAAAATCCTGCAACCTGTTTTCTCCAGGCAGTTAAAATATTTTCCAATTTAGCCAATGAATAGACTTATCCCCTATTTTATTCATGAAAACAGTGTCAAAATGCGAAATAAGGGCATTCTGCTTCCTCCCCTAATTTGAAATATCATCTTGAATTGGAAATGAAACAGTTTTTAAAAAACCTTACATGCTTCAAACTCATGATTTTTTTTTTACGCCGAGACATTTAATTCCCTCCCCTCTTTCAAACTGTGATTTTTTAGACAAGTGAGGTTTTTTCCAAATGCCCTCAACTCCCATGAAATAGTTCCAAGGCATCCTCTCCAGTTATGTCAATCAGTTTCAGGCAGTCTGCAAAGAGACATGACATTTCATAACAATGACATACCAGCCTGGGAAATGAGTGGTGGGAAATAAGTGGTTTGCCTAAAATAATCTCATTCATCTACACAAATTCATATATATATATATATATATATATATATATATAACATTATCTTTCTTCAATTTAACCTAGTTAAATGCAAAAAATATTAAAAAGTGAATTGGAAACTGAAAGGATTGCTACCTGGGAAAAGATTCAGGTTTCACAAGTAATGAGTGGGAAGAAAAAAAAGTCTGATTTCTCTGCTGCTCATGGGTATTTTGATTGAATTTAACACATCTCAAGCTGCCAAAAGCCAATGCTACTCATATGAAGCAGTACTGCTTCTCCAATTAAAAAGTGGAAGCACAGCTGCTTCCAGGCAAGTGGGAAGGAAAGTTGGATTGAGTGGCAGCAAAAAAAGAGGAAAAAAAAAATAAATACATGTGCTAATTTCTTTATAAGAAGTTTATTATTTGGTTGTTTTTGCAAGCAGTTGGCTGTTGTGGCGGTAAGAAGCCAGGGCACAGGTGGAATGGCTGTTATTGCGTGTTACCAAAGGAAACACAGGAACGTGAACTCCTTCTGTGACCGTGCCTTGTTTTCTATTTAACATTTTTACCAGCCTTGTTCCCTCTCTCTTTTCCTTTCCTGCCAGGAAAAATTTGTATATGTTGGACCCTTGTAGTTCACTTCTCAAGGATAAAAACATTAACAGAAATTTCTTTTTGAGATATCTCAGATGTGTATACATGATATGCATTCTTCCATGGTGTTTGATCAAATATAGATATTTTAAAAGGGTAGAATCCAGTCCAGCTGGAGCACTGGTGTTTTCTCATCCATCCTATTGAAGTGATGTGCAGACTAGGTCTAATACTAAATCATCTGTCAATATTGTGCTGCATATGGTACACAACAAGAGCTGTGAAAAGCGGTAAAACTGTGTTGCAGGATAATGCACAGACATGCCTAACATCCAATATCCACCACATGCAAATATTACTGTTATAACATTAATTATCATACCAATAAAAGAACAGAGAAAGTAACCAACTATCACTCTCTTGTCCATTTTTCTTCAAACTTGTGGCTTTATGCAACACAATTAATTAATTAAATAAATACTGCAGCTTAAAAAGGAAACCTGCAAACAATTAAAGATGGGTATGGACAAAAAAGTAAGACATTCTCAGATTCTAGGATATGTTAGACTTTGGAAAGTACAAATTGCTCTGAACTTTCCCAAATATCCATAAATCATTATTGGGTCAGATTCTAGATCTGACAGCACACCTTTTGAAAGCACACCTTTGGAAACCAGATACAAGTTTAAGAGTGCATCTTAAGAGCTGAAAAATCCTCAGGTAACTGTGAGATACCAAATCACTACATATTAACTAAGCAAAGTTATACATGGGCTTTCACTCTTCACCAAATGTGAAACAGTTTGAAGAGGCTTAAAACAATCCCTGTAACTTTGCACTCACTGTGGCCTGTGTATGTAGAGTCTATTCACATAGAGTTTATTTATCTCCCCAGACTTGTAGGTACTTGTGCTGTGATACCAACTCTGTTTTCCAAAGCTGATTTGTAAACTATGCATATAAATAAGAAAATAGACCAAAGAACAAGATCTATACCAGATAATTTCTGGTAGTGGAAAATGGATCAAATATTGTCCCACCCTACATGGGTTCAAGGTCCAAGAAAGTAGGCAATATATGTACTTCCCCTAAATGAGCTGTGAGATGGACTGAACTTTCCAAACTGCTTAAATCACACAGGAACTTACACTGCATTTAAAAAACATGATATTACTGTCCAAGAGACAGGGTTTTCTAAGGCAATTTGGCATTTAACATTGCAGGTAGATGTCACGTGGGATTTTCAGAAATGCCCAAACCCCACTTAAATCGATGGGACTGAAGTCAGTCCCACTGAAATCAATACTCAATCAATACCCAAATGTTATTTTGCAGTGACAGACAACTTTTCCAATGGCTAAATGCAATAGGGTGGAACCCTGCGCCAAGTCTCTTATGCCAATGACTGTTAAATAAAATAATACAGAGTATTTAAAAAAGTTCACTTCTCTCTGCCTTTCAGATGTACGTGCAATATTCTGCTTGCATGCACTGAGAATAAAGAAAGTATTGGACAGCTTAGTGCTAGGCACATGGCTAAAGCAAATCATACTGCTGCCATGTCAAATAGTTATTCTTAATAAATTATTTGTTATTTAAGTTAAAACCCAGACCAAATAACAACACAGCTCTCTTCTCTGGAGGAGTAAAATGGCAACTGAAGCTTTGTGGAGCATTGCTGTAAGGAAGATCAACAACAAAAGATTTCTGCCTAAGGCCTTATAAGGTCAAAAGAGTGAAAATGTCATTGCTATTACCATTCTTTTTTGTTAATTAGATACATATCACCATAAAAAAACCCTTAAAAAACCAACAACCAACCACAAACCAAGCAAAAAACGTCTAGCAGCATTTCTGAGTTTACTTTAATTCTATTTCTGTTTTGAAAATCAGATGAAAAAAGCAAGAACAGGCTGATTGTACTGAACTAATTTATGGATAAGTAGTATACTCACCATAAGAAGAGACTGGAATTATTTCTAACATTAAATGTCATTCTGAAAAAGAATATGATGAAAAAAATAAAATTAATTTGAATTTAACCCACCCCCCTTCCCAACTTTATGGGTTTGGCTAGTATTTTGAAATAACTAGGTTTTTCAGTTCACCTCCTTTGATATATGGTGACATTATTTTATTAATAATAGGTTTTACTGATATAATTATTTTTATTTGCTGAAATGCCTAAGGTTTTCTTTGATTTGATCTAAACCAAAGTTCTGTTCCTAAATTTTCAAATTGTTTATCAAAGTAAAAAACATAAAAGTTTGAAACCCCAAAACATTATTTCTTATCCCTAGCTAGTAATTCATGGGTAAGGGCCAATTCTTCAAAAACATTTGTATACTATGAAAATCATTGTTCACAAATTTGAAGGCTACATTCTTAAAGCATCATCTAGAAATGCTGACTTGAGAATACTTTATCTGAAGCAAACTCTTACAAGTAAATTTTTCAAAAGTACCGTGGTGGAGTGATGTCCAAACTTCTGAACAGCAGGTCCTATGCATTCAGGCTATGGACAGACATTTTCAGATAAAGAATTTTTACCAACTTGAAAGCTGACTTTTGCAGATATTTATTGTATCTCTTGAACTGTCAATAGGACTTGATAGAATCCTGACACAGCCAAATGCAAACCTGGCTTAAGACCCACTCTTAGAAAATAAAAAGATTTGCGGGTGAAGCTCCTTCTCCTTAGAGATCCTTCCGGTACAGATGCGATGCTTATTGACAGGAATGCCTCACCCACCCCTTGGATGAAACAAACTGCTGGCAGGAGGATTTGATGTTTCAACTAAGAGTATGCTAGGGAATCTGTCCTAGTAAAAGTGTCATAAAAATAAATTACACTACCAGCTCACACAACTGTATTAACAAAAGTTGTTAAGAGAAGATCCAGCTTGTGCAGAGCAGAGGATCATTTGGGCAGGGGCAGGAGAAGCTTTTGAGATAACTTCAGGTGAAACTAAGCAGACTTCAAGAGCTGTGACCTGGTGCTAGGCAGAGCTGCATGTTTTTTTCTCTGTGAAGCGAGGAGCACTAAGGCTTCATGCAACTTCATTAGTGCTGCGATTACTATCTGACCTTGCTCGCCAATCTGAAAGCAGACTCAGACCCTCACTGTTCATCATTACAGGCAAGGTGTTACCAGATTTAAATAGGTACCCTCAAAGGAAAAGAAGATCAGTACATCAAAGCATTATCTCTAGTTTATTTAATGTGGAATGGCCAAATGGCAGGCCTTTTTCATGTTTGAGGCTAGAACTGTAAGCAATTATGTCTGTATCATTGTAACTGATACAGGCAAGCCTGTATACTTACCGGGATGTCTTTCATCCCGTTTAGTTTATATAGCATTATCACCCCTAGGAGCTCACATTGCCTTCACAGTTTTCTAATGTTTTATAGACATATTTGGTCTCTAGGGATGAAATGAGGTACAGAAAAATAATAGTCAGTCCCATCTAGATATGGGTATCTGCCTTTATCTGCTGCTTTAGCACTACTGTGAAATACAGGCTATTTTTACAGCTTAAGAAAATATCTGTATCAAAGCAACACAACAGTAAAGCAGCAAAAATACCACATAATTCCAAATTCCTGCTAAGCCAGATCTGAGAAGGATACACTAAAACAGAGCTAAAGAGAACACAAGTGAAGATCTTCTCTGTGGTGTCTGACTGTGGATTTATTGTTGTCCCATGGCTTGGGAGGCCTGCAGAAGGCTAGTAGTATTCAATCTCCATTCAAGCTAGCTCTGCAACCAAATCTGAGCATTTCTCTTCATTTCATTTAACACCTGAAATGTTACTAGCTTTCACTAAAAACCTCTTCAGGAGCAGCTGTGCTTCCTTTCCTGATGCTGTGTCCCTCCTGCAGTGTGAAACACAGCCTCTCCTTCCAGCTGCTCACCCTTTTATTTCCCTTCAGGGACCATCCTCCTTGTGAGGAAGGCTAAATGCTTTCTTTGCAGGAGTACTTCAAGGATGTTTAGCAAACCAGGCTTGTGATACCCAGGGCAGAGTGGCACACAGCCCCAGGGAAGGGCACTCAGACAGCAAGGAACTCTGGACACTGGTGAAGAACTCTGTTTTCCCACATAGCCTTTTAATAGCGTTCCAGGCATGACTGATGCTGTCTAGCACCCAAACAATACCTTCTGGAGTAACTTTTCCTGTATGGAAGATGTTAAGGGGAGGAAAAGCCATGGAAGAAGATGAAGTGTCTGCTATGGTGAGTGATGTGTCACCACCAAGTGACAGCCCTGCTCCAGCTTTTATCCAACATCCTAGAGCTTTTGCCTGAGGACTCTCAGTTGAGGACTTTGTTCTGTGAGATGGAGAAGTAATTTGTTCATGGGAGAAACAGCAGCAAGCAGGCAATGCTATTCAATATTTTGAGAATGTCCCCCTCTCTTTCTTCATGAGACTGGATCTGACCCCAGTGACACAAGTTCAGAGACTTCATCTGCCGGAACGGCTTTGGACTGTGGATGCCCTTGGCTTTTATACACAGATGAATATGTAAGTATGCTGCTGGGCGATAAAGCTGCTTATTGCTCTGTTCAACTTAGCCTGTCCTCAACTGAGTTTAGTGGGACATTGATTTGCTTTCTCCTTTGCCTACCTCTAAGCAGGAGCTGTGGTTTCAGGATATGAATCCAGGAGGCTGAAGGTCTATCTTGAGGACCTAAACCTAATGTAAACTATAAATGAACAGATGTAAAAACCTAGGTGGATCAGCACAGACATCTATGTATGCTTTTGTAAAGGAAAGTTGTGCCTTCAAGTAAAGCAACTGGAAGAAAAGAACCTTCTATGGTATGGCTTGAAAAGCTTTTCAATCTTGAAAAGAGAATTACTATCATTAAAAAGAAGGAAAAAATAAGGCATACACTTTTTTCAATTTAGAGGTAATGAGTGTGCTATGTAGTAATACTGGTGCAAGACATGTAACAATTAAAAAGTGTTCTCAAGAGCATTTCTCAAAAGGGATGTGTCTCCCACGTATTTTATGCAGCAGACTGATTGGGATGGGCTAACTTTTTTCCTCAGGAATTAATGACCATATGATTTGTAACACAAGCCAGCACTTCTGCAGCACCGCTTAGCACTCTGATTTCTCCGGACAGGAGAAATTAATCTTGCTACACACCTCTACAGGGGAAAACTCATCTCTCAGTCATATTATTTTTAATGTGACGGTAAATGCAGTCACATCAACACAGACTGCTTCAACAGGCACTGGATGGGAGGTGGGAAACAGGAAGTTTTTTCAACAATGAAGAAAAGAACTAGGATTTTCCAGGCCTAAAAGCCTCTATTCTTATTCTTCTGCAATGGTTTAACACCATTAACAGATAAGCAACGGAAGTTCAAAACTTCTTTCTTGTGGCCAAATCCTGAGGCATCTAAGGAAAAGGAAGTAGCAAAATTGATACTCATACTGAATAGAATGGAGGAAAATGGGTTTTTCAGGAGCCTTAGGGAGCCACAACACATAGGTGTCTACTTGAAAAACCAGTCTCTCAGGGATCACAAAACTTAATGTACAAAAATTTGTTTCTTTCTTATGAAGACTAGTTCAGTGCATGGACAACAAAGTGGCATGTGGCTCTTTTATGCTGGGTTTTACTTTAACTATTTTTTAATTTCACTCAGCTCAATAATGATTTTAGGATAAAGTTACATCTCATTACCTAAAACACGCAAGTAACAAACCTGTGTTGAATGGCAGTCTTCTGCTTTCCCTTACCTTCCCTCATTGTTGGGGTTTTAGGAGCTCTCCTGTTTTTTTTTTCCTGTTAAAGGAATTTTCCCCATACATGTTGCAAGGGGGACAAATGGCTGGGTATTTAAGAAAAACAAAAGAGCTGGCTGCTCTTTTGTTTCACCTGGGTGTGTGAGCAGTGGTCTCCGGCATTTGGACAGAGAGGGAGGCTGCTTTCTTCGGCTGCTTTTCCTTCTGCTGGAGAAGCCCCGGGATCCCAAAGCCCGCCTTCCCTGCCCCGCTGGGAGCCGGGCTGTGGCCGCCCTGCCCCTGCCGTTGCTTCGAGCCTTCCCTATGTTGTAGCCCTGCTCGACCTGCCTGCCCAGACCTCCGGGGGGTTCCCCATGTGGATACATCTCATCTGCCACCGGGAATTTGTGCTTGTCCCTGCCGTTCCAGCCTGCCATTCCCAAGGGTCCGGCCGGACACCGGGATCGGCTGCCCAGGGGTTTGTGAAGCCTTTGTCCCATCCCTTCCCGGGATCCCAGGGCACCGGTGCCGCGTGCTCCCCGAGCTCGCTCCGGAGCGCCCCCTGCAGCCGCGGGGGAACCATCGCACCTGCCCTGCTCACCGGGAGCTGCCAGCGCCCCTGCCGGCTGCGAGCGGAACTGCACCCGAGGGGAAAGGGCCCGACAGCCGAGAAGGCTGGGACTGGGTTTGTGATTGTTCGCTGTTACTGCCAGAGTTATTGCTGTTTGTTTGACTGGTTATACACATATAGATAGATAATAGTAAAGAACTGTTATTCCTATTTCCCACATCTTTGCCTGAAAGCCCCTTGATTTCAAAATTGTAATAACTCGGAGGGAAGGGGGTTGCATCTGCCATTCCAAGGGAGGCTTCTGCCTTCCTTAGCAGACACCTGTCTTTCAAACCAAGACAATCATCTTCACTCCTTTTCCTTGCACAAGCTCTGAAATTCAGCCCTGTGCTGGGCTAGGTAAGTTCCCTGGCAAGTCAGGTAAGGTGACCAAAAAAAGTGACCATTCCCTGCCGGCTTCACAAGCTGAACCACTGAAAGGCCTGATGAGCACCAGACGTGGCCCAAAAAAGAGGAAGAGCCTGACAGAGAGGAGCAGGCAAAAAGAAGGACCTCCCTCTTGGCAGCAGTGAGTTGTTAAACTGCCCCAGCTTCACCCTCAGAGGAAGGAATGTGAAAAAGGGCAAAGTAAACAAAACAGCAGCAAGGTTTTAAAGGTGCTGGTGGAACATGCTGACAGGGAAAGACAGCCCTAGCTGGGTTATGATGACCTGTTGTTTTTCACCCTGACTCTTGCACTTGGATGCAGAAAGAGCTGCTGAGAGCTGCAGCCTCAGAGGGAGATGAAGGAGGAGGGGAGGGAGAGAGAAGGAAGCAGGAGGGTCTATTCTGGCAACACTGGTTCTGAATAATTTCTCTGTCCTTTGATAGGGAAAATAGCCTCTCTAGGGAAATACAGAACTTTTGATATTTGATGAAAGTTCTCACGAATATTTTGATATTTCAACCTACCAGTGACTCCTATGGACAGGAAACGTCTTATGGGAAGCAGAATAAAGCAACTTTTAGAGCAATCATCATCATATTTCAAGCACTACTAGCTTACAGGATTCTCAAGTTACTAAAAACTTTCCTCTGGCTAATATAGAGCCTATTAGTGAAGTATTATATTATTTGTCAAGAATGCTTTATAACACTGCCCATGCCTGCCTACATGAAATAGAAAACTACAGTCAGCAGTTTGCTAGCAAGATTCATAATTAAATACTGTTCCGGTGCTTGCAGCCTGGGACAACGGGTTAAATAAAGTCTTGCAAAGGAAGACACAGCCAGCCAATTCAGAATCTGAGCATGGCTTGGTGAGGTACCAAGGTGGTTTGTATTGTTGCTTCCAGTGACAGCACCATGTAGAAGCACTTGCAACATTCTCTTCTGGATTATCTTCATTCTCCATCTACCTCCCCTTCATGCCCATCTGTTATTCTGCAACCTGGTGTGTAATACAGTAACAGAGTGGAAGACAAGACCAATATCCAGAAAATAAATATTTATTCTTCAGTCCAACCATCTCCCACTCTAAGCTTGTACACTTTTATTAAGCTTGATCTTCCTCTCTCTGCACTGCTGCTTGAGAAAATGCAACCATGGGTATGTTTTTATTGTTTTGCATACTGCCTCTCAGCTTTTGCTTAGACATAACAGGTATTATGTAGCAAATATTTCACAGCAGCTCATCTCCTGCTAGTGCAGCTGCAAAACCAAAATACACAACACAGGAGAAATACAAGGTTATAAACTCTTCTAAAGCTTTTCAGAATGCTTGTAAGACTTTTAGCAGGAAAAAAGCATGACTGATAAAATTATTTGAGCACTATCACTGAGCATGATGGGACATGACTTTTTGGTTGTTATCTAGTAGAAAGGATTCAAACTGGTCTGGAAAGAAAAAAAAACAAAATAGGAAGGGAATGTGGGAAACCAAGGGTCAGCCCATGATCTCCTTAAAGGACTATGGTCAGACAAGAAAGGATGTGCTACTCCAGCATTTTTTCAGGAGTGACCAGTTCAGAGAACACTTTTTCTGAAACACAAGAGGGAAGAATGAAAATGTCACTTTATCAGACTGATTACACCACTCAGCTACAAGAAGGACAACTGTGATACAGTCTCTGCCCTGATTAGTGTTAAAATTGTAATGGATCTTAAGTAATTATTAAGGAATTATCATAAGGGAGTATAATTAATACCTATTATTTGTAATAGGTATCACGCATGTGGATGCATTTGGGAAGATGAAATCATCAATCAGAGGTAAGATTCAGATTTTGTTCTCTAAGTATCCAAATTAATCATTAAACCCTTTCAAATTCAGGTGTCACACCTGACTTTAGTCTGTTTCTGGGGGTGTATGTTACACATTTTGTTCTACAGTCTGCTGCCACACAAAGGAGATGCTGTCTTGAGAATCATCAGTGCCTCAACATGGCCTTGTCTGACCCATTTGGGAGTGACGAAGGCACCCATCGTGTGCCCTCCACGGTGAGGATGGCGGGAGCTGGCTGGGGGCCAAGCGCCTCTTGGCTGGAGCACAGAAGGCAGTGCAGGACTAGCCTTGCAGGAAGTGGGATGGAGGTGTGGAGGTTTAACACCAGCAGGAATTTAGCATCCAAATAAGCCACCCCCCTTCTCTGCAGCCCTTCTGGTAAGTAAGGGACAGAAACAGAGACTATGGGTTGGGATAATTTACTGAAAGCAAAGAGCAATGGAATAAGAAACTCACAGTAACATCAGCAATATTAATAACAAAAGTATACAAAACGAGGTGTTTTATCCTCCAAAAAGGTGTTCAGCACCAGGAAAAACAAGATGATGGACATTCCCTGTAGGTGGCATCCTGCTGGCAAAGATATGATGGCAATGTGCCATCCTGCACACGGTGGCACATGGCAGCCAGGAATAAAGGCATGTTAGGGACTGCTCCTGTGCACCCTGGCACATGGCCATCAGGAACAAAGGTAAGATGCTGAGGGGATGAGGGGCTCCCGCAGCTAGTGTTCTGCCCCTCCCTAGCCAAAACAGCAAAAAACAATGACAAACCCCCCAAAAGCTACATCTTCCAAGTCGGGCCGTGTTGCTGCTCTGCTGGGCTCAGTTTTGCACAGGCTCCTGTTCTGCAATTTCTATTGCTTCGCCATGCTGGGGGTTGGGCCCACAGGTTGCTTTCCCGCTGCTCCTCTGCACTCCTTTCAGCTCAGCTTGGCTCGATTGGGCTCAGCTCAGCTCCTGTGGGCTGGGCTCTCTTCAGCTGGATTGCAGGTTATCCCCCAGTCATTCCCTGCTGGCGCTGCCATCCAACACCCATTGATTTGCGTTCCACTGCTTTCCTTTCAGCACCGCATCCTCTAACTACATTACAGAGAAAAGTGCAGAGGGACCTGCAGGGCAGCACAGGAACCAGATCCACATGGGCGAATCCCAATACTCCCACTGCTCGAAAGAGAAAGAGACAAAATGGCAGCAGGTTTGGGGGTGGGCTCCTTTTCACCCCGAAGCCACGCCCCAGTGATGACGTTGTTGCATAGCATAGCACTTAGCCACGCCCACATGGTGCTAAGCTCCACCCCCTGCTGCATCAGGACAGTGCCCTGCTGTGTCCAGGTGGGGAAAATTTGGGTCCAATTTAGGTACAAAACAGCAAAGCCCTTCACAGTTGAACAGAGCTAACAAGAGCACAAACACTCCTGGAGGCAGCTGATCCAGTTGGTCCTCCAGCACTAACCTGATCCATGGGACACTCCAACAAAAACTAGAATTTCTATCTTTTTATTTAACATAAATAAGGCCTTTTTTGTAGCAATTCACAATAAAAAATTGATGGTCATTTGCAGTTGATTAAACACTACAACACCAAAAAACATTGATAGAGCTCATAAAGCTCCAGTATTTCAGGGCAAATACCTTTGTCCATTCTCAATTTTTGATTGCAAGAGCCATATGAAAGTGTTACTGGAAATACAGCAGCTACAGCAGTGAGAGCTGTTGAATTGTAAAATTATTTTGTCTTTTCAAGCCTGATAAAACCTGTGGCTTCATTCAAAGTTTCATTTCTGGCTCCTTTGCATGGGTCAAGAGCTGCATCAGGGGACACAAGGCGCTTTCCCATGGGCCAGGTGTACGTATCCCAGGGGTTCTCTGAGGAGCACCAAAGGGTGATGCCAATTCAGCAAGAAGTTTCAGCTTGAAAATAAAAAAAAAAAATTTCAGTTTGGTCCTTTTTCCTGATGCAGGTTTCTTTTCATCCTTATATTTGTCACAAATCCACAAAAAACCCATCAGTTTCTGAGAGCAGTAGAAAGTACTTAGTTTTCCATTGAGATTTTTATGATACAATTGCACAAGTATTGCAAATGGCCAGCTCCTTCTTTTTCACAGGGTTATGCATCAAGCATGTTCTTTTCAAGTAGCATGGAAACAGACATCAGTAAATCAATCTGGACATATTAAAGGGTAAACCTTATTTATTCAAATATTACCTCTTTTCTCTGTGTCCAACTTCTGGCAGACTGAAAGACTCAAAAAAAAGTCACATATCTAGAAAAGCCAAGTTGTTTAAAAGCTTGAGAATTATTATTTTTTCGTGTCTCCCCAGGTGCCTGGATTGAGCAAAGGTTTAGATTTTGTCTCAGAACTGTTGTAAAAAGTTAATTTAAGTGAACTGCTATATTCATGAACAAAGAGACTTTTTAGACTCAGTGACGTGGGTCATTAATTGGACATCTCATTCATCACAGACCCTTACCAGAGAAAACAAAGAACAAGAACAAAAACAGTACCCTGGCTTTGTCAAAAAAAAAAAAAAAAGTTTAAGGAATCTGCATTTAATCAAAACATGCAAAACAATCTCCAGATACTGTCTGGCAACAAATTTAGGATTTGCGGAGCTGAAGTGTTCATTTGCTTGGCTATAAATACTACATTGATGAAAGACAGTCCTAACTCTGTCTTCCACCACTTCACTTCTGATAGGGAAGTTAAGATTTTATGTGTTTGCTTAGAAACCCATTAGATCTAACCTTTCCAGGAGAATTACAAAGGGGAATGATAAATGATCATGTATCACTTCAGGGGAGGGAGAGGTTTCATCTGGGATACTGCAGGGGTAAGTACTCAGTCTAGGCATATTTGATGTTATCATTCATGGTGTAGCATATAAATGAAAATCAAAGATTACGCTAAGGTGGGAGGAACTGCTAATGCTAGAGGAAAAAAATAATTAATATGACAAGAAGCGGTTAGGAAGAGGAGCAAGAAAATAAAGTTAAGAGTGGAAAAATGCTAGGTATACCTGTGAGAAAACACTCCAAAGAGAGATTTAGCGGAAGGAAAAAAGCAATAATGCAAGGGCTGAAGTTGAGCAGGATATTAGACATACACTTGCAATGACAACAACAAAAGCCAAATGAGCTGTTATGCTTTCACAGGCCTTAGCTCACTGTGCTAACTTAGCTAACTGTGGAATTAGTAAACCTTTTCCATATGAATTGGCAGCAAAAAGACATTTAGAGAAAGGAGATGATCTGTGAAGTGTGTGAGCAGAGTTTTGTATAACCAAGTCAGAGGTTGCTGACTCTTGCTGACTATTAGGTTCTGCAGCATCTTGGCAGAAAAACTTTCGGCTACCTATGCAAGCCTTGCCTCAGATCCCTCGACAAGCACATATGTGAAGTCTGCAGAAGGAACCAAGAATTTGGGGTTAAATTTTTGCACAATGGCCTCTCTACTTCACTGCAGAATTTAACCATCAGTAAACATAGAAGAGGAAAGATACTGAGCTGCATACAAATAAAAACATCACAGATATAGTCTGTTCTGTGGACTTAGCATTGCATGGGCTGTACTAATTACTAATTTTTATTTGGGCATCTATATTGGGCTAAAACAATATCCTTGCAGTTGAACACTATCAAACTGAAGTATTTGGTGGTGGAGTTTGAATATTATTTTGAATGCAACTTCTTGGGAAAATATGGAGCAATACAATAAAATTTTATACAGCATTTTATTATGTAAAGCACAACACCTTCTGAAAGAGACATCATTCAACAGAGAACAGTAAATAATAAAAATATTTTTCTCCAGGAATTGGAGAAAAATAGTGCAAAATCATCTTTTAATTGGTGACACCAAATGTATAAACATCACCATTGCAAATATTTGCTAAAATCTGCATTTACAGAGCAGAGTATTTAGAATACCCACAACATTTTATCCTCCTTAGAATTAGTGGCTGCTATTAAAAAAAATAAATAAATCACATGAAGAATAATTTTTCTCTACTCAAATATAAATATTCACACTTTGTCTAAAATTTTCCACACATAAACTTCTGGTCATGTTTTACACCATGTTACCTATTTAATAACTGCTTGCAATCAACCTGGGAGAATAACACCAATTTATCAGGAACTGGGCTCAGCTATGAAAGATTATCAGAGAACACTATAAAAATGCTGCTGTTTGCAGGAGACCACTAGGAACAGTATGTTATGCCCTGTAAAGCAGCCAGGGCAGTTTTACTAAGGTCAGATGGCATTTGAAGACAGGATCACAAAGAAACATATTTAAAAAGGCTTTTATAGAATGGTCTTTTTGTGAAAACACCTTGGGACTTAAGTGCATGCATACATAGGTTACTTGATTTTACTTCCATGACTTCATGTACAGTCACCCAGTTTACCAGTGAAAAAGTTTTCTTTCTTATCACTGCTGTTCCAAGACCTTACTGTACCTGGTATGGAACTCTGTGTGTCAGAGTTAGTGTGAAAATAAATCAGGCTTTTGTCAATTTCACTGAATATTAAAAAAAAAGGCAAAACCAGATGAAAGAATAAAGACATAAAATACAGATTTAAAAAAAAAAATTAAAAATGCATTATTTTATAATTAATTCATTTTTAGTATGTTAAAACAGGAATGTATTTGAATTGCTGTCCCTTTGAAGACAGACACTGAACCCAGCAATCCAGTGTAGTCTCTGAGGAACTAAGAGAGCAAAAGCAGGGAGCCAAGTTTTAATGCAGCAAGACCAGGAAGGGGGGAGAAGTGTAGAGCAGTGCATTGGCACAGACCTGTTTCCAAGCTCCTTGCTCAAGGAAACAGCTGTTGATTCTGCAGTCAGAGGATTCTGCAGTCAGAGGTAGCCTTGCAGGAGGTAAACAATCCTGCTGGTGAAGTCTTGAGTCTGACCTTCCCCCTTTTTTATGTACATTGAGAAGCACACTTTTTAATGCTGGTTTAAAAACATGCATGAATATAAAAATGTGAAGACAAAAACCATTCTATAAGGTGTTTTCTTTCATAAAAGCTGCATGTCTGACTTAGCCACTATCCAAGAATTGCAATAATTGCACGATTTTTTACATTCATTAAATCAAGAAACCAGGTTATTCCTTAAAATTGCCTTGACTATGCTAAAGAGTTCTGGATTTTTAAGAATCAGTGAAGTATAGAGCTATTCCAGCTACCAGACTAATTTTGCACTGATTCTCTGCATCTTCAAGTTTCCTTTTTGAAGTACAGTCAACAATACTGGAGAGACATATCCAGCATTAATCACAGTATTGTCATCAATATGGTAACATTGTCTCTAAGTTCATATACCCCAAAGTGACTTTACATCATGCTATTATTTCATGTAGATCTGGCTGTTTTTACTAATAGCCCCTCCATCTTTCCTAGTCCTAGAGGACATGTTTGCAGGAGGAAATCCTATTTTCCTATTGGTTTCTTTGTTCCTAGAAGCATGACCTGACATTCAGTTGTGTTACAATGAGCTCATTTTCCCAGCGTATCTTTTCAGTCCCTGTAGTTATTTTCTATTTAGCTTTTACTTTTTAATCATTTGCTAATGTTACCAGCAATGATTTTATACTTTTTTTCCTACCATCACCAACGACAGTGTATGTAGACAGAGAATAGATCCCAGAGGGACCCACTGAAGCCTCCTGTTGGACAATGATTTCAGTTTACAATTGCCTTTTACATTCTCTTGGTAGCTGGGCTTAACCTGTACAATATTTCCTGTATGTATTGCATGGACTGTATTATAGCAAAATATTATGGGAGACTAGATTCTTTATGGGTATTTGTTATTTCAGCGCACTTTTCTTATCAATCCAATTTGTGAATTTAACAAACCATTTTTTTGACAGATCTATTTTCATGCAAACCTTGCTGAATGTCATTAATAATTACATTTAAATTTTTTTATTATTATTATTTTCAGCTGGATTGCCTGGATCAACATTTTCCAGGTCATGCTATTTACCCTTTTGACAGTAAATGAAAAACAAATAAAAGAAACTAAATGCACAAGCAGAGAAAGATACTAGATAAAGATAAGGTGTATGAATTTACATTGAGGAGTTTTTTGAAATTATCATTATAACGAGATGTTCAATTTCATTAACTGGTAAGACTTGGTCATATGATTTTAGTATTATAGCATTTTATGTAGAAGTAAAAATAAGATTTATATTTTCATTTAGGTTTTTTGGTGGTGCTGGGAAGAATTTAATATGTGTGTACATATATTATTTAAGTAAAGTACATATATTATTAAGTAGAATTAGAACACAGCACACATTTAACATCCATGCTCTTTAAATATATTTATTCTATTGGAAGATAGAGACTGACAGTATTTGCCAGATGACAATCTTTCCACATGATTTGTTCATGTTACTTTGGACAGGACTTAGAATTCAACTACAGTACACCAAACAGCATTCAAAATATCTTTATTTTTTTTTAAGTATTGCTACTTGCCTGTGCTGGGCACCAGGAGAGAAGAAAGAAATTCTTAGGAACATTTTTTTTTTCTCATCTTAAAATACATCTGATTTAGGAAGTGTTGCTTGTGATTAATAAGTCTACAGCATTGAGAAACTTCTTTACGCTTCATCACCTAAGCAGGACTGTCATCTTTGACTCCTTTCGATTCTCTGCAGTCTTGAGATGGTTGCAAATCCCTCAACAGTGTCATAACTCTGAACTCTGTAAGTATTTGATGATTTTGTAGGAAATGGTCATAAGTACAGAGTGATTTACAGCAGCACTGTTGTAAGAATCCAGCTGACAGAGTAACAGTAAATATATCCTGTCAAGGAATTATTATAAGGAAAAATTTATATGTAGTGAACAGAACATATGAATAGGACAACTTTTAAACTGTACTACTGAAAATGAACAAAAAAAAAGGTATTCAAAAGGAAATACTTTTAAATACTTGTAAAATGGAAGTTAGTTTTTTTAAATGTCCTCTCAAGAAACTCTAAAAGCAAAGTTTGTACAAATATAAAGTTGGTTGTCAGTACTGGCATTATGCTATACATTGTTAAAATGCAAAAAAATCTATTATCACTTCTTTGGGCTAGTCACTGAGCTTTCTTACTCTTTTAAAATACAATCAAGAGAAAAAAAGCTGCAAACCTTGGGGAAAAAAACAGTCTGAAGCAAACAGGAGCTTTTTCTATTGTCTTCAAAACACTCCAGAAGCAAACTTGGTTGGCCTTCATATTACGACTTGATTTCCTTTCACTCCATTATTTTCAGACACATTTTAGATCTCTGAAGATTCAGTCACAAGGTCCCAGGTATGAGTGTTCTCACTGAAGTTACAAGTCACAAATTTCACTTGATGCAGGACAGGAGGGAGGTCTCCTTGGTGCAGGAAACTCACCCATGCTGCTTTTGGCCCTGCAGCACACTCAGAAACTAAAGTTTCAGATAAAGTTTCCCTCAAAATCCACAGACGGCAGAAATACGTTGATGGTATTTTGGGCTAAAGCAAGTGGTTCCACTGCTGGTTTTAGCATCATATAGGACATTGTTGAATGTTAAACATGAGTATTAAACATACTTGCAGTTCCAAGAACTCTTCCAAGATTGTTTCAGATATTTGCATTTTTTTAATTCAGTCCATCACAGTTCTGCCATAAGCCGCAAGCTGGGGTAGAGTAACAGAAGTTTTTTAAGGTGAACTACTTTTAATGGGATTTGGGTGCCCAAAATGTTTGGAAATCTTAGTCAGTATTCTTTACATTAGGAGCAAATGGTCTTAGTATTTTGGAAAAAAGTGATGCTTACTCAAATGTTTATTCCCAGTGAGCATTCAGACAGCACACTAGAGTTTGCAATACCATAAGTAGTTGAAAAAAAGACTGATCAGTCCACCAAACCTTAGTGCCTTCTGAAGGGCTTTTTAGTATGGTGTAGATTCAAATACAGAATGCAAAGATGATATATCCTAGAAAGTTTATTCCCAAGTCAGAAGTCAGAAAATGTTTGTAGTGCCAGTGGGCATTGAAAAAAGATTAATACAGTCAAAAGCTCCAGAGTTTTCCCCCGTTATTATTATTTTTATTATTAATATTGTATCTAAAGCAAAGACTATAAAAAAGTGGGAGGGAAAAGAAAACACTCACCAGCTGCCAGATCATTTTGGAAGCTGATCAGACATTTCCAGTTTTTCTGTGGTTTTTTTCCCTCTTCCTTTCAACATGAAACATTGCAAAACATTCCAATTGTGAAGAACAAAGTGAAGGGAAGATAATCCCAGCCACCAGAAACATGCCCTAGATCACATGGGAAGATCATGGAAGGAGGGATGGAGAAGTATACTCCTGAGATATATAGCTTGTGTTTTTAAAAGCAACACTAAAAAGAGTCTACCCTTGTAGACTCATGAACAATGAAATTATGACAATCCAGTTTGGGCTTTCTCTACATTTTCAGATGCCGCTTAGAGGCACACCAGCATCTACTCCATCTGCCAGCTGAAATGTATCATGTTACATAGCAGTTACAGCTCAAAATATAAATTAATTTCAAGGTCTCATGATTTGGACAATTTACAAAGAGGTGTCCACCAGCAGCTGAGTTACACGGGGGTGTCAAGGCTTCTTGTCATAATTATTACACTTCCAGTGTCCAAACAAGCCAGGCGCCTCTTTAGATGAAATAAGCATAAAACCTAGGCCAGATAGACATGGGAGATTTGGGAAACAGAGAAAATATACCAGCATTTTGTCTTGGTTTTGATGACTTTATCACCAATAATGTCTGTTTGTTTCACGGGGATGGTTTTTCAGCATTAGAGCAGTCAGAACCAGCTCTGGTGTGGCCTCTCACGGTGATGATTCAAGGCAGCAATGGGGAGCTTAGGTTCCCCTGCACTTTCTGGGGCTGGAGGCCTGCCACCCATTCCAGGAGAAGGCCATCTACCTTGGACTGCAGCCATCTAAGGGCAAAATGCTTCACTCCTTGCTGGTGACACAATTGCATTTCATGTTGCATTGTTTCAGTGGGAAATAAAGATAGTTGCTGTGGCAAGAGCCCATTTCTGAGTGCAGCCTTTCTCACAGGGTTCTTGTTTCTCTCTGCCCACATTATTGTTTGAAACTGTCTTCAAAGTGAGGACAGACAGAGGTGAGAAACCACTGCCACCTACAGAAATAGTTAACTAAGTCACAAGCTCATTTTTACACAAGGCTTTGCTTGAAAACGGCTGCATGGATGAGTCCTTCAGCAAACAGGAACTCTTGTGAAGGAAAACTGCTTAATTCAAAGCTTTGTGGCAGGAATTAACCCACCAGCTTCTCAACCATCTCTAGGTATCGCTCTAAAGGAGCTGTAAAGACAAAAATTCCATAGGGCATTGTGCTAAAGTGCAGGGGACAGATCAGCTTTTTCGTTTTGACTCAGCTTGTGCCTTCGTGGCTGTGAGCAAATCTTTCAATCTCTGTGCTTTTATTCTTGTCTCTAGAAATTTTCTTCTTCTGATCAGACTGGTTTTCAGGGAGACAGTGTCTCTCAGCAAGTACAGCATCGTCACTGATTACAGTGTTAGCAAAAATTGGCATTGGCTAGAATTTCACCCCAAGATCTATACAGTTCTTTGGGAATAGACATGTTAGACATTTATGTTATGTTAATAAATACCAAAAGATGTGGAAATTTAAAAACCAGATTTGATAAAACAGGAAGGAATAATCTATACTTGCTAAAATATGTAAAATGTTTCTCTCTAATTTCTTATTTTCTTTCTCTGATTAGCACTTTGTGATGGAATGTATTGTAAACAGATCAACATTATTATTCCATTCACATTTTTTAAGTGTCAATAAACTTTTTACATTTTTCAAATCAACAAAACTGACTTACAAAATCTTTCAGATTAGAAGATAAGGACGCTCAGTCTCACAAAAACATTTGATCGGTTGATCTAGTGTTAACAATTATGTTTACGAAACAATTTAAC
The DNA here is from genome assembly GCF_009650955.1 of Corvus moneduloides. Classification (NCBI taxonomy): domain Eukaryota; kingdom Metazoa; phylum Chordata; class Aves; order Passeriformes; family Corvidae; genus Corvus; species Corvus moneduloides. The sequence continues at coordinate 140,888,263 of NC_045476.1, forward strand.
AGCTACAAAACAAAACCTTGTAAGCATTAGGCATAAGTGTTACATATTTCTACTGTAATTAATTCCCAAATAAAATATTGCATTGTACATAATAAAAATAAATAATAAATTATATTCTTCAAATACTAGGGGGAGAAGGAGGAATCAGGGTTTATCCACAAAACTAGGGCTGAAAACTTTCTGACAATAAAACCAACTGCAGAGTTAATTAATTGGAACAGCAGTTGGAGGAGGGATTGCTTGTATCAATAATTTTTGTATTATAAAATTATATAATTATATATATAATATATAATTATATAATTATATATTATATATAATATATATATTATATATAATTAATATATAATTATACAATTATAAAATTAGTGGACAACGGCAAATTTTAAACAATTGCATTTGAGTTGGGGCCAAGGGCTCCAAAAGTCAACTTTAGGAAGAAAGGCAAAGTAACTATTCTCCCCAGTGTTCTTTCCTTCCCCCTGAGAAAAGCCTGAAGTAAAACACCACACGCACACACACACACAGAGCTAAAAAAAAATTAAAATCTAATATACTTCAAGGGAATTGATTCAAATAAAATGACTGCAGCCTTTAAAAAGGAAAAATGTAGCAAATCAGCCCTTGCATTTTCTTTTATGTAGTCTTGAGCACTTTTCCTAGGATATGAAATCATGCTGATGGCTCTAATTTCCCAGGGTAAGCCCTGGCCCTATTCCATCCCCAGGAAGACATTAGTCCCCCACAAATTTTCAGCCATCATCTCCAATGTCTCAGCCATTGCCTTGGACAATGGTCTAAGCACTGCAGACTGGATTCCATCAAACTCAAAAGAGTACAGAAAATATAGTTGTGCTTTACAGTTTTCCTACAGAAGTGATAGAAGGTAAAAAAAAAGAGTTGGACAAAATGTTTTATGAGGTAAGTATTCTAAGGCATATTAGGGTTAAGCTAAAACAAAAGCTATGTTCCAAAATGTACAGAAGTATAGAAATAAAGAAGGAGTTCTCAAAAATACATTTCAATTCCTAAAACGCATATGATAATTAATTTTTCATTATAGCAAGGAATAGAAAAAGAAAATCAGGAAAGTAGGTAACATCAAATTACAATGATGTAAAAGCAAATTGTTAAGTGTAGTAGGTTTTCCTTGATTTAGTTTACAAGACTTTCAAATTGCTGTGTGTTTGTTGATGTTTTTTGTGAAAATTTTCATAGTTGGCCATTCTACACTGAGAATGATTAATCTCCATGCAGACGATATTTATTTTAACTCAGGGAAGTGTTGCTTTGGCTTCTTTAATTAACCAGAAATCCCTAACACCAATTGTAGCATGTCCAGTTTCATAGGATACTACGTGGAGCCTGATCCGATCAACAGCCCTTCCCTTACACAATAAAAAAGTGGGAGCTCCATGCCTGGCATTGTATCTTTGCACTGCAAGAGTTTCATACCTTTATGAAATCCCATCTCACCTACTGCATGTGGCAGAACCTCACCTTTAGGTTGGGTTCAAATCCTCCCTTTGTGCACTTCTATGTGAACTATGTTAAGAAAATATTTGTGGTAGGCAAAACAAAGAAGTGCTGCAAATCATCCTGCAGTGTGAGAAAGCTGCCTCCAGTGTTCATGCAGCATACCAAAACAGCTATCATGGATGTTTTTTAAAAAAAAAACAACCAAAACCTCTTGAATTAGCTAGCCTGTGACAGTGGCAATACCATGCCAGCTGTGCATAGACTGAGACGTATTTTTGACCACTGGAAGTGTTCCTTGTGTGTGTTGTGATGCTTTCTACAGGCTCTCAGAGATGTGCATGTGATCCATGTAACCTTAGCACAACTACCGGGACATCTCCATATATCTGCCTCATTCACAAAGCAGTTTCAAACACAGGGGCCCATTTATATCTCCCTCAATTAAATGATCTTTGCTAAGGATTTACAAAACATGTAAATTCAGAGAGAATCCAATAAAAAACCCCAAGCCCTGCAGGCAATTCCCCAATTTTCCACTGGTTCATAAATAAGTTTACAACAGTGGCTCCCAAACTATAGTTCATAGCTAGGCAGTGATTTGATGATCTGGTCCACAGAGTGGTGCCAATTTTGTCCTGGTTTTAAGTAAGTAATGATAATAAGGGTGCATGACAATTTGTGTAAAAGATGTGGTCTAGGCATGGGTCTGGGATACCTCCACGCCTGCTCTCTCACAAGAGCAGTCCCGTTGTCTGTGCTGATAAATGGATCTAAGGGACTCACAGCAGAACACAGTACTGGATTTCATCTCAGGAAGATGTTTTCCAGAGACCTGAGGGATGTGCCTCCTCCAAATTTGGCTGGCAGTTGCATCCCTGTACACCCTGGCTGAACTGCAAATGGAAACGTCTTGATGGAACACACTGACAGGGTAAGCCAGCAGCGGTGGTTTGACCCGGCTCACTCAGAACATAAAAATTCATAATCATCCCAGAGCATGTGGAATCCAACAAATCATCTCTAGAGTTAAAATGTCTAAGAAGGCGTTATGGATGTTACGAACAAATTAACAGACATAGTCAGCCAGATCATCAGCTGGTAGAAGTTGGCAGAAATCCACTGTAGCAACATAAGTTTTGTAAAACTAACCTGAATTACGCCAGCTGAAAGACTTAGTTTATTTTTTTCTGCCATTGTGCATATGGAATAACCTGAGTAATTAAGCCTTTCTTGTTTTGGGTTTTGGGTTTTTTTAACTTTTGATTTTTGTATGAATTTTGTTCTCGATATACACATGCATACAAATAAATTAAAGGGTCAACCCTCTGTTCCATCTGCTCTACAGCAAACCATTTGTTGCTCTTTAAATGACAGCTGCTTGGCCCAGGAACAAACTTGGCTGCCACTGTTCAACACCCATGTGTGCTGCTGGCACAGCAGCTCAAGCCCCAGCTCCACACCCCCGGCCAGCCTGTGCCCTGCCCCGGCACCTCGCCTGCCGTGTTCGGGAGGCAACGCTCAGGTGTCATTGCAGAGCTCCCTTGAACAGGGAACATTTCCCCCTGTTGTTCGTATTTTCTGTGTTATTATAGCAGGGGCAGGAGATCCTGGTCTACAATCATGCTTCTGTTCCAAAATAAGAATAGCATAAGAATCACCTTAACGTGTCTAGGAGTAGTTCATAATTTCAGATTTAGGAAACTCTAAAAGCTCCACAGAACTGAAGCACTGGTGCCCACAATAGGGGGCTTATCAAATTTCTGCATTAGGAGCTTGCCATTAAGTTTTATTAATTAAAATTATCTGCTCTCACCCTCTTGAATTAATAAAATGCAGCTGGCATTCACTGCAATGTTACGGGCCATGGCTGTTCTGAAAATACAGTTGCTAGGATACCCTCATAATTTCATTCTCATGTTATACTGGTCTTTCAATTAATGAAGAAACATTCAAGTCACTTCTCAGCACTTCTATGCATGTGTTTGACCTGTGCCTTCACTCGTCTTGTGTGACACTCCATGTGTTTGCCTTCTAACCCCAGTGTGGGAAGCAGAAGAGTGGCCACAGCCATTTGCAAGCTGTAGTAATGGTGCAACTCTTCTACTTGGCCTTTTCATGTCTTTGTTGACATGAGGACAGAAAACCAGATGTCTTTACATCCAATATTTTTTCCCTGAATGGACCTGAGAAAATAATGCTTTTTAAGGGGCAATTTTGCAAACCTATGCTATCCATTATCCATTTAAAACTTTTTATAGAACAACCTCAGCAGTATAATGCCTATTAAAGAATGAGATCCTGCAAAATTATATATTTCTCAAGGCAGTTATCTAATGAAATACATGAGGTATTCTCATTAGATAGGAGGAGGCAGCCAAGGCTCTGGAAATACTCAGTCCCAGGACTGAATTTGTTTGAAAGTCTGATGCAATCTGATAGACTACAATGGAAACTCACCTTGGATACACATGCTAAGCATTATGCTCTGCAGGAACACAGTCCCTGCACAACACAAAAAACCTGACACAGTCTAAATGGAAATAAAGTAGGAAGCAGGCATTATACAGACTTTTTGTATACTGAATTTCACAAGCAAAGCAGAGTGTGCACCCTTCATGTCATTCCCAGAGTAAGACTGGATATTCAGAAAATACTCTGGCCGAATATTTAGTGAACACCGAGATACAGAGAATAAACAAAAGTTATATTTGTGTTTCAAACGCTGTTTAACAATCAGACCAAATATAATGTGATGATCAAGTGAACAAACAGAGCAGCTACTGACACTTTCAAACAGATCACCTCATCTAAACAGCTGATCTATAAATAGTCTGCTCATAGTATTGCAGCACATGCTGACCACACAGATGTGAGCCTGCAAAGCAAGTACCAGAGATTGTACACAGCTGTTTTCACTTGGTTAAAGCCTGTGTGGTCTTTTCTCCAGTACAAAGAAATACTGTCAATTTTTTGAAAAAAATTACAACTTCTACTGCACAGACTAATAGATTTTTTTTATATTGAATCGGTTAATTTTGTCCTGGAAATTATCAGTGGCTCAATAAGCAAATAAAGGCTCTCAAAGAAACAAGCAAAGTAGTTTGCATAAAACATTAGGAAAATATTCCCAAAGCACTCCAGAAATTTCACAAGTTATTAATAATTTGACATTATTATGTATGATTTGTTGAACACACAAGCATGCTTGAGCAGACAGAAGGAACACCTACAACTGCCCGAGAGGCACTTCATCCAGGAGCCTGACTTTTCAGGGTGCTTTGTGTGAAGAAGTACTGAGTATTCTTGGCTCTCACTGAAACCCTGGGGAGCTGAGGAGGCTCAGAGCAGAAGATGTACAGAGCATTGCAGAAGATGCTCAGCATTTAAGAGCTCTGGGAACTGTGCACCAAACTTTGGGTGATGCCATTCTCTCCCTGGGAGCCTCAAGAAAAATGGTTTCACTTCTCCCATGCTGTCTGGGAGCAGCTTTAACATTCTTCTGTGCCAATGTTGCAGCTTGGCTGTTTGCTGTGGAGGAAAACCAGAACCTGACAAGAAGTGTCCCATGAGCCCCTCTGTGCTCAGGGCTCCCACGGCAATGTCATCAGCTGGTGGTGTGCAGTGATGTGCTCCTTTCTGCCAGTGAGCCCCAGCCCATCAGCTTGTTCTCTTGTGGGCTGCCTCTGAGGAGCAGCACAGCCTGTGTCAGTGTCTTGTGCATGAACATGCTATGGACCAGGCAGGTGGACTGGTGATGCAGCATCCTGATGTAGGTGGCTTCCCTCCTAAGGCATGGCAGAGGAAAGCTTTTGTCTGTGTGAGCTGTCCCAGCCCAAATCTCTGTACGAGCCTTCACTGCCTGTAATGCCAGCTCACAGACTCACTATACTTGAACACCTAACAATACTGGGGAGGACAAAATAGTGCTTTGACCTACATGACAAAACTCCATATGCTAGCAATTGGCACATCTTTTTATCTCCTAGATGACGCAACCTTCATCATCAAGGAGAAAAATATTTATGTGATATCTGATTCCAGTTCCTGCAATGTAAATGAGTTGCACACATATTTCACTTTCTTCATAAGATTCCACTTCTACTTGCTCTATTTGTTCTTTTTATTCTATTTGTATTAGGACATTGCCTTTCATTGTTATGTTCTCCACCCCCCTGTTATAATCAACTCTTCTGCCTGTTTATGTCATGCCTATTCTTCTTTCATTAGACTGTAATTATAGCCTGTGACTATAACTTTCTTCCTTTGGCTGTTTACAGAACTGGTTTTCTGCCTCCCTCTCATACACACACTTCATTCCTATTCTCCTTTAGATCTCAACTTCTATACAGTCATCACCTTTTGAAAGTGCAAAGCAGGACAATTAGTCATTGTAACAAGTTTTCCAAGGCTGGAAGGTCACATTACAACTCTTAAACTTCAGTGGTTTAGATGTTTGGAGATGCAATGTGAAAAATGTCTTTGATCTTTTTATTGCCTCGGTAAACTTTTTATGGGGCAATCCATTTACCTAGTCCATTAGAGAGCTCAATAAAATGTTCTGTGCACAAAAATACTGCACTTCACCAATTACATGTATATATATCTATCTTTGCTCTGTAAAATTTACACTTCTGTGCAAAAGTCTAAAATATTTTATGAAGAGGAATTGTTTTACCCTCAAAGCCCACCATTGCAGAAAATTAGTTGCTGCCTTTTTTTCTCATTACTTTTATTCCATGGTATTAAGCATTCTGTTTTGAAAGTCATGCTTCCCACTTGCAGAAAATGGAGCCTTAGACCTGGCAAGTGTGCAGCTGATGGAATTGCAAGTACAAGTTAGCCGCTTATTCATGAAGCCAACCAGATCCATATATTTCAGCTGTTACCCCATTTTTGTGCCAAAGGTGCTTTGGTTTGCACACACTCCGTTCTAAAGGACCAGACTTCAAAGATTAATGCAAACTCACAACACAAACCAAGGCTGGAGCTGGAGTCACCAGTTTGGACTCCTCATTGCCAGACCCAATATATACATTAAAAGTATAAATATATACATGATACTGGCAGTGTCATCTTCTCTCACATCCAAAATTATCTGCTTTTGACTTCTAGACAGCAGAAAAGAAATTTCTGGCAATTACAAAACCATGGACTCTGTTGATGATAGCCCTTTTGAACTAGCTCAGCTCCTTCTGCGTCTGTGCCACTTCTGCAACATGAAGTAATCACAAAGGCAGCTTCTCTGCTCACAGAAGGTTCCTCTCCCAGACTGAGTAGCATGTTCCCACCGTCAGTGTAAGAAGCATGGAAGAGGGTGGAAAGTGAATTATGTCTCTCAGAATGTATGAAAAGTTTGGTTTTGCTCCTCAGATGATCCTTAGGACTAATCAAGGATCCTAGGGCTGGAAGCAGCAGGGTCAGGCCAATGTGGAAAACTTGCCATTCCTGCCACTGGTATGAACACGGGAAAGGTAGGGCTAAGGATTTATATTGGCAGGAGAATGCATTCACCTTCAGTAGTCATCATGGCCCCACACATCCAGGCACTTCCCTGCTGGCAGCACCCATGGCAGGTCTAGAAGCAAAGTCAGGAAGATCGTGGCTGTTTTACTGCTTCAGCAATCATTTACTGTAGGCAGTTGCCTACTGTGTTTCTTTGGCAAGTTTGAAGTGAACAGAAGGTGGACACAGCCTCAGTCAAACATCTGCTGACGTCTTTAGAAGCCAGTTCACATTTGAGTAACACCATGCTTTAAAGAATTGTTGAGGTGGCAGAAAGCTATCGCTGTTCTTGTTGTGTAACAAGGTTCATTTGTCCCAGCCTAAGAATACAGACTTAGTTTCCTTTCCCTTTCTCAGACCCTGAGTTGATTGAATACTTTTCTCCTTTTCTTCCTTGTCTCTCATTTTTTGCCTTTGCTTTACCATCGTGCCACCACTTTATCACAGGTCTATTTTCCTCTCTTCTCCACCTTGACTTATTTGCTCTACAGATGGACCTCCGTGTAAGCTCCCTACCTCTGGTCACTGTCCCTCACTGCCCTGTGAGCACATTCATCCACTTTCCATCTGCTTCACAGGATTTCAGTCCTCCCAAGTAAGAGTCTTGGAGGCTTCCCAGCCCTCCATGCTAGAGGCAACTGTATGTATTGGTGTTCACTTAGCTCATGGGATACATCCCCTTTCTTCTTTCTTCCCCTGCTATTTCTTCATTTGACCTCCATTGTAGAGGCAGGTTGGCTGCAAGAGGAGACATGGTCACACCAGCAATGATTAAATTGGTTGGGTGACAGGATGAACTGCAATTACCTCATATGCTCAACAAATTTTAGGAAGCAGACATCCTATGGAAAGCCTGATATCTCAGAGGGTTACATCAATTCACAGTGTTAGTGACTTGGATACATGTGAGGCTTTTATTCCCAATGCTTCCAGCATCATAAACCTTTACAAACACAAATTTACTAAGCAAAAAAAAAAAAAAAGGAAATAACAGCAGCCTAAAAAAATTATGTCTATTAAGCAATGTAACCTAACAGGTATACCAGCATCAGTGACCTAACTGCTATTTAAACCGTGAAGATTCTGTGGTCCTGGAGAAACGAAACAATTCCCCAGTAAGAACAAGCAGCAGCATGAGGCCATTAATTGAAACCTAGCTGTGGTTCGGCAGTACACATTGTAATCCCACTAGGCATCATGTAAAATTATTTTTATAAAGTCAGAAAAGGATTTGAAAAGCTTAGGACCACAGGATATAAATATAAAGTTATAGGATAAAACGTTGCAATACTTCAGATACAATATAAATACAATTTTAAGACCTTTGAACCTATTCCCTGCATTGCACTGTCAATGTAGGAATGGAGAACTCATTGATTTCAGTGCTCAAATTCCGGTTCTCTCAAAACAGAAAACAGAGCTCGGATTTAATCCAAGGAGATCATTCTCTGTAGCTGTCAGTACCACAGTGGAGAGCATGTATACTAGATTTATCTCCAGTCCCCTTCAGAGGCAATATCCCTACAAAGGAACTACTTACAGTCAGCAGTAACATCAACATTTTAATTAATATAGAATGAGTCTGATCTCTGTCAATCCCTGATAGCATCTAGTCAGGTAAAAGATCTGGAGAAATGTACCAGTGTATATCAAATCAGTTAAACTGATTTTTGGCTGCACTTTCCCCTCCAGCTCTGCCCACTAGCACTAAAATATTATTTGTTAGAACTTTGGAGAAAGTTTCAAGTACTGCAAGTGGCATTATTAACATGTCAAAACAACTAAACGTCAACAAACCTTTATCTGTGTCTGTATCTGATATAGCAAGAGAAGTAGAGGGTTTTATCTTGATCTCTTTTCCCTTAAATCAAAAGCTAGACAGGTCAGAGTGAAAAAAACCTTCTGTGTGGAGTACATGCAATACCATGGCATGAGGTGAGTTATAAGCACTGTTCTCAGGCATCACACTGCAAGAGTAATAGAGAGAAACTCATGATTTTATGTGTTGTGTTCTAAACAAATATTTTTTTCCAAACTTATTTAATGTCAATACAAGCTTCATTCTGGAAGTCTGCTTAGATTTGCAGAAGTCATTCTTGATTCTGCATTCTGCACACTAAAATTGATTTTCTTTCTATGCTTTGATATAGAATCATAGACTCATTATGGCTAGAAAAGACCTCTAAGATCATCAAGTCCAATTGTTAACCTAACACCCCTGTGTTCACCGCTAAACCATGTGCTCAAGTGACATATCCACATGCCTTTTGAACACTTCCAGGGATGGTGAATCTACAACTTCCCTGGGCAGCCTGTTTCAATATCTGACCACCCTTTCAGTGCAGAAGTCTTTCCTAATCTAAAGCTCCCCTGGTGCAATTTGAGGCCATTTGATCTCATCCTATTGCTTTTTACCTGGGAGAAAAGTCTGCCCCATGCCTGGCTACAACCTCCTGTCAGGTAGTTGAAAAGGCCGATAAGATCATCCTGAGGCTCCTTTTCTCCAGGCTGAAAACCCCAGCTCCCTCAGCTGCTCCTCATCAGTCTTGTGCTCCAGACCCTTCACCAGCTCTGTAGGCCTTCTCTGGACATGCTCCAGCACCTCAGTGTCTTTCTTGTAGTCAGAGGCCAGAACTGGAGACAGGATTTGAGGTGTGGCCTCAGCAGTGCCGAGTACAGGGAGACAATCACTGTCCTGGTCCTGCTGGCCATGCTATTGCTGATACAGGCCAGGATGCCACTGGCCTTCTTGGCCACCTGGGCACACACTGGCTCATGTTCAGCCACTGTCAGCCAGCACCCCCAGGGCCTCTTCTGCCAGACAGCTTTCCATCCTCTCATTCCCAGACCTGCAGCACTGTAAGAGGTTGTTGTGACCCAAGTGCAGGACTTAGCACTTCTCTTTGTTGAACCTCATACATCTGGCCACAGGCCATTGATCCACCCTGTCCAGATCCCTCTACCCTGCAGAGCCTTCCTACCTTGCAGCAGATCAACACTCCTGCCCACCTTGGTGTTGTCTGTGAACTTACTGGAGGTAAAGTGCATTCTTTCAGTTTTATTATGTCTGCACAAATATCTAGAACGTTGGAAAGACGCATAATATCCATCTCCTGCAATCAGGACATAGGACATGAAATGCGTGCTCAGTATGATGTTCCATGTTATTCAGTCCATGAGATCTGACCATGAGTTAACTCTGAAGTGCAGACATATGTCAGTGACGGCATGAGTACAGATGATTGAGGTGATGACTTTTCCTGGTCTTAAAATCAAGAGTCAAACACAGAAGGGAAAAAGGATTTTACCCTGGTATGTATTTTAAGGATCCTTAGGTGCACTACGTCCAGGTCGAATGCACTGAAATGCACACCACAATGCACACCCCCAAAAGATCTGGTATAACGTTATAGGTCTTACTAATTAGCATATCTATCAAAGATTCCCCAATGAGAGGCTCGAGTGAGCCCCTCCTCCCCAGGGAACCTTCCCCAGGATGGTTCTATCTTAGTTTACAGAATGTCTTCTGGAGAGGACCATGGGGTCTGGGACATATTGATCCCTAACTATGAAACTTCTAAAATGTTTAGTCTCCTAGCTGAAAAAACAAGTCCAAGAATGTAGGCAAAAAAAGCACTAAGAATACGGAAGTTGTAAAAAAGTATAAAAGGGGTATAAAAGGCAAAAATTCATCATGGCGTCAGAGACATGATCTAGCCCATTTCCTAGTCATGATCTAATTCTGCACCATAGCCTTGAACACAGCCTCTCCCCACAACTACCTTTTCCCTCAGAAATGAGTTTTAGCCTTGGTGTTGCAGTTTTTTCTCACCTGGACAAAGTGCAGAGAGGATGACCCCTGTTAACATCTTGCTGGAGACAAAGAACAAGTTCTTTTAACTGCTCCACAATTTCGAGACCACAGTTTTGTGGTAAGGACTTAGGAGTCTTACCCCAGTAGTATTGTAACAATGTGAGGAAATTTGCTTTCTAAAACCAAAGCAGATCCTCTACCCAGCTCCACTCTCACTGAGTTTCTCCCTGCTGGCTCCCCCACATCAAGCCCCTTTGCAGTTCTTGAGACACTGCTCAGTCCTAATCGTGGTGGAGATTTCTTTCTCCACACCATCTTTCCAGTGCAGACTCCTTGTACATTGCATATTGAGGCACTGGGATATAAAAATGAGAATATTTGTACAGGCTTGTGCCACCCTTTTCCTATTCATTTTGAGCCTCTTGCTGAACTAAAGGTACCCTTTATATCATCCAGCAGACATGCCACCAAGTCATCCATCCCACTATATGACCCCCCTGGCATTCATTCCCTTCATCTGAAGAGGAACTCTATGCAGGGCAAAATGAATCTTAGTCCCACCCTCATAAAGATCCAGCACGTACTGGGACGTGGTGTGCATGTATTTATTGATACAGTAATCACAGCGAGTCACATTCTCTTTCTGTGTATTTAATGGAGATATTATTATTCTGCCCCCTTTGCCTCATTATAATAAAATCTTACCTTGGATTTAATAACTAAAATAAATCTGCTTGCGTCAGGCCAACAGCTAACTTAGTATTCTTCCTAAGGATCATCTTAGCAATGCAATGGAGAGATGACACTCTACATCAGCCAGCATATGATAACCTATCTTTAATTCCTCTCTGCTCTGGTGCTATTATCTCCTCTGCCACAGCTGCATGCTGCTATTGTCAGTGGTAAAGACAAGACATCTCTAATTAGAGGGCAGGATAAATTGCTTTTATCTACTTTTAACATGCTTTTACATGGCACCTGGTACACAAGTCTTAGCTAGGCAACAATAATTTGAAAAGCAAATCACTGCTTGGAGAAATATGATACATTTTAAAAAGAAAATTAAATGTATAGAATAGCAGAATCAACATATTGGAGATTGCTGAGCTTTAAAGCTGTCAGAAGTCTTGTATTCTTATGTTTTATATTGAGTTAAAATAAGCAATCACAGTCTATATACCCAGCAGTTTCTCTCCCTCTGTCTTTCTGGATGATCCAAAGAGCAAGCTGTGATTTTGGAACTATACATGCAACACAGCAAAGGCACCCTTGCCATACAGCAACTGTGTCTTCTCTGATGGTAAGTCCAACTGAGCAGTTTTAAAACATGCTCTACAGGATCAGCATTGACTCATGCAGAATCATCCCTGGAATAAACCCATCCTGTACAGTAGAAGTCCACATTACTGGTTTATATCATGCTTAACAGAAATGAAAAGTAAAAAAATACAAATGTGCAAGGATAAACGTTTATCTCTGGAGAGCACAACTTATTAGCAAATGATTCACCTATTCTAATGAGTGTCCTGTTACAGAAAAAAAAAAAAAAAGAGCTACAAAGGTCCAAATATTACTGATCTTTTGGTAGCAGCAACTATCAAATATCAGTCAAAAATTTCAGCTATCTGTTACATCTCTGAGTTCAGTTCACATAGCTGGGAGTGCATGACTGCAGTACTAAAACCACACTGTTCAATCCCTTTGCTCATCATCAGAAAGTACCAAGTGCTCTTCCATGAAAGGCATTGCTACAGAGACATATATTCTTTATAATGCACTGTCAGTTGGCTTCATCTGCACTAGCAAAGTCAGGCAGAACTCATACTTCTAACACATCCTCCAGGCTTTTGATTACACTTCCTTAAAAATCTGTTGAGCTTGTCTGATTGTTAGGAGCTTTCTGAGATGTAGAATTTCATAGATTCAAATGATGACTGGGCCAAATTATTTTATTTGCTATTTACTACAACTTAGCAGTTTGGAAAGTCTATAGAAACATCCAAGAGTGACAGCTTGCAGAGAAAAGCTCAGTAGAGCTTCTGCTGTTAGTTTAATGAAAGGGAAATCTCTTTGCCTCCAGACTATGATTTCTGGCCCAATTTTCTCCTGTGGTGGTGTGCTCGTTACTAAACGCTCACAGAACTGTAGTCTGCAGCATGCACCAGTTGCTGTCCATGAGAATTCCAAGTACAGAGCTGATAAAACAGGGTCAGGGAAAACATCCCAGGTTGGAATAGGGCTGTAGTAACATTGCATGTGTTTCCAACTAATGATAAAGTTGTAAAAGGTCTTGTTTTCCTCAGCTCATTTGCATGAAATATTCTGCCGAGAGAAACCACTATCTCTCTGTGTGCTTTAGTGTACAGGTAGGTAGCCTTTTATTTGAGCCCAGACTGGGTCAGAAAGAAAGAAAGCAAAGCAGTTTCACCAGGCTATACTATTAATTTTTCAAAGCCTCCATAAACTATAAAAGAGATGGTGGGCATGTGGAGCTGCTGACCAGAGCAGCAGGGGTGCATCAGGTGCATCAAGAAGGGTGATGGGACAGGCCATGCCATAGTGGTGGTGGCCTAGGGTAGTGAGGAAAGCTTTGTAGGGAGACTGAGTCCCTATTAATAACCTTGCTGATACTTAGGGAAGAAAGACAAACTTCGGGAAACCAGCCTTTCTTTCATCTTGGAAAAGAAGGAATAAATTTCAAGAACAGATTGAGAAAAATTGCCTCGGTGATAACCTGTACTAATACATGATGCAATAAATGCTTCACTGGGATATCTTAGCAAACACTGAGCAAAACTATGAAGTATAGGTGGCAAGATACTTAAAACAATGTTTGATGACTTCTACAAATCACAAATTTGAAAAAGTGAAAATGCAATTTGTTTCTAAGACAAGCAAAATCTTGTAAAAAGTTGAATATCACAATCTTTCTTAGAAAGTCAAGCACTTAAAAGTCAGAAAATGCATTTTCTGTAAGTAAGTTTAGTAATACAGTCTCTGATAAGCTCATCAAAAACCGTTTTTGCATGGCATCCTGATTTCACTTAGGGCATGAAGTAGATCGTGCTTCCTCAGTTAATGAACAACTAGCCATTCTTCTTCCTCCTGTCCCATTTGCAGCCCCCTGATGCATACTATTCAAACAACCTTCGAAAATCAGAATGATTAATGCTTCTCTAGTGCTCATCGCAATGTTATCCAAATCTTGTTTAATCACACTTATCTTCATAACTACCTTGAGAAGTGACGGAGCGGCTACTCTTTACGTTTCAGGTGGGGACATGAGGCATAGATAGTAATCCTAAAGTGTCTACTGATGCTGGGTACTCAACCTAAGACCTCTGAGACCACTTTTTTTGATTAGTTGGCATTATCTTGCTCCTTGTACATTCAAAACAAAATTATTGTTGATGTCAGTTGGAGTGATGAGTTTTGAGCACATATGAAAAATCTGTCTCAGATCAAACCCCTTAAAAGGCAAGTTAGTGCAGAAGCTCTGCTTAGTATATCTTCTTCAGAATCACTTGGGTATGTGTGGTAGAGATGAGAACAGAATCTGCTTCTTTCCACAGGTATGTAGATATTAGTGCATTGATATACACATACATATACACAAATATGTGCATACACATTCATTTTACTTATTCTTTTTTTTTTTTTTTCCCAAGGAGGGAGATAAATTACACTGGTTGTACAGATAATAAGTACCGAACAACAGAAAACATGGATGTCAAGGATTTACCACCTTAGTGCTGCATAATATTTGGCATAACCCTGTTACTTTGGGCTAATTTTAAATTATAAAGCTTTTCTCTGATTCTCAGTTTGCTTTTTTTAACATACTGGTATCACTTTCTTGGAACATATCCCTTATATTTTTTCAGCTGACTTTGGCCTCCTTGAGGCATTTTTGCCCTGTGAATACCTAAGTGAACAAAAGGATCAGATTAGATGGAAGAAGAAGCAAATTCAGCAATAGACAGCAACAAGCACTTTGCAGTACTTACCATCAGTGAAGAAGGTCTACATCTTTCCCAGATAAATAAGCAAAGAGAAAACCAATGTAAATACAGGGATAACCTCAATGACTTCAGAGCTACAGAGAGAAAATGTACTTTTTCGGGGAGCTACACTGAGAGAATCTTCCTCGACTGAAGAACAACATCGTTCTAAATAAAGTGCATCCTCCTCATCTGCTTGTACTAGTTTTTATTTAAAATACATAAAATTGGCCAAGCCCTATTTGAAAATGGAAAGTTGATATTTATGCTAATAAAATATAATTTATAAATATGAAAAAGGGGGTTAATTTTTTCTTCACATTTGTAATGTTTTAGGACATTGTTTTCCTGCATGAGGAGCAGATGCACAGTAAAGATGTTTATATTTGCTCTGCTTCAAGATATCTAATACCTAACACAGCAACGTACACATGTAACTTGCTGGTGTCTACATGCCAACCTAAAGGGGCTCATCGTCCTTATTAGATTTAATTAGATCCAGCCACAACCGCCAATTAAGCTGTCACTTTAATATAGAATCAAAGCATATAGATCAGGTACACAGTTTTAATTGAAATTAGTCAGTCCTAGTTGCACTTTTTTTTCCAAAAAATCGTCTCCCTCACTAAAGGATGCATTTATTTTAGCTTTAACTTTTGCCAATTCACTGTGAATGCTAAAAATAAAAATGGATAAATGCAAAAAGGAGATATTGTTGAAAAAATCAGAATGTACTATGGTCTGTATTATTTATGAGTGACTAGGGAGTCCAGGCAGAAGGGAAAGTTTGCACTTACAAAGCAAACCACATACCTTGAGCTATGAGATAGAGAGAGGATGTTGGTTCAGTTAAAACATACAAACAAAAGCACGCAAAATTGCATTTCTAGTGAGTTTAACACATAAAAAACTTGTGTAAAATCCTGCAATAGACAAAGCATGATCCCACAAATGGACTTTTTAATGTCAGAGTGATTGTCGTACAAAGTCCACTTTTAGTGACTCTTTCTGGCATGGCAACACAGAGTGAAAAAAAATGTCAATTCTGAAAAATCAGAATCCATCAATCTAAATACAGTTCAAATATGTCTGTTGACTTCCAACACCAGTGTCTAAACTGAATTTGAGCTTTTCAATTGAAGTTAACATGCTTGGCTGGCAAACCCTCCCCTACCCCACCAACAAACAGAATCCCTAACACATAAAAATATCCATCCTCCTATCTACTACAGATTTTAGAAGGCACACATCCACATTGGCTGTGCTCACACTGAAATGAGTTGCAAACAAAAACTGAAAAAAAATCCAGCTGTTAGTAAGAAGACTCACAAATTTTTCTTTCTGAGTAAAATCATACCTTTGGTTATAAAGTGCCTCCTGATTTAAAATGTACATCAAGCTGATGATACACATTCTTAAAGAGCATTTTTATGGCAAGGCAAAGGCGCAAGTGTTAAGGTGTCTAGTGCTATTTCCAGATGTGGTGATGGTGGACTATTGATGCTACAGTTCACACTGATTCAGCTCCTGTGTTACTGGCATTACAAGCACTTTTTTCATCTCAGGTAGCACCATTAATCCAGAGATAACAACTTTGGACCTGATTCAGACACAGAAAATTTTATACAAATTCCCTTATGACAGAGAAGGCTATGTTTATCCATCTTCAACTTTTTATCAAAGAACAATAAAAATTCAGGTCAATCTCATTGCAGCAAAGCAGCCGAAGAGGGCTTTTCTAAGAAGAAAGTCTACAGATTGAGGAAGTATTTTTTTTTGGTCCCTGCTCCCCAAACAGCTTCCTAAAGTGGAGACACAGGGAAAATATGACAAGCGGACATAGAAAAGATTTATTTCTGGTCAAGATTCTGAGCCATCTATCAATTGCTCACATGTAGCCTAATCTAGGCACTTAAGCAAGTGACGGAGGAAAGTGGATGAGAAAAGGAAATGGCTTGTTGCATTCAATACTCAGCCAAAAGGCTATTCATATGATGGAAAATTATTTCTCTGATAATCTTTTTCCCACATAGTTTGGTATGTAAAATTAGGATAATTTGTATGGTAGAAGCTGACTTTTAGGTATAGTAAATATTCCAGCCTCAAATCTCCAAGTTTAGTCTAAAGTTTTACCTTTTCATATTTTACACACAACACCTCCCCCCTCTTTGGCA
Organism: Corvus moneduloides; assembly: GCF_009650955.1. Lineage (NCBI taxonomy): Eukaryota > Metazoa > Chordata > Aves > Passeriformes > Corvidae > Corvus > Corvus moneduloides. The sequence continues at coordinate 140,905,233 of NC_045476.1, forward strand.
AGTTTTCTGGATTTTGGGACTGTGAATCTAATCTGGACCTGGTTGCTTGGGGTTCTCCCTGTGTGTAAGGTGGAGCCCATCAAGCACTTTTTATGGATATCTGAACTGTCTTTTCCACCATGAAATGCATTTGTGGTTTTCACCTTGTCAAGCTGTGTCACAGTGGGTATCAAGCACAGTTAATGCTGAGCAGCAGAAGATTTACAGGACTGATGATGTTCCCTCTCTACAGCAGGACACACCATCACAGTCCTGGCTGCAATGTGAAAGCTGGTTCATGCTCCTAGACAAGGGAATCGAAGCCCTTAATAACTTTCCCAGGGCTAGACAGCAGTGTCAGTTTTTCCCTGTTAGCTTTCCTTGAGAATAGCAGAAACAGACAAAATTTCCTGTAAAAACATATGTATGTAGTAAAAATTATGACCAAAAAATGTCTTTCCAAGACAAACAACCCACAGCACCATTACCTTTGAGAATTCAGGTATGTATTGTCATATATAGGTAAATCTGGTTTGCAGCTCTGAATGACTTACAAATTAATGACTTTAACTCTTTTAACAAAATTGCAAACTTCCATGAAAAGAATTACACCAATTCCTTTCCTTATCATGTTTTTCTAAATCACAGAAATCAAAAACACTGATATTGCTTCATCGGAGAATGTTTTCCTTCCTGAAATGAATACTTAGACAACATATTTATTTTTTAAAAGCCTTGCTTTTTTGAGATTGAACTTGAACTCTACTTACTGGCAAGTCTGCATTTACAAGGCTGGCAGCTAAAAATAACACATGAAGAAAGAAGTCATGTGGAACAAGTCAGGGCACAACACAAACATTAAGAAATAAAATTCCTTGCAACATTCTGCACTCGTATAGAAGAAGTTAAAGTTCATGGCCACAGAAGAAAAAGCCTGCAGGCATCCTGATATGGTAGACTAACTATTACTATAAATTGAAGTACAGCCTACTCCAAAATACTCTTTTCATAGTAGTATGCAAGTATGGCAATATAAGTAAAGATGAGCAGCAGATCAGGTCACCACTTTTTTACACACCCTGATTGTTGCAAGGTGTTTCCTGGATATATGCAGGACTGGTGGCAGAATTTAAAAGATACTGCTAAAACTGTAGAAAACCACTGCCATGAATAAAACCACCCAAATGAGCTTCAAAATGAGCCAAGGTTACATGTTCAGAGATTGAGAAGCAGTTTAGAAATCAGTTTATTTCAGAGTCAAAACTCTTCACAAAATTGATAAGATAGTAAGTTCCAATGGACTGTAGCATAATCTTTTGCTTGCAAAGTGCTTTGAAGTTTTTAGATGAAACTTCATCTGTAAGATATTAAAACATAAATATGCCACAACATGAAGTTTTCATATTGAGAGCATTTCAAGTTAGATATGGGTAAAACAATTTTTACTGAATTCTTAATGGTGTGAAACAAAGATCCACAAGAGTCTGTATTACAGAATCTTCCACTATATCTTCCCTAACAGTAATAAGTCATCATCTTGAAAATATTCATAGAATATTTTCAGTATTAGACATAACTGTGACATAACTACCTCAGCCCCCTGTAATAATTTTTAGGAAAATGATTCAATTTATGATAGTTTTCTAATCATTTAGATTTCAAAATAAAACATTTCTTTTTGAATCTTCTTTGCCATGTGGTTAAAAATTCTGCTTTTTACCCAGTTCTGTTTTGAAATAGGAAGGCTAAGACTTTCAGACTGCCTGCTCAGAAAGAGCCATGTGCTGCATTGTGTAGCTGAGTGGTGTATACATAAATAACGGGGCAGGATAAAGTGGATTTGTGAATGGACCTAATCGTGTGCTCATGCAAACCAAGAACAGTAGCCTTTTATACTGCAGTTTGTGCAACACAAGTCATGGATATGCGAAGCATAAATGTGCTTCTGCCTTTGGGCTACTGAGTAGCTATTGCACAACAATTTGTCTCAAATTAAATGGCTTCTAAGATGTGAAATAAGCATGTCATTCACCTGCCATCTCTTCCTTTATTATGCCTGATGCTATCGTGCCATATTCTTCCTAATCTTATGCTGTGGGTGGACTGTTTGGACTGCTTCTGGTTTGTTTCTGGCTGCAGCAACACCACTCTGAGTTTTCTTTCAGCAAAACTGCTTTTATTTGGCAGCATCATGACATCTATCACAAGAGACGAGAGCAAGTCCTTTTTGCTGTTCTGCCAAGATCTTGAAACTCACCTCCTTGTACTGTGAGCAATTTTGCCCTGAGCTAATGTGATTCTTGACCTGTCTAAGAATACCGAGAATCAAACCACTGTCTCTTGGCAGATTTAGCAAAATAATCTCAAACTCATTGAATCACCATGGCAGCAGAAAGAGAGAGTTCTACTGAGTGAAAGGATCTACAGATTGGAGGCAAGGGCACAGGGAAAAATACCGTCTTCCCTCCCTTCCTCCATCAGTACTTCAGAAAGAAGTTGTAGAAAATAACATGGGGACAGAAAGCTTTATAACTGTGGTTGGGGTGAGTGAGAGCCATCGAAAAAAAGGCATCAGGCCTGGAGCGAGCCCAAGGGAGGTTAACTGGTGTATCTGTGTACACATGCAGGATGTGGCTGGAGATTATTCATGTAGCAATTTAGTGCCTGAGATCCCTATCTCTGATGTTAGCTCAGGTATGTCGGAGAGCACCTAAAACATCTCAACTGGTTTGGCCCACTAATCATTCAGAGCAAGGTTGTAGCACCCTCATTAACACATTTAAAACAAGCTGGCTACTGAGAAAATAAGCTGTACAGTAAAGTAAACAGTGAAAGAATTTGGGCTGTTATCAGCTCTCCTCATTTGCAATGAAGTATTAAAAAATACTTCATAGCATATGAGGAAAAGCTACACTCTGGTAAAGTTTAAAACCAGACTTGCTGTTCCCTTCATAAACAATTAAAGAGATAATTATTCAGAAGTAAGGCAAGGAAAAGGTAAGGAATTGATGTGGTCCTCTCTCCTTAGGTGGCTGCTGCTCACCTGTGAGATCTGGGATGGAGGAGTGATGTCCAGCTACCTGACCCGATGTATCAGATCTGCATAGGAACCACTACACAACCTACATCTCATCCATCCAGCTACAAACCTGCTTCTTGCTGTAAACCCAGAATCAGTATTAATATATTCCTTCAAAATCCACAGGGAATAAGATAATAACCTAAATACAGGACTGGCAGTTCTGATGTCTGAACTGATGCACAGGAAGAAGGACAGAAATCATTCAGGGAACACTGTTTACCTCCTAATTTGCAGTGACATGTCAGCAAGGCTCGCAGTCCCCCAAATTCCCTGGAACACAGGAGAGTTTCGGCTCACTGCTGTGGCTGGTTGTGTCAGGGAGCAGAAGGAGGGCAGAAGGAGGGCACAACTCACAGAGGAAGGAACACATTGCAGTTTTGTGTGGCAAGCATGTTCATTTTAATTGCTGGGGAACAATGCTACTCCACACCACCCACGGCTTGGGCCGGTGGCTTAGTGGCACAGTCTGTCCCTACACGTGCAATATGGCTTGCTTGTTTTTTATTATTTTTTAACATTGACTTTACAATGAGCAATTTAACAGTTTCCTTGTCTGTTTTGGAGTGACACTTGCATGTTGCTTTCATTGTAGCTTTTTGTAATTTGAAGACCGTGTTTCTGTCACCCATGACTCTTGCCAGTTTGGGAAGGAAACTGCAGAGGAGTTTTTGATGCCCTGACCTACTACCTCAAGCAAATAGCTGCCTACTTTGCCTCTTCAGACAGTCCAACACTAATAAAGGGTTAAAAAGCTATCTTTATGCATTGGGAACACTCTTATAGTAAATCTGCGCTATTTTTAATTAATCACAATGAAAACCAGTGTCATGTTTCCTCTGGTGCTGGCATACAACTGAACCTTACGTAGGGTTCCCCTTCTTGGAACAATTTTTTACTAATCTTGATTTGTTTAAACTGCTTTGGTGCATGATTCGATGGAATGTGTGGAGCAGAAGGAAACTTTGGATTGAATGCCAGATGCCTGCTTCATTCCTCTAACCTACAGTGTTATTAAAATACTACCAACTGGTTCTCAAGATCTATCCACTGCAACAACTTAAAAATAATTTGGATATCAGTTTTTTTGCTTACTGTTGTGTTGTGATTGTTGTCTCTGTTGTCACAAGTATGAATATCAGGTAATGGGTACCATTCATTTTTGTAGTTAGTAGTTTTCCTGGGGTGATAGTGACAGGAGAAATGTATGCATTAAAACAAGCATGATGGAAAGCAGCTCTCTTTATAATTTCAGCCCAGCTGCTGTATTGATGGATACAATCTTTACCACATGCTCCAGGTGGCTTCTAATGCCTGACTCCCTGCAGAAACCTCTATTTACACATCTTAAACCACTTATTGGATTTGAACAGGATTTTTCAGCCTGAGTGCAGTAACAGTGTTCACTTATGTAATATTTGTAAATCCTGGCTTTACATTTCACTCACCAGACTATCTTCAGAGGTATTCAACAGGGCCTTTATGTGGTCTGATTCTTGCTTTTTAGTGAGATCCCGTCAATATGTATGGCTACAAAGCGCATTGCTAAATTTATTTTTCATCATTGTCAGGGGTTTACAATGAAGTGTAACTCAATTAATCAGCCCTTGCTGAATAGTGCTTTTCTTTGTCACCAGATTTCATATAAAATTCATCTGAAAGCTTTGTATTCAAAGTTCACAAAGGTTAACCTTTATTCAGGGCATGCATCTCCAAAGGCTCTAATCAACTTGTCTACTGTTGTTTAAAACTTCACTTACTACTGTACCAGTTGCTTTGAATTATTGTGTTTGAGACCTTTATTTGCTGCCTGAGTGACTGAACAGACACACTGAAGGCTGAAAAATAAAGGGCTTTTATAATTATGGATGGGTAGAGCACTTACTAAGGGATATATATTCCATCTTGTCTTATGTCTTACAACTGTCCACCACCCCGATATTTACTGTATGCTTTGTAGCTGTGCAATAAAACTTCAAGTGTTCTCATTCCCCCAGTAATTCTGTGCACAGCCCCAATCTCGTATAATGTTTAAGGGACTTAATAATAAGTTAGTGTACTAATTAGTGGAGACAACAGCAGACACCCATGATTTATAGCAAATGCCCAACAGATGATTACACTGCTGAACCACAAGTAAATCTTTTCAGCAGTGAGCCTTTACAATTAATTGCACATCAGTATACTTATTTTGCTCCTTTATATTAAAGAAAAAGGGAAAAGATGAAAATGTTCCCTTTGAAAGGTGGACCTTATGGTGGCTGCAGGTGTTTCTGCTGATAGAAGGCATTGGTATGCAGAAACAGAACCATTTTCAGATAGGATAAACTTCTATTCCTGTCCTCCTTTGTTTAGTATGAAATATTATTCTCCACTTGAGTGATGTTTGCATTCCTTTCCAACACAGTTGGTTTGATTTGTGACCTGAATACAATGACATACATACCAACGATCCATTACATGAACTAACATATTTGGGATTCTTGAAGGTGGGAATGCAAGGGGACAGCAATCTGACTACATTATTTCTTTGAATTTCAGTGTAAATTGCACATCTTTTTTTTTTTTCCCACCAGAATCTCCTGAAGATATTAAGCACATAAATTTAATATGAATGAAAGGCAGCTGGACTGACACAATAGATCTAAGGAAACATTAGTGCTCAGATTATTGACCCAAAAGGCTGTAAAAGGGATTAGCACAACAGACTGTAACAGTTCCTCCCCAGCCTTTACAGTCTGCTGGGTCCAAAGTCCACTTTGCACAATCTCTCAAGCAGAGACTGTTCTTCAAATTAACACATTTTCTAAAATACCTCCTAAGCTACAAACCACACTCCAATGGAGCTGTTTGGGTCCATCAAGTGAGTATCAGGCACACCAGAATACAGATAAAATTCTGAACAGGAGTCAGCAAATGGTAGGCCTGAGAGCACATTGTCAAATCACTTAATACAGCAATACGCAAATTTAACAGAAATATTTACTTGAGATACTGGCCAAACCTGGGGCAAATAATACACAGAATATCACTATAATTCACAGTGTAATATTACTTTGGGCTAATGACTATTACCTTTAATATAGATTATTTTACTTTTCTTAATTACGACATCATAAAATAAGAATAAGTTTGATGTTTATATCTTAAAAAACAAGTATCAAGAGGAGGATAAAAATTAGTTATCTGGCATCTCATGGCATTACTGACTTTTTCTTCAGTCTTGTTGATATAAAATCGTCCATGCCTTTATCTTAAATAAGGCAAACTTGATGTTCTCAAGCAGATATTAATTTTCCATCTGAAATTTCTTCCAAAGTAAAGATGGCCATTGCATTTTTAAAAGATTAAAGAAAATGAGAAGCTCTCCTAACCTTTCTTTTTTTGTTTTTTTTTCTGCTCATTTTAGCTGTAATATTTCAAATCTTATTTGAGGCAAACTGAAAGATAAGGAAATCTGAGGGAGGGGAGGAGACAAAGAATTTCAAAAGCAAAAAATAATGGAAGTTCCTAACAGCTTACTTTTTGCAAAAAATATATTTCTTCTTTAGAGAAATAGGTTTCTCCATTGATATAATGGAAAATTGAAGGCTATCCACAGAAACCATTTTTCAAGCAACGCTACTATATTCAGAAGGCTGCTAATGACATACTGCATGGCTTCAGGGCAAATCAATTAATCTGAACATCAATATCTCCATCTGTGATATGAATATAATAATTCCTCCCTTTTTCTTAATTAATTTGCCATATTTTCTCTCCTTACTTGCCAAGTGCCCATAACATTAATTCTGGGGAGCCAGAGGGGCTGACCAGCAGAGAGGTCAAGAACTCACAGGAGAAGTCTGGTCCAAAGCGCTCCTAGATAGTGGGGACCTCCCCAAGAGGGAGGTCTTTGTTCTACTTACCATAGCGTAGCACCATTCCACAAAGTTCTGGGGGTAAGACTTCTTGCAATAACATCCAGGGAGTAGACTCTGACCCCATGTTTTCATCACTGGCCAGTGTTGCCCATCTGTTGCTTGGGGGCATTTGCACATGAGGCTATACCTAGAGTCAGCTCCCTTGACACAGTGCAATCTCTGAATAGATATCAGAATATTTTATTCAGAATAACTCTAAGGCTGCCAGAAGCACAGCAATAAACTGCCTTGGTCTCTCATGAGGTACTGACTAAAAGCTCGCCAAAGTTGATGGGCAGTGCCTGTCACTACAAATGGGGTCCACAGCATTTCAAAATGATTAGAGCCAATTTTACTTGAGAACCGTCTCTTCCAGGAGTTACCTATCAGTCACTCTGCTGGCACATTGCAGTCACACTGCTATTACAGCCTAGTCACAGCCCCATTACATGACAGTTGCTTTAGAGCACAGAGCAATCCCATCGCACTTACTTTATATTGACAGTTGTACGATGCCACTGTCATATCACAGATATTTCCTTGTCATAACTTAGCGACATTGTAGTCACACGGCAGATAGTTTTTAAGAGCATGCTGAATCTGTTGCATGGAAAACTCTGATAATGGCAGTCACTGCTTAGTTATCTCTTACCTGTAGTTATGTCAAAAGCATTTTGTGGTGGTCACTTCTACTTGGTGCTTTGACTGTCACATGAAGAACTATGGAAAAGTTGCCATTGCTGACTACAGACCACGTCCTGGATCCTTAGAACCACTTCAATGTCAAATTACATTGGAGCTAATTATGTTTACAGCCAGTTTTATATTTGATAGATGCTGCTTAATCTTGCTGTTGAAACACTGTAGGCATTTCCTGTGAATTTTGAATTGCTGTCCTTATTAAAGCTATATGAATAATTAACCATATAATTCTGTTTGCATGCTATCACAAAAAAAAAGGAACCATCTTTTTTCCAAAACATTCATCTTATCATTTCTCTTTTCAACTTTGTAGCCATTGTGTTGCATGTATTTAATAAGCAGCATGTGAGTTGAGTATAAATACTGTTCAAATGGCATAACCCCACTCACTCATTGACTGAGGATTCCAAGGAGAAGCCAACACTGCTGTAATGTTCCGTCAGGTTTTTTGAACAAAATGCTACACTGGAAACTGAAACAGATTTTAAGAGACATGTGTCTTCCTCCTTGTGTCTTCGAAAAGTAATCTTTTCCAGCTACTATATCACAAGAATATTTACAGAGGGAAAGAAGCTATATACAGGCTAGGTGAGAGAGTTTAAATATTTCTGTCAATGGAGACTTTGCAGTATTGCCATTACTGTATACTTATCTGAATATTACAATATCTTCTTTTCCCTAAATCTCCATTACAACATACCAGCAAGGAAATTTTGTCTAATTCAATTCAGCATCAAAACTCATCAGCTTGAAATTATTTCACCCTAGTCCCTCCTAAAGTTATGTAAAACTTCCCAGCACAGAAGAAATAATAATAATTAAAAAAAGTCCTCCCCCAAATTATGGTCTTTGTCTGCCTTTGATACTGTAATGAACTATTGATTTTATGAGTGAATGTCCAAATATCCTGTCCAAATAATCTTGGGACTTGTTATTTGAAGGCTGGCCTTTGTGTCACGTTTCCAGCCCTATGGTTGGACTTCATTACTGATCCTACACATCCCAGGAGTTGCTGCTTCCCTTCAAGCACTGAGCTGGATAAGGCAGAATAATTTTTTCTTAGCTGTAGGCCATGTCTGCTGAAGACAATATTATGGGGGTTTTTTAATCGTAAGATGTGATGGAAAAAATAAATTTATGTCTTTCTTTTAATGACTTGCTTATGAAACATAGCTTCCATTTTATTTAAATTTTGTTAATTTTTTGCTAGTTTTTTCCCCTTGACTTCACAAAAAGCTATTTGCTTGCTTTAAATTATCTCAGAGAAATGTACTGGTCCTCCTCAGGGGTTGTTTCTATATACTCAAAGAAGCAGCTCACAACAGCGGATGTCATACCATAGTATAACCATTCTGGAAGGGGAACTGGTTTTTAATACAGGCTGATACGTTGGTTTGCTTTCCTGTATGTTGCCTTGTGGTATTATCTTCTAATTCTTCAGCTGGTGCACCTCTGTAAGTTCTTTCCCTATATGTCTTGTTTTCAAATGTTCTTGTTCACAAAATGAAAACCATGCTACAATTTGCATCAAAGCTTTATAAAATGCTGCCTTTGGAGACTCTATCACTGATACCAGTGGTGGCAATATTGATCTTGAAGCCCAAATTCTAAAATTACAATCCCTTTGCCTTTTGACAGGGGTCAGACTTGAATATGACAATGTCAGTTGTATGAAAACTAGGACATTTTTACAAGAAAATCCAGCAGAAACCAAACAGATTTTGTATCTGGATATTTTATAGACTGTCTACTTGTGCTAGTGCTTATAAATTACATAGGTACATGGTGTGCCAGTGAAAAACCACATTAAACAGGAAGCCTGATGTTCTGGTGATGATCTAACAGTTACTCTAGTTGATACCCTTAACCCTTATACTCATTTTTAGCACTGCATTACTAAGGCTCTTGAAATTGAAAATTAAATAATCTTAGTGAAAAGTCAAATTAGAAAAGAAGAAATAAGTATTAACATTTTAAGAAATAACCTGGGGAAAATGAGCAAATTATACCACAAAAAGAGATGATACTAATACAAATGAAAAAGAAGCTAATCAAGAAGAGGAACTTGGACACCCACAAAGGAGTTTGCAAGCAGTCGTTCATTTATTTTATTCTTGTGAATATAGAGATAATATCTGTTGAAAAATGAACACAAAAATCTAAACCCTACTTGTACTGCTATATGAATAAAATCATAAGCAGCCATATTATGCAGACCTGCTAAGTGAAAGCTTCCAGTCATTTCCCTCTGCACAGCACATTGCATTTTTACACCACAGACGTGCTCAGCATGGAGCAGATCTGCAGCCGTTTGGTGGCCTCCAGCTTCAAGATTCCTCCCAGAAAGCAACATGCAACAGATGTACATGCAGTCTTGTTTTGAGGTTTTACATGGTGGGGCAGATTTTGCACTAAAAAACCCTATGTTTCTTTAGGCATCAAGAACTCACCTCCAAAATGCAGACCTGATCCCATGAACTGCAATGTGGTCTATGCCAGCTTCAAAGAAATTGCTCAGGAACTAGACAATCTTTTCAGAGTACTCCCTCCCTATATACAATTTTCCTAGCACTTAAAAACAAACATATATTTTTTCTCACTTTGGAGGAAAATGGGTTGAAAGCATCTGTTTTTCATGCCTCCACACTTTTTTAATTTAAAGAGCAAACCCAGAAATATATAGCGGAACTAATATGGGCTACAGTCTTTTTACACTCATATGTACTATCTGTAACTGAAGCAATAAAACTTTCAAATACAAACGACCTTTTTTATGTCCACTTTTATTTGTCTACCATTCAAATAATAAAGAAAGTCTGTAAAGTAGTTCTACTCTGTAACTTGTGAAGTTAAATACAACTCACCAAAATAATGAAGGAACAACGTTCTTTTAAATATAGATCCGGTTGTAGCTTAATTAAAGAAGTTAAATACATTCCATTGCTATGAGGCACTTCACAGCAACACACAATTTATTATCCGGAATTAGTCACTGGGTGAAAAAAAGGAAGTTCAATGCTTGCTGTTAAGGATTAAGGTAGTAGAAATGTAGGATGCTACCAATTTATTTTGTTGTTATTTTTAAACCATGCAAGTAATTAGTTTCAAGAAATAATATGCAAAGACAAGGAGTTGATTGCTTGGATTTTTTTTGTTAATGCAGATAATTTAATTGTACTTCTACATATTTCAAAATATAAAAATACAGTAAAAAGTTTCAAGTAAGTATGCTTAATTGCTAAAATGTTGTTTATGAATAGGTTTATTTATGCATTGAAAATACCTTGTATTTTGTATTGTTATGAGCAGTATTATGCTTGTCACCTGGCATTATATGACTTGTGTGTGCCGTGTTTATTGTGTACTACTCAGGTTAAAAGTCTATGTACAGGACCAGTATAACTGTCATATAATCTACAGCAAGAAAATCCGGGGCAAGAGAGCTGGTGTCTCTCTCTGGTTGCACAAACACTAACTGGATGACTGGCCAGCACACCAGAGGCATGTCTGCACCCATGGGGCCTTGGGTCATTGCTCAGCCAAGCTCTGCCCATGCCAGAGCACACATGCTGCAGGACTAGCTGGCCAAAAACTATGATTTCACAGGTCATGTGCTATGCAGACCTTGTTTAATTCATTTAATAAAAAAATTAGCTGTTCTGGAGCGGATACATAGATTATGTTGATGGTTTCTGGAGTAAAAAGAAACTTCTGACTAAATCTGACCACAATTCCAGAAAAAAAACCCCAACACTCGCTTTACACAGAAGTAGGATTAGAGGGTTTTGTCCAGAAAGTTAACTTAAAAATTGGAGATTGTCTTCCCTTTGTATTATAATGATGCCATGACAGTGAATTGCAGAAAGTTCCTTAGTTATGTCCACAAACTTACCCAAAGCAGCCCAAAGTTTGAAGAAGACAATACAGTGATTTACTGTTGGATTTCTCAGCAGCTAGAGAATAGACATGAGGTGGATCAGAGAATTCCAATGCAATTTTTTAAAATAGTTTTAGGTAAATTGGGAAACAGCAAAACATCTGGAGGTCAAAGGGTCAAGTACAAGAGGGAACATACCAAAAAGAACAAGTAGGAGTTACAATGCAGATTTGAAAGTCATGATTGAACTCTGGGTACTAACTAATAATTGTGATCCCAAGAGGAAATATAATGTTACTGAGGCACATGTGACAAGACAGAAATAATGAAAACAGAAACTGTTATGCAATAAGTCAATGCAGAAATTATTCAGTGACTGAAAAGGGCACTTCCATGAACTATCACAGAATGCCAGAAACACAGATGGTTGAGGTTGGAAGGCACCTCTGGAGGTCGTCTACTCCATCCCTCCTGATCATGTAGAAAGATAAGTTGCAGAACATGTGCACTTAAAAAACAAAAAAAGGAAAAAGGATAGAACCCTTGTTGCTCAGGAAATCATTACATGAAGAACTCACAAAATAGCACAAGCATGACAAATTCTGTGGCAAAAGTTCAAAATCAGTAATGACTGGTGCATGAAGATGATGTGTCATAATGGTTTTTGCCTAAGGAGAAGGACTTCATTTTGCCAACATGTACCCTCCAACTTCAGCAAAAAAGTCATTGCATTCCAGCAGTACGTGATTGGATTGCGTGAAGGTCACGATTACCTGCTGAGCCAAATGGAAAAGGCAGATGAGACACCAGTTTCCTTTGATGAGCCATCCAATAGCGTCATTGAAGAAATAGGCACAAAATCCGTCATCATCAAAACTTTGGGGAATGAAAAAATGTGCATTACAGTAATGCTGGCAGTGTGAGCAGATGGTATAAAATTGCCACCGTATGTGATCTTGAAGCGGAAAACAATGCTGAAGGACCAGCTGCCTACTGGAATAATTGTTAGGTGTCAAAACCAAGGATGGATGTCTATAGACTTAATGAAGGATTGGCTGAACATCGTTTGGAACAGGAGACCAGGTGTGCTGATACACAAAAGGAGAAAGCTTGTCCTAGGTGCATTCAAAGGGTATCTAACACCAGCAAAGAAGAATATCATTGGAGGAAAGAATGCAGCCCTTGCAGTTGTACCAGTAGGAATGTCACAACTGCAGGTACCTGATGTAGAGAGCAAGCCCTTTAAAGGAAGTTTGTAGCCCTCATGGCTCTTGGCATGGGATCCTGCTGTAACTTCTACAGGGAAGGTGAAGTCCTAGTACAGAACTGCTTTGTCATTAGATCAAGACAACATCAGATCAGATAAAACCAGATGTTGTCACTGAATGGTTAAGGAAATACTGTATTTCAAATTCCATGAGAGGAGCCAATTATGATTTTAGTTCAAAGAGGAAGATGAGAGTGGTGAAGATGCTAAATGTGGGGAAGAATTTGAAGATGGCAAAGAGAGTGACAGTGATGGAAATAATTGTGCCAGATGGAAAATTTAAACTGCAATAGTAATAAACAATAAAAGAAGAAAACAGACTAATTTCAGGCAAATAATTAATGAAATTTCTATCCTTATTGTATGTTGGTTACAGATATATAATAAACTTCTTTGTTTATAACCTTTTTATTTAGGGATGTTATTTTTAATTCAACATCATTGTCCCTGGGTAATATGAGATATTGTCTATAACTTAAAAATGCTAGGGAAAAGTTTTAATTGGCAATATTCTGAGAAAGCAGTATTAGATGAAGAAATCTGAGGAGCTAGCAAAAGCAATTTGTCTCCAAACTATTTACCAATCTGTTATGTAAATAGAACATTTGTCAATTTGTTAAAAAAAAAAAAGCCAAAACCAAACAAACCACTTTTCAACTAGTACTGCTACTGGACTGAATGATAAATTCCCCAAGTTTGGGGAAGACAAGGAGAAGGATTTGTTGTGAATAAGGATAAGCCTTGCCCATTGTTTATATTTCGGTGTTGACATTCATCAAAACCCAAGGAAATAACCCAAGTATTGCTTTGGCAACCTGTAAAGGCCAGCCTGGTTCTCCTCACTCAAACCAAAACCAATAGAGCTGCCATTGCACACCTTCATCTCTGAAAATCTGAAGATCTGGAGAGTTCACAGATCAAGCTGCTTCAGAGGCAGCTGAAGAAGGAAGTTACCTCCAAGACATTGATCCGTATTGAAACATTGCCAGAATAGATCCAGTGTTTTCACTTTGTGCAATGAGGCTGTTGTCTACAAGCAGCAAATCTAGAAGGTTAGAGCTGAAAGCCATGAAATTCTACCCCTGGGTATCAATAGCCCAGCAGATTCCAAAGCTGTGCTGCAGGACAGTTTAAAAAGTCAGTGTCCAACTTGCAACTCAACACGTATCTGTGCTGGGAATGGCTTTGTGAGGCAGCCTCCTGCAGTGAAGGGCACCATGCAGTTCACTGTGCTGGAGAAAGCGAGAGGTAGAGACACCAGCAACAAGGTCAAGACCGGCGTGAACCAACAAAGTCTTTCCACTGACTTCAGTGGGGTTTGGATCAGGTCCCTTGCAAATACTTTCTAACTCAGAGGTCAGCAATGGAAAATTTGGATGTTTAATATTAGTCTCTTTTTTATAACAAAATATTCTCAGCCTAAGAATTTCCAGGTGTACAGCATTTTTCATGTTGTGTGGAGGAGACCAATGGTCTTTTGCTGTGAAATACACTTGCAATATAACTGGTTCCCCAGTACATTTATTTCTTCAGATATATATTACCTTATTTATCCATTCCTATCAGCTTTTAATTTTTTTTTTCTAAACATTGGTACTGGATATAAAGATGTCAAGAAAATTCAAGGCAATGTCCAAAGCTAACTATTTTTTTCTCTTTCTTTTTTAATGAAGACTGCAAACCAGCACTGATGATTTCAAAAAGTATGTCTACAGTTTATAAGCACATCGACCTCCCTGCCATTTTGTGATGGAGCCTTAGAAATCACACAATGCCTGTCACTATTTTTCAGATATTTAATAAATCTGGCTCAATGATTTTCTGACAATTCTCTACCAAAATTATTCAGGCAGTCTGAGACCCTAGTTAAAAAAAAAAAAAGAAAAAGAAAGAAAGAAAAGAAGTCAAAACCACTGCTGTATGGATTCAATTTTGAGTCAATAAATTGTTGATTAATCTGGCTCGTGGTGTGTATAAACTCAGGCTTAGCTCTATTGGTAATCATCTCCAGAGTGCCATACAGCTGCATGCTTTCATTTCACACCAAGGGAGCAAGGATTAAATCCCTAATGGAGAAGACATATAAACAGGTTTAGTCTCTGCAACAAGCACAGTCCCCGTGGCAGCATATTTGTGTATACAGCATGTGAACGTGTGGAGAGGAAGGAGAGACTGGTTAAAAAAAAGGAAAAAAAAAGAAGGTGAAGGGTGACAACAGAAAGGAGAGGGAGAAACCCAAGTTGAGCAGGCAGTAAGTTTAGCAGGGTGCATTGCTGTCTGTTAGGCACCTATACCAGCCACATTCAGGTGGCATAGCATAAAATATCTCTGCTGCTCTGAGTGACAACATATGTAGGGTGACAGTCTGAGACACTGAGCCATTGTGTGCAGGCTGCTGATAGCCGTAAACTCCTAACAGCTCCATGAGCTCATTAGTATGCCGCCCTGACCATTAGGCCTTCTGTGAAATGTGGTTTTACCCAGACCCGTGTTTTCCATCACATAATCTTCACAAAGCTGTCCCAAGATCTCTAATATAGCAGTGCTAAACAGAATGTATTTGTAAGGCTTTCTTTTTTCTTAGAGAATTTTAATCCCATTTATTGGTAACTAGCTTTTAAAATGACATTTTTCCTTGCTGCATTTAGCTTAGTCCAAGGGGAAAAAGAAAAAAAAAAAGATGCCAGATGTCACGGGGCCAATAAGCAGGTGGGCCGAAGCTTCTGTACCAATTCAAACTGGCACCGCATCAAACCTGGTGGGTATAACCTTTAATTCAGTGCTTCCCTGGCACCAGATCTAGTGCCATCTGCTTAGCTTTGCTAAGCTGTGCTTGTTTCTGTGCAGGGACGATGCCAACAATGCAAACTGTCTCCTACATGTGCAGGGAATCATCGGTGCAACTAGTTTTTCAAGACCCATATGGTGGCATCTGCAAATGTACACTGTCAGCATTGCTACTCGTACCACCCTTCGTGTTTAAGAATGGAAGGAGAGAGCCCTGCTTTGCAATTCACATCGAGCTGAAAGGATATTCTCTCCCTCTGCACTCCTGCTTTTAAGGGCAACCCTGGGACAAAGGGAACATGTACTTTTAAAAGAAGAAGCAATATAGAAATCAGGCTTGGGAACTGGGGAAAATCAAGAAACAATTGGCAAAAAAAGATGATTTTATAGAAACCCTCTAAAATACTTGCCTGAAAGCTTCTCCAGTGTAGTTAAAGCCAAAAAATCACCATGTCTTGACTCTTGGGGCTATTAAATGGGTTCAGTTCCAAGTCACCCCAAGACATGAACACTTCCACTTTTCAGGAATGGATGTCATCCTATCACCTCTTCACTATGATAGTATCAGAGGGACAGAGTAGGTAGAGGCTGGTTCCAGCACAGCTACTTTGGTTCTTATTCCAGGCATTAAGAATGGCTACTCAGAGTAGGGAATGAAATGATAAACCTATGCACAAAGATGAGCAAACCAGAGCTATTAAAACTCATTCCAAGCTCTCCAATTTAAGTTTCTCTTTGTTAAGAGAGCAGCAGTGCTTCCTTCCAATTGCAAGGATGGAATGGGGGTATGGGGCCATGGCGAGCTGACGCCTCCTCCTGTCCTGTCCTGTCCTGTCCTCTCCTGTTCACTCCTCTCCTTTCCTCTCCTCTACTCTCCTGCTGTCACACACCATCCTTGAGAGCACAGGCTTTGCCAGCACTTTGCAGAGCCGACAGGTGTGTGTGTGGTTGGAGGGGAAGAGCAGAGAGGCACCATCCTTACTCACACCTCTGAGCACTGGCTTGGCATTTTCCACTCCTTCATGATTTGGCCACTCAGACATTGCCACTGGCTCTGATATATTCCCACCTATCACTTATGTCAGTAAGCAAGTTCCTGACACACTGCTCTGCCAACTATCATCAAAACACCTCTGTGCAGTCAGGAAAAGTGCGTGTTGACCACAAAGAGCAGCTCTCCATACTGCAAAATGATTAAGAAGGCCAGAAAAATTGGCACTGAGGAGTTTGAACAAAGCCCCTTCCTTTGGATTGCAGACACTGTGGTGGAATGGTTAAATACAAATAGAAGGGGTTTTTTCAGTGGAATAATTTTCCACATTTGATTTTGTGGAAATTTTCTATAGATCTAGCAGTCTTCAAAAAATCACATTTATATAGAGCATAACTCTACCTGACAGTGTGGCTTTAAAGCAAATCCTTCTGCCCTTGCTCCCTGTTCCTCTGATTCCCAAACAGTTCTGTAACATTTTTAAATAAGGAAAAGGTTAACCCACCAGTTTGGGAATTATAAAACCTGCTACCATCTTCCTTTGAAACCTCAAGCAAGTGTCTATTCCTACAACAACACGGGGTCCCCCATCCTTCCCCCTAAGTGTCATTGCACTCCCACTGCATCAGCAGTATTTCCCTTTCTGGGTCAAATTCTGCTTATAGGTCAAAGAGGAGGCAAAAATTATTCTTAATTTGCCTGAAAGTTGTGAACCTTCACTAACTGATAGCTTGGTTTCAAGATGTTTGGATTAAACATGTAACACACTATGCCAGTATTACTCTTTCTTTGTTTTTAATTCTATCAGCCGAGTTGTCTTTCCTTTATTTAGTGCAAGATAACTGATCAGCACCAAACACAGCTGCAAGCCATGTCATTGGTAATGAATGAGGACTTTTTTGTTGCTGTTATGAACTTGTATATAGCTTTAAACTGTGACCTTTAAATCACACTAGTCCAAAAGTGCCACTTTTTATTTTTACACTCCATATGTTCCTTTCCTTGACATTCTACCTCCTGAAAAAATTATAATTAAAGATTATAACTAATAGAAATTAAAATGTCCTTTGTGGAAAGACCAGTCTCTCTTAGGCAGAAAGATACAAGTAGAAGAAGGATTCATTTATTACTTTGATACATTGACAAAGAATTTATGCCACAGTAATCTGGCTCTGACTATAATTTCTTCCTCTAAAAAAGTTCACCATGACTGGTATACAACCTGCATGAAGTTTCTGAAGGTCTCATCATGCATACTTCTACAAACAGACAGAAACAATTGCACTTGTTGCAAGTTTGATACGGATGTTGCTAGTGCATTGCAGAAAACAGTTAATTGCCCAAACCCACTGCTTGCACTGTTAAGCAGCATTTTTGTTTTTACAAGGAAAGATTACTTGCAAATACTCCCTCTTGTGATCAAAGCTAGAAAACCAATGGAATCATTTCCCACTGGTTCAAATCTTTCTGATTGACATTGTTCAAGTATACAAATAGCCTCCATGCAGGATTTTTAAGCCCTTCCATTATGTGATCTTGTAAAATGATGGTTGCCTTTCAGAGGCATTAAAAAAAGGCTCACTCATATCCTGATGAGGCATTGCATATGCTGAACTTCTTATTTCATTTCATTAGTCATGTGAAGAGGCCATATTTGAAAGGACGTATTTGTTCTCCTTTCCCAGTTGATAAGACATTATTTTAAAATTGCGTTGGTTGGTGAGTCTTCAAGGAAGTAAAGGGGTGTTTAAAACAACATCAAAGTTCATTTTTTTTCATCTTAGTGTCTTCATTGAGTTAGAAAAATATACTTTATTCTGACATAAATACCTTCAAACTTGAATTTCACCCTTTGACCCAGAGTAGCCACTGGACATTATGAGGTTCACAATACGTACCTTAGACTTTCCAGAAGAGTGATTAAAATGCATACAAAGATCTAAAAAACAAAACCAAAATACATAACCCATATTTTAAAGGGCTCTTAAGTTACCTTTTACTGCTTAGTCCAAAGGAAATGCTGGTCTTAGAAAATTCATTTTAATCCCATGGAATGACATCTTAGTTCTCATTCAGAAAGTCCAAGTTTGCAAAAAATCTAATTGTATCTCTTAACTAATTTTAATTTTTCACAAAAATATTAATTAGGCCCCATGTGCAGATTTAATTCTTAAGTTTCGTGTCCTGGCATTTCACTGAGAGTTTGCCATTAGTGCATGCTCCGTGTTTATCTCATGGCTCCCTAGATGAACTCCGCCATTGGTTTTGTTCTATCAGTCACCATGGAAGAGGAATAACACTTCACAAATGAAGTCTTAGGAATGGTTTGATGAAGATAATTTTGTCTTGTTTTGTTTTGTTTTCATGATGAGAAAATGTTAGTTAAAGGCAAAAATTTGCTACGGAAATTAGAAATTAAATATCCGAACTTTGATCCATTTATGCAATTTCACTAAGCTCTAGTTGCCCTTTCCAGCTACTCAAAGCAAATTAAAAGGAACCATGATCACTTACACTTTTCTATGTAGAGACCAAAACCATGAATGCATCTGGATTTGCTTGTCTTTCTAAAAATTACCACATGAAACGTACACGCACTATTGCACAGTCAGTGGAAAGTCTCTACCCTGAGCCACAGCCGACCATGCCTCTGGAGGATCCCAGCCCAAAGTCAATCTCCTTTCCTTAAATTTCAGTGCAGATGTTTACCTGGTTTTTGTTCCACTGTGTTTGCTCCTGAATGTTTTTCTGGATGGTCTTCCAAATACCACTGAAGTGCTTAAATCAATAAAAAGCTTTTGCACACTATTTTACTGCTACATATTCTACACTACATTCTATATCTAAACCTATAAAATAACACTCATGCCTTGGCCAGTTTTCTTCCCGGGTCCTCAAGGCTCAGCAACAGAGTGCCACATGCTCCAGAGTAAGAAATTATCAATAGAATGTGCCCCCAGTATTTTTGTTCATCTCACTTCTTTATGTCAAAACATTCATATCAAATTATTTATTTCCTTTCTGTAAGCAACTGCTTAACCTTGGTTTGTCTTAGCTTCTAAATGACAAATCCACAAATAAAGTAGAATAGAGCAGACAAGGCACAGCCCCTCAGCCCAGGCTTTGCTAGAGCACCAGACTTGAATTTCGCAGGAAACAATGGTCAGGGTAAAACCCTTCAGTGCTTTTCACACTCTACTGAATACTGTTCTAGTGTATTTTCTTCAGGGGCATTATAAAGCACATGCAAGAAACAGTCTCTGGGCTTCGGAAGTTCGGAGGACAGCAAGGCTGGCTCCCTGCAAGCAGGGCTGACCTTTCTAAAGCATTTATTCTGGCATTCCAGGGCCTGAATAATCTGAGAGACAGACATAGGGCACATATAAATAAATGAATCACACAGAGGAGTATGAAAATTCCCAGGCAGGATATGCCTTTTGCAACGTTAACCCTTTCTGCAGAGAATTTATGGACAAAGACGTTGTGTTGATAGCTCCAGTCATCTGTGCTAACTCTACCATAACTTCATCCATGTGGAGTGAACTATGTCTTCAGCGATGTCTGGAATGTTCCCACATCTGCTTAATTTGTTTCAAAGATGCCAGCAGTGTCACAAAAATGTTCATCTACACAGGCTTGTACAGAGTCTCAAGCTCTAATAAATATTACTACTTATTAATCAGTGACATTATTTTTGTATGTTTAAACCGATTAAACACAATGAACAACAGCAGAGACAAGAAAAGAATAATCCCCACTGTTACTACATTCCCATTTAAACAGATGTTTCCTTTCCTTGTTTTATAGACTGGAAGAAGTAAATTAGTTGCAGAGTTTGACAACACATTTTTTACAGCAGCTTACAAACTATTTAAAATGACTAAGCAGGAGTATTAACATTGCATTTGCTCCAGGGCTACCATGGTGGTGAAATAGGTTTAAAGGCACTTCCCTAAAGCCTATGAATGATTCAAACCCACTTAATGTGTAAAATCATATACACATGCCCTCTCTCAGATATTACATGCTATGCCTATCTGTGAGGAGGAATACCCACCAGCATCTAAAATATAGTCTTTGTTTTTATTGAGGAGAATTCCAGCTCTGAATGGGATCACTTGCCAACCACTGTAGAAACATATAATCTCTGTTCACAAAGAATTTATACCAGGATTGTAAATCAAAAGGCAAAAGGAAGATCAAGTCAATGAACAAGAGTATGAGAAAACCAGGAGAGGCTGTAGCATAATAGAATGAGATGCTTAACCACTCTCAAGATTTAGACAGCCAGTTATATATTGATCTTTTCAGAGTGTGTGATTATCCTGTTATATCATTCCTGGTTGGCAAAACCAGACCCTGCTTGTTCAGTTGATAATTATGCTCCATCTTGGCATGCTTTCTATCCACACCCCAAAAGAATAATGGTTGTCAAACCACCCTGGGAACAAAGTATAAGTATTTATTTGCTGTAAGGAATGCCTCTCACAAACAAAATGGCATTTTTGAAGTGGAGTTGCACTACCAAACTACTACAGACAAACATTGAAAAGCATAGGCTGAACATATTTATGCAGAAGGTTGTCCTGGTTCTGGCCAGGACAGGGTTAATTTTAGCAGCGGGGCGCGGCTAGGACCTGGAGGTTATTCTATACTGCCTAACTTTCTGGAGATGGGGAAGAGCTCCCTTCTGTGTAGGGGTAGGGTGGTGGTGGCTCCCTGTGGTATAGTGGTGAGCATTTGAATGTGAATTCCTCACACTCTTAAACATCCTTGTTATTAATATCATTGCTGTTACTGTTAGTTTTCTTATCTAATTGCTGGGTCCAGTAAATTGTTCTTATCTCAACCTGTGATCTTTACCTTTTGTGCCACCAATTCTTCTCTCCAGCACGATGCAGGGGAAGGGGAGGAGTGAGGAATCAGGGAGTGAGAAACTGGGAAGTAGTTTGGAGTGGTTTCAGTGGGAACGCTAAATTGGAGAACACTATTCCTAAAGCACTACAAAGGTAGATTCCCATACTCTCAAATGCACATGTTTCAAAGAAGAATACACAAAACCTTGCATTTAATTCTTGGCCTCACACGCAGCACATGTTGGGTTAGGTCATGCAGAAAACACTGAAGGTGGAGGCACATGAGTAAATATCCAAAGGTCAGGTCAATCAGCAGAAGGAATTTGAACAGAGGCAAACTACCAGTTTCAGGTATGCATACACAGGGAAATATTTGGGCTGAGAAAACAGTGAAATACAGTTCTTTAGGAGATGGCTGAAGTATTGTGACAAATTAACAGTTTCTTTTCCTGAAAGCTATATCTCATGACCTTTGGTGAAGGAAGTGAAAGGAAACTCTATCCTGCTACAACTTCAAACTTCTGCTGCGTGGCAGTAACACTTGCATGGTGTCAAGGACTACCTGGTCTATCAACTTGCACACCCCTAAGATGCCAATATGCTCTTAGTTCAAAAGACGGAATCAAAGATTAATAACATTCAGTCTGCACCCATCCTGAAATATGTGAGATAACCCATGGCTGTGGAGGTGGAGCAGAAAGCTCCACATTATGAAAGTGGAATCAATAATTCTTTGTTTTCTTAGATCAGAAGTTTGCTACAATGAAAAAGCAATGCTTTTCTTAATGGGTTTTGTCTTTCCCAACTTTGCAACCTCAGCATAGTCTCAAAGAAAACACAGACAAGGAAAAGTCTCTGTAGTGCATGTGACAGCTTGTTCAGTGCAAGGGGGAGAGACGCTGTGGAATCATAAGAGGACAACAATGTCTCAGAGAAGTCTCCAGATTATGAGAAAACTCAAGTAGGTTAAACCTGTTGACAAACACACTCAATCTCTATTATCCACTTCTGCAACTGAACTGCTTGACCCATGAGAGGAATGATATCAAAATACAGCCTTCTGGCCAAAGCAACCTACCTGGAGGTTGGCATTAACCCTCCAACAATATGGTTCTGAGGAAGATGCAGGAGACAAAATATCTGTTCTTCACAAAAGAAGATTCATATCAGAGACAGTACAACCATATGACCGAGCAGACAGAAAGTTTGGGATACAAGATACATGAGCAAAGCTTCAAAACCATTTAAGACAATCTGAAGTCTGTGGAGCAGAAATTCAGGAGAGACATGCAGGAGAAGAATACCATCTTAAGAGGGAGAACTGAAGAAAAGCATGTTTGAAGTTACAGCAAGAACACAAGGACAAGAAAGTACTGGCACAGCTAATGCAAACTGTTACCTTGATATATATGTCTTGATCTATAATAACTCAGATTTGAACTTTTTATACATTTAAAAGAAAGGCAAAGAATAAATAGCATTTAATTGGTTTGAATGAAAATTTAGTACTTAGGAAATGAGAACTGATATCTGACCCAATGGTCCCACAGAAGAATAAATGTAGATCACATACCTGCAATTTAAATTTCAATGCCCAAAGTGATTGAAGCAGTGCTGTCATGGGGTCTAAGAAACCTACAATGCAGCTAGGTGCTCTATGTGTACCTCTCCCACAGCAATGTATATTTCTATGCAAAGAGAAGCTGCAGTGAGAGTAAGAGAAAGTTGAAGTACACTGTGGGTTTAGTTCTAAGAAAGGACCAAACAATCACCTGTAAACAATTTGGAAAACAAACAAACAAAAACCAAAATTAAAAATAAATAAATAAATAAAACCAAAACCAAATCCCCACAACAATGATAATGACAAAACAGGAAAAGAAATTGAAAAGCAGTTAAGTGGTGCACTCTGAAATGTCTCCGCTGAATTATGATAAGTATGTATTAGCTGCAGTATGTTTATCTATGTCCACAAGAGAGGATTAGCTGCAAACATTCTTCTGAGATAAACCAGAACTATTTGGTGCTGGCACTGTTAAATTTTTGTGATATGCAGGTGTTTGAAGTATGTGTGCAGCTTCCTCATTGGTTTTGATCCAGGAATTTCCACTGAGAGCATTTTTACACATTAGATGTGATGAGGTACATAGAACAATGGCAAACACTCTGTGCATCTAGCAAAAATAGCTTTATTCACATTGAAGCTTAAAATAGTGTTGTGTGTTAAAGGCAATGAATGTAAATACCCCCTTCATCAGAAAAAGTTGGGGTCAATGAATTTCACCCACTTCCAGTTGGCAGGCATCCCCACAGGCTGCGCAGTGCAGTGCTTCTTACAGATGGATGACAGCACAGCTGCCCCATTTCTGATAGGAGAGAGGGCATGGTGTGATTTAGGGACTCTGGGAGATGCAGTCTTGGGTAGAAGGGTGGGTGAAAACAGTCCTCCACAGTGCCTGGTATCTTTGCAATGCACCTGTGCTGCACCAGAGCCCTTCGCCCAGCCCACTGCAATTCCTGTCCTTCTCTAAACGGCTTCCCACAAAGTCAAGATCTGCAGTTTGTCACCTCCCACCTCTTCCTGTTCCCAAAGCCCTTCAGCTCAGCTATGCTCCAAGGGTCCAATTTTCCTAACCCTCTTGAGGTGACAGGCCTGGAAGATTTCTCCAGTGACTTTGAAAGTCACCTGCCTTCTTTCTATTTGGTGTCTTTTCTGTTGTCCTCTGCATCCTTATTGCCCTAAACGTAGTAGCTGTCATTTAGCAGTAATTTAGGTGTTTATTTCAGAAGTGGTGCTCTATGTGACATCCAAAATCTAGGCACAATTTTGATGACTCACTTCAATAGCCTTGATGCCAGTCTAGACACCAGATGAGGAGGTCAGTTAGACAAACTCCCTGAAATTTTTGACTTCTCCAGTTTTCACTGAAAAGCAATGTGTTCCAGTTAGAGGATTTTTCCAAAAATAAGTAATTTCCTACTTCAGCAAACCTAATCCCTACTATCACTTACAAGTATTTCATTCTGCCAAAGGACTTCTTGTAAATTGGGCTTCTCCTGCAGTTCCTGCTGTTCCACAAACACCTGGTCTACACTACATGTACCTTAGGTTTTGAGGCAACTCTCCACCTTCAGACCAATTTATGTGTGAGGCCACTATAGACTTTTACACTGCATGTTTTAATCTTTTTTCTTCTGCCTGCTGAAAGCCACATTCTCAACCCCTTTGCAATGTGACCTTTTGTCTACATGTAGTTTCCAGTTTTTCAGATGGTTAATTTTTTTAAAATCTTCACTTGTCAGTGTTCCAGTTTCTGAAACATATTATTGTGTTCTATGGTGCAACGAGACCTTGAAGTCTCCAACTATTTGTCTACATGCACCCTTCCCCACTGCACCTGTCTTTCATCACGGGTAATTCCCACTGAAAATTTGAATTATCTATGAGATCACATTAGTATTTCATGATTAGCAACCGTAAAATGTGTTTCATTCTTGTTTTCTTAAAATCTCACATTTAACTTCTCATTGAGTCGTGCAACTTTCAGATGAAGCCATCAAGGATTCTTTGGCATTAGCCTTGAGATGAAAGAAGTGTATTTCCAAACATTAAAGATTACAAGTTACTGATAGGTTCCAATGGACTATGGATCTACTCCTGTGTCACTTGAGTTAATGGGTTTTTTACTTCTGGCCATGGCTGGGTCTCCATCAGGCTTTCATTAACTGTAATGCTGGAAGCATTAAAAATTCAGAACAATAATTTCCATTAAGTAATACACCTAAAGTGGACAAAGGTTTACCTAGGCTAATTACAGAGCAAGAATATATATATAAATATATATGTTTTGACTTGAAGATAAAGTTTTGACAACTTAATCTGCTCATAATTAAAGGAACAGATTTATTAGTGCTGCTAGAAATTGAAAATAGATATGTTTTAATGGAACTTATGGACTTATATCTTCTTGACTTTTATTCTGAGTTCTGTAAACAACAACAAAAAATAATTTCAAATGCCCCACATAACAATGCAGCATTAAAATATTCTGCTATGCATCTTAAAATGACAGAACAGAACAAAATTACCACAAAAATTAGTTAAACAAAACTGAAATATCAGCCCAGAAATCTCTATGGTCTTAATTCTGCAAATTATTTCAGCATGTCCTTTAGCCCTTCCACATTAAGCACAGCAGTGTAGCACACAACTAACTATTGCCAGGAATGTCAGGAATAGAAATGGATATCAGGGTTGAGATCCAACATACCAGAACAACAAAAAAAGATCAGCAGATATTCACTCTGCTCAAGACTTTGGAACTACCAACCTGAACCATTCTCTCATCTTCTTTTTCCCTTTCTTTTCTTCTGTAAAGCATCTTACCCACTTGTCAGGTCTTACCAACTTCTGAGACTGAGAGCCACATTGTATAAAGTAATTTTTAGATCTCTAAACAATTTTTTTTTAAAGTACAACTTTAAAAAATACTTCTTTTTCTTTTTTTTTTTTATTCCTATATTTAACATGAGGATTCAAGTTCCACGAAATTTCAAGACTTTGGAATTATCTGACAACTTTTCATTCCCAGTTCTACTTTCAGGTATGGTCTGGTCTGCTCATAACTATTGCCTTTAATCAGTTTTGTCATATTTCCAAATAGACCTTCCACTTCCTGTTTTTTTATTCCCCTGCTGGACAACAACACATTCCTTCCCAGATTTTTTCCTATGAGGCAAACACACCAAGATCTTCTAATCTCTTCTCATAAAAGCAATCCATCATTCCTTCCAACAACCATTATTCTGGTTTGAATTTAGCTGTCTTAATATGGGTGACCAGAACTGCAAAAACCTCTCTGTATGCTCATAATATGTCTTCAGTGTGAGACATGAGGCTCAGCTGATTTATCTAAGGACAGATAGCATCTCTCAAAAGCATCTCTTGGATTTCGCAGACCTGTCCTGAAACCAGTGAGGGTATCTTGCTCCCTCTCCTCTGCCATTTTCTGCCACTGAGCTTATCAGAGAATTCTTCCTAGCTGCTCCTCTAAGTGACTGCCCTTGTACATTTTGCTATTGAATTACAGCTCTTTTCTGCTATTCCAGTCCTCTAGGTAACACAGATCTTCCTGCATTATGCTTCGATCTCCTCCATATTGACAAAACCTCCAATTTTGTCTCATTACCACACTGCCACTTTTTATGCCTTTGTCATTACTAAAGCTATTAAGGAAAGGTATGAGGAGAGGAAATAGTAACCAGAGGGAAAACCTGAACACATAATTTACTGTGCAGCAACTGCCCACATGCCTCCTACTACCTGTAGTGAAACAGAGTAGCTGTCTCCTGTTTATCACAGCATACTGAGGGGCAAGTGTCTTGAGAGAAATAGGTGCTGTGCTTAAGCTGTAAACTCCCACTCTTGCCCATGATGGTCGTGACAGTTGATTAGGTATCCTTAATCAGTCCCTAATGATCCCTCAAGAATTCACAGTACCTCCTTCCAGTGTGATCCGCTTTAAGCAAGAACCACTGCATGATTTTGTTGTCCTCATTCAGCTCTTTACCTTTTTTCCTAAATTCACTGCTAATCCCCATTCTTCCTATTGAAATTAGTAAATTCTAGTGGAGCACTATATGAGATGCCCTACTGAAGTCCAAGCAGATTTGACCTACCTTACTTCCTAGATAAGTCAGTCAGGGAAAACTGACGAACCTGTAATTGCCCAGATCACAAATTTTCCTTTCTTAATATGGGTTTATACTTCCTACACTCCATTCATGCTCTCCACGTTTTAATTTATAAAAATAAGAGCTATCAAGCTCTTATTGTTTCATGAGTCATTGAAAATTAAGTTCATGTTTAATCCTGATGTGTGATGAAACTAAACTTTCCAGATTCTGTTTTTATCTCAGCTGTGGAGATTTCAGATTCTCTTCTTTACCCTTGGGTACCATGATTATTATTGAATCTTGAATCTTGAAATATTAGTTATTATTGAACAATGATTCAATAATTAGTTATTATTTCATCATTATTTATCCTTGTCCTTGGTAAAAACTAGAAAAATACCCAAACATTTTGGTTTTGATCCATACCTAAATCATAACCTCACCCCCTGCAAAGAAGAATGGCTTTCTTTTTTGTTCCTTTGTTAGCTTTACTACCAATAGCTTTCTGCTACTTCATAGAATCATAGGATACAATAATCTCGTCCAAACTTTCTTTGCAAAAGCACAGTCTAGACAACAGGGCCCAGCATCCCATCCAGCTGAATATCAAAAGTGTCCAGTGTTGGGGAACCCACCATTTCCTTAGGGAGATTATTCCAGTAGCTGATTCTTCTCATTGTGAAATACTTTCCATTTGTGTCCATCCAGAATCTCTGCACAAGTAGAATCACAGACTCATAGAATGGTTTGGGTTGGAAGGGACCTGAAAGATCATCCAGTTCCAAGTGTCCTCCCATGGGCAGGGACACCTTCCACTAGACCAGATTGCTCAAAGCCCCATGCACCCCAGCCTTGAACACTTCCAGAGATGGGGCATCTGCAGCTTCTCTGGACAATTTCTTCCAGGGTCTCACCACCCTCACAGTAAAGAATTTCTTCCTAATATCTAAGTTAAACCTACTCTCTTTCATCCCCCCTTGTCATCTCACAACATGCCCTTGAAAAAATCCTTTTACAGGTTTCTTATAGACCCCTTTAGGTACTGGAAGGCTGCAATTAGTTGTGCCCAGAGCCTTCTCTTCTCCAGGTCGAACAAACCCAGCTCTCTCAGCCTGTCTTGTTTTAAGCCTTTTTGGCTTTCAATGTATTTGTACCTGATGTATTTTCTACACTTTTCTCCTTCAAGTTTTTAGAGAGATTTTGCAGTTTTAACTTTAACATATCCCAGAGCTCATCCATATTCAAGACACTGAATTTTTAAATCCATCACACTCTGCTAATTAGGTTCTTAATGTCTTAAACAGTAAATAAACCTTACTTAAGCACCTATTTTTACTTAGATTTCATTCAATTCAAAAAGAAATCACTGCTGATCAGGAAAGAATATTATTGTCTGAGACCATAATTTTTGTAATGCTCTCATTACTCACACAAATTCATAAATTCTTGTTGGTCCAGTGATTTTGTGGCAATAGGGCAGCCACCACATCCAGAAAGAGCTGCATCAGGTAAACCTCCCATGTTAGGCTGGCTCCTTCAGCTGTGGCTGAAATCTCCTTTAATGTCACAGCCCTTCAGTTCCTGGCAACACTCCCTCTATTCAGGAAGCTGTTTGTCCATTCTGAATCTAAGTGTGTTGATTACCACTATTACAGCCACATGGAAAATAACGTGTTTATTAGCCTTCTCAAAAACCAATTTATTCCAAATGTGTTATTTTATGTGCTGTATTCTTTCTGAACAGTTTATTACATTGTTAGCATTTAAAGTCTTGCACTTCCTTTATTTTTTTTTATTTTTCAATTTTCTTTGAGCATTTTTCCATCCATTCCTATGGATTGCCACATTCCAAGCTCAGGTTCTCTTTGACCAGGGTTCATATAAAAAGTTTCAGGTTTCAGGTTTTCAGGTGAGCAAGAAGTGTGCCCTGGCAGCCAGGAGAGCCAACCTGGGGTGCATCAGGCACTGCATCGCCAGCTGTGCAAGGGAGGGGATTGACCCGCTCTGCTCTGCACTGGGGCGGCCTCACCTCGAGTCCTGGGGGCAGTTTTGGTGACCACGACATAAAAAAGACATTTGTCAGTGTCCAAAGGAAGGCAGTGAAGATGGTGAAAGGCCCTGAGGGGAAGCTGCACGAGGAGTGGCTGAGGTCACTTGGTCTGTTCAGCCTGGAGAAAAGGAGACTGAGAGGAGACCTCATTGCAGTCCTCAACTTCCTCACAAGGGGAAGTGTAGGGACGGGTATTGATCTCTTCACTCTTGTGAGCTGTGACAGGACCTGAGGGAATGCCCTGAATTTGTGTCAGGGGAGGTTTAGGTTGGGTATTAGAAAAAGGTTCTTCACCCCAGAGGCTGGTTGGTCACTGGAAGAGGCTCCCCAGGGAAGTAACAAAAGAGCCTGACAGGGTTCAAGAGGCATTTGGACAACACCCTCAGGAACTTGATGTGGTTCTTGGGGTGTCCTGTGCAGAGTCAACGAGTTGTACTTGATAATCCTCGTGGGTCCCTTTCAACTCAGGATATTCTGTGATTCTAGGTTTCCCTTATCTCTGGATTGTCTGCTTTCACAATCTGTATCAGGAAAATATATTTCTCAATTTATGGTCAAATACTTATTTCTCATAAAAGGCACACACTTTCCTAGTCAAACAGACAATACACTATATCCACCCAGCTACTTAATCTGCTTAAATACTCCTTTTCTTCTTAGTGTCCATTCTTTTACAACCTGCTATTTCATTATCTGTGAGTTCAAGAGACCTATGTGCACATGAGAAGAGCTTTTATTTTTGAATTGTAGAAATGTCAGGAAGCTGTTGGGATTTTTTTCCTAGCTGGGGTTGATCCATCAGCAAAATGGTTTTCTCATGTAACCATTCATCAAAGTATTTGCTGAATGACTTTTGGTTTTGAATAAATGACTGCAACCCAATTAATTGTAAAATATCGCCACTTTAGATATTCAGTTCCATAGTCTGAAAAACAAATTCCTGTGATCAGAAGCTCTTTCTCTAAAGCCAGAATTTGTTTTCCTCAGATGAACTAGTTATTTTTCTTTAATATTGCCAGCAAACCAAATACATTAAAACAGCAGCTGAACATACACAAGAAACAAAGTTTTAGTTACAAAATTAAAAATACTGAAAATGTTTACAAAAGCATTTTCTCAGATCTGATTTTTTGTATTTGTCTCTTTTGATCCAGCTAATATCCAGAACACATTGACACTCACAAACAGTAATGAGAAAAAAAAATCGGTAGCTAAAAATCCCAAGCATCTAGTCAGTTCAGTAGGAATGGTATTTTGAAGAAAAAGGCTGGAGTTAGAAACTATATTCTGTTTATTTTCTCTAAATGAATTGGACACATTTATAATGAAATAATGCAATTTTTTATCTGTTAAATTAATTTAGGTAAATTAATTATAAAACAATTATCTGAGGTTTTTATGTCATGCAGGAAGTGTCATTTATATGCCAGTTGTATGCAAAGAGAGAAAAGGTTGCCCTCTTAATTTATTTTAATGCATGCAACAATGAAACAAGATTTAATTGAAACAAAAGACAAGAGGATGAAAAGAATTTTTTTTCTTTTTTTTTTTTTTTCCCAGAAAAATCCAAAGCATTTGCATTCAAGGCCTTGAAGCATTTCCACATTATAAATTATATATTTATATGTAAATGGACTTCTGGCTTCTGTTCAGAATATTTGGCAAATTGAATGCTAGATTCTGCTGTCTTTATCTCCATCGAGTTGTGAACTATTCCCTGAATATTCCTATAGATTTCTAAAGCTTTGCATAACTTAAGGTACCATATGTAAGCTACATGTGAAGGGTTTTATGACAAAATGTGTGTATCTGTGAGCTTTCTACTCCCCATTTGAAAAATAGTTTCTCATACCTGCAAAGCTGATGCAGTTGATTGAACCTTGGGATCAAAACAAAAGTTTGGACTCCTCTTCTAATCTTAGAAAAATTTTCTCCATTGGCATCTCCTCCCTTTCATGTTGGCATGAATTCAGTAGTTTTGAGGAAGAAATAGTAAAGGAGAATAAAAGAAAAAGCCTGAGGTACTTAAAACAGTCCAGAGATTGACACGGAATACCCTAACCACTAAGCAAGATCGTGATTCCTCATACAAAGGGGACACAAGTGCAGGAGGGAAGGAAATTAATTTAGAGTAGCCAACAAGGTCTTTGTTTTACTCAGAAATCCCAGACTGAATCCAAGAAATCTTCTCTGAAAAAAACAGTTCATACCTTCACAACTTCAAGGTCAATTAATTGTTTCCTGGCAAAATTATTTTGTCAGTGCAGTTCCTGAGCAGTTCCTAGTTATGAGCTTTATTTCACAACCATCCTTAATGATTGCACTGCTGGAAGGACAACAGGTTTAAAGTACTCAATTCTGACTCCACAAGATGTCTAATCAAGTTAGAGGTGACTTGCTAATAAGAGCTATAACTTCAATATCAAGGAAGTGTGGGAAGACATACAGCAGAATACACTTTACCATTTGTTTAAAAAAGGCGAAGCAATATATTTCTGAATCTTTTATTGTGAAAAGAAAAAAAAAAGGGAAGGGAAGGGAAGGGAAGGGAAGGGAAGGGAAGGGAAGGGAAGGGAAGGGAAGGGAAGGGAAGGGAAGGGAAGGGAAGGGAAGGGAAGGGAAGGGAAGGGAAGGGAAGGGAAGGGAAGGGAAGGGAAGGGAAGGGAAGGGAAGGGAAGGGAAGGGAAGGGAAGGGAAGGGAAGGGAAGGGAAGGGAAGGGAAGGGAAGGGAAGGGAAGGGAAGGGAAGGGAAGGGAAGGGAAGGGAAGGGAAGGGAAGGGAAGTCTGAGAAAATGACAGTAATGTGGGAATATGAACAATAATGAACCTAATCGCCATTTTGAAGAACTTACCTTTCCTATTTCTTACCACAAGTAATTAATAAAATATTTCTTTTGTTGATAATTGATGCATATTTTCCTTACACTGCTTCTCATAAAAATTTGTGTTGTTTGAAAAAAAAAAAACAAACTCAAACCAAAGAGAAAAAGAAGGATTTTCCTTTGTTTAGAAAACTGCGGATCTCCACCTAGAGATTTCAAGTTTCAAAGGAAAAGCATTCCAGGTGAATGTTTGAACACCAACCCTCTACCCCGAGGCATTTTTAAAGAAAACAACTCAGTGGTTTTCTCTTTGGAAAACATTTTAAGTACTGCAGTCAGAGACCTCATGCTGCCATTCATTTGTCTGGGCTGGATTCTCTATCACTACATTTGTCTCCACCACAGCTGATAAAAAAAACAAGAATATATTGTAGGACAGCATAGAAATACCCAAGTAAGATTAACTCTGGAGTAAATTAAGCTTTACAGCATATTATCATGTACAGGATAGAGTCCCACACTCTTTCTGGAGCCTGGGCCACCTCAGTTCCTGCTGCCTCTACAGTGCTTTGTGGGAGTCCATGCAAGCACCAAGTCCATGAGAGCAAGAACAGAGATGGAGGTACCAAGACATCCTTTCCAACTAAAAAGTTCTGATATATGACAAAAGTTGAAATTTTCTGCTCCAAAGAAAAGAGATCTCCAGCAAAATTGTTATTTCACAATTTGTTGATATAGATACAAAAATCTGACACTAAATGATAGAGCTGATATTGCAACAATGACAAAAGAAACAGGAAAAATGTTAGTTTGTTGTCACAGAAAACTATTAAAAACAATATTTCACAAATACAAATCTGATAGCAAGTCCGTTGGTTTCCATATGTAGATTTCAGAACACTACTTTATAAAAAGCTTTGTTTCAAAAAGCAACAAAACAAGCATTCTTGGTTGGAGTCCTATAATACAATTTTATAGCAGAATTTAAGGCAGTAGCTCTGCTTGGCAAATATTCCAAGGGAAAGGTAGAAGCTCCTGCTGATGACTTAAGATGAAAAATGAATTCTTATTTTAAACTAACACTTTATATTTTGGAACATGCATTTGCATAAAAAATTGGGTTTGTCTCATTTGAACAAAAAGCCTTTGCCTTGCAATACAGAACAGGGGGTGGGCTGTGTCATGAAGCTCAGACACAGTAAATTTGGAGTCATATTTTAGTACTGGGCTACCCATGATCTCAGAGACACAGCTGATCTCCTTCAATCTCGAGTCCCTCCTGGAGTGTTAGTAAATAACTAACCGTTCCACTCAGGCAGGTGCTGTTACAAGGCAGATTATAATTACATCTACGCTGTGGTTGCAAAAAGAAAAACACAGTGCCTTGAAACCTCAAAATTAGAATGACTTCAGGTTCAACCAACTCTCTTTAAATGTGGACTACAGCAAAACTAGAAAGCCCAATAAAAGAAAGTATCACAGCCACCTAGTATAATTAAAGTGAGTGATCCAGAAGATTTACTGGTTTACTGGTATAATTCCCCCTGGATGGGAATACATCTGATCTGTAGCCAGCACTGCCACAAACACTGTTCCTCTCTCTGGAGTCCAAAATAAATATTTCTCTTTCATATTGGGGGTTACAATCTCCTGCAGGGCAGTAGGTCACTGCCCTCTTCAGTGTGACGCTAAACAGAAAAGGTGAAATACTGTCAATGAGAGTTTTGCTATTGACTTCAGCTAAGCCAGGACTTCATTCCAATTGTTTCACCCACTCTTAAATTTTAGTAACACTTATCTTACCTATCCTAATAAATTTAATGGCAAAACAACATCTGACATGCATGTAAATCTAGAAGCTTGGAATCTGGGGTGAAGGAAGACAAGATCTCAAAAATTGGTTCCACATTCACTGAGATGTGCTCAGCCTGATATGGGAATCTCCAGCAAGTTAGTGCTTGATCCTACCTCTCCCCAATGTCAAGTGCAACATCTCTTCAAGTTTCCACAGGAGAATGTGGTAACAGGCACACAAAAATGAGTGAACTCTACCTTTTTGTGCTATCCCTCATAAATGACCTTTGTTTGCATAAGGCCCAAGGCAAAGTCTATTGAAATCAGTATAAGCCTTTTTCTTTTGGATCGAGTCCATTATCTGTGTTTCTCCTGCTTCTTTCTCTTTTGGCTGAAATGTCACATCTCACTTAAGCACGACAAGGGTGGCCAACAGAAGAGACGGAGCCAGCTACAGGAGTGTCGTGAGAATACATGAATGAGATTTGTATATTCATAGAAAGATTCATTTTAAAACAGAATAGCAGAGCGAAGACACATCAGTTGCTCTTGCACACTGATAATTTACACATTTTACACATTATTACTTTGCTGTTCTACAGCAAAAATGTAGTTACTATAGCAACTGGTTTGTCATATGACCAGGATTCTATTTTTAATATCACTCAAAGATACATATTAACATGCATAATATACAGACTGCTTATGGGGGCTGAAAACATACATATTAACATTTTAAACCTTAAAAGGGACAATCCATGCTAATTTCTTTTACTATCTGCATTTTTTTATTAGGTTATCTATCTAAAGGCTCACAAAGAGTGATGGAGTAAAACTGTCATTACAGCTCCCAGTGAACTCCTGCAGGTTTCTACTTTGTGGTACAGGAGACCAGAGGTATCTAGGAGGTTCAGAGCTCCCGAGAGAGTTCCAGGGCACTGCCAAGGTCCACACAGATGATTCCAAGAGCTTTGGCTCCTGTGTATCTTTATCACCCACTATCACCTTCCTTTTTTTCCCTTTTTGTACCATGCTCTTGAGCAAACTTTTTTTTTTTGATGACTTATGTTGAATGAATCAAGAAGACATCTTAAAGCATCCGTTTCTTTTCTCAGTCTAACATATAAATTGTTTCTGTAAAGACGTCATCCATCTGCAACAGACACAAATAAACCATTTCCCAGTATCGGAGAGCTCCTGGAGTCCCATGCATAAGATGGCTGATACGACACCTTTCTCATTGCTGTTAAACAGATTTTATCAAATCATGGCATTTTCAGTCCAGTGGTCAAAATAAGTTTAGAGGGGGATGTTTAGGGAAAAAATAATTTTAGAAAAGAGGTGGGAGTGGGTTGTATGGTTTTTCTTCTTGTCTCATTTGACTTTAACACTCACAAATTTTTGGTGGTGTGGATGTGGGGAGGACTCTTACTGAATTTGAAACTCCCATTCTGGGACCAGAATACCCATACAATCATTTACTGCAGCTGCCAGGGAATATACTCACAGCAGAGCTTCTCAGGTTGCACCACTTTACAGTTTGTTTTGGAGGCCAATGCAAAGCATTCCTATTGCTCTATTGAGCCTTAAACTACTTAAGATTGTAACTGGTTAGGGAGGGGGAGGGCTCCCAATTCAAATTATTTCAACCTTTTTACTCCCTGTGGAGACTTAACATGCTGTCAAGCCCCTCTGACTTCAGCTGACGGCAAACTTAGATGGTTTCTACTCCAATATATAGTTTTAACCTTACAGATCCCTTAACACACCACTCCATCTATACCATGCCCTATAGCCTTCAGCAAAGTTGTCCACATTGCAATTCTGAACTCTCAAAGGTAACCTTGAAGTATACCTCAGGTTCTTTCATGCTATGGGAGGCTTATAGGAATCAGTCTGCATGTCTCTGACTTATGGGTAGCAGAGAGAGGTGACAGATGCAGAGCTGCCAGAAGTCAGGAAGGAGGACTTGTGGCATTGCTCCTGCACGTCTGAGCCCAGAGAATCAGGTCAGTTCTCAACATCCTGCAGGAAAAAAGTGCATCTGTCTCTCAGCATGTGCATGTCATCCATGGAGCCTTCAGTTTGTGGTTGATGCTGCAACTGATGTTCACTGGCTGTGTGACTGTGTTGCTGGTTGTGTGGTGTGGCTAAAATTATTCTCACATTGACCCAAACTCGAGTACCAAAGGAAAGTGTCTCTCTCCTGGTGTTGTACTGCTGCAGCAAGTCCACCACAAGACATGTGACTTCTAGGATGCCTACCACTAGTTTTCACATGAAAAGACATGCAAATATGTCTATGCAAAGAGTCCAAATGAAACTACTCCCTTGCCTGACTAAAAAAAAATGTCCAAAAGCCAGCATCTCAAAAGGTTTGGGATCACAAGGAGTGCTGCAGTTAAAAAAGGTTTCTCCTGTTCAGTGGCTAAATGGTTTGGACAAGGGAAAAAGACCTTGCATTAGATGGCAGCTCTGATACCTTGGCATGAGGAATTTGTATGCAATTATTTGTGCAGGAGGAGAGAATCATGAAGAATGCCGTATATAAATCCCAGCAAATAAATCAAAACTGCTATCGCATAAATCTCTGTTTCCATTACTTTGCTATTATCATGGTATACAACAGAAAGCTTCATTATCTATTTACATCAACACTCTCACAGGCCAGAATGCTTTTTTGCTTTCTGTTGCCATTATGTTGTATTATGTGTGGCAATGCCATAGCAACCCAAGATAACACAAGTAGTGTAGGGCAACAGTGTAATATGTTCTGGCTTTTGTTTTGAATGAGACAGAACTACCCACTCTGTGCAAGCTATACACAAATACCAAAGATTTAGCACAATAAGTAGCAATTAGCAAACCAACGGTACTTATTGTAAGCCAGCATTTTTTTCCCTTGCACTATAAAGGTTTAAAATCACTGAAGGGCACCACTACAGCATCTCAAAGGACTGAGCAACACACACAGCAGTGTAGTTCATAGGTTTGGTGCATGTCACCATCCACTGATCCACATTTGATCTAACTGAGTATACGTATGAGACGTCTGGTCATCCATGTCGTATCTATCACATCTGAACTGGGTTAAGTCTTGAATTAGTAGGCTAGAGGATGAGAATACCTTAGGATATGTTTATTTGGAAACCACCACAGCAGTGCTATTTGTAATTGAACTTGTTGAGAATAACTAATCAATATGTGCAGGCAGAGCAAAATGACATTTTTAGTCACCTGAGACGATGAGTTCAGAGTGCCTTTTCTGAAACATGCACTGATTACCACGCCAGGACCTTGTGTGAATAATGTCTTTGGGCAATCAGGCACAGAAAAGTAGAGTATGATCAGCCAAAGTACCAAACTTTCCTCCTGCTGTGTTTAGCTTGTACCCTGAAATCTCTCTGATACCCTGGGGATGATGCAACCTTCCACAGCTCAGCTTGTCACTATGTTGGGATGTTCACCATAGATTGTCCATTGCTAGTTGTTTAGTTTTGTTCCTTCTATCTAAAAATGACATACAAGCCAGTTCACACAAGCAGTATACACTCTGTAGTAGGTCACTTTGCATTAACTTGACTGCTTTTTATTCCTTCATTATTAAAGGGTTTTTTCCTGTGCTGAACTAACTTAGTTACGTTGGGTGGGGACCAGATGACAACCATTTTGCAAACTCTGACCTATAGATGCTATGCACAGGAACTAGACATCAAAAAAGATTTAAATATGCTTTTATAAGTGCCAATAAACATGGTCTTACCTGCCAATGAACAGAGTTAAAACGAATATAACATTAGATTTTGTATTAAGCATTGTTAAGGTTGACTTACATAGCTACTGACCCGATGTTCAGATGTTTGGGTGGAAGCAAGAAGCATACTTGGGCAAACAGGTAATGACTAAAACAGCTTCATAAACCAAAATACAGAAGTATGCAAATGCCCTCAGGAAGCTAACTTACATGGATGCCAAAGCTTTATTGACCTCTTTGTGTAGGAATGAATGAGGATGAAAGAGAAAGAAATGTTCTTGGAGGCAGAGGAGGCAGATTTGGTTAGTGCCAGAATTAGGATTTCAGTGAGCCTCAGTGGAAAAGCCCATCTGGAGCAAAGGGTGCTGTCTTGGACAGGCTTACAAACACAGTTAAGAGAAGCCAAGGTAAAGCCCCTAAACAATCTGGAGTAATTTGATCTTCCTGTGTCCATGGAACAGGATATTGATATTTTCTTGTAAACAGTAGTACATGTACATACCTGACTAATATGACTTTTTTTTCCTTAATTAGTGTGATCTGTAAAATATTCAAACTACTGGATAGTTTCTTGGGTTAAGAATGGAAATACACTTTATAAATATAGTTCAGTCACAAGATTATTTCACAACCATTTAAAAAGTGCTCATTTTCATAGTGCAGATGAAGCTAGAGTTAATTAGCACTAGTCACTGGAGAGAGCAGTAACTCACCTAATTTTTTTTTGCTTTTGCTAAATGGATTGCAATTACTCCCCCAGTAATACTGTGCTAACAAAGTTTAATACACAGAAAAAGTATTAACAGCATCAATAATGCATCATGGAAGAGTAGTAACTAAAGGACAAATTGAGTAATGCTTTTTTGTTCAGATCAGGAAAAAAAAATTCTCCTAATAAAGACATGTACTTTCAACACAGTTTTCATGGTTTTCTTTCAACCCCAAAAGACTGCAAAGATTCAAAATAAGAAATCTTAAATAAGCATTAAATACTTTTATAATTACATACATCTGCATTATTTTTTACAAATGTTTACAACGGGGGAGGCAACATTAGAACAACCAAAGGTCTTTTCTATGTAAAAGCAAGCAGGGCCACAGGTTCAGGAAACCGAATAAAACTTATTTTTTGTCCCTGCAGATTTGAGGTTTGGGGATTTTTTCCTGTTGTTTTGCTTTTTAATTCTGGTATTCATCTTAATACAGTTTGCTAGCAGAGGTCAAAAATATCCCACTTCCATCCTATCAATTCTTAATAATACTGTTAAAGAATCAGATATCAAACATTGCTGATGAGATCCCAGTAGTCATGGGAATGGCTAAATCATTCCACAGCAATACAGTATGGACACCACAAGTACAAGGCTGTACAAAATCCAGGGTTTTCATTATTGTCCCTAGAAAACAGTGAATAATGCCACCACTGTCCTCCAGGAAAATGAAAGTAGTCTTGCAGTTCACTCATCATGAAATTTTAATGTCATGAAAAGATAGGTTGCTCTATTTAACTCAACGTGCAGAACAAGTCTCTTAAAAACCCCACTGTAGGTAAAAGCTGAAGTCTACAGGATACAAAATGCTTTAGATTTGTAACTATTTTGCAATATATAGCATTTTGTTTTCCAAAGGACTATGTTAGAAAGACATGCTGTAAAAAAAACAGAGATGATGCCAGCAATTAGACAGTTGGGCGGCCTAGAAATCTTCTCCTTTACACTTGTGTTTCCTTGCCAGTTCTTCATGTTCTCTCCTGAAAGACTGTTTTGTTTTTGTTTACACAGCTCTTGTAGGCAGAATGAGTAAACCTTTTTTCCCTACATCTGCCAGGCTTCACTGATACAGTATTGGCTTCTCCATTTAGAGGCTTTGGATGGGCATTTCAGAATATTTGGTTTGACCAGAAATCAATTTTCACGTCACCTAAAAGAAAACATCATTTTAGAGCTGAAAGTATTTGGAACTATCACTCAGGTAAAATTGACGATGAAGTTTACATGTGGTTTAGAAAAAGAGATCTAGATGTAAACCTTAGTTAATCTGAGTCAGGATCAGTAGGGCACCTGCTAAAAGGAAATTCCCTGTGGAAGAAAAACTTTCCCAAAAATATCCCCAATTTCCCATCTCCCTCCTTCCTTCTACCACTACTTTTTCACTGTAGGTGTTATGTCTGTTCTGCTGAGATATTTATAATCTCCCCATTCACAGCCCTCCTTTGGGGCCCTCAGGCTGAGCGAGGCAACAAGGCAGTGGGAGCTCTCAAAGGAGAAGGAATTTTATTTGCTGCCTGAAATATTTTGGCAGAGACTCATTATGCATGCATGGGAAGAGCTTAGGCAACTGCCTGAGATGTTTGTGATAGCTTCTGCTCAAACTATACAAGTATGTGCTCCTCATTGAAGACAGCAGTTCAAAAGTCAACAATTTATCTTGCTTCTTGGAGTAACAAAGATTAAAACTGTACATTTTTGACATATGGAGCACCTTTTCATTTATCGTTGTCTGAAATGAAAACAAAAAGGAAATGGTTATGGGGGTTTATTTCTAATTTTCAGAGTAACTATTTTCCTTTTGATGGTATCTAATCACAGTGTGTTTAGAGTAAGGGGAGAAAGTTTCAGAAACTTACAGATTCCAAACAAGTATTTTAAAAATACATTTATTTGTCTCTCAATCAATAGATATTAAAGCAAACTGTAAAAAGAAATAGTTACTAAAAGTAGAGATATAAATATAGCAGAGAAAATACAAATTTAAACAATTATAAAAAGCAGAAGTCATATAGCCAATTTCACTGCAAGATCCTCAAAATATGTTAAATATTAAAAAGCTTAAGACTTCAGTTGCAATATGTTCTTACACGAAATATTCAGAAACTTTATTTTAAAGGTTCTACTATTTAGAATAATATACACAATAAAAAGTAATGCAATGTTGCTACAGAAATGTTAACACTTTCATTACCAGAGCTTGTAATTTAACATATTCTGCTAAAGAGTAAGTTTTTATAGCCACCTGGAGCAATCACCAGAATTACCAGAACAATCAGAACAGGTTTTTTGACATTAGATTTTGCATTTCATATAACTTCTCATAAATACTGTCCATTATTTAACATTTTTAGACATTTTCAGCCCCTGCTCTAAAATGCTCTGAACTTCATTCTCTGCTCTGAAAATTTCTGCAAGTTTGAGAACAAATGAAAATAAGCTATTTCACATTTTTTGAAGTAGAATCAATTTTATTTTGTAACAGATTAAAACTAAATACTCTAAAGATATTCCTTACTTTGCCACAAACAACCTACATGACTATATTCAAGCCACCGAGTCTATTTTTCTGTGTTCCTATAAATAGCAAAAGATACTTCTATACTTGCCAACTGCAGTGCTTTTTTGCATATACTTAGCTATCATCTCACAGTTCTTCCGAAATCTATGAAAACCTGGAAAGACACTGAATGCATAAATACTAACTATCTGCTATCCATCTCCTTTTGCAAGCATTTTCAAAATGCACATAATCCATATCCAAAAAACCTTATGTTGGAAACAGGACATGCTTGCACCAGTTTTAGAGGAACTCGTAAGTGGACCATAAATTTTATGGCATATAAGAAGCAGAAGTCAGCAAAAAACCAGGCAGACTCTTGCTCCGTTTAAGACCAAAATAATTTTTTAATTTCCAAATGTAATCTTTCACACTGCTGTGTGTACCTCCAAGAGACACGAGTGTAACTCCTGCACCCAGCAGAACTGAGGTTTCCCTCACACTGCAGTCAGTCAGACATCCATCCACCATCCACCCATCCCTACCAGCAGGGCCCAACCTGTGCAAGCTGCCTTCTTCCACACAAGGGATGTGCTCTGCTTTGAAGCAGTTCATCACCTGGATAAATAATGCTGCTGTTTGTTTTGACAGCTAAAAAAACTATCACCATATCACTGACATGCCATCGAAGATGTCAGAAGCCAGGCCATTTCACTGTGCTGAAGTGCTTTTCCTTTTATTGCCAGGCTTATAACAAGATTATTGAAATGATTCAACAATAGTCAAGCTGCAGCTATAGATACTTGTTGAAAGTAAATAATAAAAGCATTTTATCAGAATTGCTGTCATTTTCCTGTTGAGGGATACATCTGTTTCATAAGTACATTTTTATGTGTGCCTGCCTTATGTGAACCTGCTCTAATTTAGTTACACTGATAGGTACAGTTGTAGCTTTCTTTCTAACAATATTAACAGATGAATAGGGCAGTCATTTTCAGGGTGCAATTTGCCATGGCTACAGTCAAAGTGGATTGGATTGAGATTGCAACCTAGTAAGAACTAGGATTTTATCATTGTTGTTGCAGTTATTTTGCTGTTAGGTTGGCTTTTTTCTTTTTTTTTTTCTTTAAAATTTTTTTTTCTTTTTTTATTTTTAAGCAGGCTACTTATTTGGCATGCATTAATTTGAGACAAAAATCCATTGCAAGGAAAACTAAATGGGGGTCAAAAACATTCTTCTGAGAAACCTAGCGGTAAAGCACAGCCTACAGATAGGAAAAGGTACAGACAACACCACCTTTCTGCATCCTGAATACTGTCCAGAAATGCAAATCCTGATCACCCAATGCAGTTGTCTGACAGACATGCAAACAGTAAGGGACATTCTTAGAAGATGACAGCTAAGGAGAACTGCAAAGCAAGTGGATGCAACATTGCACTTCTGAGGAGAGGAATCTGTACCTGTACTT
Source organism: Corvus moneduloides (assembly GCF_009650955.1). NCBI lineage: Eukaryota > Metazoa > Chordata > Aves > Passeriformes > Corvidae > Corvus > Corvus moneduloides. The sequence continues at coordinate 140,947,505 of NC_045476.1, forward strand.
GGAGATGCAGGGAGAGCACCTGCAGTTTTGAAAAGCAAGTGCTTTTGTACTCAGATCCAAACCTCAAAGCTATCCACTAGATAAGTCTAGATGCTGTTGTTCAAAATAGCAACCCCACAAACCCTGCCCAAGCACCTAAAGGCAACTAACCTCCTACCCAGAAGCACTTGTTCACCTTTGCTGCCAAGAATCAGCTTCACCACTTTCAACCCGTTTTAACTGATAACCAATGGTTTGAAGCATATGAAGTTCCACCTAGAAGTCAGTGACCTTACAGAGGAAAGACGCCTGAACCAACATCCCCTACCTAAAGAACTGGGGTTCAAGGTCATAGGTTCCCCTTTCTGCTTGACTTCCTGGCTAACTAGCCAAAACACTGCCAAGTGTCTTGGGCACTAACAGCCTGAGGCTGCCAGGATCTCTTACCTCTGATGCCTTAGGTTTTAACTCTTATATTTTTCAAATCCTGTACTGTCTAGTGTGTAACTGAAGTTTCTTGTGGCCTGTTAGCTGCTGTTCTTTCATGCTGGTTAGACATAACAAACCTCTCTAGGTTTTCTCCTTAAGGACACCAGGGCCAAAATATGTAAACTAAGGCCTCTGAAGAGGAGGGCAAACTTGGGGTAGTTACATCATTAACTGGGGTTGTAATAGGAGAATTGATCCTGATATGCAAATAGACCAAACTTACAAAAGTGTGAAGAACTCGTGACCCAGGGTCCATCTCGGGTGTAGCCTTTTGACTGCCCATGGTGTACCTTTGAAGGCTCTTCAAATAAATACCTACCTTTATTCTCTTGTTCTTGTCTAGTCTCTGTTTTTAGGTGGCCACCTTAGGCATCACCTCCACTTTCCAGATCCTTTAAGCACTGAACTTGTGGTCCTGCAAACATAAAGATAACTCTACCTAATCCCATTTGTGTGCTATAGGTTTTCAGACCTCTCCCTTCCAGGGGTGTAAGTAGGGAAATGCCTTATTCTTTGAACACTCACAAGGAAAGCCTCCTGGAACTTTTCTCCCAGTGCATTCCTCACAGTAAGCTTGTCAGGGAAGAAGACATTTCACCCAAGTCTTCACCAACACACATATTTCCATTGATGCCTTAAGAGGCTTCCTAGACACAGAGACTAGACAGGAGTTGTTCTGGTTTGGCCCTCTCAGGCCCCCCTCCGGTTCCCCCTCTCAGGCTCAGTTTAGAGGCATAGAAAGGCACAAAAATTAATTTCCGGGCATAGGCAGCGATATGGGATACACATCATAAGGTCACCCCAAGACATTAGTAAAGGAATAAAAGTAGGTATTTATTTGAAAGGCCTTCAAAGGTACCCCCTGGGGAGCCAGAGGCTACTGCCAGGATGGACCCCAAGATGGACAACAGGTCACGAGTTCTTCACACTTTTATAGGTTTGGTTCATTTGCATATCAGGGTTAATTCTCCAATTAAAGCTTCAGTTAATGATGTAAGTTCCCCTCTGCTTGCTCCCCTTAGAAGCTCTTTGGTTTATACGTTTTGGGCCTAGGACGGTCTGGGTGTCCTTGAAGAGCAGGACCAGAGAGGCTTTGTTATGTCTACCTAGCATGAGAGAGCAGAAGTTAACAGGCTACAGGAAACTTCAGAGTTACACACTAAGCAGTACAGAATTTGAAAAAATTGAAAAATATAAAAGTTAAAACCATCATGCAGTGTTGAACCAGACAGCAGCATCCACCTTGCATCTATTTCCAATGGTTAATAAGTCAAGGCAACGAGTGATAATGAACAGTTCCAGGAGATCACCTGCACCTCCTCTTCAGTGAAACAGTGGTTACAGTGACACCACCACCCCACCACCCCATCCCTTCTGTGTGATAAGAGGCACAGGGAGAAAGATGGGCATAAAGAAAACTATTTTATTTTTAAATAAATATTGACTTCTTCCTGGGTTCAGAGGCTCTAAAGGCTAAATTTACTGAAAATTAAAATGAGCCAATAAACAGTAAGACAAAACAAACACTGAATTAACAGCTTTTCAGCATACAAATTTCCACTGCTATGAGTTTACAGACATGAGTGTTTAACTTACGTTACTTCTCTCTAATTTTCTAGATGCCTATTCTTAGCTGGCAAAATCCGTGTAGTGGGGAATTCTATTGAAGCCCTCTTTCCTTTAATTTGCAAGGAACGAAGAACAAGAGCCCCGGTCAGCCTCCAGAGACAGTGGATTCTGAACAATACTGCAACTTGGCAATAATGAAATCCTTTCATCCTCTTTAATGTTTGCACCTGACAGTTAAATTCAGAAACTCTCAATTACTAGAACCCAGAAATATCAAAGTGTGCTTCAATATTGATTGCCACCACCACTCCAAGAATATCTATTGGAAGAAACACCAGCACAGGCTGCCCATCTCCTCCTCTGCTCCCAAGAGATATGGAGCAGTAAAACCTTACAGGGTGAAGGGAATTGCATCATTGCAAAGCCAGCTTGGACTGTGTCAGAGCTGTTTATTTAACAGCTTTTATTTTTCAATACCCTTCATTTTGCTTAGTAAAATACTGCTTTCCCTCCCATTTATCACCATCCTCTTCTCCTTTTAAATAATTTCAGAAGGAGAAGGTTAAGCAATCAACCCTGAGGGAACACCTAAATCACAGGTTACCTTCAGGGGTATTTCCCTTAAATTTATTTCTATAAACACATGCAATGGAAACAAGTTATCTATTCCACAACAGAGAGGAAGGGAGAGCTGCAGCTGCATGAGCTCAGAGACCTGGCATGATGCAGGCTCCAGAGGAAAGCCCCCCCACAAACCCCACTCCAGAGTACCGAGGAAGAAATGAGCTCCTCCCTGCTCCTGGGAGTCCTGCCTCTGCTTGACTTCACTGGAGCTGGCAGGAGCACTGATGGGAGCTTCCATAGAGCCAAAACTTCTCCCCAGGATATGAGATTCAGCACAGTGCTGTTAAACACATCCTGAAAATCTGCCACGTCTCATGAAAAAAAGAATTGGAGGTGGTTTCCCCTTCTCCTCTGCAGAGAGGGAAGCTCCTCACACTGTTTGTATTACATCCAACTATCTTCTTCAAACAAAATATTTCCCTTGTGAAGCAGCTCAGCCAAAAACCTGGAGGAAACCTTGGTACAACTTTTCCTCTGAGATGACAGTCCTTACTGGGAAAAATAAGAGCATAATTCTGTGACTGGGGAAGACATTGACCTCAGCAATGTGGGGTGTCAGATTAAGAAAGGAAAAATATAGCTGAAATGCTATTGTTTCTAAAATAAAATCTGATTTCTTTGCTTGTTGGCCTTTTTTAAAGGACTGAAGACACTCAAATTTTTTATGTATACACAGTTGTAGATAAATAGTTGATTTATACAAATATATTATGTATGTTAGCCATTAAAAGCCTAACTAATTGTGGTTGTTTGTTTATTTTACCCAGAAAAATCAGATAAAGATCCTTGAGGGTAGGGCATTTTTCTCCTCAGCCATGCAAAGATCAGCACAAGGAATCCTGGATAATACCAGAGGTTCCTGGACAGCACTGTTGCCTAAAGGTAGATTGCCTTTCTTGTCCTGTTGCACTATTTGCTATCAATTGTGTTGGTAAGACATGCCCATCTTTGTCTTCCTACTTACTTCTCAAAGCTTGCCTGCTCTTCCATTTAAAAATAAAATTTCAGTAAACCAATAAAGATAATTTGCAGTGCTTTAGAAACCCCACTTAATTTCTGCCTACAGTTGTTGTACAGCCAGCTGCTTGTTGTCCTTTTCTAACTAAAGTGATCACACTAAAAAGAAGACAAATTTTGAAGCTCTCTACCCCTCTCCTAAGTCATCTGGCCTGTGAGCTGCAGAACCAGAAAAGCCTCTTGTCCTAAACATTACTTCCCAGCAACCCACACTTACATTCACATCCACCACAGATCTTCCCACAATACCTTCAGTTCCTCCTTCAAGTCCTCCGGCTTACTGGGTCTCATACCCATCAGATGGACAAATCAGTACAAGCTTGTGTGGTGGCTTTTTGTGGAACAGGCATCCAGCAGTGTGTTGAGGAAAACACATCTGTTCCTTTACTGGTTGAGCTACACAGCACACAGCTGCTGGGTTCATGCTGCAGACACAGTCTCAGCTGAGGTATTAATTTTGGCTATCCTCTTCTATCCACTTAGTAAATTTTGATTGATTTGGTAGCTTCCTATCTTTGAAGTCAGTTTTGGTAGAAAGTGGTAAATGGGCTCAAAAAGGTAGTGGAGATGAGAGGGCTAAGATTTTGTGATTGCTTAAATCTTTTCACATAAAGCTAGAAATGCCTACTCTCAAAAAATATCTTTTAAAATATATTTTATCCACTAAACATTCCAAGCAAGTGGTTAACGTGCCACAAGGAACAGAAAATCTGGAAAAAGATGTTTTCAGACTACTTTTCTTGGGCCCAGCATCTATTTTTTCATTTCCACATTAAACAAAAAACCCAGTCATATGTAGGTTAATAAAGTGAACACAAGGGAGATGTACCTCCAAATTGGAGCCAGACGGTGAATAACAGAGCAAGAATGTACTTAAACCTCAGTACCAGCTCGTGACAAGGTCTGCTCTCTGTCTTAGCCCTTGGATTTTGGAAAAAAGCTTCAGGAGCTAAGAGAAAAACTTTCAACCTGACAAATACTCCTTGGCTGGAAAAGACTCCTGTTTTAATTCAGCACAGATGTGACTTTTAATGAAAGCATTATGGCTTTGCAGCTGCATAGACGAATACAAACCTTTTTAAAGGAATAAATGACTCAAAATGCTTTATTTTCTCTGCACCATTATGCTTGACCTTTGCTGGGGTACAATCCTAAAGCCAGTTACAATGCTGTTTATGCTTACCTGTCTCTTGTCCAGTCTAATCCTGGGAGAAATGGGGCAGCCTGACTCCTGCCAGAGGAGAAAAGAGAACAGCCCATACCTCCCGTGTGGGATTTAACACGTTGCAGGATTAGGTGCCTGGTGAGTATAGACACCAATGGCAAACAAAAAGGAAAAAATCTAAACGCACCAGAAAGGGAACTGCAAAGAAATACTGGGTCACATTAGCACAGAGTCACTAGATAACTGAAAACTAGGTCAATGTGAGGAACACTGGGAGCTTTTTCTGCAGCAGTCATTCTCCAGAAATTAAGCTGGATCTAAGGGCTGGCTATTTGGCTCGCATTCAGACACCTGCTTCACACAGGCACAGGGGTAAATTGTAAACCTAATTTCTTCCCTTTGTTTCATGTCTTAATTCTGCTGGGCAAGAGACAAGACAGACACCTGTGTAATAAACTTTTTTTTCTATTTAGTCAGGTAGCATCTTCTTTATCTCACCTAGCTTCTGTCTGATTAGAGTCCAGTAGTTTCCTACCATGTAGCAGCATCTCTGGGGGTAATTAACCACACGTACCTTACAATGGGATAAATCAGCTCCTAGAGAGAGGCTGTCTCTTTCCACATATAGAAGCTCAGACCAGACAGCTTTCAGATAGCCATTAAGGTGCAGCAAATCCCACCCTTATTATATAAAACCCCAGTGAGTAATTAAAGAAATAATACCGAAGATCCAGCATATCTTTTCCATCTCACTGAACAAGCACTGTTCCTCTGAACACACAACCTGAAGTTAATTTTAGGTAAAACTTTTCAGTCCATCTTCTTTCCTGCTAATGTTTCTGTATATTTATTTCAGATTCGTTCTCCTACAAGGAAGAAGAAATCAACCCCCTGTGGTCAACATTTTCTTCCACCAAAAATGCCCTATATTGACACTGCACTAGTCTGGCCCTGATTCAGCAGAGCACTTATCCACTTATTTAAAGACTGCTGAATCAAGGCCAGAGGTACCATCCTGTGCTCAGCAGTGAACTAATAAGCCAAATATTGTGGAGTCAAGTTCAACATGCCGACAAATTCACATTTATCAACTTGGATTCCTGGAAGTCTCCACATTTCTGCAAAAAAATTGGACTTTCACTGCTTATACTTTTTGTCCTGGAGGCGCAATATGTTGCTTCTTCTTATCTACTCAATGAAGTTTTAAAAAATACTTACTAATGTTCATGTAAATCATTGGTACAACAGCCTCCAATAATTGACCCATAAAATGTGTACAATATGCAGAGCATATGGAAATACAGAAAGCATTGTAAGAGACCAGTTCATTTCCAAGGGTAGCTAGAAAAGGAAATAAGGAAACCCTGGACAGCTGATGAGAGAGCCTAAACAATTCTGTTTAAAGGGAGAAAGTTTAAAGTTATTATTCTTTAGCAAATCATCCTGAATGAATTTCATCATTCTTGATTCAAATGTGGTTTTTGACACTTTAATTATAAAGAAACCATTCCTGAACCATACAATGTGAACAGAGATGCCATAAGTTTAAGTAAAATGCTATTACCAGCTCATTTTGCAAAATTCACAGCCTCATTCAAATTAAACAGCATTTCTCTACAATAGATGAAATGAATATTACAAAAATGAAATTGTATGCATGGGCTCAGGAATATTTTAATTATTTTATGCTTTATATGCATATGTATGCATGTGTGTGTGCGTGTGTTTTTCAAGAATGGCATGCTGGTAACTTGCAGTTTAATGAGTATTTTTTTTTTCCCACAGTAAGATACCCTCTTATGTTCTTGGAAATGAGAAACATTCACTACAGCAATATAATGAAGCAATGGTCATTAAAACAGGATGTGTAGGTAACATATTTCTATTACCACATTACACCATCCACTTAAATAAAATATAGAAAACTCCATGCATCCACCTAATTTTTTTGCTTTTATTCTCCTGCTCCCCATTTATTATTGAGCTACCACATTTATAACACATTTGGACAAGTTTGCTCCAGAATAAAGCACAACCAATCTGCACAGCATGTTTACCTCTCTCCCCTTGTCTCTTTTTTCCTTCCCTTCCCTTTTGCAGTCACAAATCATATTCACAAGCTCTGACTGATTGCTTGTCACTTTCCTCCCCATTTTGAATTTAACAAAAAACCAAACTTGAGCCCAATTTGTTTTTCTTTAATAAATACATGCTTCTGAATAATGCAGGGTGAGCAGTCACTTCAGGTGTTACATAATACTCGAGCTCAATTGATAACATTTTCAGCCTGTAAATCAGTTTCTAAATTTGCATGACAAGCACAGTTCGTATGACATTTAAGCTAATGACTTGCTTTATGAATTTATGGACTCTTCTCTTCCTATAATGCCAGAAAAACAGGAAGCTTTAGTGCTAAAGTACTTTGACTCCAAAACGTAGCATACTCTGTTTCACATTTACGGGATCTCTGTTCCTCTGCCATGCAGTAAATATTCAGGCAGTAGAAGGGCACCGCAGAGGGTGCAAAACATAAAAGGAGACAGGCTGTAAGAAGCCCTTTTCAATACTAGCCAGAAGTGAATTGGAGCCCTTTGCTCTACTATACATACAGAAAACAAAAAAAAAAAAAAAAGCAAAATCCTTTAAAAAAAAATTCTTCCTTAGGGAACAGAGCACACATTTTTAAAACTTCTTTTCTTATAAGGTGTTCTCTACTCAGTTTTGGCTGAGGAAGAGAAGCAAGATGATAGCTGCAAACAGAAGCAAAAGCACAGCAACAAACCAAATGCCCTACACTACCTCACTTCTCCATTTTCATATTCAGGGTAGACAAACATGCAAATTTAAAAAAAATTGTCTGGTTACACTGTAGGTAAATATGCCAATATTTTTGTCCCACTGGCATTAAGGCAGCTTAGGCTTTCACTGAGTTACTCAGTTCCTTACTGTGACTCCTTTGTCCAGCTCTATTAAAATACAGCACATGCAGAAGTGTATTAATTCAAATTGCACAGTTGTATATACACAGACTGACCTGATTTATAAGAACAGTCTTCAGTAAGTACTTAACACCTTGAATCTCCAGCTCAGCTGCGCTCAAGTGACTTATATTGGACTCAATTCTCACCTCAGCTTGCTCAAATACAAAACTCCCTGTGGTTTGGGGGGCTGGTGGCTAATCAAATGCCAACCAATTAATGAAAAATAAGAGGTAAGATACCAGCTACACTGAAAACCACCAGCCAGCACAACAGGAAACAAGGCTGAGTGAAATTATAATTTCAGAATGCTATTAATTATTTGCAGCTGAAGAAGGAAAACCAGTCTTGTGGTTAAGAGCCTGTAATAGGACTTGGGACCAGACAAGTGACTTGCTGCTTGGTTATGTTGAAGCTTCCCTGAACAACTTTGTGTTGGCCAATTTCTCTTCCATGTCATTCTCCTGTACACGACTTGATGATACCTGTTTGTCTTCCTGCCTCTCTGTCCTCTTTCCTCACCTTCATCCACAGAAACACTGGCATGGGAGGTACTGTCTCCTAAATGCCTGTTCCACGTTTTTTTCCTTTTCATGAAAAAATACCCCATGTGGCTTAGACTAAAGGAATCTGAAATGAAAAACTTTATTGTGTTATTGTTTTTTAAAAATATCTGTTAGAATTGCTAGAGAAAAACACTATCTGAGGACTCCATGAAACTATATCTATCTGCTATTCACAAAACACAAATGTTATGCATATTAAGATATTACTTACATATTTCAACACTATTCAACCTTACCATATCACAAGCCCTAAGCTTGACTCTGTAGAAATACTACTTTTTCATTAATATTGAACTGCACAAAACCATCTTCAAAATAAATAGAATCAGCTATGAATTAAACATTATTCGATCTTAAATAAGTTTGAATATATAATTTTACTAAAAAAACAATAATATTTTCCATTTTCCTATTAAACTATATAGTCAGCATTTTTCTCTAAGCAGGACTGTCTTTTGGTGAGGTTCTAGGGCTTATATTATGCAAAACTTCAAAGTACAGGGCCCACTTCATGAATATATATACCTTTTCTTCCAGCAACCTCAGCAATTATAAAACTTGCCCAATTTTTTTTTTAACTCTGAACTGAAATACATTAATTGAATGGACAATAGGCACACCTGTTAAACCACAAGTGGCAGAGTGACCAGATAAAAGCCTTTTTTACCCTTATCAGTAGGCCATACCAATTGGCAATACAATCAATGAAGTTTAAATTTAATATTATGTAAGAAAAAAATGCAGAAATGCTAGGGTACACTGGAAAAAAAAAGCTTTAAAAATAGTTTTCCTCTACTGTAGCAGTATGTACAGCATGACATACCCCAACACATTGAATACATTAATATATGTATGCATTAATAGATCAATACCCAGAACACACTTGCTCGTAATGCATTACAGATGGTTCTTTGCTAATTATTTACATACTGCTATACGGAGGCTATGCTGCTAACTGCTTTGATGATACTTTGAGTTACTGTTTTGATGACTCCAAATAACTTTGAAGACTTCAAGGTGATACTGTGTTCCACTTACAAGTCTTCTCTTTTTCTTATATATGTGCTTAGAATGCAAATTGGAAAATTTCTATTTACAGGCCAGACACTAAGTGAAAAACAATCTGTATCAGATACTCTAAAGAATATAGTAACCTATGCTTCTTTTTCATTGCTTATATACTTGACCAGTCAAAAATTCAAAATCTAAAAATTATTTCTCTGCTTGCAATGTTTGAGTTGCTTTCTTAAGTCTTAGTGAATAACTATGTTCAATATCTATTCCAAGTTTTTCAGGAATAAATCTCACACACTGATCTACCCTATTATACTGGAATGATTTTAAAAAATGGTTGAAGTATCATCTTCTGTAAATGAGTTTTCTTCATCCAAAATCTTATTTTTTATAACAAAAGATACTTTGGGAGAGAAAATTATATTATTTAATGTAATTGAAAGGAGCAACGCTATATTAATCAGTAATAACATAACTAACTCATTCATTCCAAGCATGTACACTTTTTAATATACAATTTCCATTGTTTAGATAAAACTATGAAGATTTACATACTCTTTTCTGATCTTCCTGAAGGAAGAATTATATAAATTAGAAGAGCAAAACACTTCAGAAGTGGTCTTGTAGGAGTGGAAGTTTTAGTTTAAAGTTCCACTTTTAGTTTAAAGGTGGAAGAAGGCTTCTGCAAAAACTTCCAAATTACTTTGTTCCTCTGAGTCACTTTAATCCTTTGGAGAGCATATCTTCTGGAGTGACCTTCTTGAACCTTTGTGACCAATGCAATAAAACACCAAAAGACCTAGAGATTAGAAAAGAGAGTCTTGAAACTAAAAAGAGTGTTCCTCAGGGCTATAAGTTACACCAACAGAGTGAGAATGAATCCCAGTGGGAAGGGAAGATCCTGTATCCCTACCATTAATTATCTACTTCGTAATCTACTCCCATTATAATTGTAATACTTTCCAAATGCAGCTCTCCTTTCTCATGCCTGCAGCAATGCTCATTGTTCCCTGTCTGACAAAACCAGTCTTTGTATGGGAATCACAAGCTATGTAAACTGCATAACAGTCTTTAAGAAAAGAATCAGATCTTTGTTGTGTTTACACTACACATTTCTCTTCAGTGTTTTATACAGATGATTTGCCCATAGAACCCCACGGATGTCCCAATAGCATAACTTAAAAAATACTGATCTACATGTCTAAATGCTGCTTTATTCCTTGCACACCCCATTTGTCTTCATTATTTGCTTGTTCTTCTCTATTATGCTTGTTCTTTCCTGTTATTTGAAAATAAGAAAACCAATTTTATTCTGGGGTACAACTGAGGACACCAAAACCATGCTCAGAATAATCCATGAGAATAATTTAGACCACAGACAAATACAGTTCATATGTTTAAGAAGAGGAATGCGTTTAATCCTACAGATCACACCACTCACCTCCACCGCACTGTCCACTCGAACAGCACGAGCTGCAGACCACACTCCTGCACAGGCCTGTCAAAGGCACCACAGCCTGAGCACCCCATGCCATGTTCTTCCTGAAGCCAGAAACAGGCACCAAGTGCTGGGGTCTCTATTTGTAGAAGACCACCCTGGTCTTGCCAGGGTTGCTCTGGCTCTGTTATTGCACATGCACAGATAACAGAGCATTTCTCCCAGATGTGGTCATGGGCCTTGAAAAATACAGGAAAGAAAGTTTTCAGAGATGGTAGTAAGACATGAAAAGCATGCCTGCAATTTCACAACAATGTCAAGTTTAATTTTATGCCAATATTCTATATGGCCATATATAGTCTAGACAAATTTTAGAGGCTTTCATAATTTTTTGCTCATGTTTTTCCCTTTTCCAAAGAGTGCAAAATTACTGGAACACTCAGACTCCCTTGGTTGGCAATGCTATTTTTGCTAAGCCTAACTCCTGATTATATCAAGTATAATTCAGCAATGGCTCAGCTGTTAATGAAATATAAGAAAGAACATTAAAAAAAGAACGAGGCCTATGGTTTATGAAAGGATTTGTGGGAATTGGGGAACAATTACCATTCACTAAGACACTTGCTTTGCCAGCTGCATACATATATTCTATCTCCATGAAGGCCCCTAATCCACAAAGCTGAAACAGTCTTTCAGGAAAGGTGAATGTTTTGAGGGGTTCATTGTTGTAAAGGCAAGCAAGATAATCAAGAACTGATCATTTACAATTGTATCTTTTAGTAATAGATATGCTGGCTTGAATCTGGAATGTTTCTAAATTATTTTTTAGTTATTCAATATATTTTTTGCTTCTTTGCTTTGAATTTTTTTAAAAATAATTTGGGACATCTTTTAAGTTTGCTGTTTAATTTTCTAATACTTTTAAAACACAGAAGAGAGGTGGCAATAAAGTAATCATTTTACATTAAGCATCAGGAGAGGAGTAATGAAGTGAAATCACAGTGTTCAAGTCCTTCATTTACAAAACACTCTTTTATCCCAAACACCTGCATCTTTCCCCAGGCTAAGGGAGCATTTTGACTTAGAATGTTAGAAGCTCTAGTGCATTATCGCTTCAGATCACCTACAGCCAACTGGTTCTGGGTGCCAATTAATGTTATTACCACCTAATCAAATGCTACTTAATGCAAACTGTGGGCTATACCCTTGGCTTTGTATACAGCCTGAGATTCACAGTTGAAGAGAAGAAATCATTTGCAAAGGGCAAAAACTGCAAATATTACACTAGTTTCTAAGCCAAGACAGAGAATTAAAAAGAATTATATGTATTTCAAGAGGGAGGTTTTATTATAATTGCTTTCAAGGTATTATGAGCAAAGGTCATATTGTCAAGAGTATCACAGGTTTAGAGATTTCAAAAGCATAAAGCTAAGTGGGACTCACTCCCTGTTCTGTAGGAATATTCCCAAAATTGGAGTGTGGGAAGGGGGGACTAGATAATCTCCAGAGACACGTTCCAACCTCAGCTGTTGTATGATTCTCTAATAATTAGCCTTCCAAGTGGTGGGCATGCAACTATGATATACAACCAGCTGTGGTACACAGCCTTGTGCCTTCTCACAGCCACGTGAATGGCTGCTCACATACCAAATCCAAGGTATCTTCCTTTTCACCTCCATCTTCCTGAGAAAACACCTGAATCAGCAGCTTGTAATCTAAGGTGGCATTTTCTGAATTTCTCCTATCTTCTCTGTAAGTGTTACTACAGTATTAATGGTAAGTGAACAGACACAGAAAGCTTGGGCTTCCTGTGAAGAAAGCCCAGACACAAAAGATTAGCTGTAGCTTCGCTACACTGATGCTATCATATGAAACACCAAAATATGCACTGCAACATGTTTTGGAACTCAGGAAATTTAGTATTTCTTTCCTGGATGATGCCAGAACCACTGAACCTCCTTGTTTTTTCGTCCCAGGAACTGCCAACAACTCGCCTCCAGATCCCATAAGGTCTTCAGACACTTGCAGCTGTCTCCTGGGAGTTTGCTGGTAGAGTATATCCCTGCAAATGAACAAAGAGGAAGCTAAACCTAAGACAATCTTCCCTTGCAGTTATTCTCCAATTCCTGACACTCTGAGTAAAGAAAACAGCAGCACCAGCTCTCCTCACAAGCATAAGCACTGGTCAGCATGAGCTTTTCCACTAGATCAAAGCTCACTAAACAGAACATGCACAAACTTCCTCCTGTAAATTCTGATGGGGCAAAACCTGCAGTAGTCATATGATAAAAAGAGCTAATCAGGCTTTCACTTTCCCAGTCCAAATTCATGCAAAAGTTCTGACAAAATTTTCTGACAGCCTTAATGCCTTTGTCCTATTCTTTGTCCTGACAAGGAATGACATAACCAGCATAAAAACATGAAGGCTAAACCCTAATGCATGGTGTGGCTAATCTATCAGAAATGTTCACTGATCAAATGTGGACTTAGCAGACCAGATACTGTATCGTGCAGCCACCACCTCCCTGAAAAGGGGAGTAAGTGCTTCTCACATTCCCAGCAAAGACCATCCTATACTTTCAGGATTTTATGGGTCAGAGCAAAGAGTACACTTCTCCACTTCTGGTTCGATTTCAGAAAATCTTGCACACAGAAGTACCTAACTCCAGATTGAAATTTTCCAATATCTTCCTGGGATGCCATTAAATTTGCATGGGAGCTGAGCTTCAGTAGCTCAACACTATACAGTATATAGTATAACTCAACACTATACAGTAGCCTGTATAAAGAGTTGGGTTAGTTGCAATCCATCCACAGAATATGTCATAACTATCTGATACATTATTTGAAACCCTGCCAAAGCATACTTGAGGAATAAGTTATCTCACAAATTATTTCTGAAGAATTTCTTTTCTATTATAATTAAAAGCCCACTTTATATACACTAGGCATCTTATTTCCTTAATTATTTTCAAACGGTTCCTGAATGGTTTATGCATTCATCCCCAAACACACCAGCCTGTTATTCCCCAATGGAATATAACATATGCTGAATAATAATTATTTGAATATCTAAATGACAAATATTCTTTTCCAATATCTGTTTGCTGACCAAACTTTTCATTATCAGTTAGGCATGGCTAGGGAAGGTGCCTATTGTAGGCAGAAAAGAGCAGTGTCACCCCAGCAGATCAGCTCCATACCTTGTGTGCTGTGTGATGGCTTGAGCATGGGAACACTTTGGACAATACGTCTGCATCTGTAGCTGATTTACATTCACATCATTGCTGAGGGTTCTCCAGCTGGAAGGGCAAAGCCCACCAGTACACCACGCTGGGTCCCCAGGCCTTGCAGAATCCATTCTTCAAGTTGTGTTTGATTCAAGTTCATCCTGCCCAGACCTTAACTGCTGACACCCTCTTGGTCTGTGTGATCTTTGCTTGCCTTTCAGAGCCACCTTGAGAAACATCAGAGCTGGTCACAACTCAGTTTTAATGCCTACTGCTTTTATTCTTCTCTTTGGTACTATTTTCTGGTGAAATATAGACACAACCATGTGCATTTAAACAAAATAATCATAATTCTTTTTCCACCAAGTGCCAAAAAACTTTTAAATTAATGGCATTCAATCCCTAATAAAGCCTTTCTGCAAACTTGAATACAGCAAAGAAACACTTTGAGTTTTCTGGTTTAACTATTTGGATTTTATTACTGTATCACATATGATAACAATCCTAACAAACCAGAAAAACAATATTTTATTAAATAATACCTTTGATTATTAACAGATCAAATTATTTTTGGTAAAGCCTTATGCATCTATCAGAAATCCCAAGATATGCTTGAAATTGCGTAGAAATATGAGAATTATAGTTTTAACAAAGAGAAAGGCAGTAAAAGTCTGGGGTTTCTGTGTGTTCCAAACTCATATCTAATTCTCAATCTCACTGCATGTGGTCAGTGCCTTGATTCTAATTTTCAAAGAAGATAACAGGTAAAGTCATTGCCACGTTAATAGCTGCTTTCAACTCAGAAACCACCAAGGTAGCTGCAAGTCCATGTGCTAAAGTTTACTGTAAATGGTAACAACCATAATGAAGGCTTTTGAAATTTGGAAGTAGAATATTTGAAGTGGCAGAAGAAGCTGTGAAACTAACTCCTAGAAACAGGTCAGAAAAATGCAAAGTGCAACTATTTTGGGATGTGACTCCATATTCAAGGTCCTTTTGACTTGAACCTGCTTTTGCTGCAATGCTTCCCAATAATTTAAGAGGTAAAAGTGTAAAATATTTGTACCAGAAAAACACAGTCAAACTGAGAAAAATGTAAAAGAGTAAAAAAGGGGTTTTATCTGGCCAGTTTTTGAACCAGCAAAAAGTTAGTAATGCAAACTGCAGACTAAAGTTCAAAGCTTTCTGAAGTTTTGGCTTTTGGTTGTGGGGGCTTTTTTTTTGTTTTGTTTGTTTGTTACTGAGTTTCTTTTAAGGCTCTAGTTCTAGCCTATTAAGGAAGTGTGGTCTTGCTGTAATTACAAATGAAATTTTAACTCTCACTTCGAAGAAAGAGCACAGCCAGTTCTTTTTGAAGTGATATAAAAGACAAGTCCATGCAAAAGAAAGGAGTCATATTTTGATGTAAGAAAAATGTTGGCTACAGAGTTTCTTCAGAGAATGCTCAAAAGCAAACAAAAGTTGCTTGGGAGTTAGATTAATTTTAATGAGCTTCCAGGAACATTTATGGCACATCTACCCCAGTGACCACAGGTGGATATCCCTGCTGAGTAACACTTGGCTGCTCCTGAATGAAACAGCAGAAAGCAAACAAACAGAAGAGACAAAAGAAAAAAAAAAGAAGATATTTACGTCAGGGTACACTTAATGAACACCTGCACTTCACAGGCATGGGTAACTATTTATCACCTTCTTCCCTCCAGATAAATATCTACTGAGAAATTAGTCCTCTTTCTGTATCAGTGGCAATTTGAATGAAACCCTTCAAGAGTGCTTGGACACAAACTACACATAGGTTAATTTTCCTGTTTTGTATGTCAGGAAAATAATCATCATGGGAGCACCTAATTAAAAAGGACTCAACCCTTTGTGCACGGTCATGCTTGTTGCTTCATAACAAAATGACTATTGATCTGGACACGGAGAATGCAGTTAAACAGAGCTTCCAACTTCAGTGGTCCAGCTGCTTGGCATCGGAGCACCCTAACAGGTATCCACCAGAAAATCACCTGTGTAAACTTCAAACCAGACACAGTAAGAGAAACCACAAGGTATTATTACATATGGGAGAAAGGTTTCAACATCACTGCTAGTTTAGGAACTTGTCCCATTTGCCCAGGTCTGCCTCCCTTCCTCTCATTTGCGATGGCGATTTATGCATGGGGGGACTGGGCTCATGCAAGACATTTATGAGCCCCAAACAGGTTACCCAAAGAGGGTAGTAGCCTGAATGGAAGCTATATTTGTAGTCCATGTGCCACAGCTAACAGGGGGAAACAGCTAACAAACACCAACAGCGCCTAAAAAGCTAATTTCACAGATAGTGTAGAAGGGCAGCACTGCTAAATAGAAGTTCTGATCAGAGCATGGGAAACAACCATTCTCCACTGCACACTGCAAGCAAACTAGTGGCAATTCCACGAGGGGAGGCCTGAAGTTCCTCCAGAGCTGCCCAGAGCTGAAATTCTGGCATGTACAGCACAGTGTTGTTCACAGGCTGAAATCTGTTCCCAGGAGCATGTGCCATCCTGCCCATCAGAAGTGTCTGTAAAACACCAGTGTACCTTTGGGGTATGACAGAAGTGTATGCCAAAACAGGACAATATATTTTGCAAAGATGCTCAAGGACTGACAGGAGTCTGGAATAGATGAAAAGTTAATTGTAATGGCTAGATGTAGAAGTCATCTTAATGAAATTTACTTAGGTGTCCAATATAAATTAGCTACCTGAGCATATCCAGGAGTTTTGTTCCCACTGAGTTTGAAATCCTGACCACCAGTTGGAAGTCAGCTCCTCTCGAGAGAAATATTCATGTTCAATGAACATAAATGGAAATTAAACATTAGTCTGGAATAGCCATGGAGGGTCAGATGGTTTAGACTTGTTTTAGACTGAGACACTTGCATGGAGATACCCAAGTACGCATGTCTTAATATTAGACTGAATATTGGCCTGAACTTCTAGCCTAGCCTAGGAAAATATTGTCTTCATGGGTTGAGGAAAAGTTACACCTGCAATAATCTTCCCCAAGATCTGCAATCAAGCAGAAGTCTGTGCAGGAGTTTTTTAGCTCCTGACTAATCTAAATGGGTCATTTTCAGTCTTTCAACCTTATGAGCGAAGAGCAACTCATGGCAAAATCATGGAACAGCTCTTACTCTGGTGTTAATACCTCATTACTTTTTTGTTTTGCCTTTAAAATATTCCAGAGGAAATAATTTTGTTCAAGTAATATTAGTGCTTCTTTCCTTCTATTCATCTCAGTTCCCTCTTTACTTTCTGCTACACCATAAATGATAGCATTTTTGCTTCACCTTCTCTCTCTTCTTGTTTCATAGCCTCAAATGATTCTTTTTATAAGTGGTTACACAATCTTCTGCTGCACTGACCTGGATCTGAAGAAAAAAGACCTTGTATTCTTTATTTTAAATGCTAAACAAGGAGAAAAAGAATGAAAGTTCCATTGGCAAAAGATTTTTCACTCAGACTCTATATTGTACCTACTGAATATGAGGGTTTTGCATTCAAAAAAATTTGGATACACCGTAAGAGAAAAATACTCAGAGAAAATAGCAGTACTGGTATTATTGCATTAATGTCAAAACAAATGTTCCATGCTCTGATGGCAAGCAAGTCAATCCATCACCAAGGGTCAATTGCTTTTGCTAAAGGTGGCTTGGTTGTCATTAAAACAAATACACTGTTGTGACAAAAGCATCACAGGAATTATGCTCTGTGCCCCTTACAAAAGGAGCCTTGACATCCTACAACAAAACTGGACCTTTGGTACAAAAGGCCAAAAGCTTCAAATACTCTGTGTATGACAGAAGAGAGCAGGAGAGGTCAAAGTGCACCTCCTGGTGTCTCATGTCCTCATAATAGCTGCTAGTGAAAAAATGGATTATCCTAGGAAATTGTCCATATACTACAAAGGCAGAGAAAGGACTATGAGTGTTCTTTGCCAGCCAGTCAAGGGAAATCCTGACCTCAAGTCCTCAGTGATTGAGCAACCAGGTACCCAAACTGCTTCCACAATCAACTTGGGACACCCTCTGTGCCTTGCCCAGCATCCCAGTTCTGACTGTGGCCAAACTCCAGTGCTACTGGGAAGCACGTTACAGAACTTGGGACTTTGCCTCATTTGGGAAGTGTGGATTTGCAGATTCTTTCAAACACATTGCAAGATGTTTATCTCACAGTGTGTTGATACCAAAAAGATACCTGCTACACTGTAGTCTTCATAAACAAAATAATATATATCAAACTAAAATAAGACAGTAATTCAATACAGAAATTTATAGACAATGTACAACACTTGAATTAATTTTAAAGACTGCACTTACAGTCCCCCTTGGGTTAAAGCTTTACTAACACATCAGGGAGAATCAAGCAAACAAAGTCTGTGTTTTTGCATAGAGTGTTTTATGTTCAATACTTCAATATTTATGTGTGGCATTATTTACCCTACACAAAAACATAGGCTTTCATTTATTCAACACTTCAGAATTTCTAATACCCATGGGTATATTACACCCACAGGTTTATTCCTCTGACAATGCTTACCTCAGGAAAATGAAATTTTTACATTTTAAATTAAAGGTAGCTCTAATTTGCAATCATAATGTACTGTAAGAGATTATTATACAGTATGTGTGCCAAAGGAGCTACCTTATGCTGGTAAGGTACACTATAGTAAGGGCTGCTGTGAACGACTGTGACACATGAGAATAAGGGAAAAGACACATCAAGTAACTCCAGCTTCTGACTATAACAACTGCACACTGCTAAAGAAATTTCAGATGTGTCTGATAATCTGCCAGAACACACCAATCTCTCCAGCCTGGCAAGGAAGCATCACTCACACACCACTCACCTGCAAAACCAAACAATATCTTTGTAACTATGCAGAAAAAGTGATGTCCCCAGGGTATCTCCTTTTTTGAATGGCTTTGGCATTAAGTCTTCTGTAGTAGAACATTTTATCATGAAATCTTTCTGATTATTTTGCATAAACAGAAAATCCTCAGTGCACCAGTTACAAATATTCCTCTTCCTATTGAGCATAGATCTGTGCTGGGTGTCCGTGTCAATGATCCCTATTCCAAGAAGCCATTCTGAGACAAAGTTGCTAATGATCTTCCCAGATCAATAGCAACTTAAACGCTAGCCTGCTAAACTACCGTTGCTTAATTCTACTCCCACACCAAGGAAGCTCCTGGGTAATCACTATCCTTCTCTTTCTTCAGAGCTAGGAGCAGGATACCAGGTAAAGCTTGGCTTGGCTGTGCCATCTCCTGTACACACTTACACCCTGCGAGTGGTGTAAAAAGGCAAGGTTCACTCAGGATGATGCTGTATTATCTTATGTAGAGTTGCCTCATATGTAGCAAGGCTAAATTGCTCCCTGAATCCCAAAGATCACTCCCACAACCCTGCTATGGCACAAGTAGTTAATAAATCTTCAGAGTGCTACCATTTCTCAAGGTGTAGTTTGTCGTCCTTAATGCAGCAGGAATAACAGAGTTCATGTTCCTTGACAGCCTTAAGTGTCCCGCAGAAAGAGACTGCCCATCCCTCACAACCAACCACAAGGGTTCATAGGATTTGCGGTCTGAAACGGGCCAGATGCTCCCACAGAGCAGTTCCAGAGGTCAGAGGCAGAGGTGCCAAGGGTCCTCTTACAAGCGTTATGTGCATTGGCTGATCTTATATTAGAAGAGTGTCTTAAAAAGCCTGTATGGAAACAGACCCCTTTGCCTCCGGGCATTGTTTGCTGCCAGTGATTGCAGCATCACAGTTACTCTCCCTGATGTGGTCTATCGAGTATTTCCTGCTTAAAACTAATAAGCTGTGAGAGTGTTATTTGTTCCCCCACCTCCCACTTTTTCTAATTTTCACTGCAAACACAGCTTATTTACACTCTGTCTCTTTTAAAAATCAAGTGTCAACCAAGTGCTAAACTGCTGCTATTTGCCAATGTTTCATTAACACCTTATTAACTTCCAACAGCTGAAGGTGACTGGACCCTCACCTCTGTTTATTTCCTCAAAGTAACAGTTAACTGAAGCATCAGGATAGAGGCACCCCTGTAAATATGACTGAAAACAAATATGCACGCAGAATATAATCAGGCACAACTTCAGCCAGATCTGCTAACTGACACATCTAGTTAATTTTATGCACAGTCACATACTATCAAGTTTGGAGCTCAGATTTTTATTAGAGATGATAATAAAGATCTCTGCTTTTTCCCCTAGTCCATATCAGAAACTGGCTAAAACAGAAATACAAACCTTGTACAAATTAGGCCACCAGTAGTTTGCTATTTCGGTTTAAATACCAGGTACAAAGATGTGATCCTCTTGTCATGTAAATCAGCACAGCTCCACTGATTCCCATAAAAACTGTAGTGTTTTACATAGCTGAGCCCCCTCCACATCTACATACATTCTTCTATATTGAATTTCAGTCTATGTAGATATAACTGTAAAAGAAACAAGGGAAAAAAAAATAAACGACAAACCCCAAGAAATAGGACTCCCAGAGCAAGAGGATAGGAAACATCCTCCTTCAGAGGGATCCCTGAATTGACGGAATTCAAACGTTTCTTCAGCTTTCCACTATTCCCCTGCCCTAACCTCCCTCTCCTCACACCCACTTCTGTGTTCTCATTTAATTTGAAAGGAAAGGGACAGGCGAGCTTAGATATACATGTTTTCTATATCTCTTTCTCTGTTTTTAATTTAAAAAAAAAAATCTTTCCTGCTGTTTTTTTTTTTGTCTCACCCTTCCAGATTATCATTTTACACACCTGGAAAAAGTAACCAATTTGGTGGAAAGCAATATATAGAGATTTTTGTTCCTCCACCCAAATTGGCAGGGTCTTTGAGCTCCAGTAAAGCTGGAGGAGCTGGAGCTCTTATGGTTGTTCTCCAGTTTATACTTCTGTTTTTGAATGGCACATTGGTTTCTGCGACTGCATCACATATATATTAACTCCGGGAACTCAGTGGCGAGAATGCTGAAAAGTTAACACTTTTCATTGTCTAAGCAGGAAGAATACAGACGTTTCCAATAAGCTAAAAAGGGGGAGGTCTCTTCTATGAATAAGCATTCAAGAACTTAAACTAATCAACAATAAAATTTTCATGCATATAGTGAAAATAAATCACTTTTTGAAATAATCACTGGAAAAGCTGGTAAATCACAAAGCAGCTAAGGTGAGAAGAGTAAAAGGAAAGGAATTGGCAGGTATTTAGCCAGAAGTCTAAAGTCCAGAAGTACAAAGAATCATATGGGTGATTAATAAAACATGGCTAAAATAAATAGGATGGCACTAACAAAAGTAGTGTACCTAGTTGTTGCAAGGGTGGAAACTTGGATTATAGTTCCCATCTCAAAATACTGTGTTAAACTAGCACATTTAAAAATATTTGCAAGCTCATAACTTGAAAATTAATGTATCTTATCTGATTATCTGTTTTTGCATCTACCCAGGAACATTCCCAGGTTTTACTAGTTTTGGTATAAGCTAGTGGATAGCTTTTAATCTTTTATTCTCTTAGTGTTAACTCTGTTTATGCTTATTGTTACACAGAGACTTGTGTTCAAGGATTTTAAAAAGTCTGCAGGGTGGTATATTTTACTTGAGGATTGAAATGAATGCTTTGCTCTCAGATCTCTGCAAGTAGATTGGACCAAATTTTGGTCTCATTATCACCAATTTAAATCTGGAATAGTTCCACTACTCTCTGTAATGTTACTCCCAATACATGCTGATTTAACTGAGTTCACAAGCTGGTCCATTGACCTAAGTGGTGTCAGTGGGAATGTACTGTGAAGAAAATTTGATCTACTAAATTCAAATCCTTGAGGTGTTGTTCTAGCAGCCAAGTTGTTTAGAAAGAAAACACTGAACTTGAATGTCGACCCTCCATCCCAGCTGGATCTCCATGTAAACTGTGCTCCTGCTGTAGCCTTTTAAATAGATCAGCAATTTACATTTTAAATAGATCAGCAATTCAAATTAGTAAAATGCCAGGATGTAGGTAGTGTGCAGTGGGGAGATTTAGCACTACCTGAAATTTCATCAGTGTTCAGCAATGTAACTCTCCATACATTTTCTGAGAGCAGGGACTGGATGGGCTGTAGGGATTTGGCTACGGCACCTCTGTACCCAGGGGTGGCAGAGCTGGCTGTTAGATAAAGGACAAGCAGAGATGGACATGATGTCCCAGATTGTCACCAGACCTTGACTGAATATAACAGGTGGGCTGAAGCATGAATCTTGCTGGGGAGAAACATGCCAAAGAAGCATTTTGGACAACTGTGGGAGACACAACCATGCTCCAGCCTGGCATGGTTTGCTTATGTGGATATGTCCCACATGTATTCAGAGTGTGGGGAATGGAGTATATGGAGCAGGGATGTGACAAGATGATGGCTCTGTGTTCCAATTTGTACTCCTTTAAAAGCCCAAATGTTTCCAAGAATAGGAGGCATTTGCTCCTGGGAGCTCTGGGATCTACTAAAATGGATGTGGGTGCCTCTAAGCTTAAATTACAGTGGCCTGTAGGTTTTCAAATCATATTCTTGAATTTTAGTGGCAAATAGGTGGTCCAAGTCTCACCAAAGATAAATTACTGGCAGTGAGAGCAATGCATAAATAGAGGAAAATGTAAATGGAAAGGCCAGTGCAAAAGTGTATGACTATGTGGTGTCTTCTGAAGGCCCCAGGCCCCATCAGTCTGTATCATACAGTGGCTCATCAGGTCCTGCTAGACAGGGATCTGTCCTTCTGCCTTCCCACAGAGCCACATCCATGGCAACAGTCACCTGTCCATGGGGGCCCAACTCGTGCTCCGTACAATAAGCCTGGGGGATTAGTCGTAAGGTAGAAGCAGCTAGTTCTTCTGAATCAGTGGTGGGAAAAAATACAACTGACACAGAGTGAGATTTTAATCAGATGTTTTGTTTGTTTGCTGCTTTTTGCAGCTTCCTCATTTATTTGTCCCTCCCTTCATGTATTTAACCATTGCTGCTGGGCAGTGAAAATTAACCTTCAGCACTGATCTTACTCCAAATGGGCCAGATGATTTTGGGGTGATAAAATGCTGCTGCAGTTCTCAAGCCCAAATAATTTTCCCCTCAAAGAAATAGTGAAGTTTCAGTACTTATGCTCATCTACATCCCTTGCTTCACATGCACAAAGAGCCTTTAATTGCTGCCACCAATTAAAGGCCTGTAGTGCAGGCATGCACCCCTCACCCCCCACTGTGCTAGGTCTGTCTCTCCTTGGCTGAAGGAATACCACTGCATTTTATCTGCCTCCCTCACAGCCTGACACACAGTGCAGAGCAGTGTCACACACCTCAGCATCTGCCTTAAAAAGCATCTGTGCCAATCACAACACAATTATTCTTAATCCCTCCAGCTCTGGCATTTGTTCACCTCACACCAGGAGGAAGAATAGGGGACAGTTCCTTGGGATAAACAAGAATGACTGTGGGTGATCCTCTCAGGAGCAGCTCTGTCAGAGAGGACATTTGCCTCATTGACAGCCCCACGTAGCCTGTCAGCTTGGCTGCTGCTCTCCACAAGAGAAATGGCAGCATTTCAGGCTCTTAAGGGTGTGATTGATGGGTGCCGTCGGTCCCTACCTGTCAGCTCATTGCACTGACAGGAGTGAGATCCGCCAGGGGAGGCAGCCTTACACAATACAGCCCACCCGTCCTGTTCAGTGAGACCCCGATGCCCTGCTGCAGCACTCCTGGCAGGTGGCAATCTGCTTGGCAAGACTGGGGAAGGGCAAATGAAGAGCTGGGAGCACAGTTTTTGCTGGCAAGGGCAGTGACATCTCTCTCAGAAGTACCTGGAGACGCTGGAGCACGGCTGCCAGAGCAGCTGAGGCAGGTTGGCTGCTGCAGAGCGCTGGTTCAGCCTGGGGTTAGGATAGATCCTGCTGCTGCAGCTGCAGCTGAGGGGACGTCAGTGGGAGAAACTTGTGGGATGCTGGCACGACTCCATGGCTTTGCATGTGCAACATTAAACACGTGCAGAGGGTTTGCAGTATGTGCTCCTGAGCCCAAGGGATGACAGAGGTGATATAACCATTTACCCCTGCCTGGAGGAATCCCCCACAGATGCCCATGGCAGAGCTGGCACACGTAGGTGTGAATTCCTCACCCCACAGGAGCGAAGCTCAATGTCATCTGACTGTTCCTCTGGTTTTGCATCAAACTACATAGAAGAGTGTGGTCAGAAAAATAATTCACTCTAGGAACCAGGAGCTTTTTTTCTGTTTTGTGTTTGACAGCAGGAGGTTTAAGGCTATTTTTCAACATTGAAGTTTAAAGAGGATCTTTTCATCCACAAGAACATACAAAACCTCAGACCATTCAGCCAGTGTTAACAAGAAGAAAGCAACAGCAAGAAAATCCAGCTGCCTTTCAGCCTTTTCTGGCTTTCCCCTTCTCTTCCCCACCCTCTGCCCCTCCAAATCAGCAGTGGTTAATCTTTGAGCAGCTTGACCTGACTCTCCCTGCACCTGGCTCAAATCAGCACCAATGCTCTTGGGCCAGGAAACCCCAGTGGGGTCATCCAAAGCCCAGTGAAGTCAGTGGAAATACTCCCACTGGCTTCAGGGGAGGCTGCATCAAGCCCAGTTCGAAGCAGGGCCATCTTTCCTTTAAAACCTTTGCTCGACATTTTGGAGCCCACACTGTCTACGCGTTAATACTTTTGGGGAATTGCTACAGTGCCTGCAAGGCAAGCACTGACATCACAGCTGGATCACTCCTTTCAGCTGGTGCCTCGGATAACAGTCTCACAGCTTCCCTTTCCCCTCCAAATCAAAGGCAGCGGCTGCAGCTGCACAGACCAGCGAGTCTGTTTAGTTTCTGTGGGCCAACAGCCACCAGCTGTAGAGGCTGCTGTGCTTTTTGCTGGATGGGAGCTTTTAATTCCAATAGACAATGTGTACAAATATTTCCCATACCAAAATTGTTCCATATCTTCCTAAGTTAATTAAATGCTAATTTTCTAATGAGGTGGCAACAATGGCAACAACCTGTTATCAGCATGCTAGCTAGTGCCCGTAACCAACCGGTGAACACAGAACCCTTCCGCTGTTATTAAACTGCATTCCTATATTAATTAATTACTTTTGCAGCTGTATTATTCTGAAGCTGGACACAAATGTGGATAGTAATTAAATAAAAAAAAACATTTACATCATTTGTAGATTCCAGAGTTGCTTTGTGGAATTTATTATTTCACAGTGTTGTTATAGAAACCCCTCATGTATCTTCAGTTCCGCTGTATGCTAGTTTAGCAAAAAATGGTGGAAGGAAAACTCAGGATGAAAATGCTTTTTGTTGTGGTCTAACCCCAGCCAGCAGCCAAGTCCCACACAGCTGCTGGCTCACTCTCCCACCAGCAGGGTCAGGGACAGAATTGAAGGACAAAAGGTAGAAAACCCATGGGTGGAGATAAAGACAGTTTAACATGGAAAGCAAAAGCCGTGGACACAAGTAAAGTAAAGCAAGGAATTAATTCACTGCTTCCCATGGACAGGAAGGTGTTCAGCCATCCATAGGAAAGCAGGGCCCCATCATACACAATGGTTACTTGGCAAGACAAACACCATCAATCTGAACATCCCCCTTCCTCCTTCTTCCCACTACTTTATATACTGAGCGTGATGCCACATGGTCTGGAATATCCCTTTGGTCAGTTGGGGTCACCTATCCTGGCTGTGTCTCTTCCCAACCTTCCATGCACCCCTAACTTCCTCACCATCATGGCAGTACAAAAAGCAGAAAAGGCCTTGGCTCTGTGCAAGCCCTGCTCAGCAATAACTAAAACATCTCTATATGATCAGCCCTGTGTTCAGCACAAATCCAAAACACAGTCCCATACCAGCCACTGTGAAGAAAACTAGCTCTACCTCAGCCAAAACCAGCACACTGTTCAATATACACTGAGCATAAATTAAAGTTTAAAAGTTTCCTGAGTTGTGCAATAAGAATGAAATCTTGGAGTTCAGATGGAAGGGTGGGCATACATCTGTCATGGCTTTATACTCAGAAGAGGACTTAAGTGCTTAAAACCTGGCAGAGTGGGAGTTTATGTGCTTACATTCAAAAGAGAGATTCTGCTATCTGCTTCAGATTTCCAGACTCTGAGCTCAGCTGCCAGGACAAAATCTTCCCAGACATCTTGAATTTGGGTCATACCCAAGAGCTCTTTGGTTTTAAAAAGGTCAAGTTGCCCAGTATCCCATTCAGGCACCACCTTAGTTCAGACACAAAAATATGCTCCTCTGTTTATCTCCCCCCAGGGCTGGTTTGAGCACTCCAAAAATTCATACTAAACAGCTCTGAAATTGGATTTTTCATAAAACACAATGGCAGCTATTGATTTCTTTTGAAATATGGCTGCTGGAGTCCTCCCCTGGTCTAAGCTATTGTAGTATTTGAATGGGATATGAGAGATGCAGCTTAATGCCTCACTACGCCCAGTCAGAGCTCATAGAATCACAGAGTATCCCGAGTTGAAAGTAACTCACAAGGATCATCAAGTCCAACTCCTGGCCCTGCAAAGGACCATCTCCAAGAGTCACACCATGTGCCTGAGAGCATTGTCCAAACACTTTTTGAATTCTGTCAGGTCTGGTGCTGTGACCACTTCCCTGGGGATCTTGTTCCATGCCCAACCACCCTCTGGGTGAAAAACCTTTTCCTGATATCCAACCTAAACCTCCCCTGACACAACTTCAGGCCATTCCCTCAAGTCTTGTCACTAGTTACCAGATCAGTGTCTGCCCCTCCTCTTCCCCTCATGAGGAAGTTAAGGACTGCAATGAGGTCTCCCCACAGTCTCCTCTTCTCCAGGCTGAACAGACCAAGTGACCTCAGCTGCTCCTGATACGGCTTCCCCTCAAGGCCCTTCACCATCCTTGTTGCCCTCCTTTGGACACTCTCTAGTAGCTTTATATCCTTACATTGTGGCACCCAAAACTGCCCCCAGCACTTGAGGTGAGGCTGCCCCAGTGCAGAGCAGAGCAGGACAATCCCCTCCCTTGCCCAGCTGGCGATGCTGTGCCTGATGCCCCCCAAGTTGTGGTTGGCCCTCCTGCCAACTCCCATTGACTCACATTCAACTTTCCATTGACCAGGACCCCCAGAAGAACATATTCCTCTTGTGATATACTCTAGTCAGCAGATTTCATCTCCCTGGGAGGTCAGTGCGAGATTTTCTCACCCCTTCTCATAGAAAAGAAATGGCAATTTCCATCAGGAGCATGATTAAGAGATCCAACAGGTGCTCCACTTTTGACAGAGCTGGCACCTACTACCATCAAGAGAGCAGTCAGATGGTGGGGAAAAGGACAAGCCTTCTTGATGGCATTGAAATTAAAAAGCCCATTAAAAAGCCATTCCAAAGTGGGGAAGGCCATGGGATTTCAGACAGGCTCCTGACTTCCACATCTCCGTGTCCTGTCACCAAGTATGCTCCACCCCCCAGCACCTCCATGCACTGTTCATGGACCCTGGTCACCCAGGTCACCCAATTAAGGATCAGGTACTGAGAAACTGTATACATCAGTGGTAGAGTGTTGTGACAGTAAAACCTGCACTGGTCTTGAATTCTCTTAAATCCTGGGATTTATATTTGGGAAACTCCAAATATTTTTCTGCCAATGGCCAGCATGCTTCAAAGATACAAAGGACAGATTTTTCCCCACTGTTGGAGAACAGACTATGTTTATAGTGACTGACAGATTTTATTAGAAATAAATTGTATGCACTATGTTTAGATAATGAGGTAACGCACTTCCATGTAGAACATTTTACAGCCATTCTCTAAATGGTATGAATTTCATCACAATGAACAGGTGAGATGCCCCTGTAAAACATTTCTTTGAGGGCTTCACAGAGCCAGTGTAATGATGTCCTACAAAGGAATAATAAAGTCTGCCAGGAAAATTAAGACACAGTGTGAAATTCATGTTAAATCTGTCCAAAACAACTTGTTTACTGAATTCAAATACCTCCAAACTGTTTTCATTACATTTACTACTACCTGAGTTAAGGAAAAAAAATACAAAGCTGATAGTAAACTATGAGTCCATTTACATTAAGCAATTACCTCTGCTGTATTCCTGTGTGCTTCTTTCTACTCCTAATGTGGATAGAAAAATTCTCAGTATTCACGCCTAGTAGTTGAAGACAATGACAGTAATAATAATGATGATGATAATAGTGAAATAATTTACATTTAAATAAAACGTTTCCATTAAATAATTCTACAAACTTTGCAAAATGAGGCAGTGGGACCACTTTACCCAGTTACTGAAATGCAGCCACCTCTGGAGTGAATCACAACATCTGCTCAAATATGGGTAAGGTCAATAGTGTATGATAGTTTAGGATCAGGAGAAGGAATAAATACTACTATGTAAAAATTAAAGGGAAAGTATTTGAGTTCAGGTTTGTAGGAAAACAACAGCTAAACCTCTCTGCTTCAGAGGAAAGCCCTACACAGTGTTTAGTAATTATTAGGTTTTTGAGTTTCGCTTCAACCTAATGGCAAAATCTTAAGCTGTGCAGTGATCCAAACACCATACTGGAGGATGGAAAAACCTGGCTGTGACATACCAGCACTGTAACTTCCCAATGGCTGTGAAACATCCTGAGCAGGTTTCAGGAGGAAGCCTGTTGGCACCATGCACTGAATGAAGTGAAAAGGTTTCTAAGACGACTCTTTTCATCCCAACCTATCACTTTCATCTAAATGAATTTGGTATTATTCAGAACAGTGGATTTAATTAAAGATATTTAAAGTATTTGAATTATTAATGATTTAATAATTAGAAGTAAGTATTTTAATCCATGACTGAATAATATATATTATTAAATTATTTTTTTGCAAATAATAGTCTATTCTTTTCCCTGTATTTTCAATTCAGCATTGTTCAGACATTGAAACTCTGTTATACTGGCTCGTTGCAAAATACAGTGAGTGCAAAACATCTTAGTTAATGCAGCCCAAGAAAACACACATGCATGTGGGACAAAGAAAGTGACAAAGTCTCCTAAAGCTCTGCTAAAATCTCAGTAGTGATTAGATAGTGAAAAACACTGGAAAAAACAAATCACAAGACATAAACAAAAAGGTTAGAATTACGCCAGAGAAAATTTACAACTTTTATGCCACTAGAAATAGGACAAGAGGTAATGGCATTAATTTGGAAACTGATAGGTTTTAGGAAAAAATTCTTTACTGTGAAGTTGGCACTGTCAGACATTGGAACAGGTTTCCCAGGGAAGTTGTGGATGTCCCATCCCGGGAGGTGTTCAAGGCCAGGTTGGATGGGGCTCTGAACAACCTGGTCTAGTGGAAGATGTCCCTGCTTATGACAGGGGGGTTGGAATTAGATGGTCTTTAAGGTCCCTTCCAACCCAACCCATCCATGATTCTACACATGTGCTCACAGAGTCTTGCTCAACACATCATCATACATAATCATGTGTATTCGTCCTTCATACAGGCAACAAACATGGGCTAGCCTGGGAGCAGCTGGAGACAGCCCTTCAGAAACCACACACCCAAGCACACCCACAAGTAAATTTAATATTGCCATGGCATGAAGTGGGTCAGTGCATTACCAGACAGGCTGTTGCAAAACACAACACCTGGTTGTTCCACTGTGGACAGGGAGCAGACATCCTGGTGGGTGGTGGCCCTTTGGTGACATATCCACACATCTACAACTGCAGACTGCCTTCTGCTCTGCAGAGACTTCTGGTGTGCCCAGTTGTTCACTGTACACTCAGGATCTGTTGAGAACCAGCCCTAAACCAAACCAACATCTAAATTCCCTTCATTTCTGACCAGAGTTGGATTTGGACACCAGCCTCCTGAGAATTCAGCAAATTAGGCTCTGTGTCCCCTGTGGCTTCTGCTCATCCTGTCACATGCATTCATGACTTGGTTTTGCCTCCAGGGTATTGCTTGCTCAGGTCTACTGCAGAGACCAGTCCTGTCAATACTAAAACTGCCTGGAAGGCTGATTCAGCAGCAGGGAGCACATCAGCTGCACTGGCCCTGCAGGGACTCCGGACTCCCAGAGCAGGCAATACCCCTGGGAGAAGTGTGTCATGATGGTGTAACCATGAACAGACTCCTGCCTTCTCCAAAACAAGCTGCCCTGCCAGAGACACTGCACCCATCTCTGTGCCAGCCACAGTGAATCAAACAACTATCTGCGTGGGCTTTTTTTTTCTCTTTAATGCAGCTGCCATATATTCAAAAAACAAGTAATTAGGAACATAGCAGTATTAGTCAAATTAATTTTGTTTATCAGAGGGATGAAAGCCAGTGATACAGTTCACAAGTAGGGAGTGTCAGTGGGTGGGAGTATTACGCAGTTTTTCAAGCTCTCTTCTTCCGTGTGAGCAAATTTTCATTCTTGCAGAGACCTCCTGCATAATTGCTGTTGAAGGTCACACAAGCTTTGGTTTTCCCAAGCTCCCAGGTAGAGTGAACTGGCCAAAGGCTTGGGATTCAGATGGAGAGGAAGTGCTGCTCCTCCAGGCCATGGCACTGCTGTGGATTTGAGGCTCTGAAGAAGAGACTGCTCTGCTTGCTGGTTGCTTTCTTCATTTCAGTACCATCTATTCAGCCTTCCACATCCCTGATTATTCCTCCACTGGGACATAGATGGCCCAAAGCTTTTTTCACTGTGCTTTCCAAAGACGAACAACAGTGTCTTTCCCAAAATACATTATACCAGTTCCACTTCCAAGGACAGCTGTGATATGTGCCTCCAAATAATTAAGACTAGCATAAAGTAGAGGTTTTTCTTCCTCAATAGCCTGCCAACTTCATCTCTCAGCCCACGCTAAGGTCAAGGAACACCTTGTGAGAGGACCAACATAATACAAAATCTCTCACAGAGTCTCTGTATTCCTCAAGACTTCTGAGATACATAAGAAGTCAACAGAGCGTGAATATGTTGCTGGTGGATCTGTTTTTGATATTTGGCTGTAATAGTGGGGTATCTATATAAGCTATAATTTAATGAACTGAGAGTTTTATTTCTTCAGCTCTCTAAACTGGGGCAGTTAGGTAGTCTGGTGTTTTGTAATCCTGTTTTACTTAATTAAAGTATTCCGTTGGTTGGGTGGAAAGATGTGTTACCCTGTGACTACCACATGATGAAAGGAGACATCAGTAGTGTACATGACCTCCTTCCTCAGACTCCATCAGAGCCAGGGCCTTTGTAGTTCCTCTGGAAGAGAATTAGCATATTTCTTATTGAAATGTTTTTCAGGTTTGGGATTTGGGGTTTTTTTGGGGGGGCGTGTGTTGTTTTTTCTCTCATATCCAGCCGCATCAACTCCTTCATTACAAGAATTAAATTGTTTAGTTATCTGTAATGTATATAGACTTCTGTGAAGCTTTACAAAGGAACTTTTGCTGTTAGGCTAAGAATGGTTTATTGTAGCACTTGCAGTTCCTATAATCCTGAGTTGTTAATGAACTGAACAACTTTTCCTCCTTAGCATAAGAAACATTTCTCATGGTCTTACTTATGAAAAGATTGCATTGGGGTCCTCTCCTAAGTTTTCTTGGGTTTCTGCCATTGGAGGAGGGAGTCCATAAGCAGCAGCATCTGGCAGAACATCTGCATCAAGTCCCTGCTGACATCCCGAGATCTGTCTGCCCAGGCTCACTTGTCATACAGAACTTGACACATTGTGTACCCCACTGCCAGAAAACCTCAGCAAATACTTCTCTCTCCAAGGGAGGCTGTGGCAGTTTTTCAGTGTGCTCATCCTGTGTTACCTCATTGCTCACCTGATGGAAGACTGCTCAGAATCTTTTCAAACTGCTAAGGCTCTCTGGAAGGAACCGGACGAAGAGCCTTGATCTGAGCAAGCTGGAAAGCCTGATCTAGGTGCGAAGATCAAATCCAGCCTTCTCCAGACCAGGGACCAAGGAGTTTTAATTCTTTACAAATGACAGGAAAACTAAGTAACTAAGATAAATGTCAATGAGTGGATGTGACAAATCTCTTCCTCAAGGCTTTGCAAGGAAGCAGCAAGGAAGTGCTGAAGGTCCCCAAGCCAGCTCTGTAGCTGTTTGGTTGAAAGTCAGTCATATTTTTTTTTCTGTTATTTTACATCACTTTGAGTTATACATTATTGCAAATACCCTCTGGTAGACCCTTTCAAAGCAACTGAGTAACTCAGTGTTTAACAAAGATACTTTAATTTTCTTGTTTAAGTTCTGGGAAATACAAGATCATTTTTCATTGTTGGCAATGACGATCCCCAAACTAGTGGTGGAATAGGGAGAATAATAGCTTTGTGGAAATTATTCTAGAGATCTTTACTGTAAGGAATGGTGGATCAAGGAAATCTTCCTTTCTGTATTTGTATTTTCTTTTAAATTGAACATGTTATCTTTTAAATTGCACAACTCCCATGCCACAGGAATGATTCTTGTTTCCAAAGGCCCTTGCTCATGGGGAACATTTTTTCTTTTTTTTTCTGTAAAGACATATAAAACAGAATCTATCTTTTTCTGTAGATAGGAATTAATTTAGTAAGAGACATCTCTTCTGTGTATAGGAGCCTAATATAGTGTAGAAGAAATACTTGCCACTGTGGGTTTGAGGGTGCTACATCCACAAGCAAAGTGGGCTGTCTCAGATGTGCTGCGTCTCCATCACCCCATAACTCTGACATAGCCCAGTCGAAGCAGTGTGTACGTGAGGTTGAATAATCCATGGGAACAGCCTCTCAAGCATTTATTTTAGTCCTTTCATTTGTCCTTCAGGCATTTCCCACTCCATCCCAGTATCAACTTGAAAATTTCTTAATACAGAAGATAAAACCTGCTGACAAGGAAGAATTTCAAAACCACTGCTCTTGTTAGAGTCATACATCTGATATTTCTGTGGAGAATTTTCCAAATTTCATCATCACAGTCTTCAGAAAAAGTCATACATATTACAAGTAATTCTTATTTTGAGTTAACCCTTAACAAAAGGGATGTAATTATCATTCTGTAACATTTCAGATGAGAAGCTATATTTGATCGAACTGTATCACTGACCACTCTTCTATTAATTAAAGGCAGCTGATGATCAGTTTATGAGAAAATAAAAAAATAATCAGACGTATTCTCATGAATAACACAGCCATGTTTATAACTTGTCTTATTTGAATGAGAACTCAGAAGCCTCTATGTATAAGTGCAAGGACTGTCAAATATAATTCACAAGAATAGGTTGTTCTTCAAAATAAAAATCTATATAGTGTACAGGAGAATGCCCCCACATATATTGCCTAACTTTAAATTAATTTGCGGCTTTGGTAATGGTCTAAAAAAGCCGCTCTACTCTCTTTTCTGTTTAGTGCATCCTGTTATTACTGGAGCAGCAGAGATAGAGTGGAACAAAGGCAGAGTACTGCCTGAGAAGGGCAGGTCAAGAAAGGCTATGATTAATGAACATAAACATGGTCACCTGCAGTCATGAGCTCTTTAGGGCAGTGAAAACCCATGATACTGTTGTTAAAACAGCCCTGCCTTAAGTAGAGAAGCATAGTACCCTAGCTCATCTTAAGCTGAAGAAGTCATCAAAAGGGAAGTAGGCAAAATCCCTGAGTTTCACCATGCTTGCAGCTCTAAAATTTCCTCAGGCAGGAAAGGATAAATTAAGCTGCCCTGAATTCACAATTTGCTGTCCTCACCAAAACAGAAAAAAGTTTTACTACATTACACAGTAATAGCAACTTGAGGCCTCTTCAGCATCAGCCAGGTGAGAGCAGGGGAGATAGCAGGTCATTCCCCAGCCACTCCTTGCAAAAGGATAAGGCAGCAGGCCTCATACTACCAAAGAGCAGTAGGCATGAGTGTGGTATTCTGTGACTGGATAGGAGTACCACAGACAGTAAGAGAAACAACTATGCTGAAGAGTTTCAAAAGAACAACAAAAGACAATTTTTCTGGCACCTTCCTGAGAACCTAATAAATAAAAGTGAAATGGCTGAATGTCTCAGCATCTATTTACTTGTGGTAACAAATCAGGCACCAGTAATGGTAGGACGCTCACCCCGTAGGTTAAGCTCTGCTCTGTTCTTTTTGTAGTCTGTCCAAAGCAATCCAAGACTGCAGTCCTACTCTAAACACCAGCAGCTCCCCACTGAGCCGGAGAGATGCTTTAGGAGTGCAGAATCAGCAAAAGGGCTCCCCTGCCATTTCCCTCAACATCCCTCCACTCTGCTAATAGTATCACAGGAGAAGGTGCCTCTAGAGAAATGTCGACCTTGCCAGTATCAGAACCTTTACATTTAACTCTGTAACAGACACACAAAAATACTCTAGCTTGGCATAATGTGACTTTCTTCACAGGTGAAGGCAGCAGCAACTACTCTGTGTAAATCCCCAAACCCTGTTTCTTTCTTACCTAAACAAATGACCCACTGGTCCAAGAAGAAGCTGCTTTGCTCCTGACACCTTTATCTCCTTGTGGTCCTTTTATCGTCCTATGAAAAAGAAGTTGTTGTGGTAGCTCTGATTTTATATCAGACGTATCTCTTCTTGAACAACATGGTGAGATGTGAGGTGGTTGGCTGCTGGAAGAAGTGGCCATTTTGCTTTGATTTTCTCCCAGTCTTGTTTAGAGGAAGTGCGATAGAACATCTGTTTGTCACCAAACTTCAAACTCCATACTCACCTCCTGTGGCTGTGCTATTTTAAATTCCTACAGTATCTTTGTGAAATGGCAAAAGGAGTACTAAAGATCATTATGTTGCTCAGCTTTTCCATGGTTCAGCAAAACAAAGCTCTTTGTAGCTCACATTTGTAACTGATGTTGATGCCTGAGATGTGGACACACACCTTTTAGGGAGAGTTTGGGCAAGGCATGAACTGTGGTCCAGGGCGGACAGCTCTTATATGCGGTTTGTAGCTATGGAGAATAAGACAACAGAATCAAGCCTATTGATTGACTAGTCACGTATTTATTTGTGGTTTTAACATGCAAAACCAGTATAACAATCACGGAATTTAGAAAAAATGTAGCACTGAAAAAAAGTATTCATGCAGAATGAGTATTGTACTTGAACTATCCTCCACAATCATCAGTTAGTCTGTCCCAATATTTATAGTTCATCATTACAACTGCCAAAACTGGCAACCACCAGGATTGTTGTCTCAA
The DNA here is from genome assembly GCF_009650955.1 of Corvus moneduloides. Lineage (NCBI taxonomy): Eukaryota > Metazoa > Chordata > Aves > Passeriformes > Corvidae > Corvus > Corvus moneduloides. The sequence continues at coordinate 140,982,810 of NC_045476.1, forward strand.
TTAAGGACAGTAAACAGATTGTCCCATTTTTTTAATGAAAAAATCTAAAATGTAATACTTCACAGTTTAACATGTTTATTCATTTAAACGAGCTAAAAAATAGTGGTGTGACATCTGCTTGAAAGACACTGGTACCTAACATTTTGGCTGTCTCCCCACTAATTTGATTGTGATTAAGGGGGGATAAAAGGATGAGTAGAGGATTCTGTCAATTAAATGAATTGATGAACTGCAAAAAAATTTTTTTCACTCTTGGAAATGTGTAGAAAGAAATACATCTACAAAAATGCATTACAGCAAACTAAGAGGATGATGGGGAAAAGTACTGCAAAATATCTCTGCTGGCTCTTTCAGGGAAAAATATTGTAAGCGTAAGATCACAGACAATCTTTGCCAATTTATTCATTTCATGGCTTCACTTCCTAAAGTGCAGACATAATCCACTGTAAAATCTTTTAGGATGCAGTTCCAACATCACATTTCTGCTGTCTTATTGATGTGCCATATTGTTATTTTCTTAGTCATAAGCACCACTAATTACTATGCTACTGTAAGTAGAACTTGAAATGCGATCAAGATCTGTACTATCTTTTTTGTTGGCACTCTAACTTGCCTACTCTGCTTTTCAAGTATAGTCATCTACAGAGAATCATCCCGAATGCATTTGACCTTCACCAACTGGCTCAGTTGTGCCTTACAGGCATAATCCCTTATCAGTCATCACTCTACTGGGAGCTGCTAGCAACATTTTCCTTCTTGAAATGGCAGCATTCAAAACTTGGCCCTAAGTCAGAAGATAAGCCTCTTCCATGGTAGCAATTTTCATGGAAGAGGCATGAACAGTTTTGTAGGTCTTTAACTGTGCTTTCCTTTAGTAGGGTTGTTCCAAACCTATGTTTTCAAACACAACTTTTAGGTCAGCTGCTCTAGAGGACACCTAAGTAAACAGATGACTTTGCTTGTGTCATAGCTATCTGCAGTTATGTGCTGCAGCACAATTTCCCAGTCTACATGTCATCCCTGCTACAGCTGGTCTGATGCATGGAAGGAGCTATTTCTGATCCTGAATCACGATGTCTATATGATATGCAACAGTGAACTTTAACTAAAGCATTCTTTAAGAAAAGTTTAAATGTATCTCTAGGGTCTATTAGGGAAATGCTTAATGTGCCTCCTAAGCTTCCAGTAAAATATGTTTATGGACTCTAGGAAGTCGAGCTAGAGCCTTTCCTTGGCAATGTTCACTAGAAGCACTAGTAAAAATCCTAGACTGAGGCTTCTGTCCTGAGATGGTCTACATGCTAGTTCTTCTTTTGTAGGATCAATGGGAAAAGAAAAACGGCCTAGGAAGATATACTGAGCAAAATCACTGCTGGAAGACTGTTATGCCTTCCTAGCCAGAGATTCTTCCAGACAAGACATCTGCTCCCACCCACAGCACAAGGACTCAGTATAGGCATCTCCTCCACAACCTCTGCTAGAAAGAAACTCAGTTTACTCCAGGAGGGCAACAACACTACTGAGGTCTACCTTTTCCTACAGGTAAATACCTTTGAAAAAACTCATTAAGCCACATTTGTCGTGTAAATTATTTGATCAGCAATCCTTATTTAAAACAAGCATATAGAATTATTTATTTTATAATAAAAAATTCTTGTAAGACTGAGGTGATAGAGCTGCATGGATCAACTGCAGAAAGAGATCTGATGCATTGGTATTGGGTAGGAAGCCAAATGAAGTTCTCTTCATTGTCCTTTAAGTATTCATAGGCCACATTTAGTTTTAATATGAGCTTAGGGGCTAGAACTGCCTAAAATAATCCAGATATTCTAAAACTGACATCAGTGCTCACTTTTTAACATTGTGCTGTTTAGATTGCTTTAATGTCATTTCAAATGCATACATAATTCAATGTGTTCAACATTAATACGAGAACCAAAATAGAAAAAAAAACATTTCTTAATAAAATAAGACACTGAGCAACTCATACAAAGATAGATGGTCCAAAATCCAAAAGATATATTTCAATCTCAGATATAATTAAGGGCAAAATAAACCACATGTCCCATTAGGAATTATTGTACTGATAAGAGAGGAAGTATATTTGTTGCAATATTGACCATGTATTCCTATGTACACTGAACAGAAGTCTACCCAGTCTAAGCAAAAAGAAATTTTCCCCTTACATGAGACTATCCTTCTAGTACCTGAAGGGAGCCTAGAAGAAAGATGGACATTTTACAAGAGCATGTAGTGACAGCACAAAAGGGAATCGATTCATATTAAAAGAGAGTAAATTTAGATTAGACATTAAGAAAAAATTCTTTATTCTGAGGGTGGTGAGGCACTGGAACAGGTTGTCCAGGGACGCTGTGGATGTCCCATCCCTGGAAGTTGGACGGGGCTTTGAGCAACATGGTCTAGTAGAAAGTGTCTCTGCCCATGGCAGGGGTTTTAGAACCAGATGATCTTTCAGGTTCATTCTAACCCAAACCATTCAATTAATTCATGATTCCATGATCTTTCATGCAAATGAAAAGACCTAATTCAAACAAAGCCAATAGATAAACTGCAAACTGTGGGCAATATGGACTCATAAGCCACACATAGGGAAAGCTGACAGAATCTCATATATACGCACTTCAGATTTGGTCTGATTCATAGTCATGGGAAATGGAATATTCCTGTTCTAGGAACTTCATGTTCACAAATTTGACAGTAAATTGCTTGCTTTTTAACACAACCAACTGAGAGAGCAGGTTACGAGATGACCTGCATGAAGGGAGTAACTACACATCTTTCTCAGACCACATATGACCCAGAGAGCTATATGCTGACATTAAGAAAGCAATCTTCCCAGCATGTTATAGAACACAAAAACTGCTAATGCAAAGTAACAGGAGAGATGTGCAGCTTCTGCGACATGTGGTTGGGCACTGGTGAAGTGAAAGGCATGTCACATCCAAGGAGACAGCTTGTGATATGCTTTTCCCTCCACTGGAAGTTGGGCTATGTGTCAGATAATGCTTCACCATAAATTCAACATGTTGCGAGATGTTTGGTCAAGTGTGCGACTAGCACTGGACTATAAGTCATATGCATGCATAAATGTTAGGATTTTGTAACAGTCATAATTAGAAAATGAGATATATTTGCATATATATGTTTCTCTTTCATATATTTTTTGGAAGACTGTTGTACTCTGAATTTCTAGAGGCGCTGTTTTGCATTGCATAAAGTGAATGAAGACGATGACACATATGAAGTGGATCCTTAGAGACTCATAATGTATATGGTCATAGTTACTGTATGTTTTAAAAATTAACTGTATTGATCCAAGTTTCTTAAGTGCTGATAATGGTACTGTGTCAATTTAAAAGAAATATATTTTCCATTATAATATTTGCTGCGATTTGTATTCCTTTGTCTTCAAAATTGCTATAAGAAATCTTAGGTATCTAAGGAACACGACAGTAAATATCTCAGCTGCAATTAAACCTAACATTCAGCTCTGAAGCTGATACCAAAGGCAAAGCCAAGGTAGTTCACTAACTCCAGTATTATGAAAACTTTTCTGGAAGTCAGTCTGCCTAAATTCCTTGCCACATTCAGCACCAAGGGCTCTACGTGTTTCTTGATATCAAACTCAGAGAAGGACTGACCATATTTTTAAGAGGATCAAAACGGAGTCTTTACATCCACAAGCTGAGTTATATACCAAACTCAAAGCAGAACAGGATAAAGCCAGAATTTTAAAGCTCCCTGCAGCTGCTCTGACACACCAAATTCTTCAAGTGGCTTCTGGCTATCAAAAGGAACAAAAATGCTATCTACAGTGCCTAATTTGAAAGGTAATTTGCAAGAACTGGAGGATGTAATGGAGCCAAGAGTTACCAATTATTAGTACACTGGAAAAAAAAAGTGTTTTCTTATTACTTACAATCTCTCACATTAGTTTGATGATTAAAATGACTGTATAGCTGGAAAGAAGTGTTTTTATACAACATGCCCCTAGCAGGTAGAGCAAGTTGATACCAAAAGAATCAGGAAGAGCATAATTAAAATACAATTTTGACTTTATATTAATAGTAGACCAATACACTAATTAAAACCAACATCGACTAAACTTTCTATTTACACTAGTTCAGACAGCACAGGAGGCAAAGAACTGTGTTTCAGAAGCATATGTGAATGTTAGAGCTTCTGTCATCCAGGTGCCATTTCTAACAGAACACATGTGTGCTGAACAGTTGGCAAAAGAATGAAAAAGATTACTGCAGATACATGGGCACACAGAATCTGGAATGACAGAAAATTAAGTCCATATAGAAGGTGACAGACTGCTTGTAAGAAGGTATTTTTTTCCTACAGTTTCTTCCATCTTCACGCATGTGCATGCATGCACGAGAAAGATTAAAAGGGAGAGAAAGGATGAGGTGTTTTTGATATATTTTAAACACAAATGAAGAAAATACTTCTTATTTGGTATTTCTGCTTTCTTTTGGGAAAGGAAAAGGAAGCTAATTTGGTTATTAGGAAGCTCTGATTCCTAAATTTGGCCAAGGCAGACACTCCTCCTGTGAAGTCAGCATCAGTACCCATGATAATAGTAGCACCTGTCTTTTGACATCAAAGTTCTCTGCCTGAGAAAAAAATAATGTAAACAATAAACTTCATCTATTGTACTGTTGCTCCTGGCTTTGGTGTTAAACAAAAACACTTGGCCAGGCATAAGTGTTCTTATTTTGGAGACCTGGAATGTGACCGACGTGTTGCAAAACGTTCTTATGAATTCGGACTGCAAGAAATGGTATTGTTTACTGTCTTACAGTAAAGGGGACTGTGTGCTCCTACGTAGTCTTGTTGAAGCTGAAGAAATCTTGATGATAGATTCATTACATCTGCTAGTTTTCATCTGGATCCAGATCAAGGTCAACTTCATTGGAAACATTAAGATAAAAAAAAGCATAGAAAGCCAACAAAAATACCAGTATAGCTGCAAGGACAAGGGCAACTTCCTGTAGAAACAAAAGAAAACAAAAACCTGTTAGAAATAGTACCATATTTTCAGATTAATCATGACTAAATATTACTTGCCTTCTATAATGCACATCAAAATAACATCACACATATAAAATTGCATCAGGCATTGATGTTTTAATGATTTCTCTACTGTGGTTACCATGAATCCATTCACTTAATGAAGATTTTGGTGAGTCTGCTGTACCATCAGAAAGAGGCTATTTAGCTTAAAAATCTTTAGTCTGACCTAGAAATAGGAGCTTTATATCTTATTATCCTATTCCTTCTTTTTTAAAGGAAAAGACAGAATTCACAAACCACAGTTTTGAACACAAATTTAAGTTATGAATTTACACTGTGAATTTTGATGTTTTCTAGCAATATGTTACTGCTTTTTGCCAACAAATTTGTAATTTTTTAATGAAGCAAACACAGTATGGTGGAAGTCAATGAAAATTGCTACCTCTACCTCCCAACCTCCTGGCATGCAGTACAATATGGAACTACAAACTCCTTCAGAATTGGATCAAACTTTTCTTTCTTCCGCTCTGCAATAAGGCAAAAAGCACAACAATTTGCACTTGCCTCTCTTCCCATAAAATATTGCAACTTGCTGCATCTTCCTTAATTAACATAAAAGAGACTTCCAAAGTATACATGATTTATAGCAGCTTTCAGAAGCAGAAAAATGTTTTTGTACTACACATACTCATTATGTGGCTGCCTATCATCTTAAGGCTGGACTCTGTAAAAATATAATAAATTATTGTATGATCATCCTCTTTATTTTCTTTCCTATATTTCTTTCCTTTCTATTTCTTTCAAAGACACAGTATTTCACATTTTAAAGTTTTTATTTTTCTGTAAGGCACAGCACACTTCCTATAGTGTTGACTCTTGTTTTGCTAGACAATGAAAGATGAAACTTGAGAAAATTCCTTCTGTCCCTTCAGCTCACAGAAAGTGTGACTCTACAGCTAACATCTACTGCTTCACTCCTGACCATCACAATGTATTTTTAAGAGTGTGCACTCGAGATGCTCCAAACATTAGTACAGTCCAAACCTCACTCTCCCTCTAAAGAAAGAAGCTAAACTTCCCCTCCAATTCTCAGCTTCATGTTAAGCTATAAAACAACTACATCGGAACAATCCCAAAGTACATTTAAAATGAGAAGAAAAAAAGTTCCGTGATTTTATGACAACCGATATAAATTGGTACAGAAGATGTCACATCAAACCTACTCTGTCAGTGGGACTGAAAGGAGATGCCTACACTGAACCAAGACAAGACACCATTTACTGTCCAAGGACAGAATCTGGCCCTCTTTGGTCTAAGATTCATTGTGTCCTTTAAGACAAGCCAGGTGAATTCTTCCCAAAAATCACCATTTCTTCCCTTAGACTAGAAGGGAGTGCCGATGGTATCTCTGGTGTGCACTGTGGGATTAATCCTACCCAGCATCTCTACATTGGTGGTGGCTCTGTACCAGCATTGTGTGTCCACTGACACGAAGGAGTTAAAACTGTGCATTTCATTTTTTAGCCCATAATCTGGCATTCTTCTTTGGAACAGCATTTCATTTGCATTTACATGAATGCATTATATAGTTTATCAGAATGTTGGATCAATAATTCAACATATGCCATCTAATAAATTTTGAAATACTACTGCCTAGTTGGCATATGTTCTATAGGAGCATATTCTTTATTCTATAGAAACCTTTGCTTTATATTTTATATGGATGATTGAGATGTACTTTAAATTTGTTTTACACATTAAAATTGCTCCTGCAAATTTGCTGAGGCTGTTGGCTACAGATTTCAGCTACATTTTCCTCTTAGAATTGTACCATCCTCTGAACTTCATCCTCCTGATTCAAATGATTTGATTTTAAAAAAAAGTACATCTAATTCACTAATATATTAAAGGAAAGTGATTTTTGCTTTGTTGCAGTTGCAACACGTCAGTATCTCACAAAAGGGCATGGCAGCATCAGACAGGTTTCATTTATTTCCTTGTATCCACAGCTGTGCTCCCAGACCCATCTGGCCACACAGCTACTAATCTTAAGAGGATGTAATAAACAAGTGACATACAACTGCAGGCTCCATCTGCTCAGGAGAGTGGACAACAAAACCGTACAATGCAGGAACCATTCACACTTGACACAGAGAGCAAATTCATTCCAGTATTAAAAAGTTTTTCCCTTGTTTGGATGCCACACTTCCCACGCTTTCTGCTTTACAATAGCTTTACCTTTCCCCTCCCTTCTCCCCAGTCTCCCTTACAAAATGCTGTGATAGCAGCAGCAAACTTTTGAGGAACCTGCATTAAAGATTTATTTCAAAGGAAGTGGAATTGGGAAAATCCTGAGTTTTATTCTCAGGCTGGCCAGTAACTGCTGGAGAGCAGCAGTTCTTCAGTTCCTCTGCCTTAGTTTCACAATGAGTAACACTGTGATAACAATACTATTTTCCTTGCACAGCCATTGGGAACTGGGTGGCTGGATCAGTATTTATTATTCCTGGGAATGAAAAATCTTAATGAAACCCCAGGTTGGAGAATTATGCAAGAATCTTAATTTTGAGTTACTGAAAAAGGCAGAGTAACAAAAATCTAAAATAAATGGCCTAACAAAGTACATCTGGCTCTCAGCTAGGGATATGCAGTCTCTTAAGAATTGCATCCAGTTTATGAACTTTTATAAACATAAAGTTTGCAAGGTAAATAGCAAATGAGATCCTACACCACTATACTGTATTTGCAACAACAGATATATATTGTCATTTTGTTTTATACTTTTCAGGCTTTGCTATTTGTATTTTAAGTCATGCATAGAAATGAAATGCTAAAATACTCCCCGCTTGGCATTTATAGCTCCCTTTCTCTTGCACTTTATGGATCATCCCCGTCATCTTCTGAAAAATCCATTTACGCAAAGGATTTCACCATGAATAATTAAAGAATATAGAAAAAGTCCTATAGAAATAAAATGATCAGAGGGTTTTTTTTCTCTTTCTTTTTTCTTTTATATCATGGTACAGAACACTAGGAAACAACATCCCTCCTCTCAAATCCCAAAGTACAGTCAAAGAAGCCTTTAAAAAGGAACAGAATTTTCTATTTTATTCTCTTACATTTACAATAACATATGTAGAACCCTACCGATTTCAGTTTAAGTTTTACAGAAACTTTTCATAAAGGAAATGCATACCATTACAGCATAATGTAGATTTAATTCTCCTATCATTTTTTGTCAGTTTTATGTCCCTCATGCCAAAATACTTGGATTATGTCCTCAAATTCACCCTGATGGAGCAAGTGGCAGAGCTGGGATCTAAACAAGATTGATCAGAAAATGGGGTGAGGAAAAAATGTAAGCTATGATAACACAAATCTGGACACTGTGTATGGCAGCATCATACCCTACACATATAGAGAAATATAATTCTTCCAGGAAATTTCAGGGCGATTTTACATGTTTTTTAATTGTCCTTCAAAGAGAATCACACCTTTTTTACCTGAAACCTGCTTAAAACTAAGTGAAAGAGTACCACAAATTGCTCTCTTTGAAATGCTAAACTATTCCTATCTCTTTCTGAAAAGAGACGGAAAGAAAATCAAGCTGACCAAGGACACCTGTAAAAATAAATATATATTAACTTGAAAATCTTTTTATCTCATATAGTTTTTAACTAAACGCTTAAGGTGGATATTCACTGCGCCCATTTTTTAGAGTTTTAACTAAACCATATTTAAAAATAAATGTTTACTTCCTTAATGCAGAACATTCTACAGCTAACAGAAGGCAGCAAAAGTAATTTATGAACTTTTATCCACACTTTTTCAGTTCTAATTTTTTACTGTAGGTGGAAGAGAGATCTTCTTCAGGTGGAACAGAGATCATTGTTATCTCAAATAATGAGAACAAGGTACTATTAGAGAGTCATCAAAAACACTCGGCTATATGCCTACAAAGCAACAGGATTCATTTTAATACAGCTAAATGCAAAATAATATATACAGGTATCAAAGATGAAGACAGTACTTATAAAGTGCTGTACTCTGCCTTGAAAAACTATGATTCTAAGAAGGTCTCTGGATTTCAGGAGTAGCTACTCCATCAGCGTGATTTCTGGATGTACAAAGGTGGAGGAATTTCCAGCAGGGAGATGACCAGTATTTATTTTATTATAGAGAAGAATGAGAGGTAGTTTGGTTACAGCATATAATTATATACACCTTATTTGAGTAAAGCATTTCACAGTGTGCGGTCCCTCTATCCTGTTTACAAGAAACTTTCAAGGCCCAGCTGCATTTAGGTAAGTTCAGCCTTGAACTAAGATGCTATTTTCTAGGAGCAAGAATGATTGAACATTCTTCGGGAAAATACGGACTTCCATAGCTGTGAGTCTTTTATCAACTGATCTCTCTCCAAAGTACAATTTTATTTAGCAATTGTGAAGAATACTTCAACTCGGGCTTGTGTGAAAAGAAGGACCTGGCTGCCAGCCTTGGAGTCAGCAAACTCAGCTCTCCTAGCTGTTCCTCTCCTTCAGGGCCATAGGAAAACTCAGATTACTTCCACAGTCAATGTTATATTCTGAACCCCTGAAGTATCAGGTTACTAAAAGTAATAGCATCCTATGTTTAACTGCTCAGACTTTTTTATATAGCATAAAAAGTTTCCTGATGTAGAAATTTTCCTCCAATTGTATTGATTTCATTTCTGGGACTTGAGGTTTTGCTGTTGTTGATTATTCTTTGAAGTGTTACAGATTTGTCCTAAGTAGAGACATAAGAAGGCTTGAGAAAGATGAGCTACTGCTCCAAGCTGGTACAGAAAATCCTCCTAAGAATTTACTTGGTGCATCTTCTTCACACCTCAAACCACCATGATTACAATACATGTGTTCAGGTCAGTCAAGGGTCTGATTTTGTTCTTTACTTTGTATGTGTTGTTTCTCCCCCTTTTCATTTCAAGGTCAGGGGTCAAAGCCTGACCACTGGGATAACTGGGAACATCACACTTTATTCATTGGTGGCACATTAAGCTGCTCTGCACTTTGTGAGACACGTAAGTTGTTTGAAGACCCAGTATTTTGGTCATTAGAAAGTGCTTGGACTTTGCAGAAAGTCTTTGGATGAAATTTTATGATCTGTAACATATAGAAGTGCAGATCAAATAATCTAATAGTCTCTTGTGGCCTTAATTTCTGCAAAGCTATGAAACTGTATCTTGGCAAATATAGTTGACTAATTTAGCAGATTATGAACAGCATGAAATCGGAGAATACCCCTTGCCAAAATACACTAGGAATGTCTTTTTATCTATATCTGTATCTAACTTGTTCCAGATGAGATAAACTCTCCATAGTGAGGTAGCTAATTACACAACAGATTAAGCAGATATGCAAAAGAATGACAGACAGTAAGCTCTCACTTTGTCTAGGAAACATTTTTTCCTTAGCTGAATTGATGTACTATGTTGCTAATTCTCTACGGATTGATATTCTGCAGTCAGTTATGTCTTTGCAAGTACTTTGCAAATACTACTTTTAAGATTTTTGCCTACCTTTCAAGAACACAGAAAACTTCATCACTTGTCCCACGGACCACTGACTTGTTCTTGCAGCCTGTGAAAAAAATCTCTCCCCAAGAACTCCCATTACTTTCGGTCTCTGCATACCAAACTCCAGCTATCTGGGGGCAAAGCTTCCACACTTCTCAAACCATTTTCTGCTTGTCACCCTCCTGCTGGCACATCTTCCTCATCCACTGAGAGCAGAGCCAGCACCAGTGGTAGAAAGGCCTTCCTGCTCTACTTCGTAAGGAGGAGCAGCTGGACAACAAAACAACCCAAAGAAAGTTCAGAGGCTCCCTTTTTGGTACTGCTACAAAGAATTTTGTCTTATCCAAACACCAGGAGACAAACAGCATACTGCTTTCTCTTGGAGTCGTTTCTTAAGACAGGGGTCCTGCTTTTCCAAGAGACACAATGTATTTTGGCACTGTCTACATTAGTGTCACATATACAAACAGAGCCAGTACAATAGCTCTGCTAAAATATTTAATCTTTAAACATGTTTAAAGAGCAAATATGACACACCAAACACGAGCATGGTCACCCTGCTTGAACTAACTTTTGATAGTTATTAGTGCTCAGCTGCTTCTCTGACATTATCAACACAGATAAAAATCCCTCATTGGGGAAATTAAAAAGTACTAAATGCCAGTGACTGAAAGAAACTTTGTTACTTTAAACCTTGCATTAAAATGACAAGGCAATCAAAGTTTGACAAGACAAGCTAATTAGTATGCCAGCGATGAAATGTGAAGAATCTCCAGGGGATTGGTTCTGAAAAGTTTTATGTCATTTATAGGGCCTTTTTTTAAGCTAATGTTGTCAGCTCTCATGGTGAAATACACAACATTTGAATTTCATTATCCTCGTAGAAATTAAGGACTAAAATCCCTTCATTATTTTCTAGTTCTCTTTTTTTCCACCCTAAATTCTACATTAAGTCTTAGTTTATAGCAAGACATTTAAGTTCTTCAGGACACTAATGCAAAGCAACCCTAGAGTTACCAATGACATTAAAAAGCCTATTGTTTTAAGAGGCTGTATGGTGCTTAGTGTGTTAGCTTATTGTGTACTTCACAGAACTACAAAAATATTCCCCTTTCCCAGAGAGTTTATACTTTTACATTTATTCTTTCTCTACAATATTTTTATTGACTTTAACTTAGCTTTTTATAATAAAAGGTTTATTTTGTAATGCTGCATACTGCATCATGTACTGAATAGCTATGTATATAAACAAATAAAATACATTCCAAATACACGTATGTGTCTGGTTTCTTCTCAAACATTTACAAGAACTTTGGACTTTTATTTTTATTTATTATTTATTTATTTATATTTAAACTGCCTACTGATTACAGCATTGTAGTTTTATCTCTTTTTTTTCCTCTCAACACAGATTGAAGTCAATCAGCTGCTACAGCACAGAATAAGGGCCTACATAATAAAAAAGACTAAAATCCCAGCCTTTGGAAGGTGAATCATGTTGCTTATTACAATCACTCATCACAGGGATAAGGAGGAGCTCTTAAGAGACAGAGAGGAGTGGAATTGGGTTTCTGCTTGGTGTGGCAGGCAAACTCCCTCCTGACCTACCTACCTCACCTCTCCAGGTGCCCTTCAACAATAGATATGAGGCCCTGGAATTTGATGGCCAGGGAGATGAGAATGTGAATGAAGATCCATCCAGGTTGGAGGGGTTGTGTGGGGCAGGGCAACCTAACCCCTAGATCAAAACCTCCTCAATTAAGAAAAAAAGGAGGGTAGTAGTCATTGGTGACTCCCTTTTGAGAGGAATGGAGGGCCCAATATGCCAACTGGACCCAGCCCATACGGAGGTGTGTTGCCTTCCTGTAAGGACATGTAAGGGAAATCACCAAGAAACTTCCCAGCTTGGCATGGCCCACTGACTATTGCTCACTGGTTTTCCAGGTGGACACAGACAAAGTCCCAGCAAGACTATGGATGATCAAGAGGGACCTCAGGGCCTTGGGACAACTGATCAAGGGATCTGAAGAACAAATTGTGTTCTCTTCTGTCCTGCCAGTTGCTGTCACACCAAACAGACGCTGTTAAGAATTATTTCAAAAATTATCCAGAAAACAATGGAGTATTTAGGATAGGTGTGGAGGATGAACATAAAAAAGGTGGCACTTGGACAGCTGGAGGATCTTAACACTGGACTGAACAAAACATGCTGTGCCTGAAGAGAGTGATATAGGTTATGGGGCTTCACAACTAAGCAGCCTCTCCGGGGGTAAGGAAGGTGATTTCCCTGCAGACACTCCAGGAGCATCTACTGTCCATGGTGAAGCTCTGCTGCTGGAGGGATTGAGCAGGGTGAAGAGCTGTCACCGCAAGATGGGAAGAGGTGCACCTTTATCCCAAGACATTAAATACGTCTCGCTTCCATGCTGTGCACTGCAGGGTCTGTCAGCAGAAGTGCAGAGTTTATTCTACAGAAATTGCCCATGTTCTGGTAGAAGCATTGTAACATTTAGTAAGCCTGAGGTTGTTGGCATTAAGCAGGCTCAGTGAGAAAGATGTAGTCAAAAGCCCTGCTTTCCTTCCCCTACAAGCAAATCCCCAAAGGGAAAGGTGCCCAACTTACCTTCCTTTTTGCTTCAGCTCTGTCAGCTTTTCTCAGCAATTTGGAAGCAAAACAAACTACTGTGATCTACTTGGGGATGATCCAGTTTGTTTTTTTTAAGGTTCAGAAGCACAAAAAAATATTACAGCCAGAAGAAAATATTTTAAAGATTTTTTTTTTTTAAGGCAGAGGCAGAATTGCAAACCTGAGACATCACACAGTGCAACCAGCAGAACCCTAGGAACACACCCTCATGACCTGGAGAGCACATGTGCACCTTGATGGCAGATGTCCTTTATTCACTAATACTCAATTCTTCATTACATATATGATTACACATACGCTTTCCCATTCACCCTCATTTTTAGGAAAGAATTACTTAAGAAAATAAGGAAATGAAACAGGTTTTGAAGGACCAAATCTCATACTCTTCTCACTTGTGAAAGACATGCAAAAAACTTGTACATTTTAAAAGAATTAGGCTGTACACTAAGTCTCCAAGTAGAACATCACTTTTAAAAGGTCACGTCATTGAAAGAAAAATGAAAAGAAAAAGGAAAATTTAATAAGGAAGGAAAAGGAATTCAAAAGGTTAATAATCTATCCTTTAAACAAAAAAGGCAATCTACTTTTTCTCATTAAAACCTGACACACAGCACTAACTGAGGAGATTATGTTGTGAAAACATACTGCATCGCATGGTAATGCTTGATCGAGATCAGCAATCAGGAGCAAAAAGAAAGCACTGTTTCGTGATTATAATAGCAAATTCTGGAAGACAACCAAATACATCATCTGGCAGCCTAACAGCTGTTACAGCTTGGTAGTAATACCTTGGCATTTGCTATAAGCTATAACTTGAAAAAATTGATTTCTCATCTGCCAGAAACAAGAAAATGTTCTCCTTTTAACATTTCTGAAGTTTCTTTCACTAGAATATCCAAGTAATGGATCCACTTTTTTATTTATCTCAGGTTTTACTCCTGCTGCTAAGTTAATAGTGTATCAGTTAGATTAAAAAAATAAGTTTGAGGAAAAAAAATACTGGAGGCAACATAAATAATGTGTGTTCAGATAGATCCCATTTTGATGACACACTGGGTAGTAGATAACAGAAAATATTTCTAATTGCCCTCCTTGCTTATATTTACAGCTGTGATCAAAAGTAATTGTTATACTTCATACCTGCCTGAAAAGGGTACATTTTCAAAATAAAGTTTAGTACCTTTCCATATGTTTTGCTGTTAGCTAAGCCTTCTTTTTCCAAGTCAGAGGCAGTACACAAGGATACAGACTGAGACAATAATGCTGAGAATTAACAATACTTAAACCCAGTCTTCAAATTACTACTGGTATAGGATCAGAAGAGGAACTCTGGAGATGTTTATTGTAATTTGTCTAACTGTATGAAATAGTTAAAGAACTTGTTCTGTGTGTAGACAGGCTCCCCAAAACCATCAATTTTCTAAGCACAGTACTTTAAACCTTAAAGTACACATGCATCATAACAAGGACATAGACTATGTAAAATCTTTCAGCACTTCAAATATTCAAGTCATTTTAGGGTTAAGTAAAAGCAATTCATCATAAATATTTTAGATTCTAGCATTCTACTTAGATTTTGAAGTGTCATAAACAATATCTCTCAGAAGTCAATATTCACACAGTACATCTATGGGGAAAAGAAACAAACAAAGGTGGTTTGAGCTATCAAAGAGGTCTCTACCTTTACGCCTAGTGCAGTTTTCTTGGCCTCTGCTTTTAATCTTGTAGCTCTTAACATAGGCCTGGTTTTCTTATAATCTTGTTTCCCTAGAGAAAAAAGCATATTTAATGAAAACGCAGCAAAAAGAACATTAAGAAAGTGAGCATTTATTTCAGTTGAAAAGTCAGGTTTAACACATTAAAAACATCCCACACTCCAGCATTTTAGACAACAGCTACTCTGTAACACAGGGACTCAATCTGTGGAACAACCATCCTTAACACAAACAGTGATAGCACAAGATCCAACAAATCAGTGTAGAACCTGTTACTCCACAGTGACATCAAAATACAACTATGGATACATATCCACTGGAACAATGTTTAATAAATTGCTCCATAGGAATCAGCCAGCAAATACATAGATTAAGGGTGGGTGATGTTTTTCCCTCTCATTGAAATCAAAAGTTTTCATTAGAATTTTTCTTGGCTAGTCATCTCTAATGCATATACATAAATGTGCAATACAAGACATTCTGGTGAATGTAAACATTTATAATTCTGAACTGGAACATTATTTGCAGGCATCAGAACTCAGAGATATGGAGATCAGTCTAAGTAAACACTAATAACACCATTGCTTGACACCATCTGCTTGTAGAAACACATTACACAAAATCTTCTAGAACTTTCTACAAGTTACAGGGACTACCTCTTGCAGTCACAGAGGGCAGTCCAGGGCTTGACTACTGTGAGTCCGGATGAACTGAGTTCAGAGGAGGACATGTAATTATTCAAAAATGGTAAAAATGGTATAAATCATTTATCTCAACTAAATAACAAAGCATAAAACACTTGGTATCTCTCAGGGATATTTCTGCTGTCTGAAAGGCCTGTTAGTATTGTATTATGAACTATTAACCATACCTTATTTAAGTTAACAGGTGTCAAGGTACAGATACAGTCACAAAAGGAGAAGAAAAAGAGGAATCTGTGAAGAAACTGCTCCAAGGGATAGAGCCTCAGTACAACTGCTTTGGTTTTTTTAAAAAGTCCTTTTCATTTTTTCACTCCTAATGCATACATATCTTTTTTTTTTTTTTATGCCTAATTCCAAAGTCAAGCTTTAATGCGTGAAGCAGAGTGTCTGGCCTTTTTCAGATCACTAAGTTTACCTATTTGTACATTAGCTTTCATTGCTGCTACAGTCAAATAATTTAACCTTTCCTCTATAACTTTGTCCAGTGGTTTTGTATACAAAAATCCCATTTGTCCAAGCAGATGTGATTTTACATTCATAATCAATAATGCAAACTTCTCATTTTATGGCCACCTTCAAAACTGGGATATTATAGTGTAGTGATGAAATTCTGAAACATGAATGTCTTCTCCAGTGATATACTGGATTCATGGAAACACACTTCTGACTTCATCTACTGTTTGTATCACCCTGCTCGTACTCAATACAAAGATCATCTGTGTAGCATACTGTGAATGTTGATTACAAATTTGCTTTCATTATATAATCTCTCCTCAGTCCTATGGATTAGATATTGTGAAGGTCTCCATATTATTCTTTGGTCAGATACTATTCATAAAAGACTTGAAATAACTTAAAATACTCAATGACAAATGGAAAAATAACCAAAACCATATGTATTAGGAAAAAAAAAAAAAAGGCAGCATATAGCCAAGGAAACTTAGAGGATAGAGTAAAGAAAGGATGACAGAAAGATGATTTATGTCAGATGCTCCAATATATTCATCTAGCCAATACATCTTTTAAGCAGGACAGGACCACTGCAGCATTATTTTTCAGAAGTCAGTAATATCTGATAATAGGATGCATTAGGAGCACAGTAAGTTTTTAGAACATTTAAGGAAAGAATTGCAGAAACCACAAAAATGGCTAAGTCATGAGATTAAGCCAGCCAGAGAGAGAATGTGTTTCTGCTCCCTAAAGTCCTGCACTCATACTTTTGCCATGAAATAGTTAAAAGATCTTTCAGAATTTCCATTACAAATGGCAGAAGTTTATTACTCATAAAAATACACTCCAGGCTGAAATTTGGCATAGACACACCCTAGCCTTGAATTTTTTTGTTTGTTTGTTGGGAGCCAACTTTCATAAGTCATGCAGCTGTTCTTACTTATTTGTGAACAGACTACAGAAATGTATCAATCTGAAATGTTTTAAGCATGAAAAATATCTTAGTTTGGAACTATATAACTGACAAGCACTAAATTCAATCTCAGTTCTCATAATTCAGGTTTGCTGCTCTTCCATCAGGGGTAAATGAAACAAGACGGTCAGAGATTTCCCTTCCAGTGATGCAACAGCATTAGATAATGAAAACTAGAAAGCTTGGTAAGGTCCTTTAGGAATGGGACACAAGTGAGCTAGTAAAACCCACCTCCCTTTCCTCCCATTGCCCATTCTCCCTCCTCTTCTCCACAGCTCAAGTGTGAAGGTGACACAAGCAGGGGAAAATACTGCACAGAAGACCCAGTCTGTGAAATACATCTATGGGCAGGACCATGTTTATTCATCCAAATGAGAAAGCTTATTGGTACTCTTTCCCTTGGTTTCAGGCACCCTGCTGCTCCTTATTCCAGTATCATGGCAACAGCTAAGACTGGATTCTACTTATCTAGAGAATATTTCCAGATTTATATGAAGTCTGATATGAATCACTCTCCTATAACAAACAGGCTATTTCAATGATGACTCTAGAGCTGGTAGTTCTCCAAATCCATGCACCTGCCATTAATTTACCACTCTCCTTGCTAAACGTAATAGCCAAAAGGAAGAAAATATGGTAGGGAAACAGTCTGAGTCCACCAAGTGCAAAAGTTTAAAAAGGGCATCTGTGGACTTCTTTGTAATGAAAACCAGATTCAGAAATTGTACTAGAAGACTCTTAAAACATGTGAACTTTCTGAGGCCTTGGGAAAGACATCTGAACTACAGGACTATAAAGAACAATGAAATGCAAAGCTCCTGCCACATGAATACTAATCATTACCACCTGGAAAACAAGCAGAAAAAAATAATACAGGCTCCTTGCAGCCTCCCTTCTTTTGGGCTTGCACATTCAACCAGTTGGGATAAGTATATTCACACTCTCAATGTCTTCTAGTTTTATCTCCCTTGTCCTGCAAGCCGTCTTGTACATTTATCTGTCAGAGTCATCAGTTTAAGCTATTTCTTCTTCTCAGGAAGTGATCATCAAAGCCAGTTGTGACAGACTCATCAGACAAAGCCCCATTTGTCTGCTTTATCCAATGCCTATCTGAGACACCAAGTTCTCCTGATGGAATATATAAAGGCAAGAAGAAGCCAAAAAGAACTGGAAGATGTCCAGACTAAATCTTACTTTTCGTATTGCTTAAACAAAATCCTTACCTCTTTGACTAGTCATTATTGTTACCAATTTGTCAGCTCTTCTCTCAAACTCTAAACTTTAGTGCCAGTTTTCCTTATTTTTTTTTTATAACTACCCCAATTTATTTATTTATTTTTGAACAAATGTACCACTTCTTTCCTTTTTCAGGTCCATCATTTCCTTTCCATTTTTAAGGCCAAAGAAGTACTCCATGACAAGACTAAACTATTTATACTGACTACAGCTCTCTACTTCCTGACAGTCCCTCCAAAGATTATTTTACTAGATGTAGGATTAGAAAAGGGTGACCATAAGGGTGACATACAGGGAGCTTTTTAGCTACTAAAACAGCTATATTGTGAAAAATGACAAAGGGTGCATCCTTCAGAGTGGGTATTAGGGATTCATACAATATGCAACATGAGTTTTTCTTCATGTAACTAGGAATAAATATCTATAAATTTTGCAAGATTTTTTTTATTTAACTCTGCTTACAAAGGAAATTGAGATCTCATACATCTTCTATTCAATAATTTTAATAACACATTAGAGATGAACTGATCTTGTATATTCAGTATTCTTTTTAATTAAAACCTCCAATGACATGATGATAAATGCAAAACTTAAACTAAATAATATGTATGAGCTAGACAAGTTCATTAAGTTCTGGGTTAATTTTTTTTAGTCTACAGAAATACTGTGCCACTGCCAGGTAGTATGCACAACACTGTACTTCTGCATGCATACCAAGCTCCTTTATACATGTAACTGAGAATGCAGCATGTTGATGAACACTGTATTTCAGAAAACTGACTACATTTACGATTGTGTTTAAAGATGTTGCTGTTTAAGACACAACCTGAAAAAATCTACAGAATAACTTCATGAGAAAAATAATTGTATTTCCAACCCTTCTAGATATTTACTCTTTCATTCTAACAATAGCTCATTACTGGAATTGAATAACAGACTAAAAACTGCCTCTCTGCTTTTCAATTCATCAGGCTTAAGCAGAAACAGGACTGCATCTTTGGCCTTTGTTGATGCTGCTGTCCAAGCTTATTATCATATGAATATCTAGTTATTGTTTTATAAATGTTCACATTTCAGGAGCTCCCTGCTTTCTTTTCTCTCAGCAGACTTTACAATATCCACCTTCATTATCATCATGTGGCAGCATTGCTCTTCGCCTGCATTTGCTACTTTAAAAATTAATGCACTGCTATTTTCTGAATACTGTACTGCATAAGCTGCTTATGAGTACATTATGCTATCAAGCAAGCACATGCAGAAAAGCTTCCTAAACTGTTATTCTTTCAATGAAAATACAGCTGGTTCTGCTTCAAAGGCACTTCTTTTCACCTGCAAATGGACTTGCTTCTACACTTATTCCTCAATTCATTGTCTTTTATTTGTGTCTGCAAATCTTTAATTGCCTTTAATTAGAAAGAAGTAAATTCAGTGCTTTAATCTTGCAAATACATTCAATCATAATTCTGTCTGGGATGAATACCAAGTTCTATTCACTAACTGATCTTTATAACAAAGGTATATAAATTTATTGTCCGTTTATATAGACCACACCAATTAAGCCACAATAGAAAACCAAATAGATAAGAGTCAAAATATTTGAAATGAGAAATGTGCAATCTAAATTTAATTACTCAGACAAATAATTTAAAGATGAGTTATTTACAGCATGCCAAAAAACCTGACAGATAGTAAAATTTTTTAATCAACACTACAGATTTAAAATTCCTTTCAACACTTTCACTATAATTTGTAACAACCAGCAAACTGCTGTCCTGAATCTTTCTGTACTGGTATTATATCCATACTCAAAACATTAGTAAGACATTTTCCATACATTAGCAATCCATTTCACATGTTAAAGTACTGTTTAAGGTGCAATAAAACTACAACTAGAGGGTAAATTTTAGTTACCAGTAGTAGTTTAACTAAAGTACCTTACTGTAACTGATACTGAAAACTATACTAAAATATATACATAGCTAATTAGAAACTAGAGACAGATTGTGGAAAGATTTACTGACAAACTGCAAGTGTGAAATCACACACCCAGTTAAGCTGAAATCAATTTGTTTATTATGATTATTGATATGAATTAGTGAAGGTTCCAGGAACTCTTCACAAAACCCCACTGAACAAACATAGAACAGGAAAATGGACCTCTGGTCTTTTCAGGGTTTCCACAGTCTGACTTCAAGCATCCCGTCCTCTTCCCTGCAGTAACAG
Source organism: Corvus moneduloides (assembly GCF_009650955.1). Classification (NCBI taxonomy): domain Eukaryota; kingdom Metazoa; phylum Chordata; class Aves; order Passeriformes; family Corvidae; genus Corvus; species Corvus moneduloides. Next base: position 141,003,355 of record NC_045476.1, read on the forward strand.
GGGTAGGGAGAATTAGATCTCACTGGCAGGGACAAAGGCCCAAGATGGAGGAAGGTTCAGTCATGCTGTCCCTCCACAACCTCCTTATATGAAAGACACAGAAGGTCACACCCATTAAACCTGATTTCAGTTTTAGGTGATTGCTAGTTTAGGTCTCTCTTTACTTCTCATAGACAGATTTCACCAAAGAGCGAGTGACAGCAGTCTAGCATAGACTAAAGTACTCCCTGGTGCTGCCTGTTTTACTGTCAACAAAAACCAGAAATGTTCAGAACCCAAGTCAGTTGAAGCACTGGCTTCAACTCTAAGGTTAAGCAGAATAAATATGAACCAAGGAAATAGCTCTAAGGGACAAGTGGTGAAGAAGTATCAGTCCCTACATGACTTTATCTTGATTCAAGACATTTGCAGGCATGGTCAAATTACCTTTGAAGTAATTATCTTGAGTATTACTAGTACTATAGAGAGAAAATCATAGAGCCATGAAGGGACTGTAAATTGCACTGAAAACTACAGTCTGAATTCCATCCCTGCTCAGCTGTGACATGGTGGCTCCCAAGCCAGTTAGCTGTGCCTGTGCTACAGAGCCACTGCACTGAAGATGCACACTGCTTCTTCAGAACAGCTCCTGTATACCAGCTATGGTTCTGCTTTAAGCTACAGTCTTGGGGTACAGGTTAGGTTAGAAGACATTTCTGGGGGTCTTCTGCTCAGAACAGAGCCAATTTTTAAACTGTATTCAACCTGAAAAGCAAGGGAACTAGTATAGCTGAGTTTATCCAGTTAAGTTTGGAGTATTTCCAAAGGGAGAGATTCCACAACCTCCCTGAGAAACCCTTCCCAATATTTGAACATCCCTCTGGTAAAAATATTTTTCACCTACCTACTGAGAATTTTCATGTTCTAACTTGCTGTTCCTACCATTGTGCACCTTTGAGAAAAGTTAGGCTTCACCATGCCAGTAGCCTCCTATTAAGTATTTGTACATGGCAGTAACATCTCAGCTGAGCTTTCTCTTCTTAAAGCTGAAAAGACAGCTCTCTCAGCCTCCTCTTGTACATCCTGTGCTCCAGATGGACATCCTGACCCTTCACTGGACTTACTCCAGTATGTCCACATTCTCCTTGTTTTCTTGTGGATGAGCATGGCACTTGCCTTTTTCAACCATAAGGGAACCACTTCTGTGGAACCAGCTAAATGGCTGACAACTGAGGGAGAATTTAGCCATAAAATCATATTGCCTGAAATACCTTAATAAAATACCTTGCAATGGAACTAAAGTGCACCAAAGGAATTCAGTAGGGTCTGTAAACAGCTAGTAAATGGACTAAAAGCTTCAAATCAGTTTGCACTATCAGCAATTTTCTATCAAGCTTTAGAGTAGTTTGTTTTTTAGTAGGAGGGAAGACAAACATTTATTTTCTTACATGCCCTGGGACTCCAAAACTGAGCTCTATAATCTCATACATAGTAGTACAACTTTTCTTTAAGTGCCTTTCTAAACACCAGCAAGTTAGGTGTCTGGCATGGGGAAAGAAGTGTTTTCTAAAGTGATTTGTAACAACATCAAAAAACAAAGAAGTACCTACTCACCTGCCTCCTAAGGTGCAATAACAAGTATTTAATTCTGTGATCTTTGAGAAATTTTAAACCAGTCATTGTATATTCACTGAATAACAGAACTTCAACCCAGTGAAACTCCGTGAAATTCTACTCTCACACACCACATCTTCAACATGCCTGCTTCATTCTGGAAGTAACTATTTATTTAGGATTTTGAGGAACCTCAGAAAAACAAAATTCCATATGAATTTCAGGCCTAACTTCAGTAAAAGTCGGTTGGTAAACCACACATCAGCAACGGTTTTATAACCTATGTCTGAGAATTGGCAACACAGCCCTAGCTCACATCTTTGGAAACTAGATCAAGCTCTCAAGTGTTTATTATTGGGTTTTGTGTTATTAGCGTCACACAGATAAATTCAATGACTATTCTCTTCCTGAGAAGCAGAAGTGAGATTTTTTTATTTTTAATTGCTGTGATTCCAGAGGGAGTTTTTGGAGTCTTAGGTTAACAGTAAGATTTTTACATGTCTTATACCTACACAAGAGTGTGTCTGTACTCACAAAAGGCATGAAAACCCCCCACGGCCTCTCTATTTTATTCAGGTTTAATGGCAGCTCAAATCACTGACCATTTTTCAATCTTGAGAGACGGAACAGCTTGACACTAATAATACATTTGCAAAGGACACATCATCATTTAACACAACATTAAGTGCTCAGGGACAACTTTTTACCGTAGACACAATGTGCTCTGAGCTCAGGGTTGACATTTAATGCTACAAAGATAATCCAGCCAGTCATTCATGAGGGGTAAATTAATTTTCAAGCAACTATATTTCAGCTTTAAGCCAACAAGAAGGATGAAGAATGAAGGGTGAATAACTTCATTTTATGCTGCATGCGAGATTTAAAAACCCCAAAATATAATGCATTCTTAAGTACGTCAAACATATACACATTTAATTATTGCTATCTTTCCCTGATTCCAAACCAGAAGTCTGGTAATATTTGTTAAATATAATATTCTGACTGGAAGCAGAAAATCCCTCAGAATTTTCTATCAGTTGCCATGAAAAGCAGCATTTCATTAAAAAAAGGTTTACATTTAAAATTTGTATTCCACTTACTTTGATTGTAACAAGATTCTTCTTTTAAGGAATATTTTAAAAAATCTATATAAGTATTAAAGAAAATAAATTCAGGAAACCAGTTATCAATAATGTACAGAACAAAAAGTATCAGCAATACTTTAAATCAGCTAATTATTCAGGTAATTTTTTTCAATACCTGTACAATATACTCAACTGCAAGACTATAATAAAAGATCTGAATAACAGCACTAAAAATATTGATGCTTACTAGTACTATTTGATAGGCAGTCCTTTTTCATGCCTTTCAGTGCTAAACTATCTGTTGCAATCTTGTGCTTGCTTAAGTCCAACAGGTGCATGCCTATAGCCATTAGAAAGTAGTGGCTCCATGTAAAAGGAGCCACACGACGGCAGCTCTCCAATTAACCTTTCCAACAATCTCGTTAACATTTCCTACTCAAACAGACAACTGTGAAAACCTTAAATACCTTTCTTAAAAATAAATTAACACAATTCATTTGAAACAGATCACTGAGTGGGTGTTTCGTTTTTCTTCTCCACCTACAAAATACATACATATATTATTTGTATGTGCATGTTGTTTTGAGTACACTTTTACTACTTTGCTATGGAACAACTGCTCGCAGTTACACTTTCATATAAACAACCTTATTTTAGTATAAATTCTGAAAATGAAAAAAACCAAACCAAAACGACTACTGCAGAGAGAGAATATTTACAAGAGCATGTAGTAAGACGACAAGAGAGAATGGCTCCAAACTGAGAGAGAGTAGGTTTAGATTAAATATTAGAAAAAAATGTCTCTACTGTGAGGGTGGTGAGACACCGGAACAGGTTGCCCAGAGAAGCTGTGGATGCCCCATTCCTGGAAGTGTTTAAGGTCAGGTTGGATTGAGCACTAAGTACCCTCATCTGCTGAGAGGTGTCCCTGCCCATGGCAGGGGCTGGAACAAGATGAGGTCCCTTCCAACACAAAGCATTCTATGATTCTGTGAAGTATTCACTATTAATGCAATTAAAAGCCATATTTTTATCAAGCATTTGATGAGATGATTTTTGGGCAACAGAAACTATCATACTATTTCTTTGATGTTAAGAGGTGTGAAAAAGGCAGCATAGGTGTGGTAACAGAGACACACACAACACAGAGTCTTTCTGCCTCGGACTCAGGCTGCACCCAGTTGCAATTTGGCTTACACTGATTTTATTAAGGGTTGGCTGCAAATAGAGGAAATGTGATATATCCCCCCCAAAATGTGGAAACAGATCTTATTGCTATCTTTTATGTACATATTTTTCTTACACATTCAATCAGTCTGCCTGTGACTCTACTCAATGTTACAAATCCTTTCTCAAATATTATGGCATAAGCATTTCTTACACTTATTCAGTTTATAGGTTGAATATTTACACCACAGTTAAGAAACTTGTCCTTTTTCTAGTGGATTATATTCTATTTTTCCAAGCCATTTCACTGATTTCTCAAATTTAGTTTGCATTTGCCTCTCATACTGGTATAATTTGCAGACTAAATTCATCATCCCACTGGCAATTGAAATACTGGCTCCAGGACAGGACACTGTGTATTCACTAGTAACTACTGAGAACAGCTTTCATATCAGTTGGGTACCCATCTTGCAGTACCTTCCTATTCATACATCTCAAGTTTGTTTACCAGAATACATTGACAAGGTCAAGGTGAGTGGCACCTCTTCCTCTTCCCCATCAATGGAAAGTTTGCTACTCTGTCAGAGAAGAAAATTGAACTGATTTGACAAAACACATTGGCTATTGCTTATCTCCTTGTTGGACTGTGGGTCCTTACAAGAAACTGTCCCTATCCTGAAGAGCTTACTGTGAAGGATGAGGAAGCTGAATTCAATAATTTATGAATATTATATATTCCATCTGTTTGCTTGTTATTGTGATGTTGGCTTTATAATTACCAGAGGTTAGCTCCAATAAACACTGGCCTGTGCTTAGGCAGGAAGGTAGGAAAATACTAATAGTTCTCCACTGAGAGCACTTAAAGACAACAAAGGAAAATATAGAGACTGATGACCAGGCCATCGCATTCAGTTGCCCACAATAAAGCATATCCATATAACAGATGTTCCACAAAATATCTTCTCTGCTCTTCTTATACATAGCCAGAAATGTATCCCATTGTCTTACATTAATTACTGTCTTTTGACCTTGAACAGAACAGGAACAACTAAAATCACAGGAGAAGTCAGATACCCACTGCGTTATGTTTTTAGGAAAAAATTCAACACACATGTATATGATTCTAGCACTAGGATCAAAAGGATCCTGGTCAAAAGGATGCCACCTTCCTTCTTCCCTCACTGAAGAAAATCTGTTCAGCAGCCCTAGCCCATCTGAACTATCAAGAAATTCTTCCAGACCACCTCTCTGGCATTAAGCAGGACCAAACCAACCACTGCCAGAAAAATGTATTCAATATCAGTAACTTGAAATTTATTCCTAATTACTCTGGTATCATGCTACTGCCAGACCACACCACTAACTCATTCCCAAAAATGGCTGCTCTACAAGCACCATAATATCACCAAGTACTGTAGCAACACTTTTAAACCTTCTGGATAAAGAGTCACTGCTGTTTCAGGAGAGGAGGATGACTGTCTTTCTGCTGTAATTCACATCACACTACCTGACACATTCAACCTTATTAGTTGACTGGGACCAGTCCCTGGGGGATGACACAGTGGCACTGTGGCAGCACATGAATCTGGAGTCATCCATTCTCCGATGTCTAATGCTACTTCACAAGCACCCTCCAAGGAGCCACAGACGTCCCCAACAATACCTCACCAACCTTTCTGCTGCGGGGCTTTGCTTAAAGGAGGGATGGTGACAACTAGTCCAGGAAGGGAATGACACAACCTGTCACCCACAGCTGCTTCTTCCCCAACAGAAACAGAGAGGCCTTGGAGGTGGCACAGAAAACCCAAGCAACTTGGGCACCAGATGAGACCATATGAAACATAGTACAGGACTTTCACCACAAATACCATATCACATCTGTTTCTATCAGCTTCAGTTTTCTGTTCTCACACACAATAGGATGGTACTATTTGAACAGTATTAAAGCATATATCTGATTTTACAAAAAACAAACAAAGCCTTGCAGTAAACAAAGAACATCAACAAAGTCACATGATGAACCAGGGACAGAGCCCCAGAGACAGTACAGCTCAGGAGAAGCTGGGGTCACTTCTCTGTAGCACCTGCTTTGTTGAGCTGAAATCCCTTTTAACATTAACCTGAGACTTTGCTGCCAAATTTACATTAAGTCACCACTGGTCACGACTTGCTAAAGAAAAGCCTTCCAGGTCTGAACCAAACAAAGCCTGGACTGGAGCTAGAACCTGTAGGGAACAGACTAAATTTATGGATTTAGTTCAAGTGTGGGATTCATGTTATTCACCTAGGAGCAGAAGGCCTGCAAGAGCTGAGGAGGATATCCTATGAATAATCACAACCACATTTGGAAAGCCAAAGGAAGAAAATATCCGAGTGAGGAGACCTGCAAGAAGTCAGGCACCATAAGAATGGCACAACTGTGATCCTGAATGCCTTAACTTCTGATCCAGTGTATAATGCTTTCCTCAGAATTGAAAATAGAATGCTGTCTGCCAAGATGCAGTAATTTCTTACTAGTAAGTCATATCATTGTGGAGCAGCTGTATACAACCAGGCCATCCCAAAATACAAGTTGCAATTCATTAATTCTGCCTAAGTAAAAGGCTTCCAGTAATACTGACAGCATTTGCAGTTCTCACTTCAATGAAGCACATTGCAAAGGATGCTTCGTCAGACCTACATATCACTGTCACTCCAGAAGTCAATGCACTGACAGTCGTAGCAGAGGTGGATGTTACAGGATACTGTGAAAGTGATTATGTAAGATAGAAAAGCAGATTTTTGGAGTCGCACTCCAGCAATGCAGAAATCAGAAGCTTTTAATGGAATTAGCCAAGAAGGGAACATCTCTTGTACACATCACCATTATCCCTTGGGATCCTAAAATTACTTGTGAGGAATAATCTCTCCAACTCACTCATAATTTTAGCATGCCTAAGAACTACATATCTTCAGTTCGCCTGTAATTTGAACTTCTTTCCTTCAACAGAAACACCACCTGACAGGTATTAACTAAAAGTGAATGACAGCAATAGCAGCTTATTTAAAAGTGCAAAGGAAATGCATATTTATGAGCACCCAGAGTAATGGTTTATGGACCTGAGAACTAAAGGTGTAATAATGTCTTGCAGGCATTTCAGGAGACACAATTTTACCTTCAAGAGCCAAACCAGGCTTCTGTCAGTGATGAGATGGGTGTTAATAGGATAGAGGAGCCTGGCTAACTTTTAAATTTATCTTTAATTTTTCAGACCTACTATTTCATCCTTTTCCCTTTCTGAATGCTCACATAAAAGCAACTACACATGTGTGCATAGTAAAATAATGGCATCTTACTCCTAACTTTGGGACTGGGCTTACTGCCTGACAGGTGAATGTCTGGAATCCTTCACAAATACTGCAATCTAAAATACATAGTGAAGAATAACTAGGCTTTACTTCAAACCTTCTCTTTAGAAATATAAATTTGTCAAGTAATTTATATGCTGCATTCTTTCAAATAGCCGACATCAGAGTGATGGTAATGATTTTATCTGAGACCTTTGGATTTTATTTCACCATTTGCATCAGCATCACTGCTTTGTTGATATTCTAATGAATAAAATCAGTTAGTTTCAGTAATAGCCTTACTTTGAACATCACTACTTTATAAATGAATTAAATAGTGAAAAGCATGTATTAGGGCAATCTATTCAAAGAATCAAGGGTCGCTCCCAGTATCCTTTTTTCCAAATTTTTATTCCACAGGATGGTCTTTTAAGTATAATGTCTCTTGTAGGAAACATACAAAAGATGGAGACACTATTGAGGAAAAAATTCTTCCATCTGGAAAACTATTTGATTAGATCAGATAAAGCATGGAGCTGTCTTCTATTCCTGAACCTTCCATAAAATTACTGTATGACCTTGGGAAATCTCTTTTCCTTGCAAGACTTTGGTACTCATCAAAAACTCTTGAGATCCTGGTCTAATGGTATAATAGAAGTAAAAAACAATCATGAATGTTATCTATTAGAGATGATTCTCTGATGGCCTACATTAATTTCTTTTTAAAGATTTTAAAATTACATTTACAAATATAATGAGAAATAATTAAACAAGTACCTGAAAAAGTAACTGAATCTGCTACTGACCCTTAAATTCAATTTCTTATTCATTAAAAATGTGTGTTAAATATTTATAAATCCATGGACAAAGCAATTTCAGTTTCTGGAATTACAAGCATACAAAATAAAACAATTAAAGGGAAAACTAACTTTTAGCTATGCTATGTTCCTCACAAAGTGTATGTGGACATTGCTCTGATCACAAAGGTCCTATGTGCCACCCCCTGCCTTCCCTTGATGAAGTCCTTCTGTCTAGTCACCTAGACACCTAGTCACTCCATGACACAGGACACAGAACATCAGCCATGCACCATTAGGTGACCAGCGACTTGGTCATAGTTCAACTCCATCTCCTGTGAGGGTCCTGATGCAAACCATCAGCACAGAGAACCCCCATCTCCCAGGTGGGCTCCCAGCAGACAGGACAGGCATTGATCTACACAGATGAGAGTATATTTGTAAGCTCTCTGAATGGTCCTCTATTGACATTTCTCAATCTGATGCATTCTATTCTTTAAACACACCCCAGAAAGGACACTTTCATTGTACATAACATGCACAGTGAAAAATTGTCAGTACATTTCTTTTTCACAGTAATTTTTCAGTTCCTTGCAACCTAAAGGTTTGTCTCACATTTGGAGAGAAATGTTTTTCTGAATGTCTCATTTCACAGATAGATAGATAGATAGATAGATGGATGTAAGAACGCAGAACAACAACAAAAAAAGCCACACACCCTCCCTATGGCCTGTTTTTCAACAGCTGCATTCCTCAGAAGAGACACGTCACTTTTAGTAACAACACAGTCCTTGTGACAGACATGCTTCTCCTAGAGCCAAAAAAAAGCCAGTGAATCTCACTATGCCAAGTTCTAAGAATTTAGCAAAGGGTTTTTGCAAATGCAGAACAGAGGACACTGAATTATTAAAACAGTATTACTACAACATTTGAGTCCAACCACTGTTCAAATGGCAGCCTTAGCTGGCACATCAGTGTGGTATGTCAGTGACCAACAGTCCACAGACATACATGTGCCTCCATCACTTTCCACTGCAGATGTTTACTCTGCTATAACCCACTCTAGCCAATATATCAACCTATTCCAAGATTTACTGAGAACGGAGCTCTTCCAGTGTCCCCCATACTGGTGTACACTTCTAAGATCTGAGCAATTCTGCAGGGAATATTTCAGTAACTGCTGCACACCTGCATGAATTTCTTTCAAAATGTGATAAGCTAGGTTAAGATAGGTTAATAATTGGCGAATTACTGATTTTGCATATGCTGTGTAATAAATAAACAGGCAGACAAGGAAAACTCCACCTAAAGAAAGCACCTCAGCCGGTGATGTATGCAGTGGAGATAGAACATATTACCATGCCCTTATGCCACCACCTTTGGTACCTGCTGTAAACCGTTTCCAAATCTTCTTTTTTACTTACTAAATAAAATATGTTCCCAGGTTCTTTGTCAACCTACAGACACTATGTGTCTTTCTTTTCTGTCACTCCCTGGAGATGAGCTAATTGCTAGATGTATGTGGCATGAACTCCTTTTAGTTTCCTACCGAGACTTTTTGATGACAAAATGCCCGTGTCACATCCTATTCCTACCAGTGGGACATGCTGTAACAGCTAAGGCCAACGGGTAACACAGGCAAGCCCTGTCAAAGACTTACAACTGGGGATCCTCTGATAAACTGTACACTATACTTACTACTAGACTGCTAAGTACTGCACTTCTGTAATACAAAGAACAAAAAGGACAGCAACACCAAATGTACATTCAACATTTATTGAAAAGTCCCCAAAACAAACAAAAAAAAATGATGCTGTGGAAATATTGTGATAGCTTCACCACACTGTGTTGAGAGCACAGGCACTGAAAAACAAAGTTTAATGTTATGATCAAAATGTGTCCCTTTTCCCTTATCTCTCTCCTTTCAGCATGAATTTCATGTTCTCTCCAAAAAAAAAAAAAAAAAAAAAGGAAAAAGCCTGTGAAATTCAAGACTATGTTGTCATTTCTCCTGAAATCTTGATTTTGGTAAAAATATTCAGTATTAATTTTTCCACAAGTAAAACTTCAGTCAGAAAGTTATGGTAATCCTTCCAAATGCATTCTCTAGCTATAAATACCTCAGAAAGCTGCTCCACTTCACAGTGAAACTTTGTCCATATGGAACATATGACTAGAAAGGACTTGGTGAACTACTGAAATCCAGTGCTTTGCTGGAGAAGACACATGTATCATTCTGTTTTCTTCAAAACTGATCATAGAAAAGGATCAGTTGGAAAACAAGTTAGAGCTTTCAGTTTGGGTTTTTGGGTTTTTTTTTCTTTAGCCTACATTACCCAAGAAGTTCAATCTCCTATTAGTAAGAAACCACCTTCTATTTCCTGTTACATTTCTTTATGGACAATTTATACAGTTACGGACTGGATATATATGGACCGTTTCTTTCCCACGTGTTTACTTGGGAAGTTCCAAAAGGAACCATATTTGTCTTAATTCGTGTTCAGCTGTGCTAAACAAGGCTTTTCTTGGTCTTCCCTAGTAGCTCTTTCAGCTCTTCTTTCACTTTCAATTCATCTTTCTTAAACATAGATGAGCAAAACAGTACTCAGTACTTCAAACTCACTGTCCCCAGTGCCCTATTTAATGGCTTTAGTATTTTTTATTATTACTTTAAATACATAAAAGGAAAAAGTACACTTTTTTTGTGACCATGCGTAATCACTAGAAACAAGGGAACCTTTCCACTAAGATTTCCAGCTGATTCTATCACTGGTTGTGAATTAGCTGTTCATCAAAGTGCATAGTTCTTTGATACCACTTTGACCATAGACAAAAAATGGTGAAGAAACATAATTAGCTTACCCAGCATCTAAATGTTATTCCTTTTTTCTTCACACTTATGGATTGGATTTTGCTCCCAGTTACAAGGATGAGTATCTGAAATAACTGCTAAATTCAGTAGTGTGATACCTATCCCAAATTTCCACCACAAGAAAATCCAACCTTCCTACTCATAGTCGCTTGACTATAGGAAGTGTTTCTCTTCAGACTAAAAATTATCTGAAAGGTAGCTGAACAAAGCAAAAAACACTAAACTATGCTTCTAATTTCTCTTTTTTCATCAGTGACAGAAATAAGATGAGGAAGACAATCCTCTGTGAGATACATTTTTTCTGCTTTTTTAAGAGTCAAAATGTTTTATTCTTCCTCTCTGAGGAATACATGAAAGCACTTCCCTCTTTGTCCTTCTCACAATGATTACTCATTAGAATTTGATAATTTTCTCTACACAAACACGAGTTATACTTCCTTCTTCCATTAAACCATTTGGATAGAAGCTCTTTCATGGAATATATGTGCTATGAGGTCTGTGGTTTTCCAAGCTGCCTATCAAGACACACAGAGCCTCCTGTATTACAGACATGAGTCTGACTTTCTTGTAACTCTACCAAATGTTTCCATCTGGTATTGTACTTAACAGGTGGATTTTCTGAGACACTTCACACTATGAAGTATGTTAAGGATTGTACCTTCAGTTCTATTTGATTTGCAATTTATTCAATGTTTCTCTGTGCATTCTAGTTTGCACGGTCCTCATCTATTCCAGAGAAGAGAAGACTGCAGCCTATATTTTCTGTAAAAGTATTTCTTCACAGACAACCCTACTAGTCATTTCACTCCACTTCTTTCCACCGTTCAGTATGCAAAACACCACTGTACTGTACCTGAACATTATGGAAAAGGCTGTGCCAAAAAAGAACTGCATTCAGGTTTTGTTGTGCCTTCCACACGTGTGAAAGGCAACCTCATTGCTCACTGAAGACAGCGTAAAATACCTCTAAAAATACATGGATTTAAACTATTGTAGTTATTATTCATAAAGTAACTCAACCTGCAGGCCTGATCAGACCTACAGAGGCTACTGGATTGAAATCAAAACTGATTCTGAGAAGCTGAGGGAAACCTACACAGGGCACGAATCCTTTTTATGCTTCCTAATCTGTTCAATCTGCGTGTTATATGGAATAAAGACTTCTTAAACTCAGTTGACACGTGGCTTGGCTTTGCAAAGTGTTCAACAGCAACACTGGCTTATGGCACTTGCTGGCCTGAGTTTTGCCACATATTTCAGTGCCTGCAGTGTGCTGTCCTGGCTTTGATGTGTATTAGCTTAGTTTGTGCGTGCAGCCAGATGATGAAGCAGATCAGGGAGTTCATTCAACTCACAAACTGCTCAGCACATCTTTTACTTCAAGCTGGGTCAAAATGGCATACAAACAGCTGTGCCATCCCAGATGATGGTGAACTATACACTGCGACAGGAACAAGGAGAGAGAGGTAGGTGTTGTTAAAGATCACTTTGTAATGTTGACCTGTACCCTCTGCATATCTGGTTGCAGGAACACCAATATATTAGACAACGTAAATAGGAACTGGAATTCAAGGGTATGCTCACTCCAGTTGTTACAACAATCCCTGACACAGTTTATGCCCACCGTCGCTCTCTCCCAAGTAATTCCTACACATGGCTCAAGAGGGAACTGAAAATTGCTCAGAGCAATTTTCCATAAGGAGTGTGCAAGCAGCCAGTCTGTTTTATGGACAAAAGAGTTTAACTGTAACATTTTTCGATGCCAGTTGACCTATGTGCCAGAAAGCAGTACAATGCTTGCTTAAGCTACAAGCACAGATGTGAATCACCAGCCCAAACTCTCACCCTTCACCTGCTAGAACAGAAACCTGTAGAGATTATTCTTACACATCTCCGCTCTATGCCTGCAAAAGGCCCCACTTACATTCTACTTTCACTTGAAACTTCTCCCTGCTCTTCAGTTCACAGTGACCGCAGGTCCCCCAGGCCAGGTCTGAACTGACAGCTGCAGACTCATTCTGCCTGTGATGTGAACTGGTAAGGCGCGAGCAGGAGATCCATTGCTACAGTACAGAGCATCATGGCCAAGTTAATTAGAGCTGAAAAGAGACAGGACAACACAAGCACTGTGCTCAAGACGCCCAAAGCTGAAGGGTTTAACACACACTGTGAGCTCAGACTTATTCAAAACGGCATCAGTATATCTGGGCCACGCTCTTATCAGTATGCTGTAACCTTGAGCTGAAGGGACCATGTCTAATGCTGAGACACTGTTTCATTCCATATGCTAGTTCATTATCCAGCTCCTCTCTGTTTTGACTGCCAACAAATAATGATGTTTTTCAACACTTCTCCACTAGGAACTGAATGCACAAACATCACATCATAAATGCCACCCAACATCTGCCAGGCAGTTACCATCTTCCCATGACTATCACCTAGGCTGAACCTGAGCAAGTGATTTACTGACAATCTGTGTCACATCCTCTTACCTATCACACCCTAGATCATCCAAACACCAATGCTTATGAATGGCCCACAGGTATTCAGTTAAAATACCACAGGAAAATTATTTCTAACAAAAAAACCCCCATGCGTTCTAAAATTACTATTACTTAGTTAATGAAAAATCAAATATTGCAACTGAGGATATCAGTTTTGCTACAAATCTTACAGAATGAATGCAAATATGCTGATACTGATGAGATATTCACATAAAATAAATGAAGGAAAAGCCAGGCTTTTCCACCTTTCCTATTTAACAGGCAGTCAAAATTCTTGAAAATACTATTGTTTACTATATGAGTTATTCTTGAACAGTATCAGTAGCTTAGCTGAGCAGAATTCCCTCAGTCGGTCCCATAGTAAATAGGGTATCTATGCAACTGAGATAATGACAAGGACCAGATTTCAAGTAAAGTATTTCAGAAATTAAGCAACACATTAGTGACTTGCATATATTATCTGTAAATTTATTAACTGAAACCAGAGTGCTCAATCAGGGCAAATTATTTGTTTTCCCACATTCCACTTACTGTAGAGCTCGTTGTTCACTTCATGGTGCTTTTCCATACTGATTCAACTACTACAGGAATGAAAAATCTCAAAATAACTTTTAATGTGTGAATACTTTCAATAGTGCTTATTTTAATCAGCCTTTACCATCAAGTAAGAGCAAAGGTTAGTCACATGATGTTTGAGATTTCTGTAATTGTAATTCAAATCAAGTAACATCTAATAGCAAAAGCCTTTTCTTCATTCTAGCAGTTTGATCTTCCTAACACCATTCTCCTTCTGCCCTGTAAGTTCTTTTCTTATCCAACATTTAAAGCCTGCAAGCAATGTGTAGAGCCGAGCAGACAATCCCACAAATAGTTCAAGACCTTGAAAAGCACAATGTAGCCAGTTCCTAGCTTTCTTCCAAAATAAGGCATACTACAAGCAAAAGCTTCCACCAAAAAGAAAAATATTTTTAATAGAATCCAGTTACAGAAATCCATGACAACATGCAATTAATGGACTGCATGATAGCAATCACCAACGTGACTCATTACATTCAACTCATTACAAATCCAGATGACTATTCTATGGTCATGCTTACACTGAACATAGGCATCTAACACATTCTTTTAAGGCCATAAATAGGTGCAACACCTGATGAACTACATCATGCACATGGTCACATCCTGAAGCATGAAATACAAAAATCCCTTCAGTTAAACCTCTTGAATTGATCCAAGGTGATTCTTACGTTTTTCTTCTCAGACCACTGCCCCTGCAATGCTTGCCAGACTCCTTGCTGCCTTCATTCCTGCTAGCCTAGACAGGGGAGGAGCAGCAGAGGTTTAAAAGATCACCATTTTACATGGTAGGACAATGGCTGGACAAAACTTAACTGCACCCAAAAAGCCCAGCACCACTTCTCATAGCATTGTAGCTAAAGAAATGCAGTTACAACTATGAATTATGTTCACCTTAATTATCTATCAAATAGATCTTGAGAGATGCATCTGTGCTGGGCATTTCATTCTTATGCCTGCTCCACTGCTTTGTTATGATGAAATGAGAGGAAATCAGATCTGTAGTTCGCTGCCCAACTCTCCTTGCATTTATGTTGATGTAATATTACCTACAAATATAAGCACATGCACCACACATAGAGAATGTGTATATATGAACACTGTATACATAAAAAATTATGTCTGAGATTTTTTAGAAATGGTTGTCTAAAATTAGATTTACATATTTGCATTGAGATTGGAGTACTTTGAAGTCCATCTTTCACACATGAGCTAAGATTTTCAAATCCTGGTGAAAGAATTTCTAAAAATGTTAAACTGCTCTGCCTCTGAATGTAGTCTATACATGCTTATATGTGTCTATAGCAAAAATTTTATGTATTTTGTAAAGGATTGTAAGAGCTTTTTCTCAGTTGATTTTGACTGCAGGAAGGAACTCACTGAAGAATTGATCAGAAGCTGAGAGTAAGTACGAACACAAACATGTAGCATTGCAACAGCCCTGTAGACACCGGATACCTTACAGGAATTGCAAGTGCTTGAAATAACACCACGCTGAAAGGCAGTTCAGCAACTGGAAACATGTCAAATTTCACTCTCATTTACACCTATAAGAAATTTGTAGCAACTCCACTGAGTAAAATGTTGATAGGGTTGATGAGATTAAAACAAGAGCAGACTATGAGCCTCCATCTGTATAAAAGTACTAAACAAGTGTAGTATGAATGTATAGTAAAAGTAGTACAATCAAACAAGCTCAAAGAAACTTTTGCTGTGGAGAGAGGATGAGAGCCAAGGATTTAGATACACAACCTTTCTCCTCAGCTTCTCTTCGAGGTGTGTGAACACATTCCCGCAGTCCTCTGGATCTGCAGCCACCCCTCCCATTCTTGCTCAGACTGAGTCCATGTCTGCCCAACAAATGGAAACTAAATAATATCCACACAAATGTAAGTATATATCCAGATCTACCATCACCTTTTATGCTCTAAGCCAAGGCAATAATACAAGGAATAGCTCTGCTGCGTTGGACTTAAAAAAATATGTGACCACAAACTGCATGTTCTTAAAATCCATCATCAGTCTTCACAGAACATATTTAAAAACATCCCAATCATCACAAAATGTGGATTAAATTAGTATAGCCAGACTAGGCTTTACTTCACAGCAGTGTTTTCCTCAGCTGCTCCCACTGCTTCCAAAAAGTGATTCCACCGGCACAAAATTAAAATCAAAACAGCACTAACTGACTAAAGGATGTAGTTCATTTTTCTGTGACACCAAAATTCATTCTTCATAAAACCTCCTCCCAAGAAAAGGGACTACACATGGTATCAGTGGCCTATCACTGTGAAGTATGAAACTCAGATTCCAAAACTTGCCAGCAGTGACAAATAATAGCAAAAAAGGGCATTTTTTCCTACATCTCTTTATTACATGCTTAATAGTAGATTTTTATTAGAAAAATTGAAGTGAGGAAATGTAATGTTCCATATGCAAAAAAAAAGGTTACACTAGAATTGCCTATTTCTTGAGGGTTTTTTTCACTATAAATAAACAGTAGGAGAAGACTTACCTTTTTATCTCAACTTAGTCAGTATTTGTTTCTGTACTTTTCCCCTCTCCTCCTTTCCTATTTACAGTAAATAGGTGATTGACATTAAAATAGGGAAAAAAAATTAGACTAGTTAAAAAAATAGACCGGAGCATTTTTTTATTCCATTGGCATCTGTCCTCCTACATCTTTGCTTACGGCAGAGAAGAGAAATCTCAATGATGTAGATGTTGCCTTCTGGTTCCTTGCCTTTTCTTAACAGACAAAAGATAGAGGAATTGCTGTTTTGTGACAAATAGTGAAATTTTGAAATTTTCAGTACAAATTCAGTCCAAACATTTTTTGCTGTTGCTGTTATTTCAGAAATTATATCTAAAATTTTCATGCTGATAACAAGCATTTCCTGATCCAAAACAAAACAACCACATTTCACTTCAAAGTATGCAATGTATTTAAAAGAAAAGTATAGAAATGTAACATTTTCCCTCTTTTTAAGCTGAAAAGGAAGGCTGATAATGGCCAGGTTTTTTTGAGTATGCAATGGCACTACTCAGGACAAGGAAGGTGGAGGCACACTAACTCCATAAAAACACAGAGAAGGTAAACAGTAACGGAAAACATAGAAAAGGTCAGGTGGTAGAGAGTAAAGACAACTCCTTTAGCAGTAGGGCAGGTGGAAATGGCAATCTGCCACAAGAAGGGCTTCTCTGTGGAGACAAGAAGGCAACAGGTCTATGCTCCAGCTGGCAGATGGAAGTGGGAACCCCAGAGATGTTCATGCTGCCACTAGTCCCCAAGCTTTTCTCCATCTCAGGGCTACAGTGAGAGCAAAACCTTGGCCTCAGAACAAGGCACCTTTCTTCTGGACAAGTCACCAGTCTCCACACCAAGGAATTTTTAAAAGACCCAACTTTACCCACAAAGTTTTATCTGTTAGTTCATGTGGGCAGTGCTCTCTCCACTCCTGCGCTGGCACAGCAGGACTCAGGACTCCTACCCAGTCCCCTTCCCTGCCCCATTGCTCCATGTGTGCCATGCCAACGAGCACCACCTCCATCACGAAGTCACCGTGCTCACTCTACCATCTTGTGCTTTCCAAAACAAAAAGAGAATGTATTTTCATTCATAACTTTTACTCCTTCCCAGGGGATGTGAGGAGCCTTATTTGCTCCAAAGAACCCCTGGGCTATGCCTATATAAGATCCAGCTCCTAAAAGACCAAGCTGGCAAGCCAGGAGATACAGAGCAGACAATAGGCAGACCTTTGAGTCTACAAATTGAAGGTTGAATGATTGGCAAACAACCTCTCCTCATGAAAAATTATGCTAGAGCAACACAATAGTAATGGCAGCCAAAAGTATGTCTATTCCTGATTTGTAGACCAGGTTTTAGTTATACTATAATCCTCTCAGTATGCCTGCTTAGGATCCCACAATCACACAAGTCATGAACACTACCCACAAATCCTGCGGCTTCCATGCCGAGCAAGCGACACACCAGATGAAGAAGGATGGAAAATATACATGTGGAATTGTTCTGGGAACTTAAAGCACACATAACAGTAAACAAAGCAAATATGGTACAAAACCTGTTGCTATTTTCACAGCATTTGTGGAGCAAAGCTGCATAAATGCGGAAGGATGCATACTGCCTCACACCTTTCCTTAGATTCCAGCAAATTAAGCACAGCAGCACAAACAGCAGCAGGGAGAAGGAAACACTCTGCAGAAGAGCTGCCCTGTTTACTGCTGCACTACAGGTATATATTTGGGTATGTGAGCCAGAGATGAATAAGAAGTGTTAACATTACTTTTCCTCATGTGTCTTCCACAGCCTTGGCTGCTCATGGAGATTTGAACAGGGAGAGATTCCCTTGGTGCCATCCGCCCTCCTCCAGGCACAGCTGAAGCCAGTTTGAAAAGGCTGATGTGGTTGTCCCCTGTCCACTCGGGGATAGGCTTCATGAAGCCACTGCCAGTTTTGTCTGATAACTAAAAGATTGCCTCTGCTCCCCCCTGAGAAGGCAGTGCCACTGTCAGATACTGGAGCACTAGCTCAAGTGGCACTACAGACAAATTTTGGCTGGTGGCAGGAGAGATGGCTGAAAGCCAGCTGACAGAGAAGAGCAGTATCAATCTCTGTGCTGGGGGAATCCCCTGAAAATGCTACTGAAGCAAATAGCAACAGCTAGCGGCACAGAGGCAAACAAGACACAAGTGATCCTGTTCTCCTGGAGAAGAGAAAAAGGCAAACGGCTAAACTGAAGTAATCAACAGGAACTTGAACCATGGCACAGGGCAAACATGTGGCATGCCGTATGGAAACTCAGCACAAAACAGAAAGCTTGGAACAAAATGAAATTAAAAATCTGGTTTTATTTCAAATTACTCCACTAAACATCTAACTGAAAATTGTGTTGAAGTTGATATGACTTCGTGACATGTTGTTCCTTGAAGGCTGCCATTTTCCATCAAAAAAAAGGTATGAAAAGCATTTCAATCTGGTTACCTTCTATCCAGCAAGGCTAGAAAACACTAAGTTGTAAGCTAAAAAATAACATCACACCATTAGTCAGCAGGAGATAGCTGTTCAGCCAGCATCTATCATAATGTTTTCAACAATCCATAGATACCAAATGCCTGGAAAAGAAGGCCGGCAATCACTCCAAGCATGGATTTTGAGCTTTAAATGCATTTGATAAATTAATTTTTTTAAAGACAAGTCCTGTGCAGCCTCTCTTTCTTTACTGTTTCTAGATATAATCTACCTCAAAAAGGGTGATGAAATGTCCATCTCCAAAACAAATGAACCTGGAGCATTAGGGCATTCTGTATTCTGAAGGATCATCTGTTGAACAGCTTCACACTAAAACATCCCTGCAAAAGTACCTAAGTTGTCAAATCTAAGTTTTAATGGATGAATGTGTTTAAAAACAAAATAAATTCTTTCTGTATAATTTCTAATAAGTACCGGAGTGAAATCAGGCCAAGAAGAGTCAAGAGGAGTTAAAATGAAGGATCTAGAGCCATCTCTCCTATGAGGAAAGGCTGAGAGATCTGAGAGTGTTTACAAAGGAGAAGAGTAGGCTCAAGGACTTCATCAGTGTATATAAATACTTGAAGGGAGGGTGCAAAGAGGACAGAGCCAGGCTCTTCTCAGTGCTGCCCTGTCACAGGACTAGAAGCAATGGGCCCACACAGAAACACATAAGAAAAAAACCTTTTACTTTGAGGATAATCAAACACAGGAAGAGAGGTTGTGAAGTTCCTAACCTTGGAGAAACTTAAAAGCCATCTGAACATTGTTCTGGGCAACCAGCTCTAGGTGGCCCTGCTTGAGCAGGGCAGATGGATGAGATGATCTCCACTGGTCCCTGTCAACCTTAACCATCCTATGACAAATGGAGGAATTATTACCAGTTACGCAAAACTATATAAGAACAAAAAAAATCAGTAATGACAAAAAAACCCCCAACTTTCATATTCATGAGGGCAATAGTGGGCAGTATTTGTCAATGATACACCTATTTGTCCTATAATACACCTAAAGGCATAATGAGACTAGAGGGCTCACTAATGAGACTAGAGAGCTACACTAAGCTCCGCTACCATGCCTAAAGATAGCCCAAAATGCTTACACATAAAACTCAAACACATCTGCAACACTTAAGTATAAAACCATATCAATAAATTTTCAAACTCTCCCTCTTATATTCATTAAGTTCAGAGAACTAATTTCCATTGGCAAACCCTATAGCTGTATCAGTGAATGACCAGAGTGGGAACTGAAACAATCATCATCAAAAAGCAGAGCACAGTCTATTTTAGTTCTTGTTCTCCATCCTCTAAGGAATATCACAATCACAGAAACACCTCCTAGGTTATATAGTTTATTTGCCTGCCAGCATGAGATTCTTCCCTACAATAATTTTTAACACTTGCTTTTGCCAAGTTAAGAGCAATGTATCATGTCTAAAGAAAACGAGCTTATTATGAACCCCCTCTATATTTTGCAGTACCCAATGGATGATGCTGCTGTAGTGTAACAGGGAAGGTGCCAAATTGTTCAGACAACACACCAGGCCAAAACTGTCAAGTCAGCAACATAACAGGATCCCTCTGAGTGCTGGGCCCCAGTACAAATACTCCTAATGCCTTGCTATAGTACAGTGTCCTCTCCCCTGCTCAAGGCACAGCTGATCAGTCCTGGCATCTCACAGCTTTGAGAAGTATAACAGTGTCACACAGTAGTCATGTGCAAGAAACAGCACAAGTTGTGCAAGAGTGGGAGGTATTGAGCCTCCTACTTAAATGAAGCTTTATACCTGCCCTGGTCTCTCCAGGGGTCCTGCTGGTCACCACTCTTTCACTCTGCAGAAGATTTCAAAAAACAACTCCAACCATGGTCACCTGAAAGTGTTCACAAAAAACCAAAAAAAGCAACTCTAAAGGTGGTGGTTGAAAAACAAGTGACCATGACAAAAAATAAGTGGAGAAAATGCCAAAAAACTGCTACAATCATCCTCTACCCAAGCACCCAGTTACATAGGATGAGTTGTCCCAAAAAGAAGCTGCAGGGCTCCCGTTTCTCACCAAACACGTTTGGGTGAAATATTTGTGGTGTCACCTTCTACTGGGCAACAGTTTCGTTGCAAGGTTTTCTACACAAAACCTAAAAAACCCAAAAGCAGAGAGTTCATATTTTTAAACATTTTTCTATTGTATCTGCTTCTCATCCATAAAGGCACTCACAAGCTTTCAGCTATGTTTCTCATAGAATGAGCCAAGGAAATCAGCCACACAAACTACCCAAGATTAGGAAACATAGACCACTCCATAGCTATCTAAACCAAATTAAATACAAAATAATCCCTTACTTACAACTTGATGAGAAGTTGAAAAGACCACTAAAACAGTTACATTAAAATAATCAGGCAGCACTAAAAAAATTAAGACATGACAAAAATACGACTGCTCACATAATCCTAGTTCTTTCACCATGAGAATGCACATTCCAAACAACTTTTTTTTTTCCCCAGACAATTGTTGTTCTCTGCATACTTAAACAGATGTGTGTGCTTAGCAACTGTAAAAGTAATTTACTTAAATAACTGACTGCAGATTAAGGTATTTCATTTTATATACAAACTTTTAAAATACTGTGAATTTTATTTAACATACAGAGACAGAATCCTCATATATGGATTTCAAAAATAACTCACCTTTGCATTTAAGCAAAGAAAGAGGGATTTGAGTTTGCTAAGTATCTATGTGAAGGTACACGTGTGCATGTACATACTTTGTATACATGTTACCTACATATGTAGTAGGTAGGGACAGAAAAAATCCTAAGAAAAGAAATCAATATATTCAAAATATCCATTAGTGTGAGAATAAATGCAGTTATACAATGCAAAAGTCTGTTCAGTGTATCAAAAATTGTTATGAATGAGGAAAGTATCTTGTTAGAAATGCCCATATATGAAATTAGAGACAAACAGGAAAATCAGGAAAGTTCAACCAGTTCAGAAACATTGTGAAACCACTTCACTACAGTATTTCACTAGTGTACCCAAACACAGAGCATATACTTTATCTAAAGTCACTCAAAATACTGTCTTCATAAAGCTGAATGAATTACTCAACAGCATGTAGAAAATGAAGTTTTTGAATAGGAATGCTACATTTTGTTACACTAGTGGGAATTGCTGCGGGGAAAAAAAAAAAAAAGTAGTGGTTTTTTTTAAGCACACAAACTTTTCTT
This sequence comes from Corvus moneduloides, assembly GCF_009650955.1. NCBI lineage: Eukaryota > Metazoa > Chordata > Aves > Passeriformes > Corvidae > Corvus > Corvus moneduloides. Next base: position 141,025,533 of record NC_045476.1, read on the forward strand.
TCAAACTCTTACCTATTTGTTTCCTGTATTGGTCAACAGGAGTCCTTGATGTAGAGGCATCTTTTCTACCCATTGTTTTCAATCCAAAAATCACTGTCAGTATCAGAAAAAAAAAAAACCAAAACAAAAACCACAACATTATTCCTAAATAAATTACCAACTAAATCAATTGCTTATAACATCAGAAAAATGGTAACAAGCAACATTTACATGATTATACACAAAGACATAAGCCTTCCCAGAGTACAATGAAACACTGGAGTTAATCATCACTATTCTGAAGACTATTAGATACATTCTAAACATACCTTTTTCTCCATTGCATGGGTTATTAACATTACAGAATGCCTGTTAGTTTGAATAAAGAAAAAAGAAAGGATTTAAACTGATTGCACTGTAATTCAGCATTTGGTACCATTGAATTACATTTCTATATAATTTATTTCTTTAGTAAACCAGGGAATGAATGTAGTATTGTGAGTTGCTCCCATTATTGGCAAATACATTTATAGCACACACAGGAGTCAAAGGCAGGACTAGGCATGTGTGCTTTCACAGGTGAAATTGCTCCGGAGACCCACCTGCAGACACAGCCCTCCAGCCATCTTGAGAAAAGGGAGGAGCAGATACCTAAAACACAGCAACCCCACACTCTCCTGCCTTCCTGCCACGGGCTCTAGATACCTGTGAATGAAAAGGAAGTGGAGAACAAAAACTGAGAGCTGGGGCTGTGTGCATTTTACACTTCTTAGCCATGGTATTGATAGTTTAAATCACCTTCACTGCATTTAAATAACAACCATCCTAACTCTTGAATGGGCTTCTCATGTTGCACAGTCATGTTGCACACCTCCTCACAAGGTGACACTAGGATTGCACAAGGAACTGCACTATCATCCATACAAAGATGGTCTTTCTGTTATATTGATGCTTCCACACCATTCATGTAACTGAACAAGCATCATCTGAATAGTGCTCTAACAAATTCGTGATGTATCTTTTAACATGCAAAACCTTATGGTTTCATATTCATCCCTTCACAGGGCTGCCACTCAAGTGGCAGATTCTACAAACATGCTCATTTCACCTCTTTTTCCCTAGTTAAGAAATAACTGGCTGTTACAGTCACACTCAAAACACTGGGATCAAACCATTTCGGCTGGGCTGAAGACATTACTCACCACAGTGATGATAAGCCCCACCATCTGACTGCCTGTATGACACAAGAGTCCCAACATCAACACCCACACTCATGAGAAGACTGACATTTTCAAGAAGTGTCAGATTTACTGTTCAAGAACAGAAGACACACAGCAGCCAACCCCTGCCTTTTTCCAAATGGCCCTGGAGAGCACTGTGCCAAGGGCAAACTTTGGCTGAATCATCCTGGGTAGCCACAAACCATGTGCAGATTGTGCACACATGGCTGTGGAGTATCTGCAAGAGTTGTATTTTTCTGTTAGGCATAACCAGCTGTGCTACAGCAAGACGGGCTTCCCTGGTTGCTGCCAAGGCACGCTTTCTGGGAAGTGCAGCCCTGGAAGACACTGAGATGCCAAATCATGACCCAAAAAGCATGCCATGGCACTGCTGAACACTACTGCCAGCATCCCAAACTTAATGCATTCACCATTTTCTCCATAGCTTCAAACACGATTTAAAATACAGTTGCAAAAATGACACCCACCAGTTATTTGTGCATTTTAAAACCACGAAGTTTATTATTTTATATTTATTTATTCTATAGGAACTACTGGCATTTAATGTCAAGTGACAAATCCAGGCTCCTCAATTTCACGTGTGGGACACAGGGCATAAAATGAACTTGCATACTCCAAAGTCAGCAACTTTTGTTAAAATGTATTCAGGAATAATAGCAAGGTACAGAAGAGTGCCATTAATTTTTAAACTGAACTGAAAATTCAATTATAGTGTTCTAATTTTTCCATACATTACTTTGGTTGAATTCAGAGAATACTCCCTGCTTTATGTAAAACACGTAAGCAGTGAATCGTAATCCACTGGGTTGAGTTTCCCCCTCTACTGTGCTTCAGAGAAATTCTCTAAACTGGGTTGTATTTCATAACATTCACATCATAATAATTAGAATGGAAAATAAAAGTATTGTTTGAACTTTCAGCTAACTGAGGAAGTAACAGATACATTTTTGCACTGCAAAACTAGTTCTTGGCTTTTTTCTGCCACTGTTAAGAGACTGTTTTGACTTGCCTTTTGCAATTTCCATAGTCTACTAATGGTTTATAACAAAATATCAGCTGTGAAAGATGTTTGCAGTTTTAGCAATGCCAATAAAACACAAGAAGAAAACACAGGCAAAAATTATTTCCTGACTTATTATGAGCCACAGAGATACACGCATTTGCCCACGTGGCTCAGTGTCACCGACTCTCACATCTAGAACCTCGAGTCCTCTTTGCTCTTCAAAGGGATGCAGTAATCCTCACTCATTTCCACTGCTTTGATGGTTAGATAGCAAATGCCTGAGAAACCCATGGAGACATTGGCACACAGAGCCAGTGACTAATAAGACAGCTATTTGCATAGAAGATCAGCCACAATTTAGAATGTGTTGTGATAGATGTGGAAAGGGAATAACAGAACTATATTAGCATGTACGAAATTGAGATTGTTTTCAAAATTTAATTCCTTAGGGACTATGGCTCATCACCTTCTTTTGTAAAGAATCCCACATTCCCCAAGGACGCAACTTGCCATGAGCCAGATTTAAACTAAAATATGGATTAATAAGAGGTACTATTTATTATTTATGAACCTTGCTGTAGGTTTTCAATGCAACTTTCTAACCATTTCTCGATAAAGAAAAAGCCTGAAACCTTTGTGAGTCACAAAACTAATTCTCCCCATTTAAAATAGCAGTGGTCATCCTACAATAGTTGGTCATCTTTACTATAAAAGAAATTTACATTCAGGTGTCTGAACACTTTGCTGCTTCTGACATCAGCAAATGGAGGATCTGGCTTCTCCTATATTTCTTTGCCAAACCAAAGGGATAGGCAGCATGGTGTGCTGCATGCATCCCAAGCAGCCTTCAAGTCCCTGGAGTTTTAATGATTACATAACCATTTAAAAAAACATGTAAAGGAGCTCGTTACTGCTCCTTTTACTGGCTATTCAAAATATTTGAAAAGTAATTTCAGATAATATGAAGGGAAAGTGAGCCATCCTCAACTTTCAAGCTTTTATAAAAGATGGTTTTAAGAAAACAAAGCGAGGCCTCAAAGAATGATTTTTTGTTTACTTCTGCTTCAGAGATACTACAAGATTAAAAGACATATTTGTTTTTGTGGTACCCTTCACTATTTTGTCACCCCCTTTGGCTTCCCCTCTAGTAATTCACCTTTGAAAGTGTGCACACTCAGAAAAACATAAGATTTTATTCTTCCCTTCTTTTACTCCTAAGCAGTGGCTGATAGTAATTAAAACACATAATAAATTGCCTATTATCACCTCTAAATGTCAATAGCATTCTGTGAGATTAAAATGAGTCCTAAATGTCCATTCAAGGTCTGGCTACACTTTAAATCCCAATTCACTGTTCTTGATGTATACATAGCATTTTCTATGCCACTTAAAAAATAAATTCCAGCAACTACTTTAATGAAATAGAAACTTACTATGAATGACTTTAGGAATACTAATAAAAAATAAGAATAGGATCTATACATACAGAGATTGCACTTTCTACATTATTGGTGCAATACACCAATGATTAATAACAGTGGTAAGTCTTAAAAGTATAAACCAGTGAACACTGAAAAGACCTGCCTATCTGCATGCGTACAAACTTTCTTAGCAGTGATACTTGATAGCATGTCTGCACTCTTCAACAGTAGGTGGCCTAAATATTAACAGTGGGCACATTAAAGAAATCACCAATGAAATAACTGGGTTTGTAACTGAAATATGGTTAGTCAGCTGAGAGAAAAGCAAGTAAAACTTCAGGACAGGAAAGAACCACTACAGAATGTAAAGCTACTGGACCCAGTCTTCAGCATCTGTATATATGCAGAAGTTCCTCATCTTTAATTGCAAATAGGTATCTACCCTAAAAATAACTCCTTTTTTGTTCATTTTGTTGGATGTAATGCAGATTGATCATTTGAACTCATAAACCAAGTAGTTTTTAATATGATTCAAAGATGCTGTGAAAACTTACTGATATCACTGACAGAACTGGTCTTCTCCCAGTTAACTCCATACCTGATAGTTTAATAACCAATGGATATTAAAATATTTACAAGTTACAAGAGAGCAAAAATAGCCTTTTATCCACCTCAGGTAAAAGTCAAGGAGAACATCAGATCCTCTGCAAACATCACGTTATCCCAAAGAACTGGTAGCACTACATTTAAAGTGGGAAGCCATCTGCATGTAGGTATTTTGGAAACTGTTGCTGCTGGTTATTTTAATTGGCTTTTTTGTTTTACTGCTGAAGTACAATAACTAAGGTCTGTCTACACAGCAGTGGATGTAGCCTGAAGCCAGAATTGGTAAAATAAGGTAGATTAATTATTTAACCATACTGTAGCCAAGAGAAAGAATTTAAAAATCTTTACTACTACTACTACCACCTTAAAAAAAACTTAACGAAACGGAAAACAAAATACATTCATATTCTTTAGGTAAATCTTACAGTAGTCTTCCATTCCTCTGGAAAGTCTCTCTCAAAGAATGAGACTATTATTTCAAAGGAAAGAGTACCCTGCCCATGGTGCTTCTTGAATAATCTCTCTCTGCTTTATTTGGGGGTTTATTTATTTTTCTGTTAATAAAAGGAATGTAATACTTCTTTACTTAATTTAGCCTTGAAAAGAGCACAGGTGATTTAAATTTAATGAAATTTAGGAAAATTAATCAAAAACACAGGATCTATAACTCCAGTCAGAACAGATATTAAAATAATTTCAACTTTCTACACAAGGACAACAAACACTGTACCACATCCCAAGATTCAAACCATATAGGAACTACAACCTTTACTCGGGCATATATCAAGCTGTTTCATAGCTTCATGTAAGCACTAGGAACAAAACATACATTGTTATTTCCCATTAGTACCCTCTGCACTCCAGGGAAAGGAGCTGCTCTATTGTTTGTTAGCTATACAGAACCTACAAACCCCATGAAATTAGCTCTGCATTTATTTAACGAAAGTAATAAACAGGTTCATAGGAAATTTCAGCATATTCTCATGGATGTTTCAAAATCCTAAGGCAACATATTCTGAAAAACTAATTTCATCAACAACCCGGATTAGTTGTACTAAATTTCAGGAACATAACTGAGACACACAAACAACACAGCAGGCCATCTCCACTCCCTTTGCAATGAGTGAAGAAAGAAATGTAATGGAAAGGAATCCAAATCACCTCTGGCAATCTTGCTTTCTTGTTACGTTCCCAAACCTCTTCAGAGTGCCTAAAATTTGGTGGGATTGTTTACAACCAAATATTTGCATTTTCTCCTCCAGTGAACAGTCAACATGCTTTTCCTAAACATAAAATGTTTTTAAACATCTGAAGAGTTGAAAAGATTATCCTTAAATGTACTCATAGATAGCAGAACAGTGAAAATTTCAAGGGTGGCAAAACCTGAATAAGATTTTTTAAAAGAACTTAATATTTATGTAAAATTGCTTTCTTACGCAAAAAACAGGCTATTAAAAATGTTAAAAGGTTCCTTCCATTCCCAGGAGAGTACAGTTTGTCTCTGCTTCTACAGCATGAATATGTACTAGGCCAAAACACACTTATAAAAGCACTACTTACACAGAAGAGATCTATTTAGCAATTGGTGTTATTGATGTAAAAAAAAGTATGAAATTTTGCAGAATATTCCTAACTGTAGTGATTCTATGCACCTTACATTGAATTTTCATTATTAGGATGTTATATCTTCAGAACAAGATTCCCTACTTACTTCAGTGACAAGTAGAGCTATAGCATGTGTGAAACACATATTCAATTTAATATGAAGACAAATCCTCATCTGAACAAATTTAAAATTCCAAACATTCAAAGAGGAACTTTTTCCCCCCATTTTTGTGAAACTAAGATGGCACTGATGTGTCAAGAAAATATCCTTAAAGAAGTTCATGAAAGAAAAAAACACACACATGGTTCATTTCTGCCTTGCCACACAGTTCAAAATGTAGTACTTCACAGAGGGAAGAGTAATCTCTGCTAAAAGGGAAAATTACACAATAAATGACACCATATGCAGTATTTCAGAATAACATTCTTCAAAATAACAGAATCTGTCTAAACATTTTTGGGGGGAGTGGGAAGGACATGGGACTATGGTAGAAATCAGAGCAAAAAAGGGTAGAAAGAGAACTGACATCCAGACCACCCCAATGCCTAGAGGCGCATCTGCCAAGGATGGATACGGCTTTCACGGGAGCACCTGCAGATGCTGTACAGACACCTCTGTGGCACGAGGTATAAGGAGGACATCTCCACCACCACCACACAAAACATAGTGAAGTACATGATCTCTGCCTCAAAAGTTCATCGAGTCAAGAGCAACAACAAGAAACAATTATTTGCTCTGACTCAGTAATTAAATCATCAGCAGTGGACACTTTTGCAGTTCAGTTAAATCCGAGCAATTTTACTCCCTCTTTGATCCCCACCACATACCCCTTCAGCACTCATTTCCTTTCATAAAGTAGGGACTAATTTAAATAACAGGTATAAAGCTAGAGGTCATAGACCTTAAATTTCAAAATCAGCTTAGTCTGCCTAAGCACTTCACATTCTTAAATTTAATAGAGTCCCATGTGGTTTTACTGAAGTCTTACTCCAAAACCTCAGAGATTCTGTTTTGCCCTCCTAGGGCATTGTATTACAGCAAGGGAAGAGTGGCTTCTTTCCCTTCTTTAAATGAGAAATTAAGCCCTCTATTATCCCCTCTTTAGTTTTCAGAACCGACAAAAATTCTATTTTTCCTAAATGTTACTTCTTCCCTGGTACTGCCACAAGCTATAGCTTGCTATAAGCCTGAATGCTTTAATTATATACATTTGTTAATTTCTCATTTGTATATTTTCAAGCTTAGGCTCATTTTTGATGGAAATGAAATTCTGATTTCTTCCTCAAGTGAGAAGAAGTATTTAGGGATTATCCTTCCCTTTAGTACGTCCATCTTCAACTACAGTTTTCAACCATCCAGAGGACAGTGTTTTACAAAGTTTTCAATATTGCAAAATAGGACAATGACCTTCATGAAAATAAATCTTGTAACTTCTGAAGTTATTCACACACACACACAAATTGGAACAAGTAATAATTTCATATTGATCATGCTATCATGCTTTTGTATATATATTGTATCATGTTTTTGTTTCTACAGTGCCTTTCTTTTCACTTGCCTTATCGTAAGACTACTAAAAATCCAAGCTTTCTGAGGGAATTATTTAAAAACTGAAACAGTTTTTTTGAACTAATATATCAAAAAAAACTGCTGGATTTTTTCCTTTCTTTTCACACCCCCATGCTGTTTATTAAAAAAAACCCTTTTTAAAGTATATGAGGCTAAGTCTGAGCTTAATTTTTCTCCATTAATTCTAATATTGATACCTATTTTCCTTGAATATGTCTATCATTCAAGCAGAAATCCAACTCTCGGCAAATAAAATTAACTTAACTGAAAACCAGAAGAGAAAACAGCCACAAATAAGCCATGCAGGCACAAAGCTGGGAGGCAGACAGTGCCCTTCTGTAACCTATTTCACTGTAGTATAACACAATGTCCCATCACATGACTTCAAGTCACAGTAATTGCTGGAACTGGTTACCACGTTTATAGCCTAATGATTGCTTCCCTTCTTACCCTGAGCAAGCTTGCAAGAGTTGAAAGCACGCTACAAATGACAGCAGCAAATAATACTTCATTCCACATAAACCTAATCGTAACACTTCAGCAAAACTAAATTATTAGCTCCATTACTAAACCTGGTGTTCAAAAGGACTTAAAGGGTAATCTTTCCATCCAGCATTCAGAACAAATGTGCATTTTCTTCCTTTCTCTCAAGCTACTGCAGCTCAGTAAGTATTAAAGAGACTGATTTATAAATGAAGAAAAAATAGTTTAATGCCATTTTTTTTGTTTCACATGCTGTATTAGGCATTCAGGAAAGCAACTCAGCTTTAAAAAAAAATTACCTATTCTAGTCACCAGGCAAAAGAAACATGAAGTATAGAGTTTAAATTTGATGAGTTTGGTATTTATCTTTTCCTCCATTATTCAACAGCTGATTAAAGATAGAGTAATCACAGAATCAGTCAGGTTGGAAGAGACCATCGTGGGTTATCTGGTCCAACATCCCTGGTCAAGCAGGGTCTTCCTAGAACACATGGCACAGGACAGCATCCAGATGCAGATTTTACCCACAAAGACCAGAACATAAAGCTGGCATGCATTTCAGTCTTAACACAATATATCCTTTTTTGTACTTTTTTTCTTTAAAACCGAGACAAAAACCAATAGATAACCAGTAGCTAACTTAGTGTTAACAGATAAAATGTAAAGTTCAGCCTTACAACACTTAATAATGAGCTTAATAGTCAGGTTTAGGGAACACAGACCCATAGTTGTTAGCAGCAGCATTTTCAAAGCCAAGTAAGTCCTACTCTACTGGTTTTGAAGGATTAGGCCATAACTGGGTGAAAAGTTTAATACGGTGTAAATAACATCAGCTCAGTAGCTTCCAAAGTAGTTCAAAGCAACAGGGCAAGCACACTCTCTGCAGATTTTATCTAAATTGCTCAAGACTTGGCTCTCCTGAAAACTACCTAGAGATCCCATTAAAGGCAATGATTTATAGGATAAAGAATAAAGTAATAGCTTACATGATACCATCTCTTTGGGAACTTTATATTGTATTTGGGCAAAAAGGGGAATATAAGATCATTGATATCTATCTACAATCTGAACCTTGAACAAAGATTGAATTAAAGGAATGGATCAAAATCAGGCTAAAACCTTTATATGCATCCAATGGAAAAATAAGCTTTGATAACCATCAGAAAATCTGGTAAACTGTTTCCTTGCCTCATTTTAAGGCAGAAAAAATTGTGATGCACAGCTGGGAAGAAACACAGCAAAATGAAAAATCATCAACCAGCAGGAAAGTATCAGTTGAAATAGTAGAACATCATGTGAACATCTGAAGATTTTGGATGCAACCATTTGTGCAAATGTCTGATTGGGCTCTTTTCATGGCTCTTCCCACTAATGGGAATGGGGTGGGAGGAGACTGCATCCCCGTCTCTTCCCTCTGCTCCTAAACAGCATGCAGGCATGTCATAAGGAAGAGATTTTGCTTCCAGATTCATTGTCCAGAAGAATGCCAAAAGAAAGGATGACACTGAGACAAACACATTAAAGAAAAGTATTCCTTTGGATGTTGCGAGTCGTTCAGTATGAGTAAAATTCTAGTTACTATAAAAATACTGGTGAAGTACAAAATTGAACACATTTTGATGAGTGGCTGCTTTAGGAGATGGCACATTTTTTTAAGATCCTAGATTCTGATGTGTTAAAGGTTGGCCTTTTCTGGCCTAAAAGATACCTCTGATGAGAGATTCCTATACCACAAACCACTTACAAATAGAATAATTATAAGTCTGCTAAAAGATGTAATTTGAAAAGCAGTTTGTGATCATTTCATCAGGAACCTAGCCTGAGATGAAACAGCAGGTGACAAACCACTCCAGTTGCTCAAACTTCCTGGGTGCATCTCTCTCAGCACTACAGATTTGCACATGCCTTTGGCTACAGTCAAGCAGAATGTGTGCTTCTGCCATGAAGTTTTATTAGGAGAAGGTGGATGCACTGCCTGAAATCTAGCCTTGTAGATGACAGACAACAAAAAACCTTCTAGAGCATACAGTAAAATGAGTTCAGATTGGTTTTCTTAAGAATACACCAACATCACAAGAAACTGCAGGTTTGTTCTCTTCCTGCTCCAATTGCCCAGTCTGGCCACTACTGTATCAACAGCTGTACAGCTCTGAAACTAAAAGTTTAAGAAAAGCTGGGTCAACTCTGAAAATGAAGCTGTTGATTCCTCTTTTACCTTTCAAAAGACTTCATCCCATGCACTCAGCTTTAAAGCTGTCCCAGTTGTTTCCACACTGATCTATATATTTATTTCAATAAGGTGAGTAAATAAAAATGTCTAACAGTGTAGTACAGGGGAAACATCTTTCTAGCTCTTCACTCTTTCCAGCAACGAGTGTTTAAGTGTGAAGGCTCAAAACCCAAAAAGAGACAAGTTTGGTCAGAGAGTCATTGCCCTGAGCTTTTTCCTACACACATTATTCCCTCCCCTTCAAGGTCCCCTCAAGGTACCGTACATATTCTATAGTGTCCTTCTATGGTCAGGATACAGAACTGAACCAAGCCTATACAATATACGTAACTTGTGTGCAATAAATGACAGAATACAAGTGCTTTGAATTCCTTATTCTGCATATATGGCTATGTTTTAGTACAGCATTCACATTTACATCATAATTTCCATGGCTCTATATAAACATGCATGAAGATAAACAGGCACTCTTCCCATGCAAAACTGGAAGAATTCACCCAGAAGCTTTGCTTCGTAAATTATTTCAGATGTATTTTAATAAAGCCATAAAAGATATTAGCAAGTGTGCTGGGAACTTTAGTTTTAAATTATTATGACCTGTTACTCTAACAGAAGTTATTCATAGTCTTTAACCCCACTGGTGTACTTAAAATGAAAATAGTTTCAAGTTTTTTTCTATAGGTTTTGTCTCTGTAATAATTTTTCCAGAATACCCTTCCTGTTTAGCCTGTTGGTCTCTACCTTTGTATAAACAAAGATACCAAAATAACCCAGGCTTTCAAATTATTCTATTTTCCAGAATAAAAAGTAAGCAGCAATCTAAGAACGCTTTATTAACCTTTTCACTCCAAATTACAGAAAGATTCATTCATAAATTAAATAGCATGTCAAAAAATTCCAAGGAAAGCAACATCCACCCTTGCTTTTACCATTTTATGATCTCAGAAACAAACAAACAAAAAAAAAAAAACAACAAAAAAAAAAAAAACACAAAAAACAAAAAACCAGGAAACTATTAGTTACTGCAATTCTTAGCAGTTCCATTAAAATACTCAAATTTGTTGAAAAAACAAATTCTAGAAAGCTTTCCATGCTGCATATATATACAACAAAATAGAAACAATGCTTTTCATGTCCTCTGCAAAGGGAAGAAATGACAAATTCAGAGAGATTCAGCTTCCCCTTGCCTAGAACACTAAACAGTACAGGCGGGCCTCTGCAGCAACCAGGTGGAAGGGAGAGCTAACAGAGCTCGCTGAGGGAAGGCAGACGTGTGGTCAGAAACACCACAGCAAGCTTGAACCCAATCTCAAACCCACCTATCAAGGGCAGTTCTACTAACAGAACGTAAGTCTGTGTCTTTCAGGACCTTCATCATGCTTTCAAATTTTTCAGGACATGTTTTCCATAGAAATAAAACTGGATGCAACACTCCAGCACTGGTCTTAACATGCTCCTACCCCTCCTCTCCTAGGCAGTACCAGCCCTTCTTGACACTGCCCTGCACTTGAATCCCCTTTGTCTACAGGACCTTCCCCACAAACCTCTAAGTCTTCCCTCAGCCACAGCTTTACAAGATAAAATATTTCCATTCTGCACACACATCCAGCATTCCTCATTCCTCAACACACGCACACAAATTGCATTCTAACATACTCATGTTACCATGATCTCAGCCACACTTTAAACTTCATCCTTTCTTCATCAATCCAGAAATCACTGAACTATTCACCATTTGCCATTATTGCCTGTATGTTTACACACAGACAACTGACCAAAATGGCAAGCATATCACACCTGATGCAAATGCTGGGGGAAGTCCCCACAAGCTCTCAACCATTGACAGTGGCCTCTAGCCATTACTTCTGAGTGCTGTCAGCTCACCAGTTCTTTATCCATTTTATTGTTACTGTACAGTCCTAATTTTAAAATTAATTTTAGTTGAATAACAGTAAATCAAGGACCTAACCAAATTTAAATGTTAGCTAGATAAATAGTGTGCATTCAGTCTGACAGCCAAGACACAAAAACAAAACAAGTAATACACTGCTTCAGGTTAACTGTTTCCTTTTGGCAAGAGCATAAATAATACAAAACTGGTCTAGCTAGCAGTAAAGTAAGTGATGCAATCTTAACTGGAGGCAGTGTAACCAGCTCCACACACAATGAGAGCAACACACAGCCTACTGAACAATTTTTATGTATTTTTATGTAATACACATTACATGAAAACATCTTTTAGGCTTGATCACTTTTAAAAGTAGACAAAACCATGGGGTCAGAGTTTATCTAGAGATGGTGATATGGTAAAGCCAAGTACAGAAATGTCCTCCACATGGACTTGGTAGAGTGACAAACTGAAAATACAGGTAATTTGAAAAAGAAAGTTTTAAACATTTTCAACTTAAAACTACAGAGGAGTCTCATCAACAAGCTGTGAGTGTCTGAGAGGCTTTAAGATGTTGGTAACCCAGGTGCTTATCTCCTGCCAGGCTTAAGGAGGCTACAAGAAAGGACAACAAAAGGGGCTATGTTCTCTGCCCAGGACCCAATTCCCAGCGCCTGCTCAGCACAAGGCACCCTAAAACAAATGTGAGTTCAGGCGAGGGAAGTGAACTGAGGTGCAGGTATTGCCAGCTCTTCCATACAGACTGCAATCTGAGGGGTGGCGAGAACCGACCAGCTGGCAGCATCTTAAACTACAGCATTTAAGGCTTCCAGAGTACATCTGCCAGAGCCATTTGTGAATAAATTTCAGCATAAGAGTTTGTAGAATTGAGAACTTCATATGTAAAGATTACAATGAAAACACAATAGATAAAAGCACAAAAAGCTACAAAGGCTGATTGATAATGAAAATGTGAGAGGGAATTATCATGGGTAAACTTAACCTTTTCTTCATTTACACCACACAGCACAGCCGGAGAGAACACAATCGAGACTTCGAAATCTACTACATTTTCAACCCAATCTGTTTCCCCAATATAAAAACAGTTCATGACATAAAAGGTTATTATTTTTTTCCACTATTTATTTTATTTCAATAGAAATATATGAGGATTAATTCAGCTTTCTGGCTAGAGACAACTAACTACAGACAATGCAACCCCACTTTCATTTTGTTGTCTTATCTAAGACTAGAAATAACAGCATTAATAAGTGGCAACAAACTTGTGTAGAAAATGGTGTGCTTCAGCTTGCCCTCTGGATTTTAACTCTCCACTACCATGCCAAACACTAACCTACTGCCAACATTTGCTCTTTTACCCTCTCACATTTCTCCTTTCAACTGTAAGTGACTTCTCCACCATAAGTTTCTGCTGTCAGAACAGTCTTTCCCCATTTATCCAGCTCAACATCTAGTCCTGGATTTCTGCTGTACCCTTTCTTTCCTATCGCCCATGCTTCTTTACAAACACTGCTGGATTTACATTGCCTAATTCATCAGCCTTTCTTCCCAATTCTGCCTCGTTTTTGACTGTAAAACATAGTGAGTGAAGGATGATGACAAGAACAATCACAACACATGAATGAACAATATTTTGATGATGTATGAATTATCATATGTAAAACTGCAAAAAATCCCAAGATACAATAAACAGTATTGTGCAAAGCTCCACTGTCACTGCAGTGTGTTTAGAGACGGAATCAAACTTAATGCTGATTTTTAGCCCTGTGGCTAAAAAAACACAAAACAAATGAGAAACAAAGGAATTAGCACTGTCCATGTCAGGAATGCCTCAAGTATTTATTCAACCCACTGAATTACAAGGGTATCTATGCGCAGCTAGTGATACAAAATCACCTGGGATTCCATGACATTTTCCCATGACCTTCAAACATAATTCTAAAGAATAAAAATGTATCAGGAATCACACACTGTTGCAGATAATTCTGCAACATTAAAGCTGCATTAATGCAAGTCCTACATGGAAACACACACAAAAGAACTTTTTATTCTTCCGTAGCCGTACCAGTGACTATCTATGTTTGTCATTACATCAAACAAGAGCTCCTTCTTCTACAGCAAACACCACAGTTTTTCTGGATCCTTCCTTCTTATTTTCTTTTCAAAAGAAAAAAAATTGTTACCTGTTCACTTTGTGTGCCAAAAAATACTTCAAGAATAAACCTGATTAATAAAGAGCTATAAGATACCTTGTGTTTCCTCATCTCCCCTACCAACTATGCTACGAGGTTTACACTGTACATAATACTGCAATGATATATTGGATCATCAGGTTTGTTAACTAAAAGCAGTTTCAGTGGCCCTATGATTGATAAACTACAGGACTATTAAAACATTAAAAATGTTAATCTTTGTAATAATCTCCTGAAAAATTTTTGTATTAATTTAAACCATGGATCATTTTAATATTTAATCATTGCAGACTTCACTCGGAATGAGGATAGCCATTCACTGAAAAGTACTTCATTTTTTATTCTGAAAAATGATCAGCTAGTATTTATTCTGTAAATCTCTTCACATTTTTTCCTCAAGCAAATAAACCCACAAGCAAATGAAAAAATCCACAAGAGCAGAAAAATTTAAGGCACAGTTTGTGTCAGAAAACATTGACTTTCACACTCCTGTTTCCCAGGAGTAACTGCATTACAAGAGTAGTATTGTATGAGAGTCGGAGGATTGAGGGAGGCTTCTACTGCAAATGGAAATCACTGGCTTCTTTGTCTACACCTTACAACCATCTATGTTTCACTCTCTTTACATAGCTCGTATCATGTAAGCATCATAATTCATTTATTCTTCACAAGTCCTTAACAGAGTGACTCGGCTCCCCACAATATTAAACTGGTTTAGGTTTTTTAACAGGCAACCCAATTTTGTAACATTAGCCCACTCCTATCCTCTCCTGTAATTCACAGCTTGCCTTGGTTAATGCAAAATTTAGATTAATATAGAAATATCCCAAAGAAAAAATCCTAACAACTTCCTAGTTATGATAAAAATCTCACAGAAACTCTGTAATTCTAATTGTGATTAACAGTAACTAATCTTGATGGTATCAATTCATTTCAACAGGTACTTAAAATTATCTAACCAAAACTAATTCATGGTCTAGAGAAATGAATTTCACAGACAAATGCAAGTATAATATCTTCACTGTGCTGCAAAAAAATAACCCAAAGAAAACAACCCTTGTCTTGTTTTCTACATGGCATCTACTAAAACTGGACGTTTCCTGGAGCTACTGCTGTAAGGTACACTGAGCTTCAGTTGGCCTTTAGACTGGGCTGCAGGAATTTGGCTGAAATATTTGAATTAAGTAAGTCCTAAAAATACCTTGGGCAGTACCACAGGTTAATATATTAGCTTACATGACTAGACTTCATTCTGTATTTTTGACCAATAGTGAGGTAGAAGATTTTCAAACTGACACACAAACCGGCTTCCCTATGCAAAGAGGCTGCAGAGGCTACATGAGCTACATAATCACAGAACTGGCAGAAGTGAGTGTGGCATCTTTCCATGCATATAAACTTACTCTGCATAGCTCAAATTCATGGAAAAAAACCACAATCAACCAAAGAGCAGCAAAAAAGGTGCTGCCTTTAGTCCTGATTTCACAAGGAAAGTATGTATCTCCTTGCATATTACCTTTCGCTAAAGTACGTTCTTACGGAAAGACGTATGGAAAAATCCTGGTCATTCAATGTGATGCAGTAATAAACTCTGGAACTCAGTTGCTTTTATCTGAAATGGAAGGCATAGTCCTGTTCACGTGACTTTAAAAAAGACACATATGTGTCTTTGTATGAAATCCAATAGAAGACTTAAAGCTAATTACATAAGGACTTTTACCACTGTTAATCTCTGCTTTAAAAATCTGATGAAGAAAACTTTCAAAACCTGTATGTCTGAAGAGCTCCCACACTTGCACTGAAAAACCACTTTCTACATTGTTTTCGCAGATACAAAATACTATTTTAAGCACAACAAGAAGTCAGTTATAGAACACTGCGGTAATCTCTTCTTGGCTACATGAATCACATTCACAGAATTCCCAGGATTGTTGATGGACCTCTTGAGGTCGTCTACTTGTGCTCACCTACTCTTGCTCAACCATGTTTAGCTAGAAGACTATGCATAAATTATATCTGAAGTAGACTTGCACCTTTCCAACTTCCGTGAAGACAGAAAAGAAATCCTAGTGAGTAAATTATATTATTTCATGACAAAAGATAATCACGTCAACAAAAAAATTGGCCAAACTTTTCTTTAAGTGAGCAGACATGTTATTTTCTGAACAATGAAGTTTGCCCCAGTCCATTTTGTACCAAAAAGTGATTCACCCAAAGATGACATGCCAAACAGCAGTACTTAAGGAATGGTTCAATTTTCCTCATATTTGTAGTATTTTGTGTATCTCTTAAATATCACTTTATACAGTTTTCCACCACAGATGTCACCTATCAGTAGCAAAGGCTGGATTAGAACGCAATGCATCTTTAATAGCAGGTATCCTTCCATTCTGACTAGCTTTTCAGGAATGAGCCTGGGCCCCAACAGGAAAGAACTCAAAACCTAAGACAGGTAATTGAATTACTGAGTGTGAAGGTGTGTACTGCATATACAGCCCCATTACACCATAAGCTCTTTCAGAGAGGGTTTCTGGTACTACTGTGAACTGTCCTTGTAACTGTGAGGGCTGATGAAGGTGGACCAGCTTGCAAGCCACACGAACAGAGTGGCAGAGAATCCCCTGCCAACACTTCACATTTAGAAGTTTTGCAGCTCACATATTCTCACATATTTCTGTCCAGGATTTTCTGAGCACAGGCATGACCAGAGCACTCTGCAGAGAACACAAAGGAGTCCAATGTACCCGGAACACATCACGCCTGGAAAGCAAACATTGCCAGCTCAACAACTCCGGGCTGGATCAGATTTACTACACATCCACAGCCGGTCGAACACATCCAGCAGCACTACAAGGCCCGGTCTCACTGCGCGTGGGGGGTCAGCACACACAGACTGTCCAGCTCCACACACCCGAACATCCCACACAAGACAAGGCTCCACACACACACCCAACCACACCGCACGGGCCGGCAGCGTATGAGCAGTCGTGCTCACGAAGGACAGCCGTGAGCTATCCTCGCACGGAGGCACCGCAGGCTGCGGCCACTTCGGCGCCGCTGGTGTGCCCGAGCCAAGCCTCGAACACGGCTTCACCGAGAACACCTTGGTGAGGAGTACGCTTCCCTCCAATTCGGCTGCCTGGTGAGGGTCATACTCCTCCGGGCACGGAAAAGCAGCCCTGGCAGCCGAGGGATCTCGGTGCGGTGAACCAGAACACAAGCCCCGGCCCCAGGACGACGCACCGCGCCGCCTTTCCCGCCCACGCCCAAAATGGCGGCAGCAGCGTCGACCCCCGCCCGCCCCCAGCCTCTCAGCCCGCGGTCCGGGGGCGGGGCCGCTCGAATTGACAGCGCGCTCCGGCCAATCGCGGGGACGCGCGCTTCCCGCCGGCCAATGGCAGGGCGGGCCCGCGGCGGTCAGCGGGGCGGCCGCGCGCGCCGGCGGCGCGGGCCCTCCCTGCCCGCGGGCCAATGGCGGCGCCCCCGCCGCGCGGGAGGGGCGGGGGCCGGGGCAGCGCCCGCTCGGGTCCGGCGGCCGCGGCCTCTCGCCCACCCCGGGACGCGGCGCGGTACCTCGGGCCGAGCGGCAGAGCTCCGCCTCCTCCCTCCTCTCTCGGCGGGGAGACTTCCTGTGCTAGCGGGGCTCCCGCCACCTCCTGCCCGAGCGTCCCCGCCTCCCGGTCCCGCCCGCTCTGCCGCAGCCCCGCGGTACTTGCGGTGGCGAGGTGGCTCCCGCCCGTCTATGGCCCTCGGGTGTGCAGCAGGGTTTCTCGGGGATGATGCTTTGGGGGAGGCTGAAGGCCACGGAGTGTTTCAACATAGCTCACTCACCCTCCGCTCATTTTTTACCACTGTATTTCTTGCCTGTTTCAGAAATGTCGCTCCAGACTCATAGAGCAAAAAGCACGTCGTAGAATCACAGGATGGTTGGGGGTTGGAAGGGACCGTAAAGATCATCTAGTTGCAGCACCCCATCATCCTCACTCATCACAAGGCCACTTCAGTGGGAACTTTAAAAGTCATGAAAAAAAACACATGGCAAATTACGAACAGGGAATTTTTTGGCTATCTTGAGGCGGTGCTGGGTCTTCTACAACAGATAATTCCTTCACTTCTGTGCAAGAAGCAAGCCACTGACTCTCGGAACAGCTTACTGATTAGTATTGCAAGTGCATGCTTTGGTTCCTGCAAAATGGCACTTGATAACCAAGTGTAACACTCCCTTATAAAGAAAGATACACAGAAAGAGAAATATTTGCATTTGTTTACCTCTGCAACTTTGGAAGTGAAAACCATACCCAGCTGAACTTTCCCATCTTTCTAGATGACATGCATATAAAATGGAGAATAAGCCTGCAGAGAAGTTGATTAATCAGAGTTTGTGTCTTGCATGCATACCAAACCAGGGTTTTCTCCAGTCATTTCTACAGCAAGCTTAATAGATGCTTCAAATGATACAGAAGGATAACCTATCCTGATTTTGTGTGATGAGACAAAATGCTTTTTTTGTATCCTTTCATTTTGCCAAGAAATCTCATACTAAGGATATTTAGCTGCTTTGAATGTGGCAGGTCACTAGACACGACCTTACATTTTCTTCCCAAGAAATCTTGTGCCCCTCTGGAACTGGAGTTACTACAACCACTGTGGGCACCTCCTCTGATTTTTCTAACTTCTCTGTTCAGAATTTTCAACAATAATTTTATTTCATTTGTAAGCCTAATGGTAGGGCAGGAATCATATACATGTAGAATATTTTAATACTTCATTTTGGTCCTTTGATTGGTTTAATATGATTAAGTTAAACCCAAGTCATGATTATGCTCATGGATATTTAAATATAGTATTATGTAAAAAAACAGCAATCACATTCAAATAGACGTTACATGTGATTTTTGACTGTGGAATCACAACCAAAAAAATCCCATGAAGAAATATCAGAAGCAGTGTTCTTGGCTACATTATTTTGTATTATCTGAACCACTGCTAAGGAGTTTGTCCATGTGAGTCCTAGTAGCAAAATACTTCTGTTTCTAGTTCAGTTTCACCTAATTTGACCTAATCACAAGATCCATTTCACTGCTGAGTTGTTCTTCTAAGTGATAAACCAGCGTATGCACAGCAGCCTCAATACTTAATCTGTAAAGAAGCCATAAGGAATTATGACTTCGTGAAAAAGAGCTCTATGAGCACTGAGATGTTTTCACCATTTTAGTTTCACTGTTTCATGTTTTCATTCTTAATCCTCATTTTATGGGAAAATTGTTTGTTTCCCACTGCGGTTTTTTTTCTGCAAGAAGGGATTCACACTGGTCAAAATGGAATGGTCAGAAAGGCAGTTGACATTTAGATGATGAAGTGCTACTGACAAGCTTGCTGCGTGTTGTGGGATAAGAAGCAGCCTGGCTGGAGTGTATGTGTTCTAGGATATATTTTATGTGTTTCTTACAGGTATAAATAGAGGAGAGGAACCATTACTATTATGTGACTGTAACTGAAATGTATGTCAGTCAGAGAGGGATTTTTGTTGATCTTGCCACACCCATCAGTTTTCTGTCATATCCCTGGATCAGTTTAGTGTAAAACTAAATGTATTTTTAAATTACATAGCTTTATCTCACAATTTTTTAAAGTAAATGTATCAGCCATTGTTTTCATTGTTTTCCTGGTTTTTCTCCTGTTTTCATTCTTTCACAAGCTCTTCAGCTTCTTCTGACAATTTGACAAGAATCTGTCCCTTTTTGTTCTCATCATGTGCAATGATTTTTAAGTTTATGATTTATGAAACTTTTTTTAACAGAAGTGTAGTTAAGCCCATTGAAATAGGTTTCCTTTTTTATTTATCTTTTGCAAAGCTCCAAGAAGCAGTTCCTGAGCTTTTAGAGCTTAGTTAGTTTAGGTAAAAGGTTGGGAAATATTTCTCAGTGTCTTTGTTCCAGCTTGACAACACAGATTAAATTAACATACAGAAAACTATCTCCCCAAAGTGCAGCAACTTGTCTACTGTCTAACCTGATGTCTCCTCATGTACTCTAACCACCAAGTTAAGCTCAAAGATGTGAAACAATGTTCTTGATTATTTTTATTCTATTAATTTTGCTATCACCAAGTAAGCGTTCTGTCCCATCTCTTACCCTGAACTGTAGCCTGAGTGTTGCAAATAAAACAGCTATTTGATTGGGTCTACTATTCAGACTAACATTGAAACTTTCAGGTAATACTTTGCTTCAGAACTTCTAAAAGGTACAATATCCCCCATCTAACCACAAAGCTAAAACACTCTTCGTGCTCCTGTCACTTCCGAACAATGTAATTTTTGGTGGCTTTGACAGATACAGTCTTGCTCTTCTCATATCCAACCAGAACTGCTACTGAAAGAAATAATCACCTTAGCTCATCCCTTTATCCATGTAATTCCTCACTTTGCATCTCTCCAATGTCTCCCATCTCTATGCTGGCTCTGTACACACTTTGTCTTCGTTTTCAAATCCTTTATTCCTGTCCTGTCTTGTTGTCACTTAGCTTTTATATGTCATTGCTTGCCTCTGCCTAATAAAGAATTCTGGTTCCACTACTGGTTGTTTTTTTTTTTTTATACAAACCCTGTTTTGCTTTCCCCACGTCACTCTTTCTCTCAAATCCATCTAAAAGAGAGGTACAGCAGGATTAGCTCCTGTTACTTATGCTGCTGTTGTGCTGTGCCTACTCCTATCATGCTTCTCCCATACTTAGTAGTTCTGCCTGTTAGCTCATGTCTAGTCTTGCATTTCAGTTCCAAGTTCTACAGCACAGATACCTTCCTCTTGCTATGTTAGGTTGGTAGTTGACACCACTGTCCCTAAAATCAGGCATTCCTAAAATCCCTGCAGCATGGCTCCCAACAACTGTCCTTACCCATGCTTCTTGCGGGGTAGAAGGGTTGTGGAGCCTATCCTCTCTCCTTCCAGCCTTCCAGCTGAAAATCTCAACATGATGTCAGTCATGATAGATGGTGCATTTTGTGACACAGCCAGCCTGCCATTAGGACAAACTCATTTCACTGAACCATCTGATGGTAATGACTTTCAGTGACAAACTGACCTAGGCTGGCTCAAGTCAGCATGCTGGAGGTGAAAGGCTTCATATTCCATTACCAGGACTCTGAGCCATCAAGTCTGCTCCATCCCACCCCTACTTAATCTGTATTGATAGACTTGGTAGCATTTTCCTAACTGCCCTCATCCATACAGATGTCTGCTGTTGTTTTGTTGATGCGGTCAATCAATATTACATTAAATGTTACCTTCCGTTTACCCTTAATTGTCTAAAGTAGCTGTGGTGTTTTCATTATTTATACAACTATACCATTAAATTATGCATTCCAGATTAAAAGAATAAAAGACTTGTTTACATTTTTATTATTGCTCTGGCATCAACTTTTGGATTTCTGTGTAAAGAAATTAATCTCCTATCGGAGGGGGAAATGGGGAGTGACAAGCTCTAGCTCCTGTTGCCTCTGGGACGTAATTATGCTTGCAAATACAAAACCAGAAAAAATCATAAGCTTAACACAGTAGACACTCTTGAAAGTTTCATCTCAGCATGAAGCTATGTTTTAATTATTATTTTTGTCTGCATTGTTCAGATCGACAGTGCACCAACTAAAGTAAGTGCTTATCCTAGTTAATTCTTCATGAGACTTATGTCACTGGAAGATGCATTTAATTTATTTCCTTTTGCTTTCCTTAAGCTGGCATGGACTAAGTGGTTATCTATAAACATTCCACAAAGGTTTTGCTACTTTAGGGCCAGATCCAAAGCCTGTTGAGTCAATTTGAGCCATCAAAGGTCTTTGGAACACGCCCTATTACAAGACAGAAGTAAGCTGTGATTTGTTTGAAGAATAAAGAAAGGAAAAACTCGTTTATATTTTACAATATTAACAGATTTCCTATATGATAGAGATTTTCCATTCTTATGAAGCGTATTTGGACACTTAGACATCCCCACTCACTTAAATGATAATTATATATATATATATATACATCCACACATATCTATCTGTGCATGTCATGATTCCAACTGAAGATAGATAGCATTATAATAAAATCTTTTTCTGCTACAATTTCTGCTTGCAAATATTAATCTGTGTAACACATATAGTTGTTATACCTGAACAACTGTCATCTCTGTTGCAGAAGATTTTCCTATTTACTGATTTAATTGGGTAATTACAATGATGTATTTCATATTGGGGAAAATACCATATTTTGAAAATTCCTGTGACACTAGCTTGGTTCATTTTATTTAAAAAAGCTGACCTGCTAAGTATAAGCATAATAGTTACCTGTTACAGGATCAAACAAAAAGCTCAGCTTCCAAGAATGAATGTGGGTTTTGCAATGGCAAAATAAACCTAAGAAATGCTCTGCCTCTAAATATTAGTGTGGTCATCCAGGAAACAAAAACCTATTTACAATTTTACAAATTATTTGTAATATAATTTGGGATCCGTATTTTCCGCATTGCATGATAGTGCCCTAAATTACTAGGCTGATACAGTTCTCCTCAGTATCCCACAGAAATCTCCTCCAATTTGTATTAATAGTAAAGTATTCTATTAAGTCTGGAATTGAACTTCATTTTCTCCCACACAGATGTGTGCCTTAAGTGAAGTATACACCATCCTCCTTTCTA
The DNA here is from genome assembly GCF_009650955.1 of Corvus moneduloides. Taxonomy (NCBI): domain Eukaryota; kingdom Metazoa; phylum Chordata; class Aves; order Passeriformes; family Corvidae; genus Corvus; species Corvus moneduloides. The sequence goes on from NC_045476.1 coordinate 141,048,448, forward strand.
CAGTACTGTCCCAGTAGCTAATAGGGAGTTGAACACATCAGTAGGATAAACAGAGAGCTTTTTATCCTACACCAGTTATCCAACAGCAGAATCCTTAGGACCCTCTCCTAGCAAGAGTGGGACCTGAAATCTCTTCTTTGTTTCTAGTGGAGTAGAAAGAGGGGAAGTGCTCCAACCTTTCCTTTCTTTTTTTCCCCCCGTCTCTGGGACCTTTGAATATGAAGGCCCATTTTGCTAATGAAGACTGAAGCAAAGGTATCCGTTCAGTACCTTTACCATGTCCTGGTATGTCACTGAGCACTGAGCTCACATTTTCCCGGTCTTCCTTTTGTCACCGAAACATACTTGTATGTTTTGTTCAGGATGTGCTTTGACACTGAGGTCATGGCACATGCCCTCTATCTAGAACAGTGTGTCCACATGCCAACAACCTGTCAGTAATCATTCCTAGTGGGTGATGACTCGTGCTTCAGGAAGCTTGAACCATGTTTGGGAATAATTTGGCAGAGCTGGCCAAACCAACACTGTGTGACTTTGTAGGTACTTAGTAGCACAGGTGATCAAAATGCAAGTGCCCAGGATCAGCCTTTGGCAGAGTTCATTGTACTTCTGTCTCTGTGTTACCAGTCAAGAAAGAAATCCTGAAGTCCCTGTAGATCTGAAAACTTCAGCTCAGAGCCTGGCACAGATCAGAAAATCAAAATAGAATAATCATAGTTGCTTAGAATGGAACAGAGGACAGAATGAAACAGAAGTCCTTATTATACCACAGTATGTATCACTGTATCTTGTCACCTTGTCTCAGGAAAGACACCTAAAACCTAAAATCATTATAGAGGTGGGTAACAAGAATGTTCAGATTTGGCTGCTGAAAAAGAGATTAAACAGATGAACATTCTTCATCCTGGAAAAAAGATAACGTGAGAAAGTAATTTCTTGCAGAGTGTGTAAATAAGGAGCAATTGTTTGCTGCTTCCCAAATCTAAAAAAGAAGAGGACAGCAAGTGAAAAAAAAAAAAAACAAATCCAGGCAGCAGGTTAAAAACAGAGGTCTTTGCTGGACTGTGGACCTGCTTTCTTGTTTTGCTTTCTCTGTGGTGATCAGTAGACCCAGTTATCTCCTGCACTCTGCCCATCATGACTGATGCTGTGGGTTTGGGTCCTGCTAGTGAAGGCAATTCCTGCCCTGCAACTCCCTCCAGCTCCTGGCCAATGTGCCTTGTAGATGAGCCCTGCTTTTGTTCCTTTCTGACAGTAAATTCTTAATTTAGCCAGAAATTCCATACCTCAGTATATGGTAAAACTCTATATGTATAGATTTGCATCTTGAGCGGGTAAATGTGACATTCATTTTACAAATCTTTTTTACAAAAGATTTTCTGTTAAAGTTACTGCCACCAGAGTAGCATTTATATTATAGTTAGTGGTTAAGGCTACTTGGAAATAGTTTTTCTCATTTAATGATTGTTTAATGTGGACAGAGCTAAAGTTTTATATCATTAATTTTATGGACAGTTGACAAAATGATTCAATTAAATGATTACATGATACAGACCAAATATGGCACATATAGAGATTTGTCTCACTCCTCATGACATGTATTTCAGAGAGAGTTTAGTTTGTCACAGACAGCAGTACAATGGTGTCTACATTCCCCAGATTCATAGTTTACAGTCAGAAGTGAGTGTTAGGTCATTTGATCAGATCTGTATATGCTGTGCTATGAAAACTTGTCAACTCACTGTTGTGCTGAGTTTTGCTGAGCACGGGGACACAAGTCAGAACAACATGTGTTGTACACTCTCCAAAGGAGCTGTGGAAATCCAGAGATGGAGAATTAGATGTTTTTCTGCTGTGGTTTGTTCCTATGGTTAATCTCATTTGTAATTAAGATCAAAAAAACCCAATAAATAATAGCCAAAAAGCTGTTCCTAATATCTAATCTGAATCTGTTTCATTCCCTCTTTCAGCCATTGGCTCTTCTTCTGTCTCTATCTGTCAGAAAAGTTTTCAGCATCTTTTCACTGGGAAGGTGGTTATATACTGTAATCAGACCACAGTCTAACCCTACTTTTAATAAACTGAGATTTGGGAAGTTTTGCTAAGATTTCTTACCACTAGGCATTTCCTTCATCTCTCACATTATTTTTACAGCTGTCTGCCTAATTTTTCAAAATGCTTTCCAAAATACAGATGATAGAAGTGCATGATTTATTCCAAAAATGATCCCATCAGTGACAAATTCAGAATTAAAGCATGTCATTAACCCTGGGAGTTACTTTAATACATGATTTTATATCCAACAACTAAGCATGTACTTTGTCAAAGCTTTGCTTTGGCAAACTGCTTTGAATCATTTGGAAGCAGTGACCATAATAGTTTCAAAACACTGGTTTTCAGAATAAAGCTTTCCACCTTTCTAAGTATCACTTGTAATTCTTTGTTTGGCTTCATTTAAAATGGTTTAATGGTTCCAGAGCAGCGGTGGATTCTTATCACACTTTTAATTCCATCCTCAATGTTATTTGCTATTGGCCAACCTTTTTGTTCTCATTTTTTCTTATCAAAAATGAGCTTATATTCCTAACTGGAGCTTTGGCAAAAACTTTAAAGCATCTGTGGGTCATTGTCATTCCCAGAAAAACCTTATTAGAAGTGTATCTTTAATAATAGCTTTTTTTTGTGTTCACGTTCTATTTCCTAATATCTTTAATGTGTGCTCTATTGATTTGTTACTAGGAAAGTCACCCTTCACCATTTCTTCCCACAAACACAAGTGGACTGCCAAAATTCCCTAATAAGTTTAATAACAAATTAGCAATTAGAAAGCAAGTCTTTTAGCTTGACAGCCTCTGCCTACTTGATGGGATGTGCTGTGACTACAGGCACATCCCTGTAGTCTTGTGTGAGAGCAGCTTCCAGACTGTCCCTTTGACCATGTTTGCTGCTGGTCCTTTTCCACTGTTGGGAGGGATGACAGCAGAAGTGGTGGCAAGTGCTCTGCAGCCACACAGGCACCAGCTCACTCACTGTGTGTCTGGCATGCTGTTCCTGGCAAGGCTGCCTGCCCATCCCAACACCTTTTCGCTTTAGTAGTGATTGACACAAGACAGAAGGATCCTTCCTAGAAAGATCCTGGCATCACCTGTGAGGGAAAACAGATGGGATTTTTACACAGCCTGAATTCAAGAATAATGTGGATGCTTTTTCTGTCAGCACTTCAAACCACTCAAGCAAGTACAGACACAACCCATGTTTCCTGGCTGGCCATGAGTCCAAAGATGCAAGGTAATTAGGTCCTGAATTCCCCTTGACTGAGATACGGCTTTGTGGGTTTCACTCTCGCCTGTGTCTAAATGTTGTCAAACCCAGAGTTTGGACACTGAATCTTAAGAGCATGGTGATAGACAGCATTCAGGGAGAGCATCCCTGTTCTCCTCCTTGTTTTGCAGTGGTAGAATAAGATTGGAGCAGTGAGAAGCTGGAACTTCCCAAACTTTGCAAATAATTGCCAAGCATTGTTCCAGTTGACTGAGACAATACTGAACAAAATGATGCAACTTTGCACTGTAGTCTATCCTATCTGCTGTATACTGAGGCTCTTCTTGATGCTGTCTTGCTTTAATGGCTGCATTGATTTTAATTTGTTTTTTTAATTTAAATTTGTATCAGAATGATCTAAATATAAGCCAAAATTACCTTAAAAGGATATTCAAGATTAGTATAGCTGAAGTGAGCCATCTTTTCAATATCTTTATTCAAATAAAACATGTACTGAAATGTATGGTAGCCAGATCTGACTGGAATTGCTTCAACACATTTTGTAAATGTATCATTACTAATACTGATAGTAATAATAATATGTTGAACTATGCATCATATAAATATACAACAAGAAAGATATTCTTTGCCTGAAAATATCTGAAAATGGGTTTCATGTAACACTACAAGCTAGCTTCCAACAACTAAAAATTGGACACAGTTTCAGGGGGGGTCATTAGCTTCCAAGGAGCTGTTTAAAGATGTCAACATCAGCTGAGGATAAAATATGAAAAAATGCCCCATTACATAATAAGAAGCTCTTTCTTCAGCATCAGGTGTAAAAAAAGTCTTGAGTACCTGGAAATAACTGGAACATTCATGGTTCAAGCCCAGACTGTATTTATAAATAAAAAACTGGTTTCTCAAAAGATCAGGAATTAGGATTAACTTTCTACTGGGAAATCTTTTCCAGGATAATTGAATTCTGTAGTGACAAAGAGAAAGTACATGCAAATAATTAATTAGCAATAATTCAGCATGGAGAATTATTACTTACTCTACATAATAAGGTGAAAGGTAGTATAGCTGGAAACACTTATTCTTAGTTATGAATATTTCTGTACATATTATTCTTTCACCCAGTACCTAATATCTTCATTCTTATTGATTCCAAATATTATTTGGAAATATTATTAATTCCAAAGTTATATGCAAAAATTCTCATCCTGCAAACATTTATGTATATGCTTTGTATTATACGATCTAGTGCTAAGTTAAGAAAAGTTCTAGCTTTTAGGGACTTCAGTTCTCAAACTCTTCTTTTAAAAATCAGCTTAAAATAAAAACATTTTTTTCCTTCTTAACAGACTGAACATTTTCATGTTACCAGAATAAATAATAAATTAATGTGACAGGAGGTAGGATAAGTATGAGGACTGAAATGCTGCATTTACAGCTCTAACGTGTTTTGAGAAAAATCTGATCAAAGGCATTTTATGAACAGAAATTTTCTGTTTCCCCTTTGGGGTAAATTGTCTTTACTGTGCAAAGAGGAGTACTACTAGGAGCAGAGAATCTTTTTTTGAAATATATTTTTCTAGAATGACTGCTTTACTTTTTCAGTTTCATAGCCGTTAGTCTTTTTCTAGCACTAATCATGCAAGTGATGTCATAAAAAGTAACTTTTTATATAAGTTTTAATCACATATATTTCAAATCTCAAGTAGGCTGTTCAGACAAAACACTGCTTAGAAGACCCTATTATACCATGCAGTAGTGTGTGATGAGGAGATGCTACATTTATTTTAGGAGAGAAAGAAATCTGTATTTCATTTGTTACACTGCTAACTTCACTTTAGGTAATTGCATTCAGCTTTATTATTGCCCAGAGCAATAACTGATTGTTAGTTATTGAAGTCTGAAATGATTTTTCTCATTTCCCAGGGGAATCTGGAGATTTACATGGTGCACAGCAGTAACTAATAGATATAATCTAGTCATAATGTAGCCCTATAATGTGTTATTTACTTGTTGAGAACATGGATGTTGAACATTTTAACGTTTCCTCAAGAAGTGTTGCAGATTTTACTCATGATATGTGAGCTTTAAGTGTGTACTGCTCTTATTTTCACAATGGTTGCAATGCCAGCAACCATTAGAAGGTATATAAAGCACTGGGAGCACACACCTGTACTTACCCAGCTGCACAGGAACTTGAACGCATTTTATCCTCAATTTCTAAAATGCACAGACATGAGTTAAAAATAACCTATGGTAAGTAAATTTCATCAACAAAAGGTACTCATGAGTTTGACTTGGAATACTGTGGAAAGGTTATTACATTGGGACAGAGAAAGGTTTTTATGGAGCAGAGCTTGCTTTTCTTGCTCTCCTTGGAATTATTTGTATCTATTTCAGTACCAGTGTATATGCAACCCGGAGTATTTTAAGTAGTTGTGTGCATTGTTTTATGAGTGTCTCGTGCTACTCTGTAGCCAAATGACGTTGAGGGTGTGCAGCCACAAGCAAAATGTCCCTGGATGTATTCTGGAAGTATCAAATATTTTAAAGATGGGATTAGGGTGCCTGAATTTAGGCATCTAATGCTATTTTGCATGCTGTGGTGTATTAAGATCCCCCCACCAAGGACCAGCAATATAAGGCACAGAGCCTGAAGGATATTTTGCCTTCGGAAGCAGCCAAGTGAAGTACCTTAGAGCACATCAGGTGCTTTGTGACACATCTTTGTAGTCAACAAACTAGCCTTCTGAAAATCTCCTGCATTTATTCAGTGCCCAGAACAAGGGACCCCAACTCAACTCTGACGTTCTTTAAGGCAGTAAAATAAACCTTAAACAGCAATTGCTTCAAACTCATTAGTTCTGTGGCACATATGTCTGTCCTTGAAGCCACATTCAGAAATGGTGTCTTAGAGAAAGAAGAAGAAACTGTTCTGTAAACTTGGGTTCATTCTGGCTGTCTTAGTTAAAATGCTCTGTTTTGAGGTTACAGTAAAATGAACTCTTAATGTTAGATAAACAAACCAGTAATATGAAGTAAAGCAATCTTAAGCTAATAATATATAATAACAATGCAAGTATGTTATGCATTATACTCAAGTAGATAAAATACCAACTGCTGATTGTATAATTGTGGTAAACATGTTTTATTAAAGTAGGTTTTCCTTTCCATCAAATATGAATGTTTTATGAAGGTTTCAAAGTATTCCTCATGGAAACATTAAGGAATCTGTTCTTCTATCAGTCCTCGGGGGATTTGTGACTGTTATTCACACTAAATCTAATGAGAATTACTGACATAAAGACGTGGTGCATCAAGAGGTATCCAGGCTCTTAATCCTTATCATCGTCATCATCCTTCTTCACAGGCTCCACCTCTTCCCAAACTGCTGCTGCTTCCATTCCTACTGCTCATTTCCTAATACAAAAACATTCCTGCTAATGTGGGAGCGAGCACCTTCTTTAGTGAGGAAGATTGCTCGAGGAAAATGCCCCTTCTTGACTAATTGTTATGTGTGCGTTCTTTCTGTGCTAGAGACAGTCCCTATTCCACACAGCCAAGATCTGGAGGCCATTTTAAAGTTTTATTGGGATCTGTATTGAATGGGAAGGGAATCAGAGCTATTTCTGCTCTCTGGATTCAACTCCAGACTGTTTATTATCAGGGTGGAAGATGAAAGGCAAGAGAGAAGGAAGAAAGCAGTAAAGTGAGGACTGCAGGAGAAAAGGAGGGGGAGTGAGAAAGGACAGGGTGGGTCTGTGCTCTGATAAAAACAAAATATACAATTAAGAGTTCAAAGCCATTCTTTCCCAAACAGCAGTGAGAAAGAGTGAAATAAATTAAATACAAGCAGTACCATCCTCCCTTGAAACACCAACACTTACTACACTCCCTCCCTTTCAAAACGCAGAGCGAACAGCCAGATCTGTGTCCTGGAGTTAAATGTTGCTTTAAATCCTACAATAGCTGTTCAACGTGAGGTGTTCAACTGACAGTACCCGCTCTATCTCAAAGCACAACCCAGAAGGAAGGTGCTTCATTTGTTCAAGTCTTCCAATGCTAGCCTAGATTCATGGCTTCATCTGCATCTGCACAAACTGTAAAGAAAATCACTTGAAGCAAAACGACCGGGTTCCAGTGGGTAGTCTTACATATTATGCTGTGATGGATCACTGCCGATAACATGTACTAAAAATGTCACATTTCACACTAAAGCCATATATCAGGTAACTCCTGCACTGGACCATCAGCCAAGGCCACATACATAATCACTAACAGATTATGTCTTGAATTTTTTTTTAAGGATTTTCGTCAAAATTAAAATGACTTAATCTCTCCAAATCTTGTAGTGCCATTCATTTTCCTATATCTTTATTCTGGTCTGTTCCACTGTTGTGCTGTGCTCTCTGCTAGGTCTTTTTCCTCTCCCCAGTCGCCTCCATGAAGTTCTTCCCTCCATTTTATCCCTGCACTTGTGGGTAACAGAAAGGTCTTGTATTAAAGAACCTTTCAAACTCCTAATGCTGGCTGTTACAGCATTACTTCTGTCCTCACTAATCCCAACTCTCACACATTGTCCCTTTGAAATTATGTCAGGGGTTTTTTAATAGGTTTTTTTTTCTCGTAAGTAAAAAATCTATACAGAACTAGAAGATAAGCTTTTGAGAGCTTGTCATACAATAGCTTACCTCGTGAATTTACTTTCTCTGATTGTTGTCCTTGTACAGTTTCTCCTATAGCCACACATATGTGCATCTGGCTAGTTCAGAACAGCATTTCTCTGTCTCTAATCAAAGTCCTCTTTTCTATACCGATTACAAATCCACCATTATGTACCTGCCATAGCCCTCTGCACACCAATATTGGGTTCTCTTCTGATGAGACCCTTCCACAGGATTCATCAGGCGTGTTCCAGAAGAATTAGGTGAATATGGAATAGACAAGGAAAAGCTTTGGATGCTCATGTAAATAAGATATATTTTGTATGGCAGTGGAATAGAAGACTTGGAGTTTGGTGGGATGTATGCCCAGGGAATGGGAATGTGTGGTAGGAAAACATTTAAGCTAGATGATAAAGTTAGTCAAATAGCAAAAGGAATATGGTAATACTTTTATGAAAGAGTAATCCAATGATAACACTCACCATGGATGACTTTTATTTTATTACTAAGAAGATTTCTAACCATTTGAGAGCAGAAGGACTGGAGTACCTTTCAATGGAAGCATTTATAGCAAAAAATCTGACCTTTTTTAAGACAGGCATTAAGGAAAGGGCCTGATCATGCTTGGATAGCCTAGGTACTTGGATAATGATCCAGGAATTTTTCCTGTTCCTTGCATATTTTCATTGACATTGAAAACATACCTGTGAATTGCTACATCCCTTTCTTGGCTGCTGTATAAACAAGTACTTCTGGCTGTACGGCTTTATGTTGCTGCTTTCCAGTTTATTCAAAGTGTTGCTAACATTTCCTCCTCTGAACACATCTACCTGATAAAATCAAAGTAACATTTTTTCAAGTATTTCAAGTGTATTTGAAAAATTGACTTAATTTAGTGGTCTTTGTTAACTTCGTTACTAAGCAAAGAAGGAATCAAAATGCATTATTCTTGCTAAAATCTTAAAGAACTGGTACTAACTTGGTAAAACCAATTTTATTGAAGTCCCAACAAACTGTTAGATAAATATGTCAATACTGTACATACCCTCTTTGGCTTGCAACCATGTACCTGTTTCAGACAGATTAACTCAGCAAATAAGGCAAGTACACATTAATCGTATTGACTGTCAACTGCATAACTTATCAAATATATATACAAAAAATAGATTACATTATCAATAAAGAAACCAGGACCTATTAAAATCAGCTTCTAAAATTAACTGTTTCGGTGCTTACTACTGTTTGATACTCTCAGACTGTGTGTTAAGAGTTAAGAGCAATTATTGGTTCCTGCATTTCCAGAAGACACTTCATTAGGAAAACTTTTCTTTCAGAGGCAATGGAAGTTTCCACCATTCTGCTTTTCCATTAAAGGCTGACAAACAGGTCATCACCTGCTAAACCTGCTTGTGCAACTAGACTGGGAAAAAGTCCTCCTGAATTGAGTTTACAGTTCTTTATGATACTAGTAATCTTTGCTGCTGTCCTAATTTCTCAGAAATTCTTTTAATATCTTCTCACATCCTTTTCCCACACCTTTCTTCAGGGTTTGCACTGAAATATCCCTATGTGTTTTCCTGACATATTCCATAAGGACACCTGCAGTCGAGACCTTTATAAGAACAGTCATAAAAATTTCCCTAGACCTTGCAACACAAATTCTAACACCCCATCTGATACAAAGCCTCTGGTATGGTCTTCCATTAAACAACTCAGGACAACAAGATATTTCGATGGTGATGGTAGGGAAGCCACTACAATATTCTGGTAATATCTTACAGATTGGTAAGCTTTATTGGTAATTAGTGGTGTATTTGGCAAGGTGAGAGCCACCACAGAGGGATACAAGTGCTTTCAGGGAGGAAACATCACTGTCCCTGGGTACATGTGGTAGACATTCTGAATGATTTGTCCACAGGCTGTTACATAGTCTTCCTCCCATGTTTTACCTCTTAGGCTGCACTATTTGTTTATAGCATGAGATTGCAGTTCTTATAATTTTTAATTGACCACTTTACAAAGAAAAATGAACTACAAAAAAATGATGTTTTTCCAAGCTTTCAGGGATTATTAAATGACCTTGTCAACTCCTGGAGGATAACAAAACCCAACGTTTTGCAGTTAAAGTGAGAGTTTTTCCCTGTTGAAAATTGCCTGTTGTTTTTATTATTGTAAGAACTGGTCCACTGAACTTAGTACAGCCTCTGAGGTCTCAGTGAGAATCCTATGATTAATGAGGTAGCCATTAATGTCAGTAGATTGAACAACTGAAATCTGATTATATTAAAGTGCTTCCCAAACATTAGGGTCACATTAACAGTTTATTGAAACAAGCTGATAAAATTTAAAATGGTCATCTAATTCCCTAGGGTTCCTAATTGTTGCATGATAAATCACTCTGTAGAGAAATCTATTACAATGTTCCAAATGTGAAAATGTAATTTACTGTACCATTAGTGGGGTGTTTGAAGCACATCAGTTCTTTCATGGGGGAGTTTTGCCAGAATAAGACAAAACTCTGTATATGGAGGGTTTTTTTCTTTTAGATCTAGATAATGCACAGGCCTTGAGCTGCCTAAATTATGTAAGAAAAATGAGACATCTTATGGAAACAAATCATCTGACAGTGACTTGCAAGTCTATTGCAAAAAGTACAGCATGAATGAGCATTCATCTATGTTTATGATATTTTTCTACTTACAAGCATATTTTTGCAGAGGTTAAAAAGTTTTCATGACTCAGTTATGGTGGCTTCTTACAGAGAAAGAATCAGCTGAAAATTCACACATTTCTGGTTTCAGAGCCTCAGATGCCGAAACAAATTTTTGCGCAGAGGGCCCGAGTTATTCAAACCAATGTCTGCAGGATCTGGGTCTGTCTTGATAGTGTTTTCTCCTTTCAGTGTCAAAAATTCCCACACATTCACCTGTATTTACATCTTTCTTTCCCCAGTTTATTTATTGTATAATTTTATTACTCTCATTCTGTGCTTAGGTAGAATTTGAGCTTCTGAGATTAATACATGTATTTCACTGTGTGCATTTAAATAAGTAGCTGAATGATGAGTGTCTCAGCAGGCCCTAATTCAGTCTCTAGTTTGGTGGTAACCCCAGTCAAGCAGTCACAATGACCTTAAGTTCCCGTGAGAAAGAAAAGTGGTTTAGTACTCACCAGAACTATTTTTAAAGGAGGAAAAGTATCTCAGCTTCATCCCTTTCATGAAAAGAGGGCTAAAATATTGGAAAAATGAGTGATAGAATGGGAGAAAGTCATGGAGTCATAGAATGGTTTGGGCTGGAAGGAACCTTAGAGATCATCCAGTTCCCACCCCTCTGCCATGGACAGAGGCTCCTTCCACTAGGTCAGGTTGTTCAGAACCCCATCCAACCTGGCCTTAAACACTTCCAAGGACGGGGCATCCACAACTACTCTGGGCAACCTGTTCCAGTGCCTCACCGGCCTCATAGTAAGGAAGATTTTCCTAATATCTAATCTAAACCCTACTCTGTTCCTCTTTCCTTTGAAGCCCATTCCCCCTTGTCCTGTCATGCTCTTGTAAAATGTCCCTGTCCATCTTTCTTGTAGGCTCCCTTCAGGTACTGAAAGGCTGCAATTAAGTCACCCCAAAGCCTTGTCTTTTCTAAGCTGACCAATCCCAATTTTCTCAGCCTTTCCTCACAGGAGAGGTGATCCATCCCTCTCATCATCTTGGTGGCCTCCCCTGAACTTGCTCCAGCAGGTCCATGTCCTTCCTGTGCTATGACCCCAGAGCTGGATGCAGCACTGCAGGTGGGGTCTCACCAGCACAGAGCAGAGGGGCAGAATCCCCTCCCTCACCCTGCTGCACACACCTCTTTCGATGCAGCCCAGGATGTGTTTGCTTTTCTGGGCTGCAAGTGCACATTGCTGGGTCATGTCCAGCCTCTCATTCACCAGCACCCTCAAGTCCTTCTGGGCAGGGCTGGTCTCGACATCCCCAGCCTGAGCTGATACCAGGGGTTGCCCCAACCCGGGTGCGGCACCAACCCTTGGATAAAAATGATGGCATTTGTACTTAACATCCTCCCAATAGGCACCTGGCTTTTTTCAAGTGTGCCATTCTACCTGTGACAAAATTTGAATCACATTGCGTACGAAGAGGAAATTTGTACATATTCCACATTCAAAAAACTGATTGCAGGATGTGAAGTTATTAGTACTGCTTGCAGCTTGGTAGCATCTGGGAGTCTCAGCTGCACAGCAGAGTTCTGTGTACGAGGAGAGGCACAAGCACAGGACAAAAAAAAACATGTTTCAGTAAGTTTCAGAGGATGAAAAAATATATGGCAGATGGATGTAAGGAAGTGAAATGGAACATTAAAACAAGCTGCAGTCTTAGCATTGTTTGCTGTAGGTTTCACACACACACACAGAAAAGGAGAATTCTAAGCTGGCTGTGCAGAGAATAATAAGGTGCAGCTTTCTGAAAATTTGTTGTTCCCAGAGAAAGCACATCTGGAAGAGAAATTAATGCCACTGCTTCTTTTTTATGCAGTGCGTCAGTGGTCAGAATAGTCTCATGGGAAATTCAAGTGCAATTTTCCAGCCTTAGTGGTGTGGAAGTCAGATTGAAGAGGATGAAGAAAAAAACTTTGAACAGGAAAAACTCAAGATTTTTCAAATGGAAGAGACAAGAAAGAAATACAGTGACGGTTGAAGAGCAGTCTTTTTTAAAATGGGAAAAACATTTGGGTTTATAGTCAGATGAAAGAGGAAGATGAGATTAACCAAAAGCAGAGAGGAACAGTGACTCTCAGGTCACTATCTTAGGGGGGCTTTGGGGAGATCAAGCAGTGGAATTAAAACAAAATATGTAGTTAAGATGTGGAACTCATTGCTACAAGACTGTGAAGACAAAAAGGGGTGCATTTTTGTTTGGTTTTTTTCTTGGTTTTTTTGTCAAAAGACATTAGACTTTTATGTAAGATTGGTTCATTTGTACCTATTAAACATGACTGACCCAAAGGAAACTTCAGCTTAAGTCAGTAAACAATGGTGGGTTTAACTATTTTTTTTTCTTGTCACCTACTTATTACTTTGATTCCAGATAGAAGTCCTGTGCAAAAAGAGTCATTAAAGATGATGAACATACCAGTCTTTCTAGGATGCTGACAAAAATACCAGGTTTTCAAGGGCCCTTTTTAAACCACTGGAATGGGTCTGCCTGATATTTCTGAGAGGCTGAAGCCTGCCCAGACTTTGAGCTGGGTCTGACAAGACAAAACACAATTCCTTTTCAACCTCTCAGATCTTCCTGTGGCTTGATGGAGCTCAGGCATCCAGATGCCTTTCCCCAGTCACTAAGCTCAGGACTGAAACTGTGTGAGATTCAGATCTCTGTATTAGGTCTGCTTTCTCTTCTCTGGGCTGTGCTAGGTTGCCATGCTGGTTACTCAGAAAGGTCTGCCTCTTAGGCCAAAGGGATGCTGCTGGGGTTTGCATTATACTCACTGCATTACTGGGCATCCTGAAGAATTGGCAAGAAATAAATAAATAAGAAAATAGATTAATAACAAACTAATAAATTAGCAGACTGTTTCCACGACAGCGACTGATTTCCTAGACTGTATGATATCAATTCACTGCACAGCTATTAGTTTGGGAGGCACAAGGCTGTACATCACTCACATGCTTTCTCTCTCCCCTTTTTTATTCTTTAGGGGCTGGCTGACTTTGAATTGAAGACTGCAGAGTCGCAGTGGCTGTGGATGTGCCCCCACAGAGTTTTTTTAATACACCATTTTATTGGGGAAAGGTTCTTCAGATGTAACTTGTCTGTCAGTTTTTCTCTAATGATTATTATTATTACGGCAATCTATGAATGATGTCTATGAATTTCTGTGGATTTATGATAACTATGGATTTCTAGGTTTTGGCATGAGAAATGTGAATGTTGCCTAATGTGCAATTCAGCTCCTCTGAAGTTGCTGAAGGGTTCCATGCTGGTTTGGAAGAACTGCTTGCACACATCACATTGCAAATTGGTCCTGTGAATGGCTGGCAGTAGAGGTTTTTTGTGATACCCTTTGTGTGAAATTGCCTTCCTGGTTTTGGTAAACTCGACTGAAGTCAATAGAACTACTGCAGAGATGAATTTGGACCTTTGTATTTTGTTTATTCTGAAAAAGAAAAAAAAGAAAAGAAATTGCCTTTATGGAATAAGAAAACATACATAGTATTTACCCGAAAGCTCTCAAAAGCTTTTTCATAAATACATGTTGTATTTTCATTCGTATAAATGTGTATTTGTATTTTTACAAAAAACCTACTTATTAGTAGCACAGTTAAATAAGTGTTTTGGATGTACAGTAGGAGTTTCTTAGCTGAAACGTGATTTACCTTATCAGCTATAATGGCTACCAGGATAAACGCATATTTTGCTGTAAGTAAAAATGCATATTATTAATATTTTTATAACAGTTTACATTTATATAGCGCCTTTCATCCCAAATACCATAGTGTATTATGTATATGAATAATCCCATTGAACGGGTGTGAATAGTCCATTGAAACCAATTGGACTATTCACACAAGCAAGGCTATTCACATGAATTAGAGCTCTAGAGTCTGGCCTTCATTATATAATGTATTTTTTTGCTCCACAAAATTGTCACTCGCCATACATGTTGGTTTTAAATAAATTAATTGCAGAGGAGATGGAATTGCAAATGCTACTTCTTTCAATATATTTTCAGAAATTTACATATATGAATAAGGGTAGGAGGCTATATAATTTAAACTCTCTCTTGTATATTAACATAATAGTTTAGTGCTGATTTAAAATGAAGATGTCTCTTGCTAATGGCTCATCCCAAAACAACTTTCTACAAATAAGGAGCTTAATCCCAGAAATTTTTACTTCAGGAAGTAGGTTTTAATCATGTTAAGAGTCTTATTTCATTCAGTGGGATTGCTCCTGAGTTAAGATTCTAGGATCAATATCAAGGCCAGATAAACAAGTGGCTAATATAATTGATTGCTCTTTGGTCCCTATTAAGAAAACATTTTACACTGAAACAGCAATTTGAGAAATCACATTTGGGCAACAAACACTTCCAGTTCTACTTTTCATTTCTCTGTGTTAGAGATGGTCAGGAAGCAAACTTTTTGTAAGGTTTGGGATATGTTATTTTTTAGTTAATCAGCTCTAATTAAACAACATATGAGCAGTACAATTCCATGAGAGAGTAATAAAATTTGGCACTATTTCCAGTGAAAGGATTCTTGCTCTGCTCTGCTCCACTCCACATTGTTTATTCCTGCCTTCTCAGCCCACCATGCCCTAAGTGTACCCGCACAGTTGTGGAGCCATACATTGATCATGTCAAGGACCAATCTGGCTGAAAACTAACCAACTATTTTTTTTGGACCAGTTTAGCTCTTATCCCCACTATTTGTCCAGATGAAGTCCATGACTTCATGAAGTCCATGGTGTTCCAGCACCAGGGAGTGGGTGATGCTCCTGTTAAAGTGCAAAATGGAGGAAACACTTCCTTCAAAATTGCCCATGAAACCACAGTGTTAGTGTGTCAGAGCTGAGACCATCAGGAACCTGAGCACTGGAAAGGCTTTAACACTCAAGGATGGTTGGTTCTCCCTCATACGCAAGCAGAATGAGGTGTCTTAGAAAGATATCCTAGGACACAGAGGTAGCAGCAGTGGTATTCAGGAGAAAATGTCAACTTAAGCATTGTTTGGGCACTCAAGAGGCTCTTGTCCACCTTTCTGTACCCAGAACAGTCAGGATTAAAATTTGAGAAACTGTCTGTTAAGTGTGAAGGTCAAAAACGAAGTGCAGCATGATTCTTGAACCTTGGCAAGGTTCTGGTAGAAGAGGGGCTACAGGGGTGACTTCTGTGAGAAGCTGCCAGAAGTTTCTCCCATGTTCAACAGAGCCAGTGGAAGACAGACCTGCCACTGGTCAATGCTGAGCCTATCAGTAACAGTGGTAGCACCTCTGGGATGATGTATTTAGAAGGGGGAAAGTTGATGCACAGTTGCATCCAAAGAGACAGAATGAGAACATGTGAGAGCAACATCTCTGCAGACGCCAGGGTCAGTGGAGAAGGAGGGAGAGAAAGTGCCCCAGATGCCAGAGCAGAGATTCCCCTGCAGACCATGGTGCAGACCATGGTGAAGCAGCTGTGCCCCTGCAGCCCATGGAGGTCCACAGGGATGCAGAGATCCACTTGCAACCCGCAGAGCAGGTTGATACCTGAAGGAGGCTGTGACCCCATGGAAAGCCCACGTTGGAGCAGGCCCCTGGCAGGACCTGTGGCCCCATGGAGAGAGGAGCCCATGTGGAACAGGTTTGCTGGCAGGACTTGTGACCCTGCAGGGGACCAGCACTGGAGCAGCCTGTTCCTGAAGGACTGTACCCCATGGAAGGGACCCACTCTGAAGCAGTTTGTGAAGAGCTGTAGCCCATGGGACTACAGTTCTTATGTGTGTGTGTGTGTGTGTGCACGTGTGTATATACATATATATATGTGTGTATATATATATATATATATATATAAATATATATATAATGTTCCATGTAAAGCTTCCTTGCTCCCTGGTCTAGAGGTTGTATTACCCCCCACCTCAAGGAAAGGTCACAGCCATAGGAGGTATATGAGACCAAAAATTCACTTTTAAGTTTTGTATCCATTATATGGGGTTGTTCATTAGTTCTGAATGTCACATGGCCAAAACAGTTTTACCCCCTCTCAAATAACAAAGATCCCCTCAAGGTCATTTAAGAATCTCTGAAGATCTCAAATGAAATTGTGGTAAAGGATTTTTTAGCAAAATTTTTAAGAAAACATATTTAATACTTTGTATTTTTAAGTATTTATTGCAAATACTTCAGATTTGCTATACCTTTAGTACTAATGTCATACTTAAAATAAATCACAATGTGTACTTCCTGTGATCTTTTCAGAACACAATAAAACAGATTGTTTTTAATGGCTGTTCCAGCAATGAAAAATATCTGTGTTAGGTGGAAACAACAAATTGATGCTTTTTCAATTCCTTTTAATGGCATGAGAATCTTTGCAACATGCTGTGAAAAATATTCTCTTAATGATAGGCCTGTGGCACAACTTAAGGAGTCATCAAGAAATAAATGCTCTGCTGTCTGGCTGGCAGCTTGGTGTCCCTTAATTGAAGTATTATAAGATTCTGTGCAGAGTAAAGCCTCCAGGGTTTTGTAGCTAAATGACACGGACACCTCTGATGAGACATGCAGATGAAGATGTGTCAATACAATCTTCACCAATTTGCTGTAATAGCACAGACTGATTAATTTTATAACCACGGGTGCTTCTATTAGCTAACCTAAGGAATGATTTAGACTTTATTAAGCGACTTATTTCTATCTTTTTCGAGAGACTTCTGCAGCATAGTTTATCTCCAACTGCTAGACAGCAACACTTTTTCTAATACGGATTCTAAATTTATTATTTAAGGATGGATCATGAGCATAACTCAGCTATGTGCAGCTTAGTGGGGGCAAATCTGTGTGACTTGGCAAATCAACTGTACTTAGGTTGGTGTTTCTCAAAAAATAAAGTGGCTTGATATCCTATGCAACTGAAATGGCAGCTCCTGTATACATTTTTAATGTTTGAAAAGGAAATTGAAGCAACTAAATCTAAAGTATGTGGCTCTATATTTTTATCTTTTTTTGCTAGACTATAAAACTATTTTAATATTTTATTATAATTGCTTATGGACATCTACCATGATTTGGTTACCCATAATCAACCAACACTTAATATTTTAGGGCTTTCTTCAATAAAATATAAATTACCACATGGACAATGCATTTCATGATTGCTTTGCACAGTGCTGGCTGTGCAATCATGCTGTACTTTCTCTCAGGAATAAGGAACCCAAAATGACTCCTGTACATTCTGGACACAGCAGACAGTTAGAAAAATGTCATATCCATTTTTTGGATAGCCAAACCCCCGAACTGGTGGCTGTCATCAGTTTTCTTACCCATTCAGAAGGAAAACTGAGGGCCATGTTTTTTCCATCGCAGATGCCATCATGCCTCCCACTGAGGAATCTCTACGTCCTACATGGTACTCTACTGCTGCCTCCTGACACAGCACTATGTTCTTATTGCTGAAGGAGAATGTTTGTCCAGTGAGTAGAGACAAGCCTCTTTCTTTAGTCTTACTTACCAAGAATGGTGGAGTATGCTGACCTTGTCTTTTTCTGTTGGCTTTGTGCTGTTTTCCAACTAGTCAGCCTCATACAAAGTATTGAAGAATTTGCTGTACACAAAAGTCAAGTTGACACATCTCAAATTATAGCCATCAGCATAGATATAGAGTAAACCACTTCCAGACCATGGTCCAAAGTTTCACTCATACACTAATGGCAGAGAAAGCAGTTACTCTTTGCTCATTGTGGTCCCAGGATCTGGGCACAATTTAATTCAATCTTGTGCTCCTCATTTACAATATGATTCTGGGATGGACACTTACTGCAGGAATTCATCTGCTACAAGGTAGGAGAGCTGCACATACAATCTGAGGTTCGTATTTTCCCCCTACCAGCAGAAACATGAATGTGGGAGGGTGTTTCTTTGGATCAGGGATTTTTCCCCCCTTCCCCTGTTCCCTACTGGTTTTGTGTTTTGATTTTTCTTTTTTTTTTGGTGAATGTGTGATTCCTCATTTTTATATATTCATTTCTCAATTCTGGCTGAATACATAACTGTATTTCAACATTTATTTGTTTGAAATTTCTTCTTATTACTTGCTTCATAGGTTCTTTTCTTTGACCAACTGTTGAAATTTTGAAACAGTAATAAGAAGTTCCTCAGTAAGGAACAATAAATTTTACTTGTTTTCCTGCATACATGCAACTCTAATAGCGAGATTCTCCAGAATCACAGTATTTCAATACTTCATTCTTACGGACATCTGAAAGTTCAGTTTTCAAAATTACAGGAATCCCTACTTTTTGACTTACCTGAGATCTTCTGAAAGTAAAATTATATCTAACTTTGCCTCTCATAGGTTCCATATACATTTTCCTCATGTATCTGGTGCAAGCTGCATGCCAGCGGTTGTCTGATCTAACATGGCAGATCCAAGTGCTTGTCACTGCAGACGTGTTCAAAGAAGTCATTCTCCAAAGGCTTGTGGGAGCCAAAGGCAACTTTCTTGTGAAGAACAGAAAAAGCATCCCTTTGGAATTGAAGCAAGCATTGGTGATCACCTTTTATCATACTTGCTTTGCTTTTGCTCTCTTCCCTACATCTGTAGGTTTCATTTCTTTCCCCCTCCAAACTGGGTTCACTATCACCCCTGCAATTTTAGAGTTGCTGATCAGAAGTGGAGCAGCATGTGAAATATGACTGCTTTACATCAAGCAGGCACATGCCAGCTCTATCTAGTCTGCTTCCCTCAGTACTTTAGGCTTGCTCCTCCTGCAAAGATGAATTAGTAGAGCCACTGATTCAGGTTGCGCTTGTGTTAAAATGCATAAGAACCTGCTCTGATGCTTACATTTCTCACTGAATGCTGCTGTGGCAGCTCCATGATACCTTACCTACCAATTAGTTTTCCTTCGACATCTTCATGGGTAGTGAGATTGAGGCTGCTGAGAAGTATTGTAGCATTTACTGAAGATCCATTCCCTAGTGCTTGAATTGGTAACAGACACCTGTCAAGTGAGATATGACTGACATATGTCTTTCAAAATTATATTTATAAATGTGTGTCTCTGTGTATTTGCATTTACACATTAATTACCAGAAATGTGCTTTAAAACTAATGATGTATGGCTAGATCCTTTACAAATTAAAACACTGTCCTTTACTTCACCTTATAATTGAAGCAGTGCCTGCCTCTAGCACCCTGTCCCCTGCATCGTCCTGGAGAGACAGGAGAGCTAAGCTCAGATGGGTTCATTGGCACCATATTACCCCATCCAGTGAAGTTCCTTAACCCTTGAATTGGTGCTGCACCTAACACTGATTGAATCACTAAACACTATTGATTTTGGCTTTCTAGAGAAGCCATTCATACAGCCTAGAGTGTATAAAAGAGCTTCTATTCTCCCTGAAAATGATTTAGTATAAATAACTAAAATAAATGTCAGTGGGAGATCTGTGAACTTATTAAGCACAGGTAGACCTCTTGATGTGTTGCACATAGACTGAATGTGTCTATGTATAGATTTAAATAATGATACATGTATTTTCAGTCCAAGTTTGGCACAGGACCAGAATGGACCTCAGAGTGAGTGCAAATACCCCAGACAAATTACATAATATGCATCTGCACAGGGAAACCCAGCGCCAAGGCACACCATGTCCATTAATCCTACCCCAGAGGCTACTAAAGGCTGGAGAATGCATACTCGTAAATATGGACTGTGGCCCCTGGTCACTGAGGTGGTCCCTGAAGACTCGTTTGTACCCACTTTGGCAGGGTGGTTTTGTGTCTTTGAGGGTGATCAGAGCTGGGGAGGAAATTCTGCCTTATGGCTAGGAAGCACTGTCCTGTTTTTGTCCTGCATGGACACGCTGCTTTCTGTGGCCGTTTAATTTGGTTGCCGGTCCCTCACAATCCAGGCAGGTTTCCAGCGCACCTAGGAGGTTTGTTACCGCTCTGTCCTGTCTTGCTGAAGCACGAGCGTGTTGGTGGATGCCAGAAAGCTGGGACCCTGTGCCTTCCCCAGATTTCATCTCTGCCCACCATGGGGTATCTGAGCATCTCCTGGTCTTTAAATGAACGTCGTGTTTAGGCTTTTTGGAGGTGAAGCACAGAAAATACAATGCCATGCCAGATACAGGCATTTCAAGTTAACTCTGATTCATAGTCTGCTGCAGGCAGTAAAAATCTCTCTATCATCTCTGATAGATTCTGGATCAGGCAGAGACTGAGGCACTAACAAAGTATTAAATTCTACATATATGTGCACACACACACATAGTGTTCTTAAAGTATGTACATCTATGCATTGCTTTAAATTTTCATACTAATGTAGCATAATGCTAATTTATAGAGTGGATCCATTGCTCTGTTGGATTTTGAAAAATAAAAACAAAATAAATCTTCCCTAAAAATGGACAAGATTTTTTATGTTGCATGTTCTTACAGCATGATAACCATTGAAAGAGCTATTTAGTATGTTACATGGTTTAATAAAAATAACTTGTCTGGCAACGTCTGAAAGCTTTTGCAGCTGCAGGGGTACTTCTTGGAAATAAATTTGTGTTTACACAGGTGCAGCCATATTTAACAAAATTTTTATATGCAATGCAAACAGCTGCCTGTCTGTTTTCTTTGGCAGAGCTCTTTCCAGCTGAAACAATTTGTATCAAACATATCTCTCTGTGATACCTATATAAACAATAGACAAAATTCCTGTGAAAGGAAAAGGTTTTCAATAATGCACTTTTTAGATAAAGTGGAAAGCAGAAGCACCTTGATTAGAAAAGTTTGTCCCTTCATGAAATATTTTGCGTTTGAGAAGGCCTCAGCAGTCCACCAAGGAAGTATCAAGCACTGTAGGAAAACTCAGAGTTTTATCGAGTTAAAGTCAAGCTGAAGGATTCTATATTCAGTAAAAGACATTTGGCAAATTGGATATTTTCCTTAACAAGAGCACTGCCAGTAGTGATGTACATTATATTATTCAACTTTTGTAATATTTTTATATAGAATGAAGTATTTCCCAAAATATTTAGTCATAACTCAATTTTCATTTTTGACTATAATTTAAATATTTTGGGGTTTTTTTTTCCATTGTATGACATTCTTGTTCATTCAGAATACTGTAACCTACAGGAGTCTTAGTAACCCTGCACTTTTCACTTCTTTGCAAATACTCATGCTTTTGAAAGGTTGCCTTATTGCCAACTTGCTTTCTTTTGGTCAAAATTCTGTAGATTAAAAGTCTGTGGACTTTAAATTGTGATCTGGAGTTTGGGTTTCAAAGACACATTCCTCAGCCTTCTCTGTTCCCAACTAAAGCAGTGAGTAGGAAAAATAGATTTCTTCACTTAATTTATCTTGATGTTCACAATTTCTTCCACTAATTGTTGGTGTAAAAATTTTTCCTGTTTAATTCACAGCAAAAAATGTTAATAATGCTGCTATTGATTCAAATTATATTCAAATATTGAACACATACACAAAATATAGTACTAACATTAAATATCAGTTTAATTATTTCAGCACTGATGAGGAATAATTTTCTTTTCACAGATGAAGAGCAACTCTCCAACAACATTATCTTCTCATGAATTTTTTTTTTCTTTTGTAACCATGCGGTATAGCAGGTGAATCCATGCATGTGATATACTTGATCAGTCCTTTTACTTTATCAGAGAGTGAAGTGGAGAAGCTAACAATGCTTCTGGCAGCCTCAGTACAACAGAAACCTTGTGTCTAGATAAAGATTTTAATAAATTATATATTTGTGTAACTCCACCAACTTCAACAGAGGATCCAGGGGGCTTTGTGCTGTACTTGCATTTGTGTGGAGCTGACACAGCTTCTGAGTGCTCAGAATGACAAATCTTTGTTAGCATTGCTGCAGCTTTGCAGAAAGCCCTTCATGAAATGCAGTTTCGCCTCCCAGCGCCATGGGGGCTTGTCGCACTCTCTCCCAGGCAGTGTGCTGGAAGCATGTTTTTAGTGAGGTCGCTTGTTTGTTCTTTCCCTGTGAATTTTCCCCTCAGTATAAATGCATTCCAAAAAATGACCTTTTCTTAAGCCAATTCTGCACACAATATGTTCACATATCTCCACGATATGTATTTACATATACCTACTCTATCCCTATACCCCTGTATAGAATGAGGCAGTACTTCACCACTGGTTGGAATTATGGCCAAAGAAGAAGATTCTGTGATTGTACATTTTCTACATTTTTCTGAATTATTCTGGTCTTCTGTTTGAACTTCAATCTGATAAGCTGAGAACCCAGAAGACATATTAAAGAAAGTTGTGCTCTGTGTGAAAAGGCTGCTTTATTTTTATATGACTACATTAGCTGTGAGAACCAGCTAGAAAATGAACATTCTTTTTGGGTATTTAGCTTCTCTTTCCCATCTAAACAGTATTTAAATCATTAACTACAGTGTGATTATTTGTTTCTAGGTTTAAGAAACATGCTTCTATCATTAGTCGTGCCTGCACATTGGTAATTGTGTAAGCTTTGTGGTTTTTTTAGCAATAGATTCACTAAGTAAATGAGGACTCCACATATCCCTTAAGCTCTTAAATTTTCAGACTGAAAGATTTCACTCCAGTGTTTTTAGCTGAGCTGGACTCTAGGCAAAATTAGGAACACTACTCACTGACAACCAAGGAGTTGGAAAATCCATTTTGCAAGTTCGTGATAACAATCTTTTTCCTAATAAATGAACAATTAGATAGAAAAGGGTATTACATTCAGCTGAAATAAAAAACATTAATAAAAAAGAGATGGAGCAAATTTCACCTTGATGGAGAAAATTTTTTTCCACATTAACTTGGGATCATGTGCTCAAGAACAAGGATTTCACCAGAAACAGAGCCAAGCCTGGGGCAGCTAACCAGAAGTGTTGAAAATTGCAGTCCTTTGCTTCAGTAAGTACAAACCAGTGGTTCTTACTGCTGCTGAAGATTCTTTTAAGCAAGTTGCCTAACTGACTGCTGGACCCTAACATCTTTATAAACGATCCATTCCTGTATCTCTGTAAAATTCTAGCTTGCTTTCCACCAAAATTCCCTCTCCAAGTGCATGACCACCACCTCTCAGTTCAACCTCAGCTTAAAAAAAAGTATTTACAGGAACAAGTAATGGTATTAAGTATACGAAGAATGGTGTTAAGTCTATGAAGAATCCTCCTAAGGCTATTAAGAACCTCCTAGATAAAAAAGTTCTTTACAGAAGTAATTATTATTATTTGTTTCAGTCATTTCTTCATTTAAATTACGTTAGATATACCTTATCTAAACCACTCATTAGACTTGTGTTATTTCCTATATGGGCTGTTATTCTTCTATGCTGTCTTTATGTGATATAGCCCAGGTTTGTAGGGACCCTGAAAGATGAAGTGAAATGCTACAGAAGCCAAATCCTTAGCCTTGGATCTGACTGTGAGCAAGCACAAAGAAGCTGAAGATGTACTTTAAAGGGATAGCCACGCTCTTAAAGTTTTAGTCATACCAGGTCCCTGAGAAAATAATTTATTTTACCTAGATAGTCTAATGAAGACTTGCTTCTGGGATCCTCCCCTTGAAAGGAATTCTAGGGCAACAACCCTGAAAATGAAGAGTAAAACCTGTAATCAGTAGCGGGTTATGATAGTTTAGCAAGGCTGGGATAATGTGGAGATACAGTAAATCATGCACTAATATTAAAAAGATAATAATAAAAGCTATCTGAAACCAATCAGATAACTATGTTAAAGATGAATATGAGCTCAACTGTGAGGCCTAACTGCATTCTTTGGTATAAATTGTGTCTTGAGTTATGTCTCCAGAACAAAGACCTGTACTGCCCTGTAGTGGGCGATGGATGAGGGAGCCTTATTCATTCCTTTATCATTAGCTTATAAATCACCCCTCTTCCCTTTCATGCTTTCATCTTACTTCCTCTCACTGAAGATCCAATTGATTTAGGTCATGCTGCTATGTGACTGCCCCAAGAAACTCCATCTATATCTATGCTTTAGCGCCTAGGTTTGACATCCTGGAGGAGCAGCCTGGGCAGGACTCCTGGAACACACACTTCTTTTGCAGGTAGACAGTTCACCCTGCTCTGTGCTCATGAGGTCAGCAATATTGTCATTTCTTTACAAATATGAGCAAGTGTCCTTACCCTGGGTGCATAGAAATGAAGTTTCTGGAAATTAGTCCTCCCAAGATAATGTGGGGGAGCAGTGGGGCAAATACGTTTGAATGATACATTGTATCATTCAAATCAAATCAAATACACAGTAAAATTCTCTTGCTCGTGATAATGCTAGTTGAAATAAATTATCATACAGATACTAGGAAATAAAAGTGGCCAAGGACTATTTGCTAACTTTCAAAGTGGCACATCTCATATCCCTATAATGAAATATAATTCACTTTGCTTTCTATTTCCCAAAAATAAAACAGAAACAGTTTTGTCCGACATAATCCCTCTGGAAGCAATCCTAGTTCCTTTCAGTCTCCCTCAGCACTCCTGCACACTAGTTGCTGACTGACATGTGCCAAAACTGGATGGGAGAATGTGCTAACAATAAATACTACGGACAGCCCTGGCCATAATTATGCCATGGCTGTATTTTGCCATGGTCACCTTGCCCAGCTTCCTGGCATTGTGCTCCATCAGTTCAAAGTTATTTTGAAGACAGAGCAATATTTTAATTTTGCTAGAGCTAAGGACTTATATAAATCCCAGATTTATATCAAAATCCAAGATTTATATCAATCCCTGCTTCATATCAAAAGTGCTTCTGTCTCAGCACTCTCCAAAGGACTTTGGTGATTTTCAGAAGAATGTTATATCATATCAAAAAGATAATTAAGAAGTAATAATATATATATATTTTTTTTAATAAATTGGGTTTTAAAAGAGTACTGACCAGGAAGATACTGGGGTTTTTTGCTTCATTCTTGGCTGCCTCTCAAAAGAGCGAGAAGCAAAAAATTCTAACACCTTATTTTTAATCCTCTCTGTATTTTTTAGGGTGAGAATAAAGATTACTATTCAGCACATGGCAACATCTCAAGTTCATGTTGGTGATAAAAAAAGATCAGTATCCTGGAACTTTAATCTGAAGTCCTGCAAAGCAAAAGCCCTTCAATAGCAAGGACAAAGTCTGTTTGCTAAACAATATAATCTCATTGGTCCAGTGCTTTTTGGTTGTTCAAAGCTCTTGAGAAAACTGACATCTTTCATTCCTGAAGGTATTCAGAGCTGTTCTCCTGAGCACAGAATTTATTTGGCTTTGTAATCAGCAGGTGTTTTAGCAAAAGCAGACGTTTTAAGGAGCATTTGACCGTATTTTGTCCTTACTCTGGATAGAGTCACACAGTTTGACGACAGGCACAACTCTCTTAGCATTCCAGTCAATCGACTTTAGAGCACAAGCTGGTGGCTGCAGTTACAAGCCTCTGTTGCCATTGTCTTTTATTATGTAACCCAAGTTATATTATTGCATCCCCGGTCTGCCTGTGATCACTCTGCCACTTCATTGTTCGGGCCTTTTCTGTTTGAAACAGATGTTTAAAAACATTTGAATAAGATATTTTAGTTTGTGGACTTCTTGTCATCATCCTGCAAATTTACAACAGTCAGCAATGTAAACATGTACTTGACAAACTCCAGCAGCTTGTAGACTTCAGAGTTCATCCACTCATTTCAGCAAGGCAGATGTTTCATTTTAATACTCTTCATACTATAGATTAGGATTATGCTTTTTCTTTCTTTTGCTTTCTTTATTCTTCTCTTTGAAAAGGGAATAAACCTGACATGCTACTAATGTCATTTCACACTGCAGGCCAGATGGCAAAAAATGCAAAGGCTGCAACTCTGTTTATGTATGGGAAAAAAAGGAATTTTGTTTCTGAAAGACTTTCAGCTCAATCATTTGTTACTTTAAACTAAACACTAGATGATGAATAAAGTAGGACTATCTGAACTTCAAAAAGGTCCTTGAGATTAAGTGCTTAACAATGTAATGCATCTGGAGGAAGAGTATTACATTATTCCTGCTTGCTGCGTTGGAAAGATGTTGGGACTGTTTTCACTATAGTGGCTGCCTGCAAGCAGGGTGCTTGAAGACAACATTTGGCAGTGCCTTGGAAATTTTTGGAGATATAAATCATATTTCCATCACTTTTTATTATTATTAGTGAAAGATGGTACTTGAACAGACTGTCTGTGCTAAAATAGCTTGTTTTATCTGCCATTTCAAAGCAACAAAATTGTGTATTTACCAAGAATTGTGTAAAATGTTTGCAGAGAAATTCAGTTTTATTCCAGGTAAGTTAGACTCTGAAACTTAGGGATGGGAAAGTTTTTACGCGGCAGGTTTTTCTTGATTTGCAGATTATCACAGAATTCATCTAAAATTTGTGATTCTATACGATTTTTAGAGAAAGGCTGAGAAAACTAACTGTGCTTTGATTTGTTTACTTTAAAGCAAATGTTTCAGAAGAGGTCTCAATTTGGGGATCAAACTGTTTCACCTTGTTTTCCCACCCCACTTCTGTGGTACAATTGTAGCACATCCTGAATGTTGCAGTCCAGTTGCCTCACTCTGGTGTTTGGATGGACAGGGTGGTATTTTCCATTAAATACCATTACTCCTCAAAAATAGAAGTGGTTCTCATGCATCACTGAATGCTCCAGATTGCCAGAGGAAGTCAACGCTCAGAAAATGGTGGGAACAGAAGGGAAGCAAATCCCAGGTGCAGAATCTCATTCAATCTTAAATCTTTGCATTTAGGGCAAAATATTTCAGTTCTTGAGTTTTTACTTATTTTTTTATTAAAATAGTGGGGAGATTTTGTTTTGGGGGGTTTTGTTTTGTTGTTTTGGTTGGTTGGGTGGGTAGTTTTATTTTGTTTGTTTTTTCTATTGGGAATTTTACTTCTCCAGCTATCCTCAGTAACTTCCAAACATGAGAATGAAGTTTGGACTAAGCAAGAAGAAATACTTTGTTCTTGTGTTTCATGAGGGTTTTCATTAGTTTGCCTGTTATTGTGTCATCATAGTCTCTGTATGACACCAGGTTTGTCTGGAAAAAGAAACTCTTATGTAGCTTTCTTCAAATGAGTTATGTCAGATTTTTAGAGGAAGGAATTAACTATGTAAAGGGGAACAACCTTTTGAGATTAAAATTGCCTGGATGAACCCAAGAAAAACTCAAATAGAAGAGCATTGACCATCCTGTGACCTCACAAAATTGCTTCCTTCACTCTTGGCTGAACACAGTGATGATATATCACAGTATGCATGAGAATCTGCCAGGATGTGTTAGTATATTAGGGCCTGGTTAAGAATGGAAGGCAAAGATAGGGTAGGCACAGCCTGCATCTTTCCCTGAAACATTTTCCTGTGCTGTGTTACCCACATGAGTATTCTCCAGCACCAAAATGATCAGGAATAAAGGGAAAATACAAAAGACTCTTAAAATAAGTTCTCAGCAGTATTTTTGACAGTTCTACTGATTACAGTAGAAGGTAGCATCAAAGGAAATTAGTATAAGTCTTTGGTTAAACCAGGTAAATTAATGCATTAAAAATGTAACTTCAGGTGTGTTTTGACAAGATGCATCTTGATTTTAGGATATTATCAATTAACAGAAACTGTGTCTGTTGTGGATGTAGTCCTAAATGTCATGGTCATAATAACAAAACACTCCTATTACTTAAGAAATCTCTTCTGTCCAGATACTAATATATAAGATATCCAAAAAGACCCCGTAATTTAATGTCGTTTATATTTTTGTCATTCAAAACGCAGATTACAACTTTTAAGTAAGATGTAGATCAGAAGTAGATGAGGACTGAAAGCTCTGACTGAACCTCATCAAATGCCTGCGCTGTTTGAATGTGTCTGAATCTAATCCGTCCCACTACTTTTTTGATTTTTTGGCCAAATCCACATTAAAAGAGAGACTTACTTATCATTTTAGATAGAACTGAACTTCTAATGTGAGTGACTGACCTCCAATTTTTCCAGCATTCATACTGCTAGAAATTTCTGAAGAATAATTTATCATAAAAGTTTTCCCCTATTGCAAATTTCCATATTGTATTGTGGCCTCTAATGTTGGTATAGGCTCCAGTTTACACACAAACTCCAGTCTACATCCAAACAAGATTCAAGTGTGTGCTGAACTAAACATGGCTAAAATTTTTGAAAAGTCTGAAATACATTTTTGAATAAATCTACTGTCAGTCTTCTTTCGGTCCTTTCATTAAGTCTATCAAAACTGAAATGGAAGTATTTTGATACATAAAGACTCCCTTACAGAAACAATACTCTGCAATGTGGGTAGAAAAGACTTATAAAATCTTTTTGTGTTACTTAATTAAAAGATGATGGGCAGAAGGGATAATAGGTTGTTTCTCAAATTCTAATGAATTTTATCATCATAATGATGATTACCAAATGTCTGTATTTGCAAAAGAAATGCAGTTCATAAATATCAAATTTGTGCTATTATTAACATGCAGAATGTGCCAGTTTTTATCAATATAGGAATCTGGTAATTATCACTAAAGCCATTAATTAAAATTAAGAAGTAACTAAATAAGGACTAGGAATGCCACTTACTTCTTAACATCCAAAGAGCAGAAATATCTACCTATTATCCTTTTCAGGCATCTGACACTGTCACAATGGAATAGAAGGTTGTCACAGCATAATAGTCCCCAGCTGCTGGGTGGATGTGAGCTGAAACAGAGGCATTTATCAGAAGCAAACACCAGGAGAAGCTGGTAGACATTCATCCTGGGACAACTCACTGTTAAATCAATGGTACTTCTGTTCCAGAGGGTGACTGATGGGTGTGCTCTGCCTAACAGGTGTCAGTGTGGCACAATGGTCCCAGTCCCACGCCTCAGGGAGCCATGTGGTGATTGTCCAGGGAAAGCAGGCACCCTCACACCCTGCTCTGCCGGAGCAGAGCTTCTGTGGGGGCCTTGTGAGGTGTCACAGCATGTCACCCCTCCATCACCTCTGCCTCATGCGGTGCTTAGAATATGGTGCACAGCAGGGCCAACACCCATGAGTGTGAGAGGCCCGAGGGATGGGAATGACCCATCAGCAGGCATCCCTAGTTTCTCCATCATTGCATTGGTAAAATCGGCTGGGAAGGTGCAAGGCAGGCAGGAGGAGGTCTGACACTGCAGGGCATGAGGGTGGGAGGCAATCAGAGAACAGTGGGGGCTTGGGGAAGAGAAAGGGACTGTGCTGTCATTGCCACAGTGAAGCTCTGGTGTAGCTGGAGCCAGGCAAAGGAGCCAGAGGCTCTGCATGGAACCACAGCCGCACAGCCAGGGAGGTGGTTAATGCACACCTCCATGAAAGCAGCCATCAAACCCCCATGGAGCACTCACTGCAAGCCAAATGAAGTCTGTGGGAAGGGCTGTTGTTGGAAAGGACTCTTAATAAGCTCATGCTTATTAAGACATTAGTACTTGCTCGCAAGCTTCATCTGCACTGGACATGAAAGACTTTGAAGCTGACCCAGTCTGCCAAGGCAGTGAAGGAGGAGGTGAAAAGGGTACATCTTTTTGGGGCAAATACCAGTTACCTCTGTTTCATAAGAGGCTTTCTGCTCTCCTGGCATTGTGTTATATATATCTTCAGCCTCACTCACTGCCCCCTCCTGTGTAAAATTTACACAAGCATTGAAAGATTGTGGAATACCCAAGGAAATAATTTTTCAGTCGATTGAGTTCTTAATGGAAAAACCTCCCTGAATGCTATCTTACAAATTAGAAGATCCCCTGCTTTCTAAATAGTTCAATTGAAATCAGCTTTTGTATTTATCCTTCAGGTCATTCAGGCTCAAATGTTGTTAGCTCTGAGTCAAAAAGTCAGATTTTTAAAGGGAAAATGTCAAGTCCTTTTAGGCTTCAACTGACCTTTTAAACCAGATTAGGGATTTGAAGCATTACACATGGATTTCTACATTTTATATCACAGTATTTAACAAATGATCAAATACAACTCCCAAGAATACTATTTTTACAAGCTTGACATTTCAGGCCTTAAAGGATGTTGCTGGTCTTTCTTTTACATAAAATTACCCTGGAGAAATTCAGCCTGTTTTCTGTTCCTTCATTTCTCTTTCGTAAGAGGAGAAGTTCTGTGCATTTCATTCCATGCTGTTGTTTTCTCTTTGGCATTGCAAGAAAGAAAATATCATGATGAAATCCTTGAGATATGCTCAAAGTGATTGCTACAATAAATTCACTCACTGGGTGTCACATATGGTTAAAGCACAAATCAGGCAGTTATAGATGCCAACAGGGCCCTAAGAATAGATCTGACCTTACTTTCATGCCTGGACTGACAGATAATGCCACTAAAAATGCACTAAATCTCCCAAGGTGGACATAATAGAAACCCTCATTTGGTTCCAAGTGCTTCCCCCACATAGGTAGGACAAAGGAAATGGATGCTAGAGTGAGATCATGGATGTGTGAGAGGACACTCATAAACTGAAGGAACAAGCTTGGTTCAGTGCTCAGGGATTGCAGACACGGTGGGAACAAGAGGAGGAGTCCCATTCTCAGCTACTGTGGTCTGCAGTGGGTCTCTGTCAGTCTCACATGCCATGAGCTGGTCAGCTGGTACTGCACAGCGGTGATACACCTATGGGGAGGATGGAGACAAGGTGAATTTCCTTCCTGTTTTCTGTCAAGGGAGGGAGATCCTATTTCAGAGATATCATGTCAGAGGACTTGGCTCTGGCTTGCTGGCTGTTCAGCCCTTCTATTTTCTGAGGGTGGCCCACTAACTGCTAATCATGGTACTGGAGTTTTTAGATGGAGACTTTTGGATGTTTCTTGTATCATAGCTGGAAAGAGATCAGAAAATGTTATCACATGGACCAACTAGGCATCAGACAGCAATAGGGTTCAGTATTAAAAGGCTCTGCAATAACCACCAGCTCCTTCTATGTTTGTAGTGGAGATAAGGTTTGTCATTTAGGCACATGGGTTTTGTTTGTTTGGGTATTTTTTTTTCATACCAGACTACCAGACCAATACCAAGACAAGCTTCCCTGACAAGTTTTCCTGGTAGTTTCAAAATCATCTCTGAAGTCAGTATTATTATGGAATGTAGAGGACATCTCAAGGCTTTTCATATAGTCCCATTTTTGTACAAGGTCTCTCCCCAGTGACTTGACTCCAACCCAGACAAACACAGCACAACATTCTGCTGCACACTGCAGTCCAAAGGGGTTAAACTACAAGAGTTTGTTACCAGTCAAGCATTCTCCATCCCTTGATAAACGAAAGGTGTTAAAAGAGCAAATTTATGGAAAAAGAGCAGAGACTGACTTCAAGTTTCAGCCCTGTGCTGGTAGCATTTAGCACAAGTGGGTTTGTATTTTATTTGCCTAATAGGCAGTTACTGTGCCCACCACAGTACCCGTATGGGTGTGGATAAATGGAGGCTTGAAACTCTACACATTTTAAGTAAGTGCAGAGCTTACTTTCTGAAACAGGATTCCAAAGTTTCAATTGCACAAGTTGTTGTGTTGTAAAGGACTGAAGAGCTAAGTCTTGTTATAGCCAAAACTAGTGCTGACATTGAGTCTCTTCTGGTAACTGCTAAGTATAAAGTAAACACCATACAAGTGTGTACCTCTGTATGCTTTGATACTGTCTGCATTGTGACACTAGTACTGTTCTTCTAGAATCAGAATAACTCACTTTTCCCAAGTCCTACGTCTGAAGGGGAAAATACAAAAGGAGCAATCAGCAGCTCTGTGCCTGGGATACAAAATTATTGCAGTCTGAAGCTAACATATTATAATTGGTTAGAGCAATTATTTACAGTCCTTAATGTTAGTTTTCCTGGTGATTTCATTATTTTCAGCTCTTCTTACTGATTCGTTTAGAATTATAAGCTATTCAAAATTATATTTGTAACACAGAAAAAAAGCATTTGTAGCTTATAGCCAGATGTAGAAAGCCATGACAACACCTAATGATAAAATTGCCAAAGACATCTGACAGATACCATTTTGTGATGGTATTTTTTTTTTCTAAAATAAAATAAGCAGCTATGCAGCTGTTTTAAAATATTTGTCAGACTTTATCAAAATCATTTACCTATCACCATATATTTGTTTCTTGTAATGGGAAATACCTGTAGTATGACAAGAAGATGAGGTTAATCTGAAGCAAATCAACATGATAGTTTCCATTATTGGAACTCAAATAGGCTCGTCAACAAGGGATGACACAGAATAACTATGCTGCTGCTGTTACACAAACATGCATTCACAGAACAAAGAGTATTTTGAGATATGTTTTTCTTCTAATTTGGCAATATTTTATAATGAAAACTAGGCTATTCTGTTAAAGCTCAGGAAGGCAAGCCCTTTCAAAATAACGTGTTCTCCTTTAAGCTGCTGCTTTGCTCAAGTTTATCTCCTTTCCTTCCACCAAAGGATTCTTTTATCGCTTTAGTCATTATTACAAAGACAGAATTAAGAAAAGCATGCCAGAAACATTTGGATTTGTCATCTGCTCCAGTGTTAATGGGGAGTACTTGGTCTCTGATACAAAAGTTATATTTACTTAATTTATAAATTTTATAGGACAGATCTTCTGGTCATCTATTTTTGCTTTGGAAACAATTATACACAGAGCCTTGCTGGACCCTCCATCTGACTATAGGCACTTTTGTTTATGCCAATCAGCTCTGCATTAACAATTAGATGTTTGAGTTACACTGAATTTTTTTCAAGAAAATGCTCTTAAAAAAGAGGGATATTGCACTCCTAGCTCCCATTCAGAGTGCTCAGGACTTCCTGTCTCCATTAACCAGATGTGGCAAGAAAACAACCCCACAAAGCTGAAATGGCTAGTTACTAATGATAACATAATGGTTATCGTGTTGCACTTTATCTTCAGTTTGGGGAACATCCTGTCACAACAGAGCTCTATAGTAGGTGGCATGAGTCTATGAATTTTGCAAAGCCTAAAGGGCATCATTTTTTCAGAGTTACCAAGTAGGAACACAGTCAATTCAAAACACAAAGTCGAGGGTGGAGAAGAAAGTTTGATAATGTTAAAACCCCTACAGTTTTGGAAGTTGTTGTTTGCTTGGTTTAAAGAAATGCGAAAACCTCAGGTCTTGCTTCAGAGAATCTGTCTTCTCTCTTAAGTGTGCTGCAGGAATAGTTTTCAGCAAGTTACTCCACGAACAGCATGACTAATGAGGAGGAAGTCAAGTGAGTTTCTAGAGCAAATGTATCACTGAACTGTACTGGTGGAACTCCTGATAGAGCTCCTGGTAACCAGTGAGCCATGGTCCTGTCTTTACCATGCAACAAGGTGTGATGCAGAGGTTCCCAAATTAGTGCCAGATGCAATAGTAGTCCTGGGACTATGTGAGAGTGCTGAAGCCAATGATGAGATTTCTGTTTTGTTATCTCAACTGCTATCTGTGCTCAATAGCAGCATGGACCAGGCTGGGAGGGTGTCTCTGACACAGAACCCCTTCCACTCTCTCACGTACTGATATCTAATATCATTCAACAGTTCACAAGTGGTGTTTCACCTCGTTCTTCCCCTTTTTTCTGATTGTCCCAGTCTGAGAAGAAGTTAGTCTTTCTCTGCTTCAAAAGCATCATCAGAAGCATCCCAAGTGCTGTGTTCTGCATCCATCCTACCCTTTGTTTGGGAACATGTGACTGGAATAACAACTGGGGCTTGAGGGGCTGGTATCTGCTCAGGACTTTAAGACAGCCAAGAGAGAAAGACATAAGGTGCATGTAAAATTAGAATTGTTTCCTTTTCTAATGCAGAGGGTGTTTCTGTGGTCTTATATCAGCGGAAAGGCAGATATCATACTTTCAAAAGCACATGGTTGCCTTGTTCCCATTTATCATCTGCCTTTACCAGACTAAATTAGCCAGAACAGGAGATCTGGCAATTGTTCTCTGGGGTTCAGGCTGGTTTACCACCACATGGACTCAGTTTTCACATCTCTTTGTACATGCTCTCTCCCTTCTAAGTCACTTCATCTTTCTGGTCTCTCCCTTTTCCTCTGCTTTGTGCTAAAGCAGCCTGTTTCCTTTACTCAAACTCCTGCTCCAGTCCACCCACTCCAGTCAGCAGCTCAGTGCTTTGCTTCTGTGTCTGAGGTATGTGCTGAGTTTCCCTCACCATCCATGGGTTTGGACATGAAACTTTTTTTTTTGCCTGAGAATACTTTCCCTTGCCCTTTGCTTCCAGGCAAAAAGGCTTTTCTTTGCTAACTATTACTTTACATTTATATTGGATCTATCTCCTCAGAGCACCTCAAAGCACTTTACATACTCTATGCAGGGATCAGTGGAGGGTGAATGCATTGGGGCTCTCTTGTTATTTCTGTATTCTTAGTTACAGCACTCTGTGTCATAGAAACTGACTTGGTGACTGACAAGGTTAATTCTGCTTTGCCTAATTCATTCCAGTAGAAAAGCCACAAAAAAGCACGGTTTAAGTGCATAGAATTTTAGAGGGAATATGAAACACACTTCCTTCACTGTTTTAATCTTGCTCTAAGGGAATATATGAGAAGCATAGTTGATAGGAAAGAGTATTTACATAATTTAGATTACTCCAGAGCACTTCATTATAATACCTAGAAAAAGTGGAAAGAACAAGCATTTTGGAGATGGCTGTCTGGGCAGCAGAACCATCCTTATCCAAGGATGAAAATCAATCTTTTCAACATTCAAGGAGACCTGTTGTAACCGCTGGACTCTGCCTAGCAGGCTGCTGCTCCCTGAGAGCTCAGTGAGGGTTTCCTAGGGCCATGCGATTGATCGCATCCCGGAGTCCATTCTGGACAGCCCCGTCATCTAGGTCCAGCAGGAAGCAGCATTACAATGCAGTGGTGGTAAAGAAGGTAGAGAAGGGTCTCTCATGAGGGTTTGAGATGGCTTTAATCACATCTTGTCTCCGTGATGTTCAGAGGTAGAGAGACAGCGTGGTCTGGATGTGGGATGGTTTTGTCAGGGGCCCAGGGGCGGTCCCTGGGTGGGGTTGGGGTACAGGAACAAATAGGGAGAAACTGAGGAAGTGGCCAGGGCTAGGGCAGGGAACAGGGGGAACATACAGAATCATGGGGTTAACAGGCTACCATGGAGACCATGGTCTGGGTGGTGTTCATCAGAAAAGTATGACATATATGAGAATGGAAATATAATTTTACACTTCTAAGTACATGACTCTGTTTATATCTCAGCCTTTCATTAAAAAAGCCACAAACAAGGTATACAAAATAAGATGCTGTTTGTGTTGCTTAATCAAAAAACACATTGGTGCAACTGTCATCTTACAAGAACAAAATACAATCACATGTTTGAAGGCTTTATAACCTTGAAACAACAATTGTTTCTGTGTTTAGGTCAGAATAGAGGAGGAAGTGTGATCATATCTAATCTTAGAGATCAATACTTCACAGCAGTCAAGCAATAGATAAATACAGCAGTCAATTCAACAAGCAATATGGTATAATAACTTTTATTTTGAAGGTAACTTTTGTAAGGGTAGCACACAACTGATGGCAGGGAGATTCCATGTGGAAAGTGGTGGCAGAGCAATCATAGGCTATGAACAGTGAATGTTTGCATTGACCATGTGCTTGCAGTTGACTGACCCACTGACTTCAAACTTCAAAAAGGACTTGGGTTTTCACCAATGCACCGCATATTCCTTATCAGTCCCTATAATACAGCACATCAGCACATCCATCTGTCCTGCTCTGGGAACTCACAAATGTACAGCAGACCCTGTACAGTGGGTCCCCGTTTATCAGAGTCCATGTCACTGTCCTCAAGTTCCCCACTGCCTGGTTAGCATGCAAGACATCTCCTTCACAGAGGATCACAGAACAGGACAGATTGAAAATGCCAGCCATGCCAGTGACAGTGGAAGCAATACTGCTTGCAGCTTGGGATTAAAGGAATTTTTCTTTCATCTGTTCAAAGTGTTGTGAGTAAAAACCTGTTCATTCTCCAGAGGAAAGAGCTTTAGGAAAGTCACACTCCTGGCATGAGCATTTCAGTCAAAGGTCCTCTTCTTCCAAAATGCCTCTTGTTAGTGCCTTGCTGAATCCATGAAAATTCTTCTTTTAGCTGGAGCTGCTGTGAAATAAGTTCTACATTTACACTGAATGCCATGGGCTTCTTGACTGTGGTGATCTCAGCAATTCAGAATATACTCAGTTTGACAAAGCTTGTGCCTAGCAGGTCCCTGCACTTGTGGGGATTGGTATCTCTGGATAGCTAGTTCTATCACCCATAAAGCAGAGCAGCTATGTGACAGAAATTAAGATTGGCAAGAAATCATGAGGTTCAATGCATCATACTTTGTTACAATAAAAGACCATTCCATGAGGTACATTGCATGGTGGTGATACTTTGTGGAAGGTGACCGAGTTTGGCCTAACAGTTTCTGCCTAGAGTTGCACTCAGTTAACCCCATTGCTGCTGATGATGATTGCAAGTTCACTGAGCTCTGCACCTCAGATGCCTGAGAAACTCAGGAGGTAATCAAGAGTGACTTTGATGGGAAAAACAGTGACCAATTCTTCCCTGTTGGCTAAAAATCTTTGCACCTGAAGTCCCTTTTTGAAAGTCCTATTTTTTGTACAACCAGGAATAAAGGCTGTTGTACTACCTGTAAGAGACCTCTGACCATCTATCATGCTCTTCTGATAGTGTCCCAGTTGTGTTTTCCTAGGAAGAAAAACTAATTCTTACTGCATCCCAAAACACATTATCATTAAAAAATAGAGTATTACTGTTTTTAACTAGCAATAGCACTAGAAAGAAAACTAATGGAAAGCCTGCTTATGTAATCTCATTATTTAATCTGTATTTGTAAAGGTATTATTAAAAAACTCAATAAACACAGTTGATGTGGCCTAGAATAGAGCTACTTCTTTCCAGTTTATCCAACAACCCTGAATGCTCCAACATTTCATCAATAACACTGTCAGGGATAAATAAACTTATGGTCATTCATTTTGATAATTTTATTTTTCTGAATCTGAGCTTCTTTCTGACTAACATACCCCTATGTTGATAAAGTATTTCAGAAAAAAAAAAAATCCAAGTGTTTTATAAGAATACAGTGGAGCTCCTCTGCTATGTCATCCTCTCCAATGATTGCAGTATGGAGACAAAAAACTTCATGCCATCATGGTTTGGGCAGCTTTTTAAGTATTTACAAGTATATTGATTTTGATTTCACTAAGGTTCCTCAAGGCAATTCAGCAAAGATTTTTCAAAAGCAGTGCTTCATTATTCTTAAAACAACAAAATTAACTAGATAAATGAGTCCATGTCTTCCTTTGACCAGTTTAAAGAGCTTTCATTATCTTTCTGCGTCCAGATTGAACACAACACTTCTTTGTAAAGATGAATACATAGAATTATAGAATTGGACCTGACCTTTTGCAACACAAGACTCCCAAAATGAACACTGTTTGTTCACATTCAATTCCCACAGAGAAAAGTAAAGTGAAAATAGCAAGGAACTTCAAGCACCAAGGAGGCCTTCAGGCAATGGCATAGTCGTTTGGAAGGTGAACAATGTCTGATTCAGGTTTTCATAAGGCTTAAGAATCTCAAAAACCTCCAAAAAGCCTTTATCTAATACCACATTCAAGGATCCTTTTTCTTCTCTAGGTTCAGTTTCACAGTAAGTGTAACCATGGTCCACGAAAGTTGGTCCAAGCGCACTATTCTGTGAGTACCAATATATCCACCCAAGCTTTCAACAGCTTGTAATTATTGTACAATCATGCCGTTGCATGATCTGCAATGCACTGTCCAGTATTAAGGCCAGATCATGCCAAAATCTTTTATGTTGAAACAAAATATGTCAAGGAGAAATATAGTTTTAATTCAGTATTTCAGATCAGAATACACTTACATTCTTCAAAACCTACCTTTACACTTGGAGCAACTAACCCCACTGGGCTACTCAGACCACTCCACAACCCTCCCAGGAGCAATTAGCTTGGAGAGTTTGTACATGCAAGCACTTACCTTTGTAGGTCACATTTTAAAGGTTTACAAACCATGAGCCAGTGGTGTTGGTGATTAGATATCTCATGTGGCATCTCATTTCTGTCATGCAGAGATGGAGATGGGTCAACCACTGCTCTAGCCCTGCCTGGCACCCTGTTTCCTGTTATGTGGAAAGTGTACATCTGTTAAATGAGCTGGGAGAGGCTGAAGGACCCCATGGGACGCAGAACAACTAGGAATGGATTGCCACTGCAGGATTAATTTCTCCAGCCAGCAACCTACTCTGTCTCCTGTGTTGAGGAACTCCTGGGAAAGTAGAAAATAAAAGCAAAAGATCCCATGTCCTCTGCATGTGTAGGACATCTGGTCCTTCCCAGGAGATATGCCATCATGTACTGCTCCTCAGTGGCAACTGGAGGCAGCTGTGTGTCCCACCCAGTGGGGAAGTTTAAGGCCCCCTGGTCAGGAGTGGTCATTTTAAATAGAAATTAGGGAAACATTTGGCTTTCAAGTGCTCAGATCACTTGCCAAGGCAACACAGGCCCTTTCCCCTCACCTTCAGTGACTTTCACGTTGCTTTGTGCCCAGTTGTGTCCTTGCATCAGCAGAGTAGCTCCTCCACCTTTACCTTCTGCCCACGGGGGCTGCCACTTGGAGCCACAGTTCCATCCCAGCCCAGACCTCTTCCAACCTGGGCCTGATTCCTGGAGGCAGAGGGCTGCCCACTCCACACTGACTTGAGGAAGCTTTGTTATACAGCTGTCTGTGGCTAATTGGCTCTCTGAGACCTGAAATTCTCCAGGACTTTTTGCACAAACAGCCAGAAAGACTGAGGGGGACAGAAGGGGCCTCAGGGTGAAATACTTGCTCTATTGAAGTAAGATGCAAAATTCTCTTTGACTTCGACAGGGTCAGAGTTTTACCCTGTAGCTTTAATTAGCTCACATTGTTGCAAGTGTCCTGTGTTGCTACATGAGGAATGTAAAGTATGGTATGTTCAATGGTGATGTGTACATAAATGATTTAAGAGGATAGAAAAGAGTAGTGCATTTAAAAGGCATGAAGTTACAGGAACTGGCTTGTTTAAACCATACCTATTCCATGTTTCATAATAACACTTAAATCTATGTGAAGGCCCTGTAATTTAACAAAACAAACTTATTCCCCCCAAAATAAATATCTATGAACCACTGGGAAAAGTGTCCAAAAAATGATCTGACAAAAGACACTATAAAGGGAGTCCACTTTCAAATCATTCAGTGTGTCCCTTCTAATAAAGACCTGAAGTTTTTATACAAATTTATGGATTTTAAGCAGGATAAGATGGCTGCCAGGAAGAAGAAGGAAGAAAAATCTTAACCATCTTGCAAAGGGGAAGAGGATGCATGATATAGGATGTTAAGCTGGAGTGTAGTGGACATAGGAAACACGGGTCAGGGTATCACAAGTAGTACATAGTGGCAGAGAGCTGATGTGGCAGAGCGACAGATATTTTGACAAGAGCCACAGTATGAAAAGTGTTCTATGCAAATGCTGTGCCTGGAGTAATGAATAGTGTAATTTTTTTCCTCTTCTGAGAGTTTCAATGGAAAGGACACCTGGATTTCACAGAAAAGCCCCCACAGAGGAATTAAAGCAATGTTTTATTCATTTATGAAGCAGACTTTGTCTTGTGTGCAGATTTCATCATTTCATTGTCTCTGGTATCTCAGAGAAGAACAAACAGCTGGTTCCTCACTAGATGCTTCCACAGAGGATTTTTTTTTTTTTCTCCCAGGAAATTATTAGTCTATTTGTACAGGAAAGAACCAGACAATGCTCCCGTATTTCTGATTTCTAACCCATGCTGCGTGAGGAGGGGCAGTCCAGTTTGGGAGGGTAGAACAGGGAAAGCCACATAATTTTCTAGTAAGTGTAATTCCTTCCTCACTCACAGGCCTTCCAAGTGCTGGAACAAGGAATATTGAGGCCAGGTACTACCAATGACCTGTAAAGACTGCCCATGATGTGCACAGGGCTTCGGTTTAATAGAAAGCCCACAGTCCTGGATTCAGCTTGTGCATATGTTTGCTGTGTGTTCAGCCATGGCTTCGGCATCACAACTACTTTCAAGTTAACTAAAGCGAAGCATTTCATATGCTTTTCTTTAGCCTTGCCCAAATTTTAAATCTTTGGAAATTTGCCTTTTGATATTCTTTCAAAGTAGAATTGTAGAATAATTTAGGTTGCAAAAGGCTTATAAGGTCATCAAGTCCTTAATTTAGTCCATTGACTTAACATTGCCAAGTCCACCACTAAACCATGTCCCTAAGCATGACATCTACATATCTTTTAAACATCTCCTCTGAAGGTGACTTTACCACTTCCCTGGGTAGATGGTTCCAATGTTTGACAACACTTTCAGTCAAGAAATCTTTCCTAATATTCAATATAAACCTCCCCTGGCATTACTTGAGGCCATTTCCTGTCATCATATCACTTGTTACTTGGGTGGGTAGAATTATACCAGATATTTGTTTGTTGGGGTAGAAAGGTCATTCTCCTCTGTGTTTCAGTTGCAGAGGTATGCTCCAGTTCTTATTTACACTAACAGATTTCAAGGTCCTAATGTGTTGTGTATTATAAATTTAATACTAGCAACTATTCTATTTTGCATTGTATTTTTAATTGCTTACATGATAGCTCTGAGAACACACAATAGAACTCAGTGTGTTTTCTTAAGGAAAAAAGTTGTTTCTTTCTATCTCTTTTGTTATTGCTATAACATCATTCTTTGCTAATGCTATTTAAAACTGAAATTTAATGTTTTATTCCATCATTTTCTCTAGTTTCTATACTGCAACCCTTCTTCCTTTTAGGAAACTCTGGGGTGACAGAATGTCTCTATCATGAGAATCCCCTGCATAAGGGAATTAAAAAAACAACTTGTAATGAAATATGCTAGCAATTGTATAAAAATACATTGTGTGGGACTTTTGCCTGTGGCAGTATGTGCGCACATGAATGACAGTATTGTGTGAGACAGAGCATTGTGTTGTTCAGTGCCAGCATATAAAGCTACACTCATTTTGCATAAATATTTGACTGCTTTCTGGGATGTCTGGGATATTTTTTTAAGTAATGTTCCATTTCTCTTTCTCTGCAACCACTCCTTGAATTTGCATGTTTTAACCATGGTTGTCACAATGTGGAAATGTTCATGTGTTACTTCAGTAAATTTTATCAAATTGGGGAGGGAGAAAAGGGGGAAGAAAATGTATTGCTTGAGAATCAGCAAAACCATATCTATTTTTTAGCCGTAAACTATGCATTAAATACAAGAGGTTATGGTTTTAGTAAGATAGTCCTTTACATTTCTAATTATTTGGGCTTTGCAGTGTTCCACATACTTATGAATCACCTTCACACATGCTTGGAAATCCAGGGATAAGATGCCAGATGAGAATCTACAAATATCTACAAATATTTTCATTTCAGTTTTCGATCCCAAGTGCACTTACGCAATGAAGATTTTTCTCTTCTCTAAAGCGCCAAAGAAGACATTTTTTACATAGTTCATTTGATGATGAGAATAAGACACTCAAAATGATCTG
Source organism: Corvus moneduloides (assembly GCF_009650955.1). Classification (NCBI taxonomy): domain Eukaryota; kingdom Metazoa; phylum Chordata; class Aves; order Passeriformes; family Corvidae; genus Corvus; species Corvus moneduloides. The sequence goes on from NC_045476.1 coordinate 141,090,750, forward strand.
GACTGCTTATTTATTTGGATCCACTGTTTTACATCTTTACATTTAAGAAGCAGGAAAGATACATCTGCAGGATGAGAGATGACACCTTGGAAGCTAGGGACTCAGAATAAGATTCAAGGGTAGAAAATGAAGAGAAATTAATCAAGATCTCTCAGTGCAATGCCAGGACGAATCTAGTTTCAGCTTTGTAACTTGGTGGGCCAAAGACGTGACATGTCCCAGAACACAGAAAAGATTAATGATGGGACATGTGTTCAGATCCTGTGCACACAGTTTTAAATTGGAAATTTAAAGTTTGAAAAAAGTCAAGCTTCATGTGAAGCCTAGAGAAGATATGCTAGAAAATCCTGTGACTGATTCAGATTCTTTAATAAGACATATACTGACAAATGTCATGGAGACTAGAGTGATGATTGGATGGTGAATCCCAAAGAACCCATTAAAGTCCCTGTTTAGTCTAACAGAAAATAATGTCTGAAGACAGGTGTATGGGCAATATAAATAAGGTAACATTTAACACTGTGAATCATCAAACCATCAAGATAGAGCCTCTATCTCTTGGAAACTTAGCCAACACTGGATGCCTGGATGGTGCTTGATTGGCCACCCTTTCATAAATGGTAGTCAACACTCCAACCCTCAGTATAAGGGTTACTGGGTAATAGAGCAGAACTGGATTAACAGACCATTTGAACTGGGAGACCCATTTAGATAATCTAATGCCCCTTCAGGCTGTACACCTGATCAGGTCAAAGGAAGCTCTTAGAAGGCGGTTTCAGGACACAGAGTCCTCTCATTGCTCCCATGTTGTGGCTGCTTTAGACCAGTTTGTTCACTCAGCACTTCCAGATGTCAGCTGTGACACTTCCCATAGATGTCAGAATAACCAAAACTGAAGGGAAGGCCAGAATCGAGAGCAGCTTGAAGCTTTGCCCAGTAACAAGTTGGCAAACCGAGTTATCATGTATATCCTGCTATCATTCCAGGGCAACTGCACAATTGTAAATGCATTTTGTGCCCTGGGTGTCTCGTGGAGAGCATTCCCAAGAGGTACACTGACTCACTAAACACCCATTAAGTCTTGCTCTAACCCATCTGATTTGGTCCAGTTAATTTTCATGTGTGCTAGCAGGCACATGGAAACCCTGCAGAGGACATGCCTCACTGTGCAGCTGATTATTTCTATCATTCTATCATTTCTATCTAATTGTGCCTGGAGCCTGGATTACAGGCCTGAAAAAGTGACACCCAAGTTTTCTGGCTGCACAGATTTTTTGCAGATGAACTCAGAGTATTTACATTGCGTTGGAATTATTCCTTTTTTGATAAGAAATGTTTGAATTTCTCATATAATTAGGCTTGAGAAAGCCATAATTCAAAACCAAATACAAATCTACTTCCCAGCATGTCCAATAAAAAAAAAATTGAACAAAAAAATTTATTCCATTATAATGTGATGTGCCATGGAAAGGGGTTCTAAACATGCTTTTCAGATGGGAGAAAAAATGAGATCAGGAACAATCCACAGAGCATGGAGGTAATTTATTCTGTGTGGTGTCAGGAAGAAGGACTGACAGAAGGCTCAAGGAGTCAATCTTTAATTTGAGTCTGTGAGCAGAAGACTGGCAAAACTTGAGCCATGTCTGCAAGTCTGTGGCCACAGCAGGAGTTCATGATCTCTACATATGCTGCACTGCAGTTCTCTAATCTGTAAAAATTTAATACTGCAAGTTTTCAAACATGCATCTCACCAGAGCAGGAGCCACTCAAAATGGCCACTCCTCAATCAAACCCAGGATCTCCATGCTCTGCGGGTCACCTCTGAAAAGAATCATGCTCTAAGCGATCACAAGGCCTGCACCAAAATTGCTGCTATCAGTCAATCAGTTTACCTTGAATGGTTCATGAAGCCAAAATGTACTAAAAGTGTGAGGCAGTGATTGCCTCTTTGATCAGGCAGAGCTGATCAGGATGAGCTCCTTTGACACTGGTCCATTCCTCTAGGGCTCTAAAGTAACCTCTTTGACAGCAGATACAGATGGAGAGGAAGAAATGCACTCCACAGCCAGTGCTGATCCCAAGTGGGAGGTGGCAGTGAACAGCCCACATCTCACTGAAGGCAGAAAGAAGCCTGCTGCCTGTGTGCTCTGCCTTGCCTTGACTCCTGAGAGGTAGGAGGCACTCATTTGTCTTCGCTAGACTGCTCTGTAGAAATTGGAAAAGTAGCCAAGAGGGCATTGCAGTGAACCTCATAAGCATCCAGTCATCTATGACTCACAGTCCCATTCAAACAAATCATAGCACAATGGTGAACCACATGTCCTCAGACTCTCCTTCTGCAAAGGACTGCCAGCTTTGAACTTCAGGATGTCACCTATGTGCATGGTAGCTGAATTAGGAGGCAAAGTTAGATTCACAGTAGGGCACAATCCGTAGCACATAGCATATCAACAAGATATAATATCTGGAGACTTCAGAGCAATTCGCACAGATTTGCTTCTCCTCTGCACAATTTCCCACACAAGAAGACTAATGTTTTAATAATGGCAATTGCCATTTTTAAGGTTCTAAATTTTTGGTATTTCTGCAGAACAACTCTTACCCTCATTAAGTATACATTGATTTCACCAGTTCGCTCCGACTGTGAGCAGAACTTGACTGTGTAAAAGATGCTACACAAATGCATAAGACAAAATGTGAATTACTTTAACGAGCCAAGCAGACAAATAACGGCAGGAGAAATCATTGTGGAGAGAGGGCAAGACACCTTATTCAAGGTTGTTCCTTGGGTCAGTGGTAAATTCTGGGCAGACAGTTGCCTTACATAGTCTCTCTAAACAGTAAAGTCATACTGTGAGAATGTCTGTATTTGTTACCATCCAATAGAATCATTATACTTCCGTTGAATTTTCCTTGGCTGGGGTTCTTCATGTTACTAAATTCTGGCCACGTTCTTTGAAAGAGTGATTTAGCTGCTGTAGGTTAATAAATGAGGATTTTACTGTCACAGGGAAAATCCACTATTTTCAGTCTTTTAAAAAACATGTTCTGGAGAAGAAGGTGAAACAGCTGAAAAAAGTTACTGCACATGGCCAATGGAACAAGCAACAAATGACAAAAGTTAAAACATGTTGCAATAAATGAAATCAGCTACACTTTATCCTAGAGATTCGTTCATAGGGTCTTAACCCTATGTGAAGGGAAACCTGATATGTTTTCCCTACTGCAAAATACTCAACAGCAAACTTTGTGAGCTATGTCCTGTTAGTTCCTCATTCACACATTACTACACAGAACAATTCTGAACATTTATTTAAGCAATTAGACTGTTTTCTTTTTAAAAGAAACTTTAATAATAAGTTGAAAAAAATTAGTACTATGAAATAAAAAAAAAGAGGATTAGTTTATTTTCAAATTTGATGCAAAGAAATAAATGCCCTTGAAAGCGAATTGTTCCATTCTTGAAAAATAATCTACGGTTTTCTGTCCATTCATGTGAAATACTTAAGCAGATACATATTCTCTTCCTTTAATGTGAGCACCCAGAGCAGTTCAAGAGCTTTTCCAATACAATCTTTTGTGACAGAAAAGCAGTTTCTGCAAAATCAAATTTCCACAGGGAAAATTTATTGAGTTTCTTTTCTTTTTCTCTAGGGAAAAGGGAATTTGAATATTTAGTTCCCGAACATGCTTTGAAGTGCAAGAATTACCTCCAAGCTTAAAATTCTGCTTTATGGCATCTATAAATAACCTGTATGTCTCTCAGTCATACACACGGGCAATGTTAGCAATCAATCTGGGTCCCAGGCACTTACTCCTGAAGGACACAGAAAGGCATCCGTTCTCACTTAACCTGTGTTTCAAACTTCACCAAATACAATAATCAGTCTTTTGAGAGACTCTGCAGAGGGGAAAGCATTGTACATCTTGTGTTTTCAGGTGGAATTGGTAATAGCTGGGAGTGTGAAACAGTTTGGTAGCATTTAATGCCATGGCACTCCCCTATTGATGAGGTTTCTTGTTATTCCAGAAAGGAGAGACCAGTTCAATACTGCATGATGCTGCCTGTGGTTTACAGCGTGGACACAACCGAGTTGCAGCCCAGTACATTCGTGATTTTTCATTGTGATCACTGGCAATTAAGGTCGCTGAACTATCAAAGAGAAATCTGAAGTTTTTTAACTCAAAATCTGAGTCTGCTCCACATAAATTTGGGCTAATCATTTATTGGGGTTTTTTATTAGTTGTTATCAGCTATTATTTATTTACTGCATGTTGCAATGATTATAAGCTATATTCATTATTTTGTCCGCTACTGCTGGCTGTTTTGTAATCTGAAGGGTCTGAATCATGGCTGGGAAGATGACAAAAGCATAGGCAATAATAGAAACAAGAAGACCTATTGGGTTAAAATGATAAATTATTATAACTAAGTCATCTGAGAATTCTTAAATTAATACAAAATTAAATAACACTACTAATAAAGATCTGCAAATCAGTGAATAGTAGTTAAGTGGAAATAACACTACTAGTAAAGGCTTGCAAATCAAAGGTTAAGCTAGTATAACAGGTGATCAGCTGGTATGCTGGCTGTATATGTCTTCTGTTCTGGAAACCATGTTCTCCTGTTACCAAAGACCAAAAAGCAGTAGACATACATTTCTGGAAATGAGATTTCAGTGAGTGTCAAGAAGTACAGAATCGAGTGTACGATTGTGTTGTTCGGTATCCCAGATGTGGCAATGAAGGTGAAACAATATCTGCAAAGGGTGAATGCAAAACTCTGTTCTGCAGAACTCTTATCTGACACCTTAAAACCAATGCCTGAGATCATATAATGCTTCAGAAGTGCAGTGTAACAAAACAACAAGACAGCAATTAACACTGGAGATTGAGCTAGCTGTAGTGTCTATATTGTCTGCATTTCCTATGTCTGTGCTAGGCTTGTTGCACCCCATATAGGAAAAGAAAGTTCATGTGTAGGGAAGAAGCATTCTGAAGGAAACATTGGTGTGTACTGCAGTATATTATCCATATAATTCTCCCTCTTGTTTTGGACATTACAGTAAATGCACATGAAATTGAAGTCTTCCTTGTGTTTTACCTGATTTTACCTATCACAAAGTACAGTTAGTCTACAAATCATGTAACCAGAAGAAAAACAAAACAAATATATAGCAGCATCATTTTTTTCTTTCTAGAAGAGAACTGGAAATATTTATGAATAATGAGAACATTTGACATCATATCAGCAAGGTTAAAACTGAATTGATTTCCAGGGAGTATCTTGCAAAAATCAGCTGTAAGGCAAAACAAGGAGAGGCAGATTTGGGCAGATTTGACCCTGCAACATGGCACAGGATAGGGTCCAGTAGCCCTGGGCTGAGCTGCAATGAGGTCCTGGGCCACGGTCAGGTGTGGTGAAAGACCCCAGGAAAGGCATGGCCAGAAAGGGCTGTGGGTATACCCCCAGGGCCCAGGCACCTTTACTAGCATAGTCACCCTTATTCTCTTAAAATTCTATGAGTGATACTGGCAGAGAAGGAAAGGCTCATAGAATGTGAGGGAACAGCAAGGCTTTCAGAAAACTTGAAATCCTTCATTAGATGCAATTATTGGAAAAGAAACTGTCTTTTCATGGCACTCTTCATACTTGTAAAACCCACCTCATGCCAAAGGTAGCAGGAACTTTAATGGTAGACCCTGTGTAAGAGCTTCATGAAGGGAATATTTTGAAGTAAGTAAATAAATTGCCCCACTGAAATTGAAAAAAAGGCAGCTCCAGATGTGTTAGTTTTACAGGAAATCCTGTCTCACTTGGATGGATATAGAGAGCCTGAAAAACAGCAGAGCCATTAGGCAGCAGAGGTGAGAGAAAGAAAGTTACAGAAATACTTTACAAAGGGACACTATTCACCCTGTGTATATATGGACTGCAAATACAGAAGGTTGCACTCTCTACCACAGATTTATAAAATCTCTTTACAAGGTACTCTTTCTACAGCTGCCCTTGAGACATGTCACAGAGCATCCCTGTTGCTAGACAGATGCTAATCCTGTGTTAGCCAGTGTAGCCAAACCTACTTCATCAATGCAAGGAAGCCTTTGTCTGTCACAAAAACCTCCTCTGAAAAAAAGGTAAAATAACACCTGAGAAAGAAAATGATTCTTGAAACAGGTCTTGAGAAAAAACAGACCTGGGCTCTGTTAAGCAGAGGGTAAGAAAGTAGTTCTAAATAACGAAACTATTTTTCTAGAAGTTGTCCTGTCCTGAGACGCAGGTGCAAATTTCCAGGGGACCTGGCAAGAAGGGTGCACTTTGACATCACCCTCCCTTATAGATCACACCAGATGGTGAGCTGGCAGTTGCTCAGTTGCAAGCCCATCCCATGTGCATTTACCCCCAGCCAGATGTACACATCAAGTCTTGTCTCTTTAAATACTTTATCTGTCAAGTTGAAATGCAATGATCTTATTAATATATACAGGATTCAAAGTGGGGTGGGCCTTATAGGTCAAAATTAGCCCAGAATTAATTATGTGCCAAAGAGCAAAACTTCTCAGAAGTATAGCTTATGCCCTGTTCTAGAAGCTCTGTAGACACTGGTTCATACCTAGTGAGTGCCAGGGTTAAGGACAAAGAACTTCACCTATTTAACTTCAGTTCAACTGTAAAACAAATCCCAGGCTTGAACAGAGCCAAGCCAAGCTTAGACAGCAAATCTGACACTGTGTTTTGCTTAGTGTGGGGACACCTATGGTTTAAAATGCAAGTAAGACAGAGTAACAGTGACCCAGAGCACTTCTTTAGGTTCATATTCCCCTTTGCTTGCTATTTTGGATTAAAACCTGTATGATGCAAGGCAGAACTTTATTATGAAATGTTCACTGACTTTGCTGTGGGCAGCCAGATGAGTTTTTGGGGCCAGCTTTTATCTGTCATCAATCAGTATTCAATGCTTAGTGGTGGAGTGTAATAAAGCAGTTAATCAGAATGTGATTTGCAATAGGGTGCAAGTATTTACCATAGAATATGCTGAGTTGGAAGGGACCCATCAAGATCATTGAAATCCAACTCTTGGCCCTGCATAGGACACCCCAAGAATCACACCATGTACCTGAGAGCATTGTCCAAAAACTTCTTGTACTCTGACATGCTTGGTGCTGTGACCTCTGTTTAAGCATGTGTGACATTTCTGTCTACTGTACGTAAGGAAACCCAAATGCAATAATGAAGCATCCATTCATGCCCCAAGTATTCAAGACAGTAAAGCTGTGTTGTATTTTATCCTCAAAAATTACTGTATGTATCCTTCCAATAACTGCTTTGTAGTATTTTACACAAAACTATTTTTTTTCTTTTTGGTTTCATAACCAGAACCCTAGAAGAATTTTCCACAGCTAAAATACTATTTGTGCCTGACTTTCTGCTGCATGGATAAGCTTTGTATCCTGCATTTCAATAAGTTATTCCTGCTGCAGAGATTGTCATTATTCTAGAAAATCAAGGCACTGGACCATATCCAAGCACTCAAAAACCTCAGTGATAACAAAGAATTTATATGTAAGGAAGGTGAAGTACAGTTCTGTGCCATCTGTATATCACTGGCTTTTAAATCCAGTTCACTTTGTAGCTGGATTCATGTAGACATTGAAAGGGACTAGAGAAAGAATGGGTCTTTGTCTGCTTGAAGACTTACTTTGGATTCATGCCACCTGTCAGACTTGACATAAGGTCAACGGTGCCAAATACTGCAAAGATATTAAGCAGAATAAGAATGGATTTCTCCCTTGTATCCATTGACAGCGACAGCCCTTCTGTGCCAGTCATCCATCAGTGCCAGTGAGACAGATTCAGCATCATGCCCTGGCCTGTGTCTGTGCCTCCTCTGACCCTGGATTAACATGAATAAACTTGTAAGTGGATTCTGTATGAGCTTGCCTTAGAATACCAGGTTTGATGGTAGGTGGCAGATGAACTGAAATGATGTATTCAGGACAGATTATTGAGGAGAAAAAAACCCTGAGTTTAGGTACTGATAGAAATACTGAGATTCCCTCCCTGAATTAAGCATTAGATATTTCTGCCTAAATGATAAAGCAGTGATACAGTATTAATATGAATCCTCAGATCCTTGACTCCTTGTCATATGGGTGTAATGTTAGTATAGATTAGCAAGCTGTACAATTTGCTAGCTCCCAGGAATCCCCTCAGTTGCACTGGGACCACCAAGCTTGGGGATAGCGAGGGAAGTCTCCATAGAGTGCTACTGCACAAACACAAGGGCACAGGAGACCTCTGTAGCATGTATTAGAAATAATAGAAATATTTTAAAAAATCAACAGAAACTTGTTATGTGTTGCAACGCAGAGTGAGCCCCAAAGAAGCACACAGGAGATGGTTTCAGGGTTACTCACAGGTTACCATTTGCAATGGTTGTCACTGTGGTTCTTTTGCACCCCAGTGCTCTCTCAAACTTGTTTTGTCACCACTGACAATAATAAAAAAGAAACATTTTACCAAAGTCTATAAATCTCTGGTGGAGATGAAACCTACTATTCCCAAAGTAAGAGCTTTTCCTGAACGAAAATACGTCACTCCCATGTTAAGAGGTTGGATAGCATAGGTAGAAGGAACAGACATCTGACCACTTTGTCCTGGTTACTGAAAATTAATTAAGTCAGCCTGATTTGTGTTTTGATGTTAGGCTATTATGGATGGCCCATTCTTTAGGCAAACTGTTAAGAAATGTCTAGCAAAAGTGTTTTATCATCCATGATTCAATGAATGAATAATAAAAATAAACCAGATGAGCATCAGTGAAACTTTGGAGAGCTGCAAAACGTTAAACCTTTCCTTTCTCCCGTGTGTAGACCTCTAGTTATGACTGATAGGAAAACTTTAAGTTCAGCATTGGGGACATTTTACAGACTAGAAGGTTCCACATGATTTCAAGCGCAATTATTCTTGTGCTCCATTTGACACGTCGCAGGATCAAACAACATTGAATTGAACTCATCTAGTGAAGTGCTTGCATTTCTTGCAATTACAGTGAGAGTTATGGAAAGAAGAATACATTAAAATGACCAGATTTTAATATACTGTTTTGGAGACTAAGTGGGCTTACAACAAACATGACAGCTTTTTATCTGAATTTGACTTAACTAAAGGAATTATTCCTATCATAAAATTAAATATTCACATCCATTATTATTCTCGGACTAGAGACAATAATTTAAATTAATATCAAGATGCATTTTTAAAAATCATCAATCTGCCATCTTAACTACATTATATTCTACCTTCAGGCTCATGTTGTAGTTTTTATGAACATGATTCAAATAAATTGGCTCTTTTTCCTCGGTGGCTTCTTTAATTACTTTGTTATTATCCAAGGAACTGGTTTAATTTAAATGAACACAGTGTTCTTGCTACTACTACCCAGAGAAAACAGAGACTCAGAACATGCTGTTTTGTAGTTACAGTGTGTGTTTCTGCATGTGGATGCCAAAACTGGTTTGGGCTTACCTGTTTACCTACCTTCACATGATTCAGATGACTCCTAACAAGCCCAACATAGTCACTTGTCCTGAAAACCTTCTTTTGGGTGTCTCCAGATAAACAGCAAAGGTAATTAGACAATTAGATAAAGGACACTGTTACAGAACATTTATTATAAACCTAAACAACACAGTTACTTCATTTTATTCGGGACAATGTTCCCTTGCCAACTATTTGTATATTTTTAATCAAAGAAATATGTGTAACAAATAAAGACAAATTAACAGCATTTGCTGTTGTGTTCTTATATTCCTCTTATACAGGTTGGTAACTGAGTTCTGTACATAGGTGTAAGATTCTTTCTCCCCCTCCTTTTGGTGTCTTTCCAACTAAAGTACATAATAAAATACATAAGATGGTGTTTAAAAAAAAAATACAAGCAAACATTGGTACTTCATAAAATATTTAAAGACCTTACAAAAACACAAAACTGTATTTCATTTCCTGAAACAGTTATAGTTTCAAACTCCATCCATTTCTTTTAAACCAAACCCATATGTGTTCGAGGTGGTTTTAATCTGTGGAAATACTTTATTTTTGGCTGGCCCGAATGAGTGAATATTAAGTATGAAGCAACAAGTCAGGATATTGAGAAGAAATTGTACTATCTCAAAGAACAAATTGTTAAAATCTGAGAAATTTCAGTTTGTTTGTCTTTTTCTGTGATTAAATATGAGCTACAGGACCATATTTTACAGCAATGGTCTAGACAGATAGAATATTTTGATTTTTCTGTGTGTTTTAATGGGGAGAAGTCTTCCATCTGCTACAAAGCTGACACAGTGTGTCACTTCTCTCTAGGGAGGACACGTGCACTATCCCTTTTCAGAGCTGTGTTCTCATGTGTGGTCATAGGGGGGCCAAATCATCACACAGATTACTTGCAATTGTTCTTCCTTTATCACTTCCTTAATACCAAAAGGAGTTCTCAGTGGCAAGCTGCTTGGGACACGAGCACCAGGAGGAGCAGGGAGGAGCAGCTCCCAGTCGCCGGTCCCACAGCACGGACACCTTGGGAAGTCATTTGCAGAACACGTGAAATGCAGCTTCTTCATTTAATGGCATTTCACACCATTCAAGTACAGACAGAAACAACTGCTCAAAATACAAGCCAGAGGAGGGTCAGGCTGGGCATCTCACTGTACTTAATCTGTGGTTGCTGTAGACAATTACCCTGGTTGGCCCTGATGTATCTCCAACATTTAATCTAATTCCTGTTGCTGTTAGTCAATTAATACTGTCATCACAAAATCAGAGGGAGAGTATAGCACAAGAAAGTGTGGTTATTTTCTTTTTTAATGTGATCTCTGCTGAGCACAAGGTTTATATTTGCTTAATTAGAACTTTGCTATAAACATTAATGACCCTAAGGCCAACTTGATTTGTTTGAGAAAGGTAATAAATTATCTGACAGAACAGTTTGATCTCTGTATAGAAATCTTAGTCCAGCTGGACCCTGACTACATCCCCAAGCTTCCCATCAGTTTATCTCACACATCTTTTACTGCACCACAATTCCTCTTGCAGCAGCCTCAGACAAGTCAGTAAAAAAAAATACAAAAAGCTTCGTCTTTCCCTTTCAGACTGATGCTCTGCTGCCCACCACAGTGCTACATCCTGAACAATCATTGCTTCTTGCGACTACTAGGAACGTGTCAGGATCTTGAAAGAAATAATTAGATGCCAACTTTGGATAATAGAGTATTTAAAAATCAATTAGCCTTAATGGGAATACTTCGCAAGTTTTCTCATGATTCTGCTGTTTGACACGGTGTGTTGAAGTGTGTCTCACAGACAAGTAATAGCCCAGTATCTCACGGGAAAGTGAAGCCTCCACTGTGATGTTCTAAGAGTGCATTTTGCTGCTTCTGGAGTCCATTCATTTCTTGCCATACCAGCGTCAATGAACTTCCTAGCTGCTGTCAGCGTGTTTAGTGCACATGTCAAGCCAGCACTGTGCTGGTCCTGACATCAAACAAACTGGCGCCGATCAAGATATTACCTTGAGCTGGCAAGAAGGAAAAATAGCAGGAACATATAAGGAGCAGTAACTGAAATACTTCATCAACCACCCCAAAGTTACTGTATGTTGTGGCCATAGAGTAATTAATCTGCACAGATGCTGGCATGAAGAGCATTGAAAAGGAACAAATTATATCTTTTGCTTCACAGTCCGTGGAAATGTAATTTTAAAGATGAAGTTCTTGGGAGCACGTTCTGCTTTTTTGTTTCTTGGGAGGCCAGTCTGGTCCAACTTGCTCCCTTGCAGTAAGTGCATCCTTAAATATCTCTTACCCACAGAAGGCAGATTACAGACAAAGCACTGCTGGTCGGCTCGGCAAATTGAACACTTTTTGGATTTGTTTTTTCCCTCACTGTTTTCTCTCTAGTGACCTGAGGTTATATAATGGGATTACTGACTGATCCTTGGTCCATATGTCCTTCTGAATGCAACTCTCAACAAATCACATTGACTTGAGTGTAAAATTTACTTCTAAGTACATAAAAAATGCATATTTTGTTTTGTTTCTAAGGAAAGAAAACCAAGGAACCACAGAAATTCCAGTTCCCCTCCCCTGTTCTCTCTTTGGTATATTTCTGAGATCCAAGCACACGAGAGCTGGCAGATTCAGGACCTGTCCCCTTCCTTCCTGGGATGTACCTGAGCACATTTTTTCCAGGGAATGACCAGCACTAACAGTCTACCAAGTCCTCCTAGGCAGAATTTTGCTTCACCCTTCCTTTTGATGCTATATGCAGCTGCTACACCAAATATTACCCCTACTAACGCACCCCATGGAGCAGGTGTTTCAGAAACAGCAGGTTTGAGTTTCAGAGCCCAGAATAGTGAATTTTTTGTCCCTTATCCCTAGTAGCAAAGTGCCAGAAGGGCAGATCAAGCAATCTCCACACTTTGCAGCAGCCTTTTGCCTGGGGAAAAATCGAGGGTCCAGTGCCTCATACAGGAATTTCCCTCCGATGTCTCAGATATGTGCTGTAAATCCTGGGCCAGGGATAGAAGGGGATAAAGAACCTCAGCCCTGCTTCGTCCCCACTACTTGACTAAAACACCCCATCCTAGTTACACACACACACACAAAAAAAACAAACCCAAAACAAATCCAAAGCAAACAAACAGTTACTATTGAAATATTGGCCTAACCAACTTGATGTTATGCTGATGCCATTTTTTAAAATGCTTTTGGTGTTTAACCAGTTTGATATATTTTAAACATTTCAGGAATTGAACAGAATGGCTGCTCATATAGTAGATAAATATTTGTCTGTTATACATACTAATGGCACAAAGCTACTGCATGGGTAAGGGAATTGCAAAGATATTAAAAAAATGCTTTATAAGCTAAGTAAACAAAAACACATATATAAATCAAAAATAGCATAAATCAAATTTTGTCTGTGGGGTGCCCTTTTGAGCAACAGAGCGTGGGAAGAGACTGCTGTGAAACATTAAAAAAAATGGCTCTATTTGCATCATTTCAGTGCTTCCAAACAAAACAGCCATCATTGCATGAGATGAATAAGGGATGCACTTTCCCCTGTCATTTTGCCTGGCACTTTCTGACATCAGCTCAAACTTTAAGCAGCACTCAGCCAATCATGCAGCATTTTCATATCACTTTGACCATAAAATAAATAAATAAGCAAACCCACCCAGGTGCAGCAGCATATCTGCATAAATGGATTGTTCAGAGATCTCTCCTTGAAGTTAGTTTCTCAGGCTTTTTAAATGTGTAGCCTTGGGCTCATATATCTCTTTAAGTACCAACACTATGAATCACCTTGAAGAACTTCTTTAAGAAAAAACCAAGAGAAAAAGAAAAAACCCTCTACTGTTGTAATAAAAATGAAAAATGGAGTTCCTTCTGGCTTCCAGTATGTAAGAACTGTGTCATTGCTTTCTTTTTCTTCTTATTCTAGTTTATAGACTTAAGGAATAAACATTTCCCAGGATTTGTCTGACAAATATTTGTGTACTAAAGCACCTGCACGATTAAACAGAACAACATGCTAATAACTTGTCCTTTACTCCGCTTAGCAATCAATTCTTTTGCAGATTTGCATAGTTATGATGACACAGTAGCAAGGAGCTCTAAACACTTGTTTCATCTGCCTCTTTTTTTCAAGTGCTTATCTTTCAAGTATATTAAAAAATATCACTTTGAGCTGTGAAAGCTGATAGCTAGAACACCAGGAAGAGATACAGGGACCATTGCTTCGCCCTGCTCCTGGAAGCAGATGGGAATAATGTAGGGTATGGCAGCACCATGTCCCCTTTTCCCAAAGCAACGGGCAGAAGCAGATAATTCAGCTGGAGTAGATGGACAAGATTCCTTCTTAGCTGCCCCCATCATGAAGTTGCCTGCTTGGTGGGTTTATTTAATGCTACTGTTGCCAATAAAGGCAGCCTGCAGCAGAAAGGAGGCTCCTGTGTGCCTGTCCCTGTCCCTAGGACATGGAGCCAACCCATGTTCTCTTGTCTTTTCATCTCTCTTTTACTAGAGTAATAACGAAGGATTCATTTTTAGTAGTGAACAACCTATTACATTTTAAAAGCAAAGTTTAGAATTGGGGATTGGTTATTTTTCTGAAGTGATCATCTTAAAACAAGGATTTAAACAAACAAACAGGACTGAATTTTGCAATTATTTGCAAAAATTCATTGCAAGGGGAAAAAAAAAGGAAAGGAGAGCAGAAAAAAAAAACCTCCAGGGCTGTATTTAGCATCAGAATATGTTCAAGTATGGAAGTATTTTCTGCTCTCCAGTCAACAAGGAATTAATTTTGAGATCTGATTTCCTCTTTTCCCTTGCAAGCACAGCAAGAATTGAGGAACTACCAAGAAGAAAAAGGATGGGAATACAGGAAGGGAAGGCATCCCATTGATGATTTTGTTTGTTACTGTCTGGCTTCCTGTTCTAATTTGTTTTCACAGAGGTTTTCCCTTCATCAGCCCACTGCCTGCTTTGCTCCTGCTTTTGAGCCCTTCCAGGTCTGAGAGCAGCTGTGCTAGCCTTGAACATTGCTGCATAGCTGGGCAGAGCCAGTGATGACCCTGTGGGATACTGAGAGACTGCAATATCCCCTGGGGTGCTTTGATATAGATTAGGGTCTGGAGGTACTGAAGACAACTGCCGTTTCTCTTCTGATCTTGCCATAAGGAAGCTCAGAGGAGGAGGGGGACCATTTCACCTGCACTGTGGGATTTGGCATTGAATCACCTTCTGGGGATGGGATGCAGAACATGAACCGAATAAATAAATCTGAAAGGAGCTCCTGTGCCCAGAGAACAGTCCCACAGTCAGGAGAGTGAAGCTGTGCATTTATATGCAGTGTGGAGGGTTGGCGAGGCTGCTCTCTGTGCTCCAAGCATTCTCTTGGTTAGACTTCAACATGACAGACAGCCATCAGGTGCAGACACAGATGGGAGATGTAGGAATTCTTCCTAGAGAGAGGACTGAAATAGCTCCTGACATTCAGAGAGCTTCACTGGAGATGGACACTTCACAGAGATGTGGGTAAAAACTGCCATGGCTCAATGTGAGGGGGTGGGTAATGTGGAAGAAACTCAGCCTCCTTCAGAAAATATCTTAGCACATCCTGAAAAGAGGTGTCTTCTCCAGGCTGGGAGCACCTGAAGCTGCTTAGCCGACTCTTTTGCTCTCATGGAGCAGCTGAAACAGTTGGAAATTTGATATCCTTTTTACACATCCAGATTTGGGTGGTCTTCACTGCTGCTTCAGGGAATCCCAGGTGCTACCTGCCCACTGTGAAGGGGCCACTTCAACACTCCTTGAAATGCAGGAGCACATCACATGTCTTCCCTGAATTGGAGAACAATTCAGTTATTGAAATGGATGTTCAGGGTTGACATAATAACAGCATTGAAGAATTAAGCACCGGAGTGGTACTCTGCACAAATGGATTAGAAATTTTCTTTCCATTCAATCATCCCTTTCTGTTTGCAGTGTGGGCCTTTCTTTTCCCACATACAATCATTTGCAACTCCAGGTTTTGGGCTGCCACTGCTTTTGTGCTCCTGGTTTGGATTTTTTATCTGTCCATGGGAGCAAAGAGCAAGCGGAGTAATCTGAGGTGGAGTAGACATGCTTCAGATAGGGGCATGTTAAAAACAATTACCTCTGCGTGCAGCTGGTGAGAAAAATGGCAGTACAGTGTTGTACTTTTCCAAAAGAAAAGGAAAAACATGGCAAATTAGCAGCTAGGAATTAATGACAAGTAAAATGCCACATTGTCTTACTTGGACAGGTCTGATATTGCGTAATCAGTGCTACAGCAGCTAAGCTGCGAAGGGATGACACACACTTCAAACCTGTGGTGATTCGCAAGCAGTACAGCACATAGCAGCAGGAGCAGCCATGGGATTCCACATGAACAACGCTGTTTCATTCAGATAGGTTTCAGCAAACCCTAACTCAGTCTCTCAAAAATTCTCTATCAGGGAAATTCTTTGTCCTGCTTCGCTTATATCCAGTCCTGGGCTGGAATGAAGAAAATGTTTAACAGTGTTCATTCAAAAGCACTACAAATAAGGAGTGTACTGAAAGCATAGAGGGATTTTCACATAAGTAGAATGAAAAACATTAGAATGAACAGCATTAGATCAAGGTGCAAACCAGCAGCACCTGCACTTTTATTACATGCACACGCACACACCCCCACACACAAAGAGACCCCAAATTGCCTGGTTAGCACTTATCCTTGCTTCCATTTCTGAGGAATGTTACTGAAATGAACCTTGGATATTGTATTCTGAAATGGGTGTAACACAATGCCTCAACCTGCCCCCATACTACAATCTTTCTTTCCAGCCCCAGCCCCAACCCCAATGGACTTGTCAGCAGTTTCTATCATTAGCAACATAATCCCTCCTCTCTCCCACTCTTTCTTTTTTATGTTTTCCCAGGGCTGCACCAATAATGAATAATTTACCAGTGTGGAGAAAGAAAAGTGTCACTACTGGAGTCTCAAGGCTCATCACTCACAAACCTGTCACATGATCAAGAGTCATCAGTGCCATTATTTGTGTGAAGAGAAATTAGCACTAATCTACTGCTGAATCTCTTGCTCCAGCCACTGTAAATGGTGCCAGATTCTTAACAGAGCAGATTGTCTGTGCCACTGCAAATTGCTTATCTCAGTAAAGTTAAAAAAAATAAAAAGCCTCCTCACTCACTTCACAGAAGACATACCACATGTGTTTAGAATTAGAGGAGAGGCACTGTAATGCAAAGGGCTGTTACCTTTCCCACAGTGGAGAAGTGCTAGAGGTTTGATTTGCCTCTCCGCTATTAATGAATACCATTGAATGCAGGGAATGGGTTCCAAGCAGGACTTTCAAAGGTGCACATTCCTGTGCAAAAAGGAGATATAGCTTTCCATGTCACAGAAAAAGCATGTGAATGCTAAAATTTGAGTTTTATGGAGGGAAGGAAATGCCCTGTACTGAACTATGAAACATAAACAAGGCACAAAATAGAACAAAATGGTGTCTTGAGTAAATAATCAAGGCAACAGTGAGAACTATTGTAGTGTGAGTGGCTTCCTCCTGTGAGAAAGGGAAGAGATGGGTAATGTGCTCATTTTGCTCCAGCAGTCATTTCCATCCATCAGTCCAGGGATTTTAAACCTGCTACCATCAGCAGGTTTTTGGGACACTCCCTTCACAAAATCCACAGCAAAAGCAAAGCTGCCATTGGCCCAGCTCATCCCAGCGGCAGAAGAAGTGACAGCTGGGGCTCAGAGGCAGAAAATCCTGCAGTCCCTCCTCGAGGCCTCAGTGGATCCCATCAAAGGGCACGGTTTATTCTCCACTGGGGATCAGCCCCCACATCTGGTAGAGTCCAAGAAGAGTTCCTGGCAGAAAATTTTTTTCTATCTCTAAAGGTTTGAAATTATTTCATTCTCTCTCTCTGCTTCCCTTTATTCAAAATTATTTTCCAATATTAATTTCTAACAAAATAAACCTGTCTGAATAAAGGAATTACAAATGAAAAATTTAATCCTTTGAATCATGAGGGATGCTGGCCTAAAATCAGAAACATGGCTTTATAAAACAAAATTTGGATGCATGAACTTTTTTGATTTTGATCAGAAAAGAACTTAATTTGTTAAAAAGTCTTTCCTTTTCTCACTCTGGGAGGATATGCAGGGAGCCAGGGCTCCAGCCTGGCTCTGTGCCTGGCAGCCAGCCTTTGGGACTGCCCTCACACTTCTTGGCAGCACAGTTTTGCCAAAACACACGCTGGGGGCACCCCCCAGCTACAGCAGCCAGCGTAATCCCCGAAGTGGGAGACTACATAACACAGCCTTGGGCTGTATTATGGTTTGCACCTAAGATCCTCCAAGGACACTACACATCCTAAACACCAAAATTCACCTCCTCTCAGCCCTTGGAGGTCACTCTATCTCCACTTGAACCTGCGAGAAGACCGAGTTTGCTGTGGAGGAAAACAGGGATAAATTGTGCAGCTTGGAGAAGATCTCAGTGTCACAGTGAGAGGAGGACCAGTATGTGGGAGGGCTCCTTACTGCTGGGATTGGGAGGGACCTCAGAAGTACCCAGCACTTATGGAAATATGTGCATCCAAACACAAATGCAAAACCTCTAAGAGCTTTTAGATAGCAAAATATCTATATTTATCTATAATAAAATGTGGGCTTTAAAGTCTAAAGATCTTTGAGCTTTTACTTTTTTTTTTTCAGGATTTATCTCTTTAACTAAAAAAAAGGCAGAATCTCACACAAGTTTTCTGTCACTTGTGCAAACTAATGGTATTGTCCTAAAGCTGGATTCCTGACTGAATTTCCTAAGAACCTCTCCACTATCTCTCATGTCTTGATTTTGATTTTACTGCCACTCAAGATTGGGAAGTGGCCATTACTTAAAAAAACTTAGCAGATAAGCAGCCCAAAAAATATCCAGATTCTCCTTCCTTCTCCACTTTTTCCTGCTGCTCAAAGTCATCTATTCCAGTATAGCTTCAGTGTAGTTGAGTGTCCCAAATCAACACACACCATTGTCAAAGAATCTCCGCCTCACTGCATTCGCTGCATGCCCAGTGCCCAAGGCTGACTCCCTTCCCCACCGTCAAGGATTCTATTAGTCATCACATCCTTTCCAAGAGAAATTACCTACTTTACAAAAAACTAAGGGGTCACAAATGTGTTCTGGGACCAGGAATCGTGGGAGGGGACTGACCGCCAGTGAAGTCTAGTTACAGAAGAGAAGGATGAGATCAATGAAAGAGCTGCTTGTCTGAAGAGACATCTCCCAGTGGTGCTGGGGATCAGGTCACTATGTCTTGCCTCTATTCCTCTTTATCTCTGCACAGAAAATCAGTGTTGCTGTTCCAGCTCACTACAGCAAAGAGGTAGAAACCTCAATTAAAGTGTTTGAAAGAACTCTTCAGAGAGAATGTGGCTGAGGGCTTGAGATAGGCCCTATGCAGACATGGATTTTACTGTGGTTTTGCTGATGCTTTCTAGCTCCCTGAGCACATCTGTTGCTGGAAACATAACAGTGTTTACCTTGTTAAAAGCAACTTGTCAAAAAGCAGCAAAAAGGAACAGAGTAGCTGTGGAGGCTCCTGGGAGAGATTTCCTCCAAGCAGCTCCCAGCAGCTTGCAAGGTGAAGGAGAGGGCACCCTCGGCCCTTTGCCTGGACTTACTACAAAGGCTCTCTTGGCAAATCATGGCCCCTCAATTAACCACGGGAGGATTGGTCTCCACCTTCCACAGGGAGGGCGAGAAATTAAGCTGTGAAATTGCCTTACATCATTCCATTGGCAAACAAGGGCTTTCTTCATCTGGCAAGGTGTATGTCGAAGCCGTGAAACCTGCAACTGCAGATCTGCAAGCCAGATCTTGGCTTCCTCTGTGATTTTCCAGTGTCTCCACTCCCAGCATGGTATCATCAGGCTAGGTGGTGGGACCCTGGTGCTGCCTGGCTAGATGAGAACATCACAGATGACAGAGTAACACCCGCAAAAGGCATTTTGGGTTCCTGTAGCTCCCTGTATCCTGCCCAGCATTTCAGTCTTTTCAGTCACATTTATTTTGCCTTCAAGAAAGATGTTTATTATGACCTTTGCTCAGAGCAACTGGAACCAGCCTGAAACATGAAATCTGTAACATATCTGATGATGTCGGCTCACACTTCTCTACAAGCCTCCCCCGGACTGAGTCACAGCAGGAGGGCTCAAAGTCAATACTCAATAGCATTAGCTTAGCGGTATACTGCTAGTGGGCTAATTCATCACTAATTCAGAGTGGAGTGAATTTTCCTGACTTCTTGGTGCTCCCTTCTGCACGTCGGCTCCCTTGTCTATCTCTCAATGCAAATGAAGAAGGATGCCCTTCCTATACCTCCGATTAGTAACACACTTGACATGATTCAATGATTTTCCTTTACAATTACAGCTGAAGTACTTGCTTTAGTTATTTCTTAGCACAGACTTTATGCCCTTGTACTGTGCCAGGTATCAATCCTTTAAAAAAACTTTAAGAATTTAAATGTAGGAAGTCTCTGACCATGTTTAACATGTTCACGGAAAATTGTCCTCTGTCAAATGTACATCCCAAAGCCTTGTTCAGCAGTTGTGGATGCTTCAAAATGATGCTAAAATGAATCAGAGTAGCAATCTGCCTCAGAACAGAAAAGCTCAGGTCACTCACCACATGTATGAGCTCCTGAAAAAGCTCTTTGGCTGGTAAACATAAAGCCCATAAGAACCTGCTGAACAGATGTGATACACATGCATTGAAACTTCAGAGCACATTGTTCTCTTGCACCATCATACAAGGGATGAATGGCTGGATATCAAATGTATTGATCTACCAGCACTTCAATACACAATCCACTATTGAGACTGGCTGCTTTCACAAGAAGCACCCACTGCCTAAGCAGAGGAATGTAATTTTTGTCTCTGCAGAACTGTTAAATCAGAATGTCCTGTGACACATTTCTTGCATTGCCTTGGCTCTGAGCAGAGTGGTGTCATAGACCTCTGCAGAAAGAGTTGCTACTGCGGGACCACAGTGAAATTTGTAGCACCACTCATGCATGCCAGTATCTCCCAGTGACTTGATGAGCTTCTCTGAAAAAAAATTCTTTTGTGTCCAAAGAACTCTCTGTTTGATGTAGTCTGCAACACTTGTCTTTTGTCAACTCATGCTTGCCTCATGATGCTGTAATAAATCACAAATGCTGTGGTGTACTAGTTGGTTTCGCTGCACTCCAAACCCATTGCAAATACAGATGCAAACAGTTGCTTTGAAACTTAACCTCTTTCTTTTTTCAGCTTTCTTTACAGAGGCATGTTTTACAACTACTGATGTCTGCTTTCTCTCACACTTTATTATTATCAATTAGCAGGGTCAAAGAGCTCCCCTCAGGAAGGTTTAAAACAACACTTTTCCCTTTGGTTTTAATGCCCTACGCCAGTTTCTGTGCCATCTACTGTGTAGCAGCATACCTCCCACTTGCCTTTGTGATCCTAAATATCTATGCCCTGATTCATTGTTGAGGCATGCACTGGGAGCCAGATCACAGCACTTCCATGCAGACCTTTTTATAAGAGCACAACAGTATCCCTTAAAAGAGAGGAAATCTCTTGCTTGAGGGAAAACAAAAACACACATGCATGTACAAAAAACCCCTCAGCAACCTTATATTATAGTCTGCAGCTAAATCTGGAGCTGTGGACCTCGAGCCAAAACATAACCACAGTTTAGAGAAAGTGGCATAATATATATTGTAATTACAAGGTTCCACTACAATAACAGACCCACAGAACTGGCCAAAAGGTGAGTTTATTTGTCTTTGTCGGCAGTGGGAATATGGGTAGGTTTCTTCGGCTAAAATTTCTTATTTCTTTTAAAAGTGAGAAATGGGACATTCCCCTTTTCCCATCACTCTCCACCCAAATGGCAGCTCCTACATGGTCTGTCAGCTGAGGTTAGCTCCATAACTCAGATCTCTTTTCACTGAGCTATTATGTTACTAGTAGCTGTAATGGGCTATTATCTGTGTGACACAGCCTCTGGAGTGGCAGAAGACACCTCTTTCTCCTCCACTGACAGATTAAAGAGCTAAATTATAATTTGAGGAACCAGGTGCCCAATTCTGTCAAAACATCTCATGTGATGGTTTCTTATTCAAGAGAAAACTACATAATCAAATAAAAGCATATGAGGGTTCCAGGTCTAAAAAGAGATGTCAGAGACAATATTAAGTAAGTCATGTTAATGCAAAGATGACCTTCTATCTATTGTGCGCTTAGGATTTAACAGTTTAAGAAAAGCTCAGTAAGGAAAACAGATCTTGCTAGCTTTGCTAAAATCAAAATGTGACAATAATTCCAAATCAAAGTGAAATTGACCGTCTGAATTTCACAGAATAAACAAGAGAATACAAAAATTAGTTAATTCCATAGGTGAGAGTAAATATCTGACAGTTTTAAATTCTTTCATTTTGAAGGCTTTATGGTTTTAAAGCTTATGAGCTAACACATGAGATAGTGTTATGCTAGAAATTTAGTGAATGTTCTTCCACTTAAATGAACAGAAGATGAATTTGAAAACATTAAATTATATTTCTTGAAGGATTAGATGTAAAATTCCCAGTGCAAGTCTAAACAAATGTCAAGGTGCCCTGCTCTTGGCATCCCATAGTCTTTGATTTGTAAAGCAGCTTTTAGATAATTTAACAGCCAGAAATGGTTTAAACGAAAGTCTGGGAATTTGCTGGTATATGTACCAATTTGTATTGTCTGTCTCAGACCTCATAACTTCTTCCCATTCCTTTGTGACAAGTGTTGATGGGAATGCTTGTGACGCGTTTTCACACTATGTTGAAACAAAACCTTTGATAGTATTTTTTCCCCAACTCTAAGTTATTTATATAACACCATTTACTTTTCCTATGTGCTGGTTTTGGCTGGAGTAGAGTTAGTTTTCTTCATAGCAGCTAATGTAGGGCTGTGTTTTGGATTTGTGCTGGAAACAGTGTTGATAATCACAGAGATGCTTTAGCTATTTCTGAGCAGGGCTTACACAGATTCAAGGCCTTTTCTGCTGTTCACCCCACCCCAGAAGTGAGCAGGCTGGGTGTGTACAAGGGAGGGGACATAGCTGGGACAGGTGACCCCAGGTGACCAAAAGGGTAGTTCATAACCTATGGAATCATGCTCACTATATAAAGCTGGGAGAAGAGGTAGGAAAGAGAAGGAGGGTATTTGAAATGACAGTGTTTGTCTTCCCAAGTAACCTGGCCTGATGGAGCTCTGCTGTCCTGGAGAGGACTGAACACCTGCCTGCCCATGGGAAGCAGTGAATGAATTCCTTCTTTAGCATTGCTTGTGCATGGGGCTTTTACTTGACCTATTAAACTATCTTTATTTCAACCCACTAGTCTTTCTACTTTTACTCTTCTGAATCTCTTCCCCATCTCCCTGGGGAGACTGAGCAAGCAAGTGGCTGTATGGTGCTTGGTTGCCAGCATGGCTTATACCCCAACACATAAGAAATATATTTTGATACTCTAGGAATAAAAACTAAGAGGAGACTATGCTAGTGATCTTAGGGACAAAGCTACTTCTAACCCAAAAATTTTACATTGATAACAGCGACTGAAGGTGACTGGTAAACTTTACATTAGAACTCACAAGAGTTCTAATACAGCACTCCTGCTTCAGTTCAAGAAGGGACATCTTTGATCTCTCTCCTGAACTCAGCTTTGAGATGGTTTCAGAGACACACAGCATGTAGGAGCGCAAGGTGAGCTTTACCACTGGGATTTCTTTTGACAGTCACAATCACACATCAAAAGAAGTGAGACAAACTAATTTAAACTTAAAGGAAACATGGCACAGTGTTTGCTGAATGCTGGCTGTTCTCTTTGGATTGAGTGATGCCCCCACCCCAACACATCTGGGCAGGTCCTGTGGGGGTGCATTATAGACCTTGCTCTGAACAAAACTCATGCAAACTGTCTGAAATTTGATTTTAGTACTAGTCCTCTATGAGTCTCCTCTTGCCTCCTCTGTGACTGTGAGTAAGATTCCATACTCTTACAGGCAGCACGATTTTCCACAGTCAAGATCTGTTCAAATGAACTGTCTTCTCACAGCTGGGGAGGACCTAAGTAGAAGATAGTTTCTCTTCCCCCACATATATTTAGGGGCTAAGGGGCCAAGCCTCCCCATTTTAATCCAGTTGTTTCTGTATCAATGACAGGAACACCCTCCTGTCCTCCTCTTTATGAACTCTGTTTGCATTCTCAGCTGGGTTAGTGGAGTCAGATCCAGTGGCACAAAACTGGAGGCTCTGCAGTCACAGCCGAACACATTACATTTATCCATGTCAGTGGTGGGAACAGCCTACTTGTTCCCCCTTTTTGTCCTTCCTGTGCAGTTCCACACCTTACCCCGAAGGAAGAAGTAACCACTGTTGCACTTAACTCATTTGCTACAGACTCTGCTGAGAGCCTTCCTTTACTCCCCCTGCCCCAAATCCAGTTACTCCTACTCTGACTTTAATAATCTACCTGGAATGTCAGCAGGGAATCGCTTTGCTCAGATGCTTTCTTGAACAGCGGTAATGACCAAAAATATGTCAAGACACAGAAAATTCACAGTTTTCAGTTTATTCCAGTGATAATTTTTTATCCCTTACTTTTTTCTTCTTGAAACTTAGAGGTCTCAGATTCCTTGCTGAAGAGTCCATTAGCACCCTATATGTTGTCAGCCTGAAGTTTAATCTAGAGCACTCATGTAATCTTTCAGTCTCTTTCTCAACAGAATAATTTAGATCTGTTGAAGCTTGCAGATGCAAAGCTTTTGCTGTCTAGCTTGGGAAACATGTATGTATATCTCTATATACACATGCATACAAATGTATTTAATTTCCATTTGAATCTTCAAACATCTTTTTTGAAACATGTCCATCATAAAGCCAGCACTGGAGCTACTTCCTACTTTGTGATTCAATGGCTACATAACTATTTTGCAACAGCTTGAGATTTGGAGCTCACTTTGAACTGTTTATGCCTAAGACCACTACTTTTGGAGGCACCGCTTGCCAGATCCACTGCTGTGAAAGTCTGCCACCATTTCTATCCCTGCTCCTCTCTCCACATTTGTCTGTATTGAAATGTGGTTTTTTTGTCTTGACCAGTTTGCCAAGCCTTGTGTATCACTGCGTCTGACTTTCTCACCCTTACATGTGTTTCTTTTTCTGTCTGCTTTTCCGTTATCTGGAAAAGTTGCCGGTAGTCATTTCATGAGTGTAAAATGAGCATTGAACTTCAAATAAATATACTTACAGATTAGAAGCAATTTTTTATATGTTTATAATAATTTTGTACTTACATCCAAATTATTTATGAATGGTCTGAGCACAGGATGACTCAAAATGGCTCGTAACATGACAATTTCTTTGTATATGACTTCTCAAGACTGCTGAGATCCTTGCAATTGCTCTCTCAGGGTCTCACTTTTCAATTACAACACTATTCAATATTAAGACAAAATCTCTGTAAAATTTCTGGGTATTGTCAATTAAATTCACAGCCTCAAATCATGAGAGCTGCAGTGATGAAAAGTGTTCTGAACAGAGACCTGATGGCCATAAGTACACAGTGGTGGGGCCTAGTGATCCCAGTCCTGTAATATTACTGATTTAAATCTTCTATCAGTCTTTACATTCAGGTGCTCTGTGTTTTTAACATTCTAGCATGACACCAGCCACTTAAAAATTATTCCTCCTGTGCTCATAGCCTTGCTAAACAGATTTTTTTCCTGTCTTTGGGTCTCTTTATTAAATTTGTACACTTCAAGGCCTCTATCTGTAGTATCCTTTCTACTTATTATATATTGGTGGTTTGGGGTTTTTTAATCGCTAATTCCTGCAGTTGAGTTCAATTTTAATGAGACACAGCCAGGCAATACTACCAAGAGCCAAGATATCCAGCAATGTGCTACCCACGCATTTACCAGCTCCTTCTTGGCTTTCTCTGCCTTTCTGTCACTCAGATGAGCTCTCCTCCTGTGACCAGTGCCTTTCTGCATGACCTCACATCTTTCCACTGTGGACTACCACCACCAGAACAGGATTCCCAGGGGACCCATAGTTGTGCCAGCCACTGCAACCTCACCTTCCTCCCACCCTGGCTGTGCAGCTGAACCAAAGCCAGAGCCTCCCAAGCCATGCAGAGGTCTGTGCCAGCAGCTGGGCTTTGGCCACCACAAGAAGCAGTAGCCTTCCCTCAGGCCACGTAGGTGACACAATTGCAGAGGATCTGTGGTGCACTTAGGAGAGTTTTGATGACCCGGTTAAGCCCTTTGAGATACACAGGTACTGACTAGACCCAGACATCTCAACAACAGCAGCTCCCCTTTTGGTGGCATTTTATTTATATCAGTATTTCTAACATCTCGAACAATTTATTCTCTAACTGAACACAGACATTTCCAAGAACAGAAGAGTGGAGTGAGACTGAATTTCTGATGTAATAAAAAAAAAGCAAACATTTCAGGTTTGTTTTTTAAACATTATAGAAGAAGAAAGAAGGGCAACAAGCCCATTCCCTCACCTTTTGCAGATCCCCTTTAAGAAAACATGGCTTATTCAGGCAACCGAACACACACACCATGAATATTATTTCTCTCACTGAGCGGGAGGGTTTCAACTCATCCTGTGTAGCTGGCAAAAATGGAATAAAAACACATTCAGCAAGCTGATCTCTTGGTATTCTCCCATCTCCTGCCCCAACTGAGGCAGCACAGCTGCATTCTGTACATGTCCCTGGGGCAACACACGGCACCTGTACTGCTATTTATTGCTTACTATCTGGTTATGAGGAGAATGGGTGGCTTTTACTTGAGAAAATAATTTATTTAGCATATAACAAGTAGAAATGCTTTCCAATGGTATAGAAATAAAGTTGAACAGCCTTCAGAAAGCAAGAGGTCTGGTTGGTTTTGGTCAACAACAACGACAACAAAAAAAAGGTGGCAACTTCTTTTTGCCCATATATTTATCAGAAAAAGGACTTTTTAGCCTATTTTATTTCTGGAATGTTTCAAAGTCCCCCCACTTAAGTAGCTCACCTGAGAGAAGTACACAGCAGTTACAAAAATGCCCCAACGATGCCATGCTATTCTCTCTCTTATTTGATGAATATTATTTAATTTTCTGCACCTCCAATATAATGTTCTCTCTTTCTTCCTCTGAAACACCTGTGCTTCTGGGCTAAGAATAGATCCATATTCAGAGCTGTCACAAAAGCAAAGAAGAACATCTGGGCTTCTATGTCCCCACTACATTCTGGCAAACATTGTTCCACACATGCCCGTTTCACACTTTTGTGTTCCCAGCATGCGGGGTTGTTTGGTTCTGGGGACTTTTCACTGTCTTGCTCAGGGATGGCAGCGACAGCACGTTTGTCCACAGGCCCTGGAGGGGCAATTCTTAGAGGACGATAACTAGACCAGCTTTCCTGAGAGGAGTGCTTGATTCATCCCTGATATAACTCTGCTGATTCTAATGGCTTTTTACCAGGGATGAATTTGGCCCCATGTTGTTAGATGTCTGCATATTAGAAACAGAGTCATTTGCTACAAGGGAAATAGTCAACATCTTATTTGCATCCATGCATATCAACAATGCAATTAGGGCAAACTTCTTTGAGAATTGGATTCAGATGGTAATTAAAGTATTGTGTTATGAATTTTAATTTGGCATTAGTGAAGTAAATTATTCTGTATTGCTCTGTTCTCACAGTTTGGGTAGAATACATTATGCTTTGCTTACTGAGACCTTTGAATTAAAAAAAAAAAAGGAGCCTAGTCCCTGTGTCCTTAGAATCTAATGGTGTGGAAGAAAATGAGTTACATAAAGCATTTGCCAGTCATTCAAAGTCAAGCAGCAGTGAACATCATTCCTTTGATACCCTCCCACAATTTGGGGACTCAGTTGGAAGGGCTGGGGAGGAAACTCTTCTAAGCAGTAATAATGTGCGAGATTCAATTAAAAAAATAAAGCACATAAAAACAACTACTTTGAAAAGACAGGTGAGATACAAACATTTAAAAAAATAATCAATGTCTATGTCTATATCACTGATAATGATATATGGCCAGCAGATATGAGCTTAGAAAATCACAATGAGCTTACAAAATCATGTTGGAGTCCTGACATACATGTAAGAGCAATATGCATATATATATATATATATTTGTATATATGTTTGTGTATGTGCTTTTGTGTCTTTTGTGTCTATAATTTTGAAGGTGTGACCTACTAAGTAGCACAAACCCTGAGTTTTAGCTACTAATGTTTTGCACTGATATTGTCTTCAGAAACAGGGCGCTGTTCTTCATGTCCAAAACTCCGTGTTAGTAGTTGGCAGAATGTTTTGAAGGAAGACTAGTAAGGACAGCACAATGACTGTTCAGATATAACTACTGGTTGAGCATAAGAAATCTAGGTACATGCATGTGGAGAGGAAAGGTTTTTAGTAGTTGTCTGAGGAGTGTTTAATGGCAAGTGAACCTCATAGTCCAAGATGCTCCCCACATTTGCAGTAAAAGACAATCATTGCTTGCAGAATTTCCCCTCCAAGTTGACAAGACACAGGACACACCATGGGAAGGGTGTTACTCCATCCGTACTATATGGCACACTAATCTCCTTTATCCATCAATGTTTTCCTTTGATCCAGCCTTCCTTCCAGCTCCTGCATCAGCAGCATCCAGGCATTCTTAGGGTTTGGCCCAGCAAAAAGTTCTAGAAAAGGCAAGAGATAAAAACCTATTATGTTCAACCCTTTTTGGCTGAGTTGACCCTAGCTGAACATGAGGTACTCACCAAAGCTGCTGTATCATTGCCCTTCTCAGGTGAAAAAGTCCTGCTGGGAGTCTGCTCCAGTGTGGGCTTCCCATGGGGTTACATCCTCCTTTGGGCACCCATCTGCTCCAGCTTGGGATCCTCCAGGGTCTGCTCCACCATGGCTTTCCATGGACTGCTTCTCCATAGTCTTCTCCACAGGCTGCAGGGGAATCTCAGCTCTGGCTCCTGGAGCATCTCCTCCCCCACCTTCTGTATTGGCCTTTGTGTCTGCAGAGTTGTTGTTCTCACATATTCTCATTCCTCTCTTCTGGATGCTGCTGGTGTTGCACAATCTTTTTTTCCCCTTAAATACATTATCTCAGAGGTGCCACTGTCATCACTGATGGGCTCAGCCTTGGCCAGTGGCAGGTTTGTCCTGGAGCCGACTGGATTGGCTCTGTTAGATACAGGAAAAGCTTTCAGCAGCTTCTCAAAGAAGCCACTCCTGTAGCCGTCTTGTTACCAAAACACTTTCCATCCAGGAAATAAGCAAATAGCCAAACTCCCTCTAGGGACTGGGACACCTGGCTCCTGTTCCCAGCCACAGAACTGCTCCCAGCAGAATAACCAGGAGGGTTTGCACTGTGGGGTTGGTGATGGGGCCCTCTCATCACACCTCCACATTATGACCCCTCAGTACTGCCTGTGTCCTTCGTAAAAGACATTTGCCTGACCTACTCTTGAGGACTTCTGGTGATAGAGATGCCATATTTTCTCTAGGCAGCTCATCCCAGTATTTCACAGTCTAACTGTTGAAGCCAGGTATGTGCTCGTATTTAACTGGCATCTTAAGTCAATCAGGCCTTGTTTTTTGACTAGTGAGAAAAATCTTCAAGTCGATTTCAAGTCAATGAAGCCATGACAGTTTCTACTCCCTAAAGCTATAAAACTAGGAGGTGTTTGAGCTTTTTGTTACATGGGAGAAGGGCAAGTCCTTTTGTGGTCTGAATTTCTTAATAGAAAAATATTGCAGCTAAAATTCCAGAGCATCAAACTGCCTTACAAAAAGGTTATACTTTTAGTATTTCTCATTTAGAGAGCTAAAGAGCCAAATGTTTCACAAAGACTAGATGCTCCCATGAGAATGAATTTCTCCATGATTTTCATAGTAGATCAAAGAATTTAAGACTTAAATAATCTTTGGATGAGGTCCTGACCTTGTGTTTGTATAAATATGGGCTTGTTCAGCTGAAGTCTGTGGAGCTATATAAAAATAGCACCCGTGTAAGAGAGGATCCAGCCCAGAATATGTCAACATATCCTCAGCCCCATGATATTGCCCGGCACCATACTGCCTGGCCCCATATGTTTCCAAGTGTCCTGACAGAGGTGTTTGCAACTGCTGTTGGAGCGCTCAGATATGTACTACAGTATGAAACAGATGGTAGCTCCATGTAAAATAATAGATCCAAAGGTCCCGCTGCAAGAATCCTCACGGTATTTGTGTCTTTGAGGTAAGTTTGCTACAGATGTTAGCCAGAGGACATACTAAGCTTATTCACTGGATGTCTTTAGGGAAGGTGGATGCTTCACCACCTTAGGAAATAAAAAATATATTACATTTTCTTCTTGCCGAGACTAGTATTTATATTCAGATGTTATGCATGAATTCCCCATGCTTTGTGTGTGCAAATGTGGGTGTTCCCTGCTTGCTGGTGAGGTGCAGCGAGGTGTGTGAGGGGTGCAGGTGTCACGGCGGGCAGGCAGAGCCCACAAGGGATAACATCTTCTGCCAGCAGTGCAGCGCAACAAAAACCACGGCAGTGGCATTCAGCATCCAGCATGCCCAGCTGCCCAGTCCTAAGTGCTACAGAACATTAAAAAGTAACAACAACAAGAACAACAACAACCCTATGATGTCCCTCCTCATTAACTTTTTAAAGCTTCTGCTCACTTTGTGGAACCACCTATTCTATCGCGTGGTCAATAATGTATGAAATGAAAAACTCCTGTCCACTCTGCAATGAAAAAAGCAAACAGAGATTTACAGTAACTGCTTAGTGCTATTTTTGGTAGACCTGAATTCAGGGGCAATAAATAAAAAAAATCCCACTAACATAAAAAAGAGCAGAGACAAGAAAATTAAATTGAACCAAAAAAAAAAAAAAGGCCAAACATTTTAAGGACAGGGTCAGTGGGGGAGATATATTTTTTCTTTCTTAATCTCTTTTTGTCACCTGCTCACAAGAGAGACACAGTATAGAGAAAAAGAAATGCCATTTTTTTCTTAATTTCTTTTTTAAAATGAACTTATTGCTCATGGAAGACACTTGTGTCTGCCAGCCCCCAAGACCCAGAATTAGGAGTAAATGCACATCTTCAATCCATCTTCCCATCACTAGCAATCTCCTTGACCTATTACCCATCTCACTGTTAGGCTCTGCTGAAGCATCTGTCCAGAGGTAGAACATGGCAGGATTTTTCTGGCTGTGTACTGCATTCCAAGGCTGGAGAAATGCTTTGCCCTATGCAATTAACACATTCGTGTAGAGAATAAAGAACAATGACAAAATTTATTCCTAGCCCTTTCTTTTTAATATTAGAAAGTGCTTGCTGTTTAGCAGAATGGGCTAACTGAAAGAGGGCAAGTAGCATTTTCAGAAGTATGTTTACAAAAATAATATGCTTAGCCATCATGGCATGCTGTCTCCAGCGTGACTCTTCCTGCTGCCATTGCTACTGAATTCTCTTGCCGAGGGAACAGCACTGACAGACCTACATACACAGTATCTGCAAAACCTATTTTGCATACAACCTGCCAGGGAAGCTTCCCGAAGTGGTACTGAACCCTGAACCTATCCCAGTTCCTGCTAACGAGACTGGCTTGATGCTAGGGTTGCTGCCCCAGCCTCCTCCAACTTTAGCATGTGGGTCAGAAAATTCACTGTGGAAAGGCAGCAGTGAATGGCTTCTTCATCTTGCAACAGCTCACAGCAAATTGGTGTAATCTGCATTTCCAGCTACAGGAGTTTTGGAGCAAAATTAATTGTAAATGACTTCTAGCCTAGTTATAATCTAAAATACTGTTTCGTTTTGGCAGTAGAAAGGAACTGCACTTTCTGCATAAAGCCAATGCCTATAAAACAGAAGAAAGCAAAGCATGATCAGTGTGGTGAGCAGGAGATAAAACAAGCTCCTTGGCACTGGGCAATGGCAGAGGAAGTCTGTTTCCTCCCTGATAGCTAGTCGAACATTGTTACCCTAAGCTGGGCTAGTTCTCCTCCCACCAGGCTGTTCATATACCATCTGTCCATGCTGAAAATTATCAGGAGCATTATGTTGCGTCTTCACTTATTAAAAGGCTGAATGCAAACTTTCCAGAGCATACAGAGTGTTACAGTTTACTGCACTGGAAACTTTATACCATTATGTCTAGCGAGGCCCCTGAGTCTTTGTTTTAATGCCTTGGAAATGCGACAAAGTAGAGTCAAGAAAGGGCAAAGTAAAAACCTGAAACTTAAAAATCAGGACCTACAGTCTTCTCCCATTTCCCTCCTTCACTCACATGAAGCTAGAAACAAACCAAATTTGTACTAATATTCTATTTCTAAAGCAAGGACAGAGAAAAATCTTTCCCACAATCATTTTGTCTGTTCTAGGTTTGAGGGACAGAAAAGCCTTTAGAAGAAAACCACAGTGCTGGCACTTATTCTTTTCCCTCAGGCCCCCCATCAAAACCTGCTTTCACTAAAATGTGAACAGAAAACTATCTTCAGATACCACCTAGATAAAAGGTGAAATGCAATTCTTGCTGTTAATATTTAAGAATCACATATATCTCCACATGTTAAAACACTCTATTACCACCACCAGCGCCCGCTTTCCTTTGACGGGCAAGTTTATACTTTCTGTAGCAGTAAGATGATGATATGCTGACTTGACCTGTATCTTAGATATTCATTCAATGAAATTAGAAAATCAGACGCATTAGAATAATGCATATGTGAGTTTAAATTCTTATTTCCGTGTGCACCTCGAGGGTAGACAGGGGAATATAGAAAGAGAACAGAAATTGCTCACTGTCGCTCATGGAACAGATAGACAGCAAGTGCTGGGAATAGGGCTGTGCATCCTGGTATTCAGATCACTGCTTCAGCAACCGACTCTTGTTAGTATTTCAAGAAACATATTTTATAATTCCAGAATTAAAATCACTCACTGCTGATCAGTTTCGTGTAATTGAAAATAGGATATAAATTCAGCAAAATGCCTTTAGTAACTCTTGAGCAACTTCAACAAGTAGGAATGCGTGAATATCAGTTTATTGAAATCTATCACTGAACTCTATATTTTTAAAGACAGTGGAAAATAACAGACCTTGCTTCTATTAAACAATCCTTTGAAATATTCGGCTCTATGTGGACATCATTTTATTTATTTTTACACAAGACCAGATCCTATTCTTTTTCTGTTTCACACACACTTAGAAAAAGCATATTTTAAAAGCCTTCTGTAGCATGGGAGAAATCTTGTTCTGTAACTTTTGCTATGGACTTCATGGACAGCTGATTCTCCTTGGTAAACTTCCCAATGGCTCCTACTAAGGGTGGGAATTTACAAGCCATCCATGCAGTGTTAGAACAGCACTTTTGAGGAACCTGTGCAGGCATTGCACGTGCAATAGCCTTGCTGGCCAAGCATGGCCCATGAGAGGCTCATCTTCCCCAAAGCCTTCATTGCTCAGATCACCATTCTCTGTTTATTCAGTTCTTGCTTCTCACCCAGATCTGTCACAAAGTACACAAGCATATGTCTTTCTAAGCCAATCTCTATTATTTTATAAAACTCAGTGAAAAACATACAGGAATTGATTGTGGTAGCTGTCAAGCCTGCAAGTGATTCAAGTGTGTTTGCCCTTTCATTTGCTGCATTTTTGGGTGTTATATAAATAGAACAGCAAATGTAAAATGCAGGTTAAGTCATTCAACACTTCTCTTTTTTTCTGATTTCTGCCCTGTTCTGGCACCTTTGAAACTACATTTTTGTCAGTCAGCTAGTGTTGGAATATCTGTAGGTTTGAAAGCCAAAACAATAGGTTCAGCAGTGAACGTTATCAGCTTTGTCAAAATCAAGTATTGAATCAGAACCAGGATCCATCCAGGTTCTTCAAAAACCGTAGTAGACACATTCCTCATTAGGCATCTGTTTATTCCAAAACACAAACACACAGGGGATAGAATTAGATAACACTTTTCTGGCTTACTAAATGGGTTAGACTTAGTAAATATGGTACTCGATTTTCAACTGATTCTACCATCTGTCAGCAAACTTATTGCTTTTAGCAGGGGTTTTTCTTGTGGTAATTTCTGGGATTTTTTTTCTCCTCTGTTCTTTTCATGAATATACATGCCTACAAAGTTTAAGGGAAAAGTAAATTAAATAAAAAATTAATTAATCCAGAAAATCTGAACAGGGCAGCTCAGATTATAATCAGAAACTACAAATGGACTTTTTTTGCAAATTATTATTAACAAACAGCACAGAAAAAAAAAATCTCATGTGTGGAGGGTGCTTCCTATTGTTTTTCTAACAATCTAAATCCCACAATCAGTCACCGTGGTAAATGGTGTTTGTGCAATGCACAGCACAGCAGCTGTGTGTGTGGGTAGAGACTGGTGTAAGAAGGACAAATAGCTGGGGTGAGGCAAACTACCCAGTAAATTGTCTAGCTGGGACCCAATGTCATAAAAGTCTAAGCATAACATTGCTGTTGTGTTTTCATACTGAAAAAAAATAAGTCTCAGACCCATTCTGATGCTAATTAGGGGCAGAACTAAATCACGGAAATTCAGTCACATGGCGATGCACGTTCTCCTTAAAGCTGGTATGGGCAGTGGTTTGAAGCTTCTACAACTCCACTGCATGGTGTAGATGCACTGTTTCTACACTAGCAGCTGCCTTGCATCCAACAGGGAGGGCTGAGTTGCTGTTGAAGAGCTTGATAAGCTTTGCTACTTGGAAGAAACTTTGGCCTCATACACCAGAATGGAAGGGCTTTTTCATTATTTCCAGCAGATTTTTAGTCTCAGTTCCTGACTTTTTCGATGTTTAGGAAAGGTATGAACTCTTAGAAGGAAGGAGAATGAAGACTCAGTCAGAGACACTGGTGATGGTGGTGGGTTTAGCAGGGTGTCTCTCCAAGGTGTCTCTGGTGCCCAAGAATGTTTCTCTCCTCCTCGGGAGCCTCCAGCACCAGAACTGCATTGCTGCCATCCCCCTCATTTGCAAAAAGATGTTGCTCTTGACGGGGAAGGGGATGACAGGGGGATCGTGTAGTTCCCCTACCAGTAGAAGGGGGAAGTTGTTCCTGATACACAGTTTGTCAGACAACAGTAGGCTGCCCTTTTTTCACTCGCAGTTTCAGGCCAAATTTGTCCCCTTGTCCAAAATAACCCTTTCAACCCAGGAATAAAACAAGAGTAGGGCAAGGCATGACTTTGCTATGGACAGCTTGGGCAGAGAAAGTCAGCCTGTTGAGATTAAAAAAATTATTAATGGGAAGTAAAAAAATTGGGAAGAAAAGTGGCAGATAGTCAGAGATTCCTTATAGGCAAGTTCATCAACATATCCACAGCATGAAGCACCACTGGAACAGGCAACCTCAAAGCGTGTAACCATTCATACATACACTGTGCAATGAACAGAAGTACAAAAAGTAACACGGAATGAGATAAAGGTTAGCACTGGGCATAAAACATCAATACAGGGGAGGAGCAGGAAGATTATAGAAATGTTTGTGATACTGTAGTAAAGTTATAAGTAAAGTCAAGATGAAGAATGGAAAGAGGTGTGAATAAGATGTAAGATAAATGGGAAGACACATTCTGTATACATAAAGGAACAGGAGATGGCAGAAGAGGTGGAATGAGAGATAGGATGGGTAATAAATTGTTAAAGGGGCTGACAGAGTAAAAAAAAAT
Organism: Corvus moneduloides; assembly: GCF_009650955.1. NCBI lineage: Eukaryota > Metazoa > Chordata > Aves > Passeriformes > Corvidae > Corvus > Corvus moneduloides. The sequence goes on from NC_045476.1 coordinate 141,126,163, forward strand.
ATATTTATTTATTCCTATCTTCACAATATGTCATAAAGAAATAATCAGATACTCATTTTCCATGAGAAGAAAATATACCATGATAAATCAAAGCTATGTCCAAGATGAAGTCAATGAAAGAAAGACACCAAAAGGCTTAAATTAATTGCCAATATTAAAGACCCATGCCCTATTCAGAAAAAAAGGCATAAAGATAAATTCAGATATATTAGCAAATGTGCTGCATTAAAAAGCTCTTTAAAATATGAAGAAAAAAATCAATGAAATAGAAGATATATTTAATGCCTGTACTTTCAAGAAGGTATTTGATGTGACAGCAAGAAACCATTCCTTTTATTCAAAACAACACTGGGAAAAGTGATCAGGTGAAGATAATGTTGGATGAAAGTGCTGTCGGAGAAAATATTGGGGAAAACTTGCAAGAGAAAGCTATAGTGACAGTTCTTGTTTCAGTTACAGTAAGCATCATAGACTGAGTAAAGGAAGGAGACTGCAAACCTCCCATCAGGACATCATGGCCAAAAGACCTAAAAAGAACCATTCATGGGTGGACAAGGAAATAGAAAGTAGGGTTATTGATATTAATTTACCTTTATAATTAGTAGGAGCAAGAGTATTATTGTGATATGCTGTTTCTGCTTACTTCACCTACACTTATAGGGGACAGTAGAAGATTGGAGAGGGCTTAGATTAGTGGCACAAGGATGCTGTGAAAAGTGGAGAACATTCACTGGAGGGAGAAACGTAAGGGAGGGAGAGAGGGAGGGAGCAGACTACTTGGAATCTGAAATGAACTTTCCATACCCTGAAAGGGAAAATTACTGAGGGCATTAAGTTGTTTAATCTTGAACACAGAAAAAACAGGATGCAGTGGCTGGAGGCTGACATCAGTCAAATTCAAACTGGATTCAATCAGCAAACCCAGAAGTGTACATTTTTCGTGGCAATATTAATTAACCACAAATTACAGGCCAGTGGCTGTGGACTACTCTTACTACTTGAATGCAAGTCTGGAAGTCTTCCTGAGAGATACTCTGCAACAAAAGAAGTCATCTACTCATCCTAAGAATGGCTGGATAAAACTAGTTTAGGTCATTCTGAGCATCAAGCGAGATGTCCCTTCAGGTGTGAAAATGTAAAAATCTATGAAATACCAGTCAGAATTCTGAAAGAGTTAACAAGTTTACCACATGGCATCTGCTGACAGGAGATCATGGTGGCAAAGGAACCGTTTTTGTAACACAGTTCCCCAAAAAATGCTTGGTTTAATGAATTATACTCGCAGGGAATATAGAAAGAATATTGAACTTCAGAGTGATTTAATGGGAAAGGGGATTATTGGAGAGTCAGAAGCTTTATTATTAGGGCCAAGGTTTGTTGTGTTTATTTATTAAAAGGTTGTTTAGTCAGGCAGTTGTATTTGATGATACCAGGCTTGGAGAGAGGCAGTCAATAACAAGGCAGAGTGGATTACAGTTGAAGCTGGTGCTGATATACTACAGACAGAGAGTGAGATAGACAGATCAGTGTCATGTAATTGATTGTAAAGAAATTTAAAGAGATGAAGGACTAAAAGGGAACAAGCATCCTCAGCAGGAATAGAAGGGGCAGAAAAGTCCAAAAGAGAGCTAAAAGTTAAAAGCTAAGCTGTTTGACAGTATTTATTGCGTCTATTAAAAATAATGTAGAAAAGTATAAATAGGCAAGAGAGAGAGATCCTTGAAAGGCATTTCAATGAGATCATACCATAAGTCCCAAACACAGGTCTGTATCCTCATTAGCAACAAAAGAGTTAGAGCGTCTCTTTATGTAAGCAGAAGCTGGAGAAATTTAGTCCAGTCTGCTTCAACAAGTGCAAAAAAAGAGCATATGTGTATTTGTGAGAGCCACAGTTTCTATCAATCAAATAATGATGTACAGACCTGGAGTGAATTCACTGATGCACTATGATTATACGAAAGGTTAATGCAGTGTGTTTTGTGATAGCTTCTCTCACCAAATGGCTGATATTTTGTTCTTGTGAATAGTCATTTCCTTAAATGGCAGAGTCTGGCCTGAAGAATAAAACCAATTCAAAATACACTAGGTAATATTTAATCACAGATTTTATTACTCAAAGGGTCTGTGGAGATCATACCCTGACTGCTTGTCACAGATTTCCTGGCAGCATCACTTTCATCCCGTGGTTCTTTCCCAGCAACATGCAGTGGTCAAAAGCTGTCTCAAGGCTGAAGGTAACCTGGTGATGGATTTTAGGTGTGATCCTTCCTGAATTCCTGAACAAAATGCTTTTTAAAATTAGTATATTGTCAAAGGAAGGGCTAAGAATATCTGAGAAAATATTTCCTTCACATAAAAATAAAAACACTGTGCTAGAGGGTGGAGGTTAAATCAGAAAGTAATTTAGCTGCCTGATATTTGTTGAGCCCCCTTCCCCGAGCAAACCAGTGGTAAAACCAGACAGAAGTACCTTTTGCAAACAGAAAGGATAAAGTTGTCACCTGCACTGAAGGGGTGCCTGCAGGAGAGAACTGTGTCATCTTTAGGCATTAGTGTGAAGTGTCCCTTCTCCAGGCATTAGTGTGGTCTCATGGGAGCTATGGGCAAACACTACCTCGGCCCTGGGCTCCCTGGCAGTAGAGAAGGAGCTCAGCCTTGCTGTTCTCCCTGGGGCTGCCTGGGGCTTTTCACAGGAGTTAATTTAACCCCTTGTCATACTCCATCTCATGGACCTTGCCTGTGTTTTTTTCTTCCTACCTAAGACAGGTTTTATTCTTGTTCAAATTATTTATCCCAGTGGACCTAAACTTTTGCTCAGTCCCCTGCTGAGTTCCTGAAAGATAATGAACTAACTGATTTCTGGGTAATTTATGCATAAATTTATATACTGAGCTGTAGTTTAATCAAACTCCTTTGCCTTGTGTAGTATAATAGCAATATCTAATGAAAACATATGAAGTATGTGTTCCATAATTACCTCAGACAGCTCGTTTCGATTTGCTTCCTATTTAAATCCCCAAATTCCTATCTTCTTGCATTGTAAACACTTTCCTTCCTATCTCATCAATCTGAGTTATGTAAATGATGTGGGGGTGGGGGTACAATTAAATTTTTCCCTCAGTGTTATCAAAGGCCCTATTCTCCCAGAAACATCTGACTTGGGTGCACACAAAATACAGATTTTTATTTGACTGAAAAATGAAGTTAACAAGTCATAAATAATGGCCAACACAAGTAGAGTGGTATTACTAGAGCCAGGGCATACAGACTTTTAGATTAACTATTTAGAAGATACAGACATTAGAAAACTGCTTTTGTGATACTATACCAGAGACAGTTAACATGAAATACACTCAGAACTGTGGCCTCAACTCTACTCTCACTGAAGGACAGTATATCAGGAGTATCCACTTTGAAACCAGTGTAGCTACAACAATGCAACTTGGTGTTAGAGAATCCAGTGCTGTTTTCTGATGTCTGAGAGACAGACAGTTTTTCAGAGCAAAGGAGAAGAAAATAAAAAACGTAAGTAGAACTAGATATTTTCCCATGTAGCAAAATTGCTTTTCACCAGCCCAACACAGTATTTCAACATCCACCTGCAGGGATGCAGATACATTTTCACTGCATCCAGCAATAGTGAATTTGTAGTTATATGTGGTGGCATTAATGCACCTAAGGAAAAGGCAAAGAAAAAAACTATCAGCACAGATGCCAATTCAGTATAGAAAGAAATTTTGAGTGTCTGACAATTTGACATTCATGTAGTGTTTCTGCTTTGAAAGATTATTCTTTCCCAGAATTAATTCCAGGCATTTACAGTATAAGTGTCAGCTTGCTTCTTTATTATTTTTCCCAAAGACTACAAGTTGTGCCTACACCATCAATGAAATGTAGTTACCTCTCTGACAAAACCACAAGAAAAGGGTACAAAGCAATATGATGCAAAAGCAGAAGAGGAAGATAGCCTAACCAAGAGCACTGCGATAAGCACTGAACTGTTGACATGTTTCAGCAGTTCTGCTTCATATACAGAGAACAAAGAGTGTTAGAGCAGCTTCTCAGTGAGTATGAAGTGGGAGGCATTTACACCAGATAAATTCTGCACCCTGCTATCTACTCTGAGACAAATTATTTTATATTCAGCAAAAAAAACCTGCTGAACCAACGAGCAAATTTAACTGTTCCACAGAAGACAGAAAAAGACAGTAGAAATTTGAGGTGTATGAGGTTTCAATTCTCAAGTGCAGGATTTCAAAATCCAGAGCCACCACCTCCCCCTATCTCCCTGATTCTTTTAATTGCACCTTTTGCCCCTGTGCTTTTTTTCTAAATGCTGTTTTAGCAGTGGGTTTTTTCCTTGTCTGGATCCACTCCTCTTCCATCTCCTGTGGTCTGTGTTTGTTCCTGCCAGGTCATGACATCACCATCCTTCATGTCACAAAATTGATCAACAGCTGCACTGCTTCTACTTGAAAAAATAGGATAAAAAAATGACCTCTGTATTCATTTCTTAGCAGTAATGTTTACAGTAAACCACAGAGTTTTACAATGCTGGGAACAAGTAATTTGTGAGGAAAAATTAGCAACAAATCATGGCAAAATACCTGTAAGGAGATTTTTATCAACTAAGTATCATCTAATTCTAAGTTGGGTGATTTTCTCCAAAAATTGCATTACAATGAAAAGCCTGAGATTTTTTCCCTCTTATTAAATAGTTTCTACACAGTAAACAGTTTGATTAGCAGTTTTAAAGGCTCCTGTGTAAGAAATGTAATAAGAGGAGAGTCCAATCCTCCAAACAAGCTCCAAGGACGAGCCATGACAGGACCTGAGAGTTAAAGACATCGGTTTTGTTACATCTGCCTTAACACATCATTCATTTCTTGAATCACGAGGCAAGCAGGGATAAATGAGATTGTAATTCAGTGAGTGAAAATGTGTAAAAAGATATCCTTGGTGCACTTGGAAGGAATATGGGATCAGGGGAGAGCCAGAAAACTGCAGGCAACAGGCAGTGAAATGCCAATCTAGGATTTTGCAGGAAATGTGCACCTCATCAGCCCCAGCTGACGAGTTATTATCAAGCTGGTGGAACACTCCTTGCATATGCTGTTTCTGTCTTAAAATTCATGTGCCTATATGTTCAGTTCTCTCATCCACCCCCAAACTGCTCTGCTATAGTAACATCCTCCTTCCAGCTGTTACTGTTTACAAAACAGCAGAAATATCTGTGTCCGGAGAAACCTTATTGCTCAGGAACATGGAAGTCATTTGACACTCTTGCTAGCTAGCCTAGGAAAGATAACCCAGCAACAACCTCTCCTTCCAGCTAACTGTCCTCCCAGAAAAGCTTTCAGGGAGAAAAAAATGTAAGGGAGGAGGAACACTGTGGAGCAGGGAAGTACTGTCAGTATTACCACAAAGGGAAGAAGCCATGCAGCAGTGTTTTCTGTTTTGTGTAGCGTATGGGTTATTGAAAAAGAGCTGCTGAGTGCTGCCTGCTGTTCCCAAGAGAGAAGTGATTAACCAGCAGGTGAGGCTACGACAGGGGACAGGTTCAGAGGAAGAGACAAAAGCAGACCTGTAGCCATCAGACCATAGTTCCTTACATCCTGGAAGCAAATCTAGTATTCCTGAGCAGCATTCCTTAGTTGTTTAGGAGATGGGTTTGAAACCTTCTGGCAGAGGAGGGCCCATCTGTTAGGGCTTGTCATGCCCAGCAGCCCAACAGAGGGGAGGCTGCTGCAGCTCCGTAGCCTCCGGATCAGCCGGCAGTGAGGCTGAGCACACGTTCCCTGTAGGCTCACACACACACCATATGTGTACACGTACATGTGTACCTGTGACCAGCCACGTGCATCCACACAGATGGAAAACACAACACTTGCAAGCACAAACAGCACTGAGGCCTCATCCTGTTCCCCTCTCTAGCTGATCAGGATGACAGCTGCTAATAGGAAAAAATGTATACCTATATACACAACATATGGGTCTTTCTACTAGCTGTCTCTAAACACTTTTTCTGCCCCAAAACTCCCTGGATCTCCCATCTCCAAAGCTGTTGACACCCAGACACAGGGGTTCCCAAGGCAGCCCCTTCAGTTGCTGGTGGAGAACTGGCAGACCCTCTGGTCCCTGCCTGGCTTTCTAGCCGCCAAGTCCAGTTTGATGTTTGGTAGCAATCCACACTCTGGTACGCAGGCACCCTGGCAGTGCACATGGGCTCTGGCCTCTCCACTTGCTGGCATCTGAGGCACCTGGGGTCCTACGTTCCCTGGTACAACTCCAGTTGTTGGACCCATACACATGCAAAATGTCCCTTACTCAGGTAAATAGTTCAAAATAGAGTTTAATTTGAAAATGGGCAGTGGTGCATGTCCCTGACCAGGGTATTGGATCTCTGCGCTTGTGTTTCTGGGATCCTTCATGTCATGAGCCTTTTATCCCACAACACAACACCCTCCTCTTTAAGGAGAGGACCCACTGAAAGGGTAACAACCAGTTGTCTTCACTGAAGGCTGGCTCAAGCCTGAGAAGATCTGCGATGCTCATATAAGGATCTCAGCCTTACTGTTTCTCCATGCAGTGGGTCTGTAAGGCTATTTAACATAGCTGATATTTCAGTTCCCTTTCTAAAACAGGGTTCCATGTGAAACAGCCTATTTAAACAGTATGAAGCTTTAAAAAACTATGAAACATGAGAAACATGGTTCAGCTGTCACACTGAATACAAATGCTCAGGTACCTGTCTACCACCAAAAATTATTTTTACCTTTCCCTTGACATCAACGATTTGATGACCACAATGCTTTAAATGCACCGACTAGTTTCAGCCAAAATTTCTCAAGGATGAGTGAGACCTCACAGTCTGTACTTTGTGTGGGTTTGGGGGCTTTTTTATGAGAGTGGGCATCTGGACACTTTTTACTGACACCTTTAGAAGAAAATCTTCAGAACTCATTCATTATTACCTGTCAGAGAACTAAGACAGGAGAAAAAATCTCCAGTGAGACCTGACTCTGGCTGAGACACAGAAGACATGAAGCAGTCTGATTTCACTGATTCTTGTGCTGAGGCACACCACTGGCTTCACTGGGTGTGCAGACAGGATAATTCTCACCATATGCTGGATCACTTTGGGTTCTAGTCCTGTCAGGGGAAGGCTCTTTCCCATACAGCACATCCAATCCTGGTGCTGAATACAGAACTGGCATTTTACTTCAAATCTTCAAAGCACTCATCACTGGTTCAAAATCTTTTATGACTTTATCTACATAACAACCTGATGATGGAGAGAGGTATAATTATCTCATTTGACTAGTGAGGAACTTAAAGAGATTAAGATGAAAATAGCAAAAGAAAAAAAGCCCATTAATTTTAGGTGCCCACTTTAGGATGCCTAGGAATTAATCTTTTAGAGTGCTTAGCATAATGTAGTCGTATACACTCAAGAATTTCACTGCAGTCAGAAGTGCTTGGCACTTTTTATGTAGAAACTCTAATCCAAAGTGCTTCCAAATGGAGGAACATGTAATTATTGGCCAATCCTAATGACTGTCCACCATCACACCAGAATTTTGTGGTAGAATGAGGGAGAGAATCCAGTTTTCCAGGGGTTCTGTGACATTGCCCTTCTCATGACATCCTGCCTGAAGCACTGAGTGTAATCTAACAGCAGTCACAAAGAAAGCCAAGACCCTGCAGGTAATAAACTTTTCCCCACACAGGTATGACACATCCTCCCTTCCATGAACTGAATGAGCCAAGGGTCCTTTGGAAAGCAGTTGGGATCTGAGTACAGTCAGTCTGAGTACAGACTATGCCCTTTCACAAGGGCTCTGGTTAAGATTTCATAGATGGACACCCATTCTTCTAATCCCTCTCACCTAAACCCCCATCTCCCTATCTCCTTTCTTCTAATTTTGGAACTCTTTGGTTTGCATTCAGAAAGTCGTCTAAACACAATGTTCCCCCCAATACAACACAATTGCATATGTACCATGAAAAAAAGCACTAGGAATCTTTTTTCATTTCAGAAATACGCCATTTAAAATAGAGACTTATAGAGGACTCACTTTTTGCAATACCGTTGATATTTATCTTGAATTCTTAGCAAATTTTGGGCTTGATTTTCTGTGGATATTGACAGGATTGTAAAACAACTTGTCTCAGCAAGTTCTGGGTGGGCATCTGCTGCATTACAGATCTTCAATGGTATATCAAAAAAATCCATCTCATCCGTATCACCTTTTCTGAAGGTTGTTTTCTGATACTGACTGAGCTAAACATTTTTAAGATGTACAGACTTTTCAAATTGTGGAAGTGGCAATACTTACGTCTGGTCTTTTTGAAACCAGCTCCTCCACACAGAGATGATACTTGTCAAGCAGCATCAAGTAACAGTGTCTAGTAAGAGTCCTAATGTCAGGCACATCAGTTTCTAATTTAACTCATAAAATAGCTAAAGTAATCCAGTAATCTCACTTTTATACAGACTGATAAGAACACAAGCAGCTCGTTGACTCAGACAGGAGCCACCATTTTGTATTTTCTCTTCTCATTCAATGCAAGTTTCAGTGTCTCACTCCCCTTCATAAAATACAGTGAAACGTTGTGAATATTCACAACACACAGAGTTGTGATTTGTAAGGCACATGTTATGAGTAGCAAAAGTATTTAACTCAGATGTTGAATTGGAAAATGAAGGTCAGTCTTGACTGTGGAGCTGTAATTGCATTGTTTTGATTTAAAAATAAAGAAATATATGTAGAAGGAGGACGTTAATGGGAATAAAATAACAAGAAAGGTAACATTTTCTAATGTTTAGCACAAAAGAACATCAAACAAATGTAAGATGGAATTGACACACTGGGCTATTTCATCTATGGTGGGCAGCAAGAAAAAGGGGGACACACAGAGGAGCCAGTGGTGTCACACAGAGCAAATGGCAATGGGGACATTCTCCAAGAAACTGCATCACTCCCAGGACATCCTCAGCACAGAGGTGTATTCAGACAACATGAATTAGCTGTGAGTTAATACATTTGGTAGGGTTCTACTTGAATGGAACATACACATGGGCCATTTCTGAAAAAGGAATATTCTATAGTTAGCATCATTAAACATGGGATAACTGCCTCCCACAACAATAACACTGTCTACAGCATTTGTCATGTTTCCAAATATGGGAGATGCCACTGAAAAGATAAACATGACAGCTTGGTAAATAGCCAAAGCAACTCTTACAAGTTATGCCTATGTCAAGTAATATTTTTGACCTGATTTGCACAGTATGAGAGGGGAAAATAAATATTTTATTTTGAAAGTTTGTTGGAAAAATAACGAAATGATCCGAAACAGATCCGCAAGTGACAGTCTGTTAATTTAAAAGTATACTATACGATAGGGAGCATCTTTTCCAATTAGCCAGCCGTGACTGCACTGTATTTTGAAAAGACTGAGAAAATGTACTAGCCTGTCTCTGTTGATCTGATAATTCTCTGATATTAATAGCCAGATATTTTCCCATGCATCTGTACGGATGCATGCTTTGGCCATCAATGAGGGCTTGAGAAAAGGCTCTATGGTCCTGCACTGGACTGGTACAGTCTGGGGTAGTCAGCCAGTTTATAGAAGAGCTGAAGACTTTTCTCCCTCCTGGAATGAATATCTTTGGAATGAAAATTTTCAGTCTAGTCTAAAACCAAAATAATGCTAAGCGTATCTTACTAGCTCCACAGAAGTGAAAGACTGTGCACACTGCTATAGGAGAAAAACTGTGTTTGCAGCCCAGAATAATTTTTATTTGTGGATTTTTGTGTGTATCTATGTACAGACACACATGCTCTTACAAACATATATCTATATATTGTGTATTGTTACATCCAGGAATCATTTTGAAAAGAAACAGCAAAAAACTTTTCCTCTACCAGAGATTTGATGCTTCTTAAGGAAGGAAAAATACCCACCACCGACACAGAAGAGATAAAAAACAACTGAAGGACTAGTCAGAACAACAAAAAGGAATGACTCGTTTCAGGATGTCTGTATGTATCAGGGCAATAATATCTAATTAGGTTAAGTGTTCTATTTAATAATTCACTGTGTAATGAGATAGAGTAACAGAGAGTAATGGGATTTGTCAAAGCCCAAGCCAGTGTAGTATAAAACATGTTAGATATTTAAAACACTTTCAGAATAACAAGATCAGTTGATTTAAAAGCCACTTATGATGTTGTGATGTTGTGAACTGCCACATCCTATGGGTTATCTGATGGGAAAGCTGTTTACTTGTTCTTTTAAAACTTTTTTTGTCACTGACTTTCAGGAGGAGATTATCTCCGTGCACTGAGCAAATTGCATAAAAGCAGGAAACTATGAAAATATGTACTCTTAAGCCTTTCTGAGGCAGAAAAGGAAAAAGAAAAGAGAAAATATACCTCCTATAAAATAGCCAGTACATAATCTCAGAAGTTCATTATAGCCTTGAGCACACTGGTTTGCATCCCAGATTAAAGGATTTTCAAAAGGAACTGTGATTGTCTTGTCACGGTTGAGCTAGATATTAGTTGGCTGAGCTGAGTATCAAATATGGGAAATTAGTTGCCATTAAAAGCTAGCTTCAGGCAGTTCATTTCTCATCAGCCAAGCTGTGTGAGCCTCCTGCTGTGGACAGTGAACATTAGCTTACTAAATACTTTTGCTAATCAGACACCACATTACTAACAGAGGTGCCTGAATTTAGAGAGGAGGAGTTGGATGGCAGATACTGAAAATCTGTTTGAGGTAAGATTAACTGCTTTTCTTTATCAGAAGAGTTAACTTGTCTTTTCTCCAGGCCTCTATTAAATAAAGATAAGACCAAATGCTTCTCTGGCTTTGTTTCTGCTTTTTGAACCATTCTTCTATCATTATTATTTTCAATCCTGGGAAAGCCGTAGAGGACACAAATTGAGTCAAGGTAACTTAAAAGTTAGATAATAGGAATTTGCTGCATTGGTGGTGCTTTAGGAATTTGCTGGCTTGGAGGAAAACAACTATTTGTGACACCTTGGCAAACACCATCATCTTTGAAATAAAATTTGTGCTCAGCGTGAGGTACAGAGAGATGCAACAGGACATGACATGCCACATTTTCACTTCTGCTATGTTGCTTTGAAGGAAGAAATAATCTGGTTTTGACAAAACCACAACTGACCTGAGTGTCTGATCTAGCCCCAGATTTATTTTACTCTTATTTTAATGGTGGTTTGGAAACATTATTGGCATTTTTCTTCTCTTAGCATGCTCCTTTGCATTTACTTCTTTGCTATAGCCTACACTACACTACACTAAAGTAGTAGTTTCTGGTCTTACTAGATTTCCAGGAAGATCTTTAGGTGCTGAGGAAATTCAGCAGGTAACCTACAGGTAAATGTGTTTGACCTAAAATGAACAGGCAGATTTTCACATGTCACTAGACTATTCTGTTGATGTTACAAATGCCTTTGAAAGTATTGTGAGAAATTAACCCAGTACATTAGACAGGGAGATAGAAATACAGTAGGATTAATGCAACACTCAGGAGCAATGGGAAGAGTGAGCTAAGGGGTGTGGTAATCAAAGGCAGTCATGTGCCTTGTAAGAGAAACTCTTATACAAAGAAAAACTGCACTGCAGAGAAGATGCCTGATTCCTAGGACAGGACACTGATATAGCAGCTACACATCTCTCATGCTACCTCACTACCGCAGCTTCCAACTAACTCCCAAAACTTCTACTGCTGTTAACACAAAAGTAAAAGGGTCTTTTAAATGTGAAGAGGAAGGGACTGTGCCTTAGGTCTCTGTTCTGATGCTTTGCCTCCACACGGTGATCAGCTCTAAAGTTATCCTGTAGATAAGGATCTCTGCCCTTTCTTCTATGTCTTTCTTCAAGAAAACAGGTAAGAGGACAAGTAAACCAAGCTCCTCTACTTGATGAAAAAGGTAGAAAAAAAACTGTTTCCTGACAGTAATGATGAAAGTGGTGCTAAGCTCTTCTTCACTTTCAAGATTTTTATGCCTCTAGACAAGCCCAGGAGTAGATCTTTAAATGCCAGATGAACAGCAACCTCAAAATCAGAAGCCAGTAAAGGCTTTAGATGGCAACTAAGTGAGAACCATTACTAAAATTCTGTTGGGTCCCTCCCCCTGCCATGTAGCCCTGGGAGAGGGGCCCTGGGCGGGAAACACGGGGTTTCCCTGCCCCTGGTCAGCCTCATTCCCCATTGGTTGTTTTGTGTTTCCCTGCGCGGGCAAGGACCCTCGGGTCCCGTGATTGCAGCAGTTCCTCGGCAGAGCCCCGGCCATGTGGCTAGAGAAATAAACATCTCTGAAACATCTACCAAGAATCCGTCCATATCTATTTCTTTCCACGAGCCTCGTTGTCTGATACATTATGTTGCAATATCTGCACTGTAACAAAATTCTGCATATACAAATGCCAATACTTATGCCTAGCACTGAGGAGCACACCCCCTTATCTACCTCTAGAGTCCAGGAAACAAGAATAGGAAACAAGAATGCCCAGCTGGCCCCAAGCAGTGGACCATTTGGCCAAGTGTTCTGTCCCAACAGCAGCAGCATTAACACCTGGCCCTCCCCTCTAATCCAGTCACTGTAGTCCCAAAATTAGAGATGATGGAGGGTACATTCATTTATTCACTTTATTATTATACTGTTGGTCTGTGGATTTGTCCACCTTTTCTTTGAACTAGCTGAAAGCATCTGTCCGTACAAGCTAGTCCAGGGTTTCCCTCTGTCTGTTTTAAAGCAATCTTGTACTAGTTACTGTGTGCCTGCACTACTGGAGGATGAAAGAACTGCAATGATGTTATCTGGCATCTCCATGATTTTATATCCATGAAACACCTGCCCCTCTCACCAATCTTTTCCTTTACAAGAGTTTCACCTTGAGTGTCTCCTCATAATGGCTGATGTTTCCTCTCCCTAATGGTTGCATCTGTTCCCCTGCCCCTCCTTCTCTGTTTTATAAAGACCCCTAGAAATTACTGGACCTCAAGTCTGGAAATCTAGGAACGTGGAATGAATTTGCAGGCATCATCAGATTTCCATGCCCTGTTTTCTCCAGTTGTGCACACCTCCCAGCTGTCATTTGTCAACCAGGTACAAGCACATGCAGCACCCTCTAGAGTTAGCTTGGGCCTCTCTGGCTCCCCAAAGGGTGTTACATATGGTTGCCTTTGGAATCTTCAGGAGGTGCTCCCTACTCAAAAACATCTAAAAGCTAAAACTTTCCAGAGCATTTAGACAATAAGAGTTTTTCATTCACACGGTTTGATTTGGGCTATCCCTCTTCTTGTTTTTCCTCAGGGCTCATTATCTCACCAGTAACACAGTAGGTTTAAAATGTGTCCTATTTATCTGTGGCAAGAAAGAGATCCTTTCAGCCTGTGCAGAACTGCACTGTACACATTCACTGAAAATAACTGAATAAAACTCCAAAGGTGTTCACAAAGCTAAATACCTAATGAGCAACTGTACTTCCAGTACTCGAGCTGCTCTTTTGTGGTTTGTCAGTACAAAACAAAATGTAGCTAAGTTACTCTGACTCACTACTTAACAGCTCTGCATACATTAATGATTGCACTTACTAAAAGCTTTAAATTGGTACCAGTTTGATGGAAACTGTCAAGCCTACAGTCATTGTTTCTGACAGTATTATGTGTTTCAAGTTATTGTACCACTTAGTGCCTTGTTTCCTCATGTAATAGTTTTATGTTGGAAGGTCTGTTTTGTTAAAGACATTTTTACTGTATGGGCTCAAAAGAGGATTACAGTTTCTCTGGGTGAACTGATCACATGAGGGAGGGGAAGCAGGTCAATTCAGCTTCCAAATTCAAGGAAGGTGTTTTATCCTCTACATATGGTGAATGTAAATTTTATTGAAAGCCCTGAATTAACTGCAGGCTCCTGTTGAAGCTATACAAATAGTGTCATATGTGCCCTGGAAAGAGAGACTTCATTGTTTGTCTTCTGGTAGCACTCTGTTTTCTGGAGCCTAAAAGACAATTACTTCCTTGCAAACACAGGCAGATTAAATAAGCCACATTTTGTCCTTTTTGCCATCTGCCCCTTGCTTACTTTATTTTAAGCTGCATGACTAAGCTTTACTATCTGACATGTGAAGGTGGGACATGCTGTTTTTCTGCTCAGCTCCTTGAGGCTTGTAATGAATCCGAAGAAGCAGAACGGATCTGCAAAGGAGTGAGTCAGAAAATCAGTAACTGTATAATAATTACTTGCTGTGCCAAATAGCAGGATTGGATCATAACACAACAAAATCTCCTCAAGGAAGTTTCATGAAGCAAGAGAAATATATATTTCTTTCTTCTGAAAAAATGGCTGGTGGGCCTTATTCTGTTCCTCATGTAGCTCCACCAGTGAAAAAGAGATCAGAGCTTTACCTAGATTCTACAGAAATCTATTTTGTGGGTAACTCTCAGAGCAGAGGAAAAGGAAGGAAGGGAGATGGGAGCAGTCATAATTAAATCCAAGAGTCACTCTTAAAAAGCATCAACCCTTTTCCCTAAGCTTTCCTGCAGGACAGAGTCGTTCACAAGCAGAAACTGGGAGAGTATCAGGAGCCAATACTCTGTGAGGAGATGGCAGGGGCAGAGCAATCTCTGGTGTCAGGGATGTGCTGCCTAGTGGGAGCTTCTGCATGGGCCCCAATCCTGAGAGCTGGGCTGGGGGCTAGTGAGACTGAGTGGTGGGCCACTCATCACAGCATGAAGGGCTGCCACCTTGCCAGAGGAGCAATGCATTAAAGCCTCTCTCCAACCTTGGACCAGCTGAGGATTATGAACTAGCTGAAGCAGACTGGGTTTCAGGTAACCAGGGACCAGGAACAACCCTGAACAAAAATCATTCAGAGAAGGGGAAGGTGAGACAATCTCCTTTGTGTATAAGACACTTCTGTGTCTGTGCCTATACAGGAAAGTATGAGTTCACCTGTATGTCACTTACTGGTCATAAGGACTATTGTTTCCCTCTCCCAAGAACATAACCTACTTGTTTGGTGGGTTTTTCTCCTTGTTTTAAAGTATTGGAGCAAGGACTGTACTTGGGTGAGTGATTTTATCTAAAACTATAGACACCATATACTTAATTGGGATGCCTTTCTATTGCTACTATTACAGCAGCAGAGATAGACTTGATGATGCACCCCAAAAAGCCTGAGAACTTGCTGATCTGTGTAACCAGGCAGCATCTTTCACCCCCCAGCTGCCCAGCTAGAGAGACCTCAGCTGGGGCAGTGAGTCAGGACCACCAGAGACAAGAATAAGGATAGTCTCTATCCTCCCGACTAGTGTTTGCCCGCTTTGCTGGCCAAAGTACTGAAACGAATATTTAGAGCAACTTAAGAGTAAGGCTTTGTCCTGCAGGGAGCACTAGCTTCTGTTAAAGGTCAGTGCAACCTTCGTGTCTCTTCCCCAAAGAGCAAAATAGCCATTGGCCATTCTGGTTTTGCACCTTTCCTTTCCAGCAGCCAGCACAGCAGGGCCAGGACGGCAAAGACAGCTCATCTCTATGTGAGTGGGTATCTCACATGATGGGGACCATCCACCGCCTGTGGGGAAGCACATCCCAGGCCCATGCCCTTTCCATGTTCTCCACTCCACTGTCTACACAGCATTCTGCATGTAGCCTTTCCTAGCATGATGTCCACATGCTTTTTAACTTTACATTTCATGGACTGTGTTTTGTGGTAATTGCAAAAGACAAAGGCTGGAGGATGGCGGGGTGGATCAAGAGAGGCTTGCATCTGGTGGAGATGCAGTCCCTGGATGCATAGGAGGCAAAATTGTGTCCAAGCGGCTGGGTATATGTGAATAGGCTTCCCAAGGTTCCTCTCTGCTTTTAGGAGGGCCAGATAGCTCACAAGGGTGATTCAATGTTTAAGTGGACTGAAATGACCTTTCTCTGACTACAGAGGAGCTACAGAGAAGCATGATCCGCATGTTAGGTGCTTAATGACAGATTGAATCCAGGCTTCTACCTGAACAGTGATGACAGTTTACTAGGTGAGAAGGAGAATCATAGTAGAGGAGATGGAGCTTTACATGATTTGAGCTGTGAGCTCATCTGGGTAACAGGGGCCCGGGATGCTCAGAAAAGACAAAAAGATATCATGTCCATGGAACATTTTTTCTTTTAACTCTATCCCCTGACTTAAATCCTTCACTCTTTGTATATCCATTGATGCTATAAAACTGTTCTGTGCTTAATATATTAGGACATATTTACAGGTATGTCTATTTCAATACACAAGAGAGGTTGCTCTGGAAATTATGTGCACTGTTAGAATGATGGTAAAAGCAAGTGTAGGGATTGTCATATTATCCTACTTCCTCAGTCTCGTGCCTATCAGAGAAGCACCATCTAGGACACTTCACAGAGAAGCAATTCACTATAAAACTATCAAAAGATTAAAGTTTTCTGTGTTTTATTGCCTTTTGATACTGGAAGATTTGTTTATATCTTGGGAGGCCAACATGTGCTGTGATAGTTGCTCTGATTGTGCGTGGGATCTTAGGGCTCTGAGGTTTAACATCCCCACAAGCCAACACAGATAAGAGCAATCTGAGAAGACTCTGCTGTCACACAAAGAACCTGGAATAACAAAATCCAGGCAGAGCAAATACAGAGTTTCTGCCTTGTTTGAAGTGCTGAAGAAGTGCAGGTCAGAGCTATAAACAGGGAAGGGAGGAAGGAAAAAACATTTCTGTCATTCCTTCAAGAGCTGTTGCTACTCAGAAAAACTTGAATAACTTGAAAGTTCTGTGCATTTTTTCTTTTCTCTGAGCATATGGGCTCTTATATTATGTGGGCCAAACACCTTTAATATCCAGCAGCAA
This sequence comes from Corvus moneduloides, assembly GCF_009650955.1. Classification (NCBI taxonomy): domain Eukaryota; kingdom Metazoa; phylum Chordata; class Aves; order Passeriformes; family Corvidae; genus Corvus; species Corvus moneduloides. Next base: position 141,143,066 of record NC_045476.1, read on the forward strand.
TACAGGAATCCTGTGAGATTAGCAGTTGTATTCAGATAATATCTTTACCTTTTCTCTCCCTTTTCAAATTCATAGTAGTGTGCTTTACAAAGCACTGTCACAAACATCCTGGACATGGCACAGAGTCTGACAGATCCTGCTCATACACAGCAAAACTCCTTAACCAGGCTTCCAGGTCTCAGATAAATCCCTCCTAAGCTTCTTCGCTTCCATGTTTTGCCTCTCCCAAGCTCACACAGAGTCCTCATGTGAAGGATGCTAAAGCCAGTTGCAGTCCTTTTCTGGCACTGACATGAGGCATAGCTGTGCCTTTGTGCTATGCTACGCTCTCTTAAAACAATTTACATATGGTGAGAAACCACCCTACCTTAACTTTATAGTGGTTGGGAACTGCTCGTCTCTCCTATTACAGGCACACTCGGGCTGTGTCCTAAGCCTTTTTCCATGCTGTGAATGAAGCACCAGATGACACGAGCACCCAACTTCAAAAGGAAGTGATATGTGAGAATAACAGAAAATAATACAGTTTCCTGTGGGCAAGTCTAGATAATTTTTGTTTAAAACTCAAGACTTCTAATTTATAACACTTATGAAGTAGAAAAACTAATTTTATTTATTTAAGTGGCCTGTTTTGAAGCAATCTAATTACTTGCTTCTACAACAGGCATACAGTGGTCTTTTTTTCTCATTGTTGCCCTGCATTTATGCATCCTCTCCCCACCAAGGCACAGAGTTGACAAGGTTCTTTAATAACCAGGATTCCTGGGGAAGATCAATGCATCTCAGCAGTACCTTCACTACTCATTGCCCCAGCACCATCACAAAGTCTGGGAAATAGTTCCTGTTTTAGGAACTAAATAGAGGTTTGGAGGCTGGCTGCCCTTGCAGCCTGAGTTTTAGGACAGCAGGATAGTGCTCACATAGTTGCTCTTCCAGTGTTGCAGGTAAAAGATGCTCTCCCCCATGAATTGCTGAGCCAGTGGGCTAGCGATTTCAATTCAATCAAAGTCAAATGAAATTTCTTGCCAGCAACAGGCAAAGTCATGGAGATATATGTTTTCACAATGTGCTATTCCATTCTGATGAACAATCCATCAACCTCTTCTTACAGTCCTTTTCAAAATCTCCCCCAAAACCTGATATACTTGGGAGAATTTGCAGAAGAAAAGCTCTAGCTTTTATACAATCAAAGCAATATCCCAAAACACTTTCAACTTGGACCTTTCTCAATTACTGCTGTGGAGGGTTGCGTGGAGGGAAGGCTCTAATAAGCTGGGCCAGACCATTTCGGTTTATAAAGGTCAACGCCATCACCTTGAATCCTACCCAAGAGACCACTGGGAATTGCTGTGGTTTGTGGCACATTGTTGTTAAACGTTCCCTCCCTTTGATAAGTGGGATAGCTCACGCTGTTACATTCCCTCCAGAAATAGCTGCAAGTAGAATGCATTGCAGTTGTCTGATCTAAGGGCAACATGGATAAGCAGAAGAGGATGTATGCCTGAAACAAAAGGTTATGCCCGCATGAAAAAGCACAGAGACAAAACCACAATTTTCAGCACAACCTCTTTCTCAGGAATCCGGTTTCTCATATACTACAGGTCTTACCTTGATGACTGCAGACCTCTCAAGTCCTGTAAATTTGATGGTAGATAATACCTTTATACTAGTGATTATTAATACAGATAAATTTCTAGAGATTCTGTGTCGACCATGGTGATCTCACCGAAGATTGGTTTATGAATTGGGTTGTTTGTTCATATAGAAATAGCTATAATAGGGACATTGAGAGGTACACCTTCTCCACACTGCAGACACTGTAATCCTATCTCCTAACTAACCTCTGCAGTCTCCCCGTGTTCATTTGAATGAGTGAAACAGAGTGAAGCTTTGAGCTGACCTCTCCACAGAGACCTTCAAATGGATAAATCTACTGACCTTTGAGCTTTTGCAGTATAAAAAAGCAGCAAAGTCACTTCAAAGCAAGTTCCAGCTAGTACAACAAAGAACCACTGGCTTGTCAAAAATACTTTTAGATCAGCTAAGTCTGACATTTCCAGTAAAATCATGTTGGACATGTTTTACTCATGTTTTCACTCGATGTTATGCAGAGCTCCCTGACTGACAATACAGATGCAGTTTTTGATCCTTGTCCAGACACTTGACTCCCCAACAATCTCTACCCTCTGCCCCAGAAAAATATCTATTGACAGCAGATATTTAGATTGCAACTATCAACATCCAACAATGTGAGAGGAGGCCTCACCTTACCTTCTGTGAGTCCATTTGTCTCTGTGCCACCAGGGACAGTGGCAACTCCCAGCCCCAACACAAAAGCTGTGGCATGAAGCCATCCAGAAAGAGTCAAAATCCAGACTTCACTTCAAGATGCTGCTGCCCTCTCCCTGAAGAGGTACACAAGGTGTCCAAATGCCAATGATGAAGCCATTTGAATAATGCAGTAGAATATTCACAGCAAGAAAAACTCAGTTTCACTTCTGCTGGTGCCAGATCTTATGATCTAATCTATTTGTATGGAAAAAATTTGTACTTCATTTTACTGTGCTAATATGCTAATAGGTCCTTTCCCACCACCCCTCCTCAATTTTCCCCACGCATCCCTAAACTAAGAATTCACAACTTTGTTGCTCCTTAGGTGGTCACGCTTTGCCATGAGCATGATGTTCACACCAGGAATTTTAGTTTCTTCCTCCTGTGACATCATTTGTGACTCATCTACAAAGCAGCATGACAGCTGAACAAAATCAGGGCAAAAGACCTTTAAAAGCCCTTGTGTCCACCATGAGAGAGAAAAGATCTCCATAATTATCTACCAGGTTCTTCACAGAGAAATTGATGACCACCCACCCTCCTTCAGATTTCTGAGAGTACCAGCTTTTTAGGGCACTTATGCTTTTGTTGGATCTTATACAGACAGCAAGGTACCAGGTAACAAAGGAATTACTTTTATTGCAGCATAAAAATGATATCAGAAAACTACTAAGATGGTTATTAAAGTACTGTGCTTATCATAGTACCATGTGAAAATCTCTAATACTACGGGAATCTCAAGAATTCTCACTATGAAATCAGCATGGTCAAACAGCTGTTTCTCATGACACATTGAGTAAGCCTGGTATCATCTGGGTATTTAGTTGCTTCAGATTGGCTAGGAATTGGAAATATTTTTTTTCATCTAATTATTTCTTGCATACTTTAATAAACTTTCTTCGTGGCCTTATATAAACTAAATGAATGACACTGATCTGAACATGACCGTCAAGTGCTAAATAAGATGAGTAAAACTTTTTTCATTGTTATAGAAAAAAAGCCCAGCTGTTCCCTATCTTGATGATAGTATTATGTGACATTAGAGAAAGTCTTCATAAACACATGCAAACCTTATTTACATAACAAAATGCCTAATACCAAATAATTTAATAGGTAATTTACCAAATACCAATAAAATCCTTATATTTAATATAAAAACTTACCTTTAGACACTTTTCCCTGCCCATCCCTCTGAAGTGATGTGAGATTGAGATGTCCATTAAAAATACATCAGACCTTCACACAGTGTGGAACTGACATCCAGATGCAAGAAGAATTTTAACTTGGATAAGTGATGCTGAGAATCCCCACAACAAATCTATCACTCTAGGTGTGGGATTCAAGACTTTTCCCTGGATAGGGAGTAATATCTTCCTGAAACTTGACTATACTCAATACAGTTATGAAGGAAAAAAAAAATCGAAGAAATCAGGGAGAGCAAGCGTTAATGCCTCTGGGAATAGACTATTAAATGGGAAAAAATCAAGAGTGGTACAACTCTTAATTAAAAGAGTAAAACAGAGAGAGGGGAGAGAAGATGGAGTTAGAGAAACTGGAGATGCCACTGCAAGGGTGAGTGATGAATCCATCAGGAGTGACAAGGCTGTTGTGCTGGAAAGGCTTATATTGCCTTGAAAATACCTTAACAAAGGTACATTCATGAAAGTTCATAAACAGAGGTCAAAAAAAGCATAAGCAGTTCTCAGTAATTTTTTCTGAGATTTAAAACCAAAACTCAGTGTTCATTTTCTATAATTTTCCTGCACTGTAAGTATTAACTTGGCCAGGTGTTTTCACAAACACTTTCCATGGACCAGGAAAAGCATCTTTACTCTCATGCCGTCCTGCAAAGTAGAGCCTGTGCATTTCTGCACAGATAATTCTTTGTAGGGTCAGCGTCATTTCCATTTGCATACTCAGAATCAAACTGCTCTCCTGCATCTGTCACAAATGCCTGAGCAAATCAGTGGTAAAATGATGTGTCTTATTATCTACTCCTTAAATCACTTAATCACAGGAAGCATGATGCACTTTGAAAGGTGTCTCAAGACACACTTTGCATGTCTCTCAGATGGGCTGCATAAAAGATGTTGGAAAGAGACTGTCAATAGTGTTTTAGCCACCAAGAAATAACAGTATTGTAACTGTGTACTACTTACTCTTTAGCACTAGTTGAGCAAAATCAGACTCTTATAGCTTGTCTTACATTGTAAACCAAGCAGCAAACTTGCAATATATAGGTATGGATATATCCATGTAGTAATGTGGGAAGAATGTAAAAACTAAACTGAAAATTTATGATCAATAAAAACCATAGCTGAGAAAATGAAACGCTGAAGAAACAGTGACTAACCTAAGGTCATGAAAAAGTAAATTCAGGGCTAATGCAATTCCTCCTTGAAGTACTGTGTAACCTAAAGTCGGATAAAGACTCATACAAAAAGAGAGAGATAAGGGAAGAAACTGGACCAATATTCAAGTACTATTTCTGAAAGTTGTTGGTTTTGAGGAGCAATATGAAGCCAGAGGAAAATATAGAAAGTACAGGAAACATGAAAAACTTCATGTGTTAGGAAGAGAAACAGGAGGGTGCCAAGTAACCAAAACAGAGAGAAGAATTATGGGATGATGAGGGGATGTTTTTATTTTAATTGAAAGTTAAAGACCTACAAATAAAGATGGGCTGCATTTCAGGTGGCTCCTGGCTCTGAAGGAGGCAGACATCGATCACAGTAGTTGTCCCTGAGACCTCAAACTGAAATTTGGCTTGTTTCTGCTTTCCTACTCAGGGAATTTTTTCTTTCTCCTGTTCCATAGCTTTGTTTCTCACCACGCTATCCTCCTCAATACTCCAGACACAAAGCAAAGGGTGGTAAAATATGAAGGCAATGCCTGTCTTGCCTGTTCAGCAAATTGATCACCAGGTCTACTATCCCAACATGTCATTTCCTGTCCTCAGAGCTGAGAGGCCTCACTCGAATTAACCCCTTGCAATATTGTAAGCACTCCAACAGCACTCCAAAAAGCAGATGGAACATATAATATTCATAAAAGTTATTATGGGCATTCCCACATCCCTCACAGAGGGAATCAAAGAAAGAGCTGAAGGAGAAGGAGACTAAGCAGCATGGATAAACAACATATCCTTAGATCATGGGAACGGCAGGAAGGATATAAAAAAAGGTAGCAGATGGATGTTTATTCTACCTTCTAACAGCAGTGTGCAGCCAGACTAGGGCTGCACTATTTCTTTGCATTCTGGCCAAGGATTCACACCTCTGTGCACAGCAGAGGATGGCAGCAGCAAGGGTGTAGGCAGAAGAACTTGCCATTTCTCAAAAATCAGGGTTAGCCTTTGCATTAATTAAGGCATCAGGCTCCACTATCATCCTCCATCCTCATTACTATCCTTCAATTTTAGGCTATATTTAAAATCATGCCATTTCAGAATCCTTTATGAATAAATATGAATGTCAAGACCTGTGTGCATCTCTTATGCACACAAGACAGTAGAGTACATCATGTACTCACAGAATCTTATTAAATTTCTCTGAGACACATAATCCTGTTAACCTCATTCTGTAAACACAGGCAGCAGTTGTACTTAATTTCTCTCCTCTATCCTTCACAATCTCCCTTCAACTATCTCCTTCTTAGTCACTAACTGAGAACTGAGCAGGAACTAAGGACCCACATAAGTATGTGGATAGGGTACCTGAAGGTATGTGTTAGGGAAAGGAGAAAATCTTGATCAGAGAGTAAATATAGTGCATTGAATACTTGCCAGTTATGTAAAGGTATCTGAGTATTAAAAATTAATGCAGAAGACTGAAAGCAGGATAAGAGGCCTTATTTGGGTTGAGTGTTTTCTGTTTTTAAGAATTTTTAAAAATAATTATTTTATCAGTGGCATCAAAATGAAATGGTGAAGTGTTCAGTTTGATTATTCACCCTTCACAGTCGACCTATTAACCACGTATCACCAATGCGGGACATTTCTGCTCTAGGATGATTCCCAGCAGCAGGTACAGCATGGTCCAGAGCAACCTCTGCAACCCCACAGATGAACTAGAGCTACTCAGGCAGAGGAGCACTCAGAGGTGGAAAAGAAAACTACGTTTTGCAATTGCCGTGGGTCATGCCTCTATCATCTGCACTGGTGTTTGTATTGCACAGCGAAGACAGGTGCCATAAATGCCATTCATGGAGAAAAGTCTGCAGCAGCCCAGCTCAGATACCCCAGCAGAGATGCACAAGCAGATGGATCAAGTCTCAAGTCTTTGGTGGTGAGTGAGAAAACCATCAAAGTCAGAGCATCCTGCCCTGGTTAACAGATACTGAGTAAACAGAGTAAAAAAACCTGCAGGCTAAGCTTGTTTTATTATCAGCTCAAACGTGAGACACAAGAGGGATTTAGGCCAAGTTTGGCCAGGCATTCAGGATGTGTTTGAACTTAAAGACGTGTATTGTCCTGTCACAACAAGGCACACTATCGCTCTTGAATTAAGGTGCATGCTTCAGGATCCCAAAGAATAGGGAAAGTAACCTCAACTACCTCTCTGTGGGAGCCACGCTTGAGTTTGCCACATGAATGAGAGTGTTCATGGTCGTTATTTGCAGAACATGAACTTTGCTCTTTTGAGGGACATGATGATAACTGGAATTATAACAACTCAGAAGCAGATCCTGATATTTTGCAGCTCAGGCTAATCATTCTAATTGTTATTGATTAATAATGAATATTGTACCTTTGTATCCAAGAGAGACAGGAGAAAAAGGCTCACATTTTCTTCTGCAGGGATGTGTGATCTGCTGCCCCACAATATGCAACTCCTCCAGCACATGGTTATAGGGTAAGAAAAATCAAAAGACATTCTTTTTATTGGTTAGCAGTAATGACCTTTTATTTTTGATTATTTGTGCATTAACAGCATGGAATGGAGATGTGCTATGGAAGGAAGTTATTCTTTGCTAATTTGAAGCTTTTAAAATACACAGCACACTATCTATTATGTATCATGCGTTACAATTACAACAACAGTTTAATTAATCACCAGCACCCTGTTTTGTATCAGTCTACTGCTGAATTCTGGGTAATGGTGTTGTTTACCATTTAGCAAGTAGCAACATTTCACTCTGTTTCACTACATTAAACTGCTCAAATAAAGCAAACGGATATTGGAAAGAGTTGGCCATCTGCCTTTATTTTCTTTTACTTTTGTTAAGGAAAGGGAAAAAAAAATAAACCCCACCACAGCCTCTGAAAGGAGAAAGAGCACAGCCATGAAACTGATAGTGACAAAAAACACCCTTTTTTATCAGGTCAAAATCTCATCTAAATGCATTTCTGATGAATGGTAAAAAGCTTGCTTTGTGGATTTGGAGTGGGTCTCAAGACCAGCAATGAAGTCTAATGATTATTTAATGGTGCCGCACTTGAAGCAGGATTATGTGAGACTCTCTTCCCCGTTAAGAGTTTGATGAATAGGTTTTGTGACAGCCATTTAGGAATAAACAAGAATTCATCAGTCTGCATAAGAAGAAGCCAGTTTATAGATTAAGTTTCTTGAGGTAATTCATGAGGTCAGTCCCATTTAGATGTAGACTATTAGGGCTCAGCTTTTGAGAGCGGCCATACAAGGGAGTTACTCCAAATGGACCTCTCTAATACAAAGCCCCCTTTCAGAGGGAAGCCTGAAATTTTTATGACCCTGCTGCTAGGAAGCACATCAACTTGTCACTGTGAAGATCTGCTGGGGCAAGACCTCATCACTCTATTAAAGAGCTCTGTGACCCTATTGATTTGAAGTATTTAAAGCAGGGGTGAAGTTCAAAGCAATTTCTTTTCTATACTATTACTCAGCCTCTCTGTGTCTTGGCTCTAAAACATCTGCTGTCAGTTCCTCTCTGGTGTCTGACTCTGGAATCTGTCACTGGAGAACAGAGTAGTTTTATTTAGAATAAATTGGATTCCTTTTCAGTTTTCAGCATTTCGTATTGTGATCAATGGTTTACACTCCTTCATGTGCCAGGAGACTTAACTGCCACTGTACCCTTTCATGTCTCCTCATGACTCAGCCAGGGCCTGCTCCCAAGGCTCTGTAATCAAATCTTTCCATTCTAACAGGTTAGATGCCACCAGTATTTCTAATTGGCAAATCAATACAAATAAGAAACTTTTAGATTTGGAAAAAAAGAAAAGAAAAGAAAAAAAGGGGGGGCCATTTTGGAAACAAAACCTTAACAGGATCTTTTATGCTTATTTGCTTGGAGAAAAAAAAAAAAAGGACACTGAGTAAACAACTCCATTATTTTTAAATGTCAGCAAGTAAACATCGTCGCTGGTTCTTGGAGGTGCTTCTTCAGAGCAGTGCAGGCTTCTCTACTTCTCTGCACAAGCCAGAGGCACCAGGGTGCCTTCTCAATGCTTAATAATACATCAGGTTGGGTGTATTTATTAAAGTTGTGGTTTCTGACACCAGGCTAGTTATTAAAGGCTTTAGAGAGGACAAGATAAATATTCAGTTTTATGATGTCAGACAAAACAACTGAGATAAAGGAATGAGCAATGGGATGGAAATGGTAATGAAATGGTTACAAAAATATTTAAGATAATGATGCATAGCAACAGAAAGAAATTAGGTAGGGAAGATAATTAGGTACAGGATTACATAGAGCAAACCTATCTGTTATCTTCATCAAGGGAACTAACCTCTGATGTGGTGAAAAATGCACTTTCTCTCAGGGGCTGCTTTGTCAAATATCATGTTCATATCCTAGCTGTAATATTTAGACACATTTTATCTCATATTCTAACAAATAGCCTAATATAACTACGATAAAAGGGACATATTTTACCAGACAGAAATGCAGCCATTGTTTTCAGCTGATTTGTACTGATTTACATTGCCTACTACTCTGCCCCATAATATATGTTTCATCATTTTATTAGTCCTGTCGTTTTATACAAAACTCCTTTTAAAATTGAATGTGTTTCTGGGAGGAATGAATTATGTTTATTGCAAGATGGCAACTGCAAGGTTTATTCAGCAGTATCTTTAAGAATCTAGAAGTCAGAAGACAGATGTACCTATTGCTTGTCAATCAAAACACATGTCCTTTGCAGCATTGTATTTTCTTTAGTCAGCAAGGAAATCATGTTACTGCTGTCTAAGGTCAACAGTAAATGCACTAGTAGGATCCCTGACTGAGAATTTTCAATAATGGAAGCACCAAAGATAAGGAAGGAAGATAATAGTTTGTATTGTGCTCCTCTAAGGGAAGGGGTGATAAACAAAATTCTAAACCATTCCTTCTATTTTCCTTTTTTAAAAAATGGAACTGGTAGGAGTCACTGGCAACAGAATGCTATAACAAGCTGATATCATCTTGAGTTCATGATGCTGAATATGTTGGCATTTACGGCACATTCTCCCAGGGCACATTTCAAAATGAAACTGAAACTTGATAGACCAACTGTACTCCATTAAAAAAAATTATAAAAAGCCTTTTTTTTCCCCCCAGCCTAAGGAAATGGAGAGCTTCAAAACACTGTTTTCTGCCATATAAATCTACATGTTGGAGGTCAGTCCAAAGGCAACAAAGCAAAGTGGTTTGTTCTCATCTTTTATTTTAGGTTATGAATGATGCAAGAATTTATAGAGCATGCAAATTTATTACCGTGTTAATAGGCCCCCCTGTTTATATCTGGCAACATATGTTATATCCGGAATCACTAGGAAGCAGCAACATTTTTAGGGATGGAGGGGGAGGCAATTAAAGAATTAGGCCTAATTACCGTGAAAAATCTCTGGAAGACACATACAGAAACCTTGTGCAGAAGAAACACAAAGAGAAGGCAGGGAAATATTCTTTAGCATGACCACAGTTGTAAACTATAACTCTAATCCATGCATTCATAAACAAAAAACAAGCACAATCTGAACTTAATAGCTCTTTTCATATAATTAAATGAAAAGAAACAGAGAAAGAATATGTGTCTATGTAGAAATTTTCTTTTTCTCTTGGGATCTCCATGGGCATTTTGTTCCTAACAGCTGAGAATATACTGAACCAAATAGTCGCTAGACAGCAACCCAGCAGCTTGTTTAACATCAGCTTTAGCCCCAGGATGGTGGCAGAACCATTTGGCAGTCAATGGTAAAGGGACAAGAGAAGAAAAGTAGAAATGGTTGCAGGAGAGGTGTTTCACCAAGGAAGTTATCCAAAGGCACTCCCAAAGATCCCAGGCTGCATGACAGCAGTTTGATAGAAAATGTAGAAGACGTCTCATTTAAAGTGTTCCTTGCAGACATGTAAAACCAGACTGGCAAAGTGTTTACCTTTTGGCAAACAAAGAAGTCAATTAATTGAAATTTGTGATTCTCACAAGAGAAAAACAAAGTGTTCTGGGAAAAAGTAGATACGTGTCCCACCCCTTTATGCTTCTGCTCTTCAGTGAGCCAGGTTCACAGCTGAACCTGCATCCACCATGTCCTCTCCTGAAAAGAAAGTGAGATATTAGGTGCTATGAGAAATGCAGTAAGAGTGCAAGGATGAGGTAGCCAAAGGGCTGGATGTACAAGGCATCACAGTGAAATTTCACAATCAAAATCTTAGGAAATTCAATTTCTTTGGGAAAAAAACCCAACAACTTTTCATGGGGAAATATTATGAGCAGCTCTACAATTTTCTGTTCCTATAACAAGATGGAGATATGTTGCAGGAAGCAGGGTAGCATCAGACTGTAGGACCAAGCACAAATATTGGGCTTTTAGCATTGGCTGCTGTGACCAGAAAGCAGGCCACTGGAAGATGCCTGCTATAATGGAAAAAAATGTGTGGGGGCAACAGGCCTACGCTTTGCTAAAAGTATTTGGTAGTTCAGAAACTCTTCAAATACAGAAATCACTGTCTGAATTTAACTTTTGTAAAGCTATGTTTGGCAGTGGGGGGTCTACCAGGGAAGAATTTTTCCAGGTGTGGTTAGGTCTCTGTGTCTCCACAGGAAGATCCTGAATCCACCATGATGGGCAGCTAGATAACAGGTATGTCAGCCTCATTTCAGCAAGGGCTGCACATGTTAGAATGAATTAATGGCCCAGCTTCTTAAATTGTTTCGTATCCTAAATATTGATCTCCTTTATCTGTGTGTTGCCATATCCATCTTTGTCTTTAATAATTTTCCTCTACAGGTGGGTTATCATTTTTCCAATGTGTGTGTATTATGAGCTTTGCCACCAACAGAGATAATACCTCCCCATTCTAGGTTGTTCAGTGTGAGTCCTTCCCATGCTGAAGTATTATTAATCATGTTGTCATCACTTAAATAAATAATAATCAGCAACAATTATTTCTATTTTCACAAAGCCACTAAAATAAAAAAAGGAAAATCTGATATTAATTATTAATAAATATGAAGGGGACATGTGTTAGGATTTAATTTCTATTTTTCATCTGTATTACAGTGTCATCTAGAGGTGCTGGATAAGAAGAAGGTATGTCTGTTTTAGGTGCTGCAGAAACTCCATCTTAAATGACCTAGCATGTCAAAGAAGGTATGAAGGGGAGAGGAAGAGCTAGAACTAGAAATCAGACCTTCCACCCCAGTTCAGCTCCCATGGTGATGCAGAAATGTAGCCTGGCAAGAGAAGGACTTGTACAAACTTACCCTACCCTGTCACTCCTCCTATTCTTCTGAGTCAGCCCAGCTGGAGCACAGACAACACAAACCTCTGTCCCCAGCCTAGCCAGGCCACTAAGCAGCCACACTGCTTACAGCTCTCCCCCTACCATATTTACAGTGTGGCCTTGTCTCATCCATTTTGAAGATGTATCTTTACCTCTCTTGCTCCTTTGCATCCCAGGAACCAAGCTATACAGTGGAGAAGACAAACCTCCCCTTAGCACAGGCCAAGAAATTCTCCATCTGGTTTCTTGCAGACATGAAGTTTTTGCAGCTGCCACGTGTCTGTCTGTACCTGTCTCTGCATGTGCTTTTCTCCCTTTCTTTGCTAACAACTTCTAAACCTATTTGCCACATTCAGATGCATTTGGCTGAGAGGCTAAGGTTTAAAAAAATTACATTTCTATAAGATTTTGAAGAAGAAACTTCACCCTAAATTTACTCAGGAGGCAGGAGGCAGCTGAGATCTGCCTTCAGTTCAGGGTTTGCAAGACACACGGGATTTGCCCAGCCCGACATATAAGGGGCAAACAAATGAGATGAAAGAGGGGAATGCAGGACACTAGAGTGGTTTAGGTAGAGTGGTAGAGGATTTAGGGGGTGCAAATGTCGAGGCAACTATCTCCTTTGGTCCTGCTTCTCAGAGGGTGGTCTGTTTTATGGAGGACCAATATGATTTGTACGTGTTATGTCCAAATGCAACTGGATATCTTGCAAGTCACTGTTGTAAAAAGATACAAATGAAAATAGAGAGGAAATGCATCTTCCAAGCTTCTGAAAGAGCTCCTGCACTTGTCCATCTGCTGTAGAAGCAGAAGATGATGCATAACCAATGTCTTCAGACTGATTCTTGGCAGCAGGGTGCAATGCCTGGGAACAGCAAAAGACTTTAGCCTTTGGTGATGTGCAACCTGAGTGTGATGTAGAGGGCAGAGCTCAGGTTGTGCTCTCTTAATCAGAGACAGAAAAGGTCTAGTGCATGGCCAGTTCCCCTGACATAAGGTGAGAGTTCTCCAAGGTGCTCTTGGGTAATCTGAGCCTGTAGGGCTCATTTGTCAACCTGTGCTGTGATCACTGATGCATCCAGGAACATTTATTTCTCTTTGGGGCTGTAGACACTTGAATGATACAAAAAATACACAAACAGCTCCTTAGAAACCTGGCCTCCTTCTTCCAAAGACATGGAAATGTCACTATTTCATATTGCCACACCTGTGGTTCCTGTGGTTTGAAAGCACTGGTGCCTCTGTAGAAGGAGAACAAGCTGCCGCAACACTTGGTGTCCCAGCGGAAATGAGCCAACATGCCACAGGCATGTACTGAGTTGGACTCTGTGCTCTGTGATCCACAATAGGTTAATTGACCTTAAAGGTCTGGGTTGTCTGGTCTGGATTTTTGCCACAAAAGTCCCAGGCCAGACTGTATTGCCAGGATTTGCAGGTGGTTTGCACTTCAGAACTGCCTTTTCCAAATACAAGAGGAAAATGGCACAATCCTTTCTCATTTTTGGACAGATGCAGGAATGTTTGCACCATACACATTATCTTGCTGAAAAAGAACCTGGAAATTCACTGGCATGGCAGTGCAGATTAAAATGTTATCACATTTACTGCACAGCATTTCCAGATGCAGTCAGAGGGCATTTCTGTGGGCAACAGACGGTGAAGTCGGAGCCAGTCTGAGGAGGAGAGTAGCAGAGACAAATCCTTGGGATAATTTGGAATAGCATTTGCAGACAAGACAAATGAATGCCCCGCAGCTGGACAAGCTGTTGTAAGTCCCGACAATGTACCTCACTTTTTTTTTCTCTTCACAATATTCTTATAAGATGGGAAAATTGAAGGCAAAATTAAGACTTCTGTGCTCTGTACAGTAATAGTAATACAATACAATGTGATAAATTCTGTTCTCAATAAGTACAATTCCATACTGTGGATTATTCAGCAAAATCTTCACAAATACAACCTTAATATAAACCTTAAAACTTTGCACTTATTTGCATGATAGCATGTAGTACCTCACTTTTCCCAAAGTGTTATGCTTAGTTTGCACTGAGCATTATCACTGCATATGGCTCCACTTCACATACGCGATAGTAAATACTGAATAAATCACAGATAATATTCACAGATTTGTGTGGACAAACTTGTTATTTTAGGAAAACCAGAAAGTGACTAAATTGCCTTTCATTTGATGGAACTTTATTTGTTGAGCAAGAAGAGAGAAACTGACTTCTGAGCAATTACTGCCATAGCCAGGCACATTTTTAGCCTGAGAAAGCTGCGCTTAACACTCAGTTACACGGCTTGAAGTCTTTGTTTTGAGGGAGGAAAGGTATGAGAGTTTTCAGCAATAACTTGAATGTTAATTTGTTGGTTTAAGCCCCTTATCTATTTATTTTTACTGATATTTACAAATTCATTGCTCTACTTCTTCAGGTCTTTTACCTTTCCAGCTCCATCCTATTCACTTGACTCCTGTGCCTAAAGCCACCCCAACACCTCACTGCAGCTATACACTGTACTGCATCAGTTTTTAATGGGGGAAGTCTTCCAAGTATTACCTTCCATCTACTTCCTTCCTCTTCTTTTCCTTTAAAAAATATATGCAGGCTCTTCTTTTACCTACAGTTCTCCTTCAAACCTTCCACTTGATGCAATAACTGCATCCCCTCACCTGCTCTCCATTACATATGCTATCCATCATATCCTTCATCTTCTTGTGAGAACTTAAACTTTCCATCTGGTGCCTCTTTGGTCTCTTCCATCTTGCATGTTTATAGGATAATAATATTTTTCTCTCTTTTACTAAAACCACCCACATTTGCCTCTTTCACCACTACTCCATTTATCTATCTCTAAACTTATTTAATGCACAATGTGCTACTGCTCTCCAGAGAGCCTCTCCTCCATTGTCAAAGTCATTTCTCTTCACTGGCTTATACCATCTGGTCTTGGTGAATTGCTCCCAGTGAAAATCTTAAACAATGTTTTCCAAACAACTCTCACCCTCTTTGTTCCACTTTTGTGAATGAAACCTTTCCAGAATAATGTGTTCACACTCAGAAATTTCCTGAAACCATGTGTCCCTCTTTAGTGCAGTGGGGCTTGGGCTGGTAAAGCCTGCCAGCAAAGATAGTGAAGATTTATACATTAAAATTTATACATTCATTAAAGATCATGAAATATTTTCTTTTTTAACTTCCTCAGTTCTGTTCATACAAACATATTCTTTAGAAGGTCTTGTAGTTTTCCTTCCAGGTTTATGAGCAGCAGAGGCAAGTGATGAGTCACAGTCAGGCCACCTTTCCTCCTCTTTTTCCTCCAAACTCACTTCTCTTTCTTTGCCTTTCTATTCAGAGCTCCTACCATCTGTGCAAATTATAGGTCTGACTGTTTCTGTGATGCATCCTTGTGAGGAGTCATGATCAAGGAAGGTAAAACATAGGTTTTCATTTCCCCTGTCCCAAGTCCTCCTCACAGCCTTCTGTCTCTATCCCATCAGTCATCTACATGCATAATCCAGTGTTTGGCTCAGCTTTCTTCCAGACACCAACATCTGGGCTATATTTGAGGCCTACAGATTCTCCCTGTAGAACATCCTTCAGACAGAAGTATCCTAACAAATTTCTAAAGCTGTTGCCCAAATCATGATAAAGTTTTTGGTATTTTCACTGGACTTGAGAAACGTAATACTATATTAAGCCAAAATGCTTCTGCAAGATTATCTTCCCACCCCACCACCCTGAAAACATCACCTCACTCTCTGCACCTCCCCTTTTCATCTCAAGTAATGCCATTCTGGACTGTACACTTACTATGGTATCAAACAGGATGATCCAGAACTTTTATGATGTTAGAGATGGTGATGTTTTGGGATGCAGAGAAAGGTGAGGGGTATCTCTCTGGTAAATACTACATATGCACATTGTCCTCCTTCAAAATCTTGTCCTGTAATGCTTCTACCAAAAAAATCCTTATGGTAAGAAGGTCCTGGGTCTAAATTCACGAGTTAAAGGCCTTAATTACTATTTTAAGGACTTAAATGCAAAATGTGGATCCTTAAATTTTTTTTCTTAACCCTAGAACATCCAGGATTGCCCAGATATTTTGAGAGTGCTCCGTAAAGCTATTCCACAGGTGTTTGGGAAAGTCTCCCCCACAGGGTATACAGACCATGTATTATCACAGCAGAGCTGAGCAGCATGGGGTGTGCTTTATACCAGAGTCCATTGGGATGCTCCCACCTGTTGGACCGGCAAAGCCTGAAGTGCTGTGACCACCAAAAAGATAAACCAAAATAAAAGCTGGTGGTAGTTTATTTTCCTTGAACCAAAAAGCACAGTCAATGAACCTAGGATACAGAAGACCCAGGGTCAAAGTTGCACTTCGCCTAAGATAATCTAGGTTAACAAACTTTTCTTCTGTAAGAATTTAAACTTTGTTCATCCAGGACCAAATAAATATTTGGCAGGGTCAGGCAGGTAAAACAGTTTTAATAGAAACAGCTAAGGAAGTGCCTCTCTGGGTTACCATATGGCTTAAGAATTTGGGAAGTGTCTGATGCTTTAAGTCTGGAAAAGGCATACAAATACAGACGCCCAACAATTCAGGTGAGGCTGGAAATAGATGGTGACTTCCAAACTAAGTTTTTCACTGCATCAGCAAATATGAAGTTCATCTGTGAAGCCATATATCTCACCTTTATAGTGGTTTTAATAAAGAATTTATTTAATAATTAAGTAATTTAAATGGGAGTTTAGAACAGAGAGGTCAATGGGAGTATATGCACAGGTATAGAAAGGAGAAATATTTAATCCCCCATTACTGTTGTAAGGCTAATAATAACATGAAGTAAGGCACTAGAGCTACAGGTACTGTGACTGGTATTGGCCTTTTTGCCCATCTCTCTGAGTTTACCATTCCTAAAGCACCTTTGCTCTCATAGGTGGTGTTTGCAGACAAAGGAGCTTCCTGATGGACCCACAGCTAGTCATATAATTTCACTATAGTAGATTCAATTCATTGTGTCCCATTTCTGTTTCCATACTGTCTATAAATTATCTCTGAGGCTCTTGAATGTTCTTGCTATGTGTAGGGGTTTGTGGGATAGTACTTTTAAATTAATGTCCAGCTTGGAGCTGATTTCCTTGTACTCAGGAGCAAGATTTTCATTCTTTCATATTTAGTCTGTTCTAGTTGAGCAGGGAGCTGTGGGAAGGGTTTCTGTTGCCTGACTAGATGAGTTTAACCTTTGAGTAGGCTTTTGTTAGCCTACTTTACACAAACTCTTGCCATGGATGAATTAGAAGTTCATGTGCAAGATATAGTCTTTACTCAATGTGTGTGTCATTTTCAGGCAAGAGTTTCTTCCACTAAAATTAAAGTCAAGAGTATCTGCAGAAAAATAAATACAGAAGAATTGTAATGAAGTTATTTTTTAAAACATTTGAAAAAATTACTGCATTTTTTACTCTACACTCTAAAAAGATGGTTTAATCATGTTCCTGGTATTGTGACCAGTGTTACCCTACTAGAGCAGAAGCATCAAAAGCAGTGGCAGAGATGCGCACAGAAGAAGCGCTGGTGACAGCAACAGACAAGTTCTAATGTTTAACACAAATCTTAATTTTAAAGTGGCTTTTTACATAGTGAAAAAGTGCATCTTATAGAGACAGTGTTTTTACATAAACATTTGCTTTTCTGTAAGGGTCCTAAAATATCAGAGGTTTAAATATTGAGCTTATATATTTGTGTACCGTACCTATTGCTAATACTATATTTAATCAGTGATAAAATGTATTTTTACATTTCTTTCACTAGGATTCTTTTAGCTTCTCTCTCTGCATTCTGGTTCTCTTCTGAGCATGTTTGTTTCTACTGTTACACTTCAATCCACATCGTGCACATCGTTTTGTATCAAGTTGCCTTCATTTACCGTATTTTCTTTGCATTGCAGCACTGTCTTGAATGATGTGAATTGGCTTATTTATACATTAAACCAAGCTGTAAGATGAGCTCTAGAAGAGCATTTAATGCCACTAATAGGCTTTCAGTCCACACAACCAGACTAATCTAGGGCAAAACACCTGAAAGATGTATACAATGGACACAGGTTGAGTGTCATCAATTTCTCTCCACAAGCCCTCCCCCTCTGAGCCACTCTTGTTAGTGAGTGGAAAGAGCACAAGAGAGAGTCAGATGCCTCTGGGGGGAAGAAACATATGAGTAAAGAGATGAAATTAGAGGAAACACACAGGTGATGTCACACTCATTTGTGCCGAAAACACTGTGTACTGTTTAAATTAATAGATATCTAATAGCCTTGAAAATTGAGGTTCCATGATATGCCTAAGACCACTAGTGCAGAATAGCTGTGCAAGGACACAGATATGTCCAAACCACTCCTTGCTGAGGATGTGCAGGTTAACTCCTCTTAGGCATGCAGTGGAAAATAAGCTCAGCCATTTGAAGGGTTGGGCCAATCCTTACAAAATATTTTACAGGTATGTGTTAATATTTCTCACTAGTTGTTTTGTATGCTCAGCTCTCTGTCCTGGGAAGTCTGTGTTTATTAGACATCCATTATAATTGACACATTGTTGAAGCAGGGGTGAATAGATGCATTAGACAGATGATCTTAATTGGCTTTCATCCAAAAGAATTAAAATAAAAAGACAGCTGAATTTCATTCACATTTTCAATTAGTAAAACTTCCTTTCATTATTATAATGCCTGCTGAAACAGCAGCCACATCAGGGTGACAAATCCCGTTATCATGCTTTCTGCAATTGTCTTCCAAAAAGGCGTCTATTGAAAGCATTGTCTGAGCGTGTGTATAATGCTGACAATCAAGCTCCACTCAGAAGGCTGGGGGAGGGTGTCTGACTGTGATCTATAGAGAAATGCATTTCTTTCCCGTGCTGCAGGTTCTTCAGTGCTGTGTGCTTGTGCTGGAGCAATGTGCTCTGACAGGCTATGCGTACTAACAAGATCAATCATTGAGCATTAGTGGAATTCTCATGCTTTCCACCTATTTTTCTTCCCTTTTTTTATTGAGCATGATCCTCTGCAGGTGTTATTTGTTTGTCAGGCTGTTACATAGAAAATGTGGAAATAATTTTTTTTTAGGGAGTAGATAACAGCTGATCTCATATTGCAGACAATGGTTTCACACTGAAGTATTAATCGACAAGAATGTGAAAATAATTCTTTAGGCACTAGAGGAAGAAATAAATGGCTTCTTGGAGCTGGAGAGCAAACAAAGGGGCATTAGGAGGCTGATTTTTTAAATCATTTTTGAGTGGCTAACCAACCTAATGCACTTGCAATAGTATTCCAGATTCTTACCTTAGCCAACTCACCTAACTTAACAAGGCAAAATTATATTATTTATTTGTTCCATATGTAACACTGAAGAGAAACCTGTGGATAACCAAAAAAATCAGTTCATCTGGGGCTAAAAAATCAGTTCATCTGGGGCTGGTCTTATCCAGTTTTGTTTTGCTGAGTTATATGCTAAGAGCCAAATGTATTGCCTTAGGGTTCTTTTGCTTTTGTTTATTTAATTATTTACTCATTGAATAGTTCCAACTTACATAATTTCCTACATCATCTAACTTTTGATGTCCATGTTCTATTGTATTGTTCCACCTGAAACTACACATAGGGATCACAACTGTCACATTAAGGGCTGATGTTCAGTTTTCCACATACAGAAACTGGAATCCATTAATTTCAAGTATCCCAACAAGTTATAGTTGGCCAATACCAGAAATTCAGTTAACAGACTGAAAACTTGGCACTCTGATGCCACAGAATTTCTGCAAATCACAGCCCTTTCACAGATGAGGGGCATTTTCAAATTAATGTAATTGATATTTATTTATTCAGATTTTTTTGTTCTGTCTCAGATGCCTGTAAAAGTCCAGCACAACTGGGCCCTGCCAGGCTGGGACAGTTCCTCACTCCTGGCCCTACCAGTTTAGTTTTCCACTTTTTTGTCTGGCTGGCCATCTCTGAAGGATTAATTAAGGGTTAATTTAGGGTCTGTCAGCATTTCTATTAAGTAAAACCAATTTTTCTCTTGGTCAGGTCTCTGGTAAGGAAGAAAATGTGTTTACTTTTAATGCTGTTCTAGAGCTCCTGAAGTTGCTGTAAAGAATTCTTTATAAAGTGTGAAATGTGAAAGAAACCAAAAGAAAAGAACAAAACCTAAAACTAAAGCCACTAAGGAATAGTGATAAAAAGGGAAGAAAGCAAATCATTTCTCATCCTTCCTACTAGAGATGCATTTTATAGCTGATGCATTTAATGAGTCAACATTGGCTTATATTGCCTAAAAGCTCACTGAATTATTGAGTATCTGTGGTATGGATTATATGGAAAAATAGTTTGAAATGGCTTTTTCCTCTGTGAAAATTTAATTTTATTTATATTCAGCTGCAGTTATTTTCCTAGGTTGTTATTAGATGAGTTCATCTTTCCTGTATATTTTAAAGAGCTAATGCAATTTAGTAAAAAACAGACTTTTTACAGAAGCTTTGGAAGCTCTGTGGTTTGAAAAACACCTGAGGAAAGCTTAACTGAAAGAAGGACAAAAGAATAAATCAACAAGAACAGCATTTCTCTGAGACATATGTCTACTAATTTACCCCGAATAAAACGTCTGTCATATACTGGGCTTTTTTTCAGATGGATAAATATTGACTTGGTTTGATTTTTTTGTGTGTCCTCTAAATAAATAATAACAATCTGAATATTTAGTTTTTTTCCCTTGGGTAATAGGAGGGCATGCAGCTGGTGAAGAGAGATGAAGAGGGAACTGCTCCAGGCACAGGTAGAATTCATCCTTCACTGTGGACCTGTTTATTTTCGACTTCCAGTCTTGGGTGGCAGATTGATTTGGCAGAGATTAGATAGGAGGTAGAAAGGAAAGCTGTCTTGTTAACCATTTCCCATATGATGATTTAACATTGGCTTGGCACCTTCTTTAGTGTCCTGCAAGCAGACAGTTTTCCAAAAGAAATGGTATCTGCAGCTCATATGCAGAGCTTTCCGATAGCTCTGCTTTGCAGACATTCCTCTGAAAACCTGGCCATGGATGACATACCAGCGGGAGCCATATTAACAATATCATGCTTGTCAAACACAGCTTTGAGAAATATTATTTATAGGGCTGTCTGGTAAACAAACCCATTTTGTGAAAAACTTTCAAGTTTCAAAATATGATTTTGGTCACATCAGAATGAAAATTTGAGCTGTCAAACTTTTTGGGTTTTTGAGGAGGGAAATAAAGATCTTGGGGACTAGCCAGGATTGCCAGGATGTGCTCTCAGGATGCATGGAAATGCCAGAAGTCAGTCTGTGTTTCTTCTGAGTCTGCAAAACACTCTTGATTCAGCAAAAAAGAAACATTTTCTCATGAAAAAACATGTCATCAACAGTTTTTCTACCATCCTCAGGGATTAGCCATTTAACTGGTTGTCCATCCAGTCTGATCAGGCAACCTCTGTACCATGTGCTGTGGTTCTCCACAGTTCCTGCCTGGCTAGTTAAACCTCTCGTCTTTGTTACTGCTAATTCATCTGGTGCTTCTTAAGTGAAGAAGAGTTATTAAACAATATTATTTGCCACCTCAGTAAAATACATCGCCTTTCTTTAACCGTGCTGTCCTGTAGGGCTGTGTGTCCCAAGCTGCATGGGCCTCATGGTGGGCAAAGCAGAAGTTTCTGGCTCTTGAGTGCAGCCCTCAAAAATCGTAACACATATGTTAATATGGCTCTATATGGAAAGACCTGGTTTCACTGGACCATAGCTTAAATTAATGAACTTTGGAGCAGAAAAACTCTATGCATTTGACTGCTTGGTCCCCATCTTTCAAACCATGTTCTTGTCCTCTGCAATCAGATTCTGAAAAGAAATACTCATTTGTTTAGCCTTCATATTCTAAAGTCAGTGAAACTGCTCTCATCCATCAAACCAGTCCAGTGCACTTTGCAGAATAAAGTCCCTATGTTGTAAATTCTTCTCTAGAACGTCTTTCCATTTGGGCAGTGATTACATATTGTAGAGATAATTCCCATTCTGAGAGTATGACAGTGGAGCCTTAATTCCTCTGGTCATTATCACAGTGCAAATAACCAGCCAGCAGCAGCGAAGACCCAGAGTTGCTGCTGGCATAACGGCAAATTCATGTGCATAAGAAGTGATGACAGAAAGGGCACAGTCACAGCATAAGGGAAATACTGAAAAACCCAAACTTTCATTAGCAGGAATTAATTTGCACGGTCTTGCCAGGCCTACTGCACATGCTTAGTAGTTGTGTAAATAAATATCGCTGTCCTTCTGCTGTAGCTGTGAAGCTTGGTATAATTTAGGGATGAGCCTGTGGCTGTAGGAAGCACTGGGAAGAGATCCCATGTGCTCTGCTCCCCAGCCTGTACTCTGAGCGCCACAGCATGCTGCCTGCCAATAAAGCATGAAATGAGACTGTCAGACAGCCTGGCGTGGCAGTGTGTGAAGGGGGATACCCTAGCTCAGGGCACAGTGACCAGCCACCACATATGATAGAACATCTCCAGAAATGAAGAAAAAAGCATATCAAGTAGGCAGCCACACTCAGAAGCATTGCAGAAGCATAGTATGGTTTGGGTTGGTAGGTAGACCTTAGAGGTCATGTAGATTCCAACCCGCCTGCCATGAGCAGGGACATCCTCCAGTAGACAGGGTTGCTCAAGCCCCATCCAACCTGGTCTCGCACATTTTAAAATACCTTCTTTGAGGAAGGGTTAAAATTTAATCCTTCCACAAAATGCTCTCTTCATAGGCAGTAGAAGGAGCTGGTGCATAAGCCTGTGAGGGTAACACACACTGCACTTTATTTCCACAAGGCCCCTGTGAAGGTGTAGGCATATACCAAGTCCCAGGCTCTCTGCGCCTTTTGGAGAGGTGGTCAGACTAAAGGCTCAGGCAAGGCCACCATGAGGTGCTATCTGTGCAGACACCCCTCAAGGTCTAATGGGACCTTTGGTCTGAAGACCTTAATGTGGTAAATCACCTAAAACGTTTCACAGATAAAGATCTAGACTAGAAATGGAAAGCCTCTCTCAAAAGGAATACTGCACTTCTGGACGGCGTTCACTGGCTTAGCTGGTGTTCTTTGCTTCAGGTTGTGACTGTGGATAATAATGTCTTACCTCACTCTCCCTGTGGCTGAACTTAAAAAGGAGAGTGGCATTATATACATGACACAATAAACATGCTCCTATACCAAAACCACATGCTGAAGGAGGCTCTGAGTCATTCTGCGGTTTCCTAAAATTGCGCAGTGAACAAAATCTGATGTATAATTTTACAGTATATTTTTACAATATTGCTGGTTTAGGAGAAATACAGTTAAAATACTTTCATGCAAATAATTCTCATTTAGAAATGTATCTATTTTTTTTAAATTAAAACACTGCTTTACACATGAGTAGAGCAGTCCTGTTGAATATGATGTTACCTCCTCGGGATTCACTTTTGGGCTGCCAATGCTATGTTGCTTGCTTTGCTTCTTTCCACAAACCAGCATACAAGTCTTGGTGGAAGAGCAAAGTTTGCTGCTCTGAGCCAGCCCTTGCTGCTCACAAACAGCATCAGCTGAGGAACAGCCTCACACTGATCCACCATGCTGAAGCACTAATTTGAGAGAGAGAGAGGAATTATAAATACAAATCCATCTGGATTGATGAAAGTGCCCCAACATCTCTTGCTTTCAAGACTATCCTGGATTGTAATTTAAGGTAGGCAATCATTTCTAAATTCTGTGTAAACATATATTTGATTTTCTAAAATCTTTAGCTTTATATTTTTGTTTCATTTTTTTAAATTATTTTTTCCCCTCATCTCAATTTGCTACTACACATAATTTCTTTCAAAAATAAAACACCAAAGTAATTGCAGTGCTTTAGAAACACTCAAAGGGATGGCCTTTGATATAGCAGAAAATACGAACATTAATTCAACATAAACCACACTGCCCAGAAACTCATTGTGTCTGAGACAGACAAAAATCCACATTTCAAGCATAAATGACAACAGGCAGCCCATTTTACATCCATACAATAAGGGACTTATAATATTACCAATAAAAATAGTAGTGGTTATTAACAGGCACTATGGTCCACCATCTGGCAAGATTCTTTTAGACCTTGCTACACTCATGGCTGCAGTGGTGCCAGTTCACAAAGACAGTGGGAATGACAAGCTATTAGTCAGAAGTGGATCCAGTTGATTCTTTATATTAATCGATGTATTAAATGCTGGAGTCATACTGAGCAAAGATAGGGTGCATTGCTGCTTTTGCCTTGGTTTTGCTGTTCTCAGGATTAACTTAGGCTAATGCTAAACCCTCTGCATTTCCACTGGTTTCCTTATAGACCGTTGATAATTTACTAAAGCATATTTCATTGTGATATTCTTTTCTAAAGAGCACGATGATGCTCTTTTATTAGCATAACCACTCAAACTCTGTCCGTGGTCTAAAAGCAATTTATACAAATCATAATCACTTGAGAATTTTATATTGAAATTAAGGCTTTAAGAGTTTTGATTAATTCACTAATTTCAAGATTTCTACTTTAAATACTTGAACAGTATATATTAGCACTTTGTCATCCACAGTATATAGAGCATGTGACACTCATGATATCTCAAAACTAAAATTAATCCACAGTTTAATCTAACACCAGGCAGGAGCAATGGTGATGGAAATTATCTGAGGTCCCACAACATTCAATGTTGTCTAGGATCCCATGAAGGTGCTGTGAAACGTCGAAGTCATCAACTGCAGTCCTATCCAAAAAGTAACTAAGTACATCAGAAATTCAGTCTGATCGGACAAACATTAATTTTACTGTGCATTATGGGTCCTATACACATCTAAAAAATGTCACTTTCTTCTGTTTCATACTCTCTCATGACCAGGACCAACTAGCCAAAAGCTGGTGGAAGCTGTTCGGTATCGCTCTGTGCCTCCTGTTTCTCCCTTGTCAGAAGCAGGTGTCCTTTTGACCTTTTCCCAAGTTTAGGGAATGTGATGTGAAATGCTGTGGGGTATCACAACCTGAATGAGGTTTATTATTTGCAATCCCAAAGGCTGTGAGCATTCCTCACATGGGTCTGCACATGCTGATCTGCAGCACGAAGAATGCAGTGGAAAGGCCTATAAGGGTATTTCATTATTGCTCCAGCTATAACATGCAGCCCTCCTGGCTAAAAGAGAATTATATGGGAGAAACCTCTCAAACGCTACAGATGATCTGGTGGGGCTTTTTCCTATATGAGGGTACCATGGATGCCACATGAATACAGCCACATAACATTCATGGCTGACACGCTGTTAAAGATGAGTTTTGTGGCCAACAGATAAGACAGAACTGTGATGCCTCCTTCCACTTTTCTGCTATGGGTTTCCCAGGTGTGCATCTCAGGGTTTGTGTTTTGCCCATCAGAGCACATCCTCATTTGTCACATGGATGGAAAAGGGCCAGGGGTAGAGCTAAACCTCTGCCTCCACAATCTGTGATTTCAAGAGATACATTTGAAATAACACAAAGACTTCCAAAAGCACCCAAGAACTGAGGAAATAAAAGCTGTACAGCAGTAGTCATAAAAGACAGCATATGTGGTTTAACTGAATTTGTCTGGAGTCCAATTAAGCAATAAGACACGATAGGGTGTGTCGTATTACTGGGCCATTAATGCAAGTCTCTGGGGCACTGTGAGGCACATGGCCAAAGTGCAAAGTGCATTAACGGCCCAGTAATACATGCCTCGTCATGTCCCATTGTTTTCAGAGGATAATGTTTGTCTTTTGAAATGAAAGAACAAGGAAAGATCCTTGAAAAATTTGGAAACCTAAATCAAATTTTCATGTGAGTATTTAACAGAATGGAAGACATACGTTTGGAGATGTGGGATGGAAGACTGTTGGCTGCCTGGAGCTTCTTGTTACACTTCAGACATCTCACTGATGGCCAGGTAGGGATCATTTTCCTATGATCTGACTGAGTTCACCTGGCTTTTGGGTTAAAAAGCCCCCATTTTAAGTGGAAGATCAAAGGCAATATATAATGCTGAAAAATTTATAGTACTGAAAAAAATAGGTGGAAATATATGAAAGACCATTTTAAAAAAATGTCTTAAATCTCCACATCCAGATAACATAGCAATATGTGTTTTCAATTTTCTGGCCAAGAAAATCAAGGTATTTGCTGTCATTTTTTTGTATGCAATACTGGAAAGATTGTTGAGGACTCCTGGAAACCTCATCTTAGAGCAATAGTGAAATAATCTGGTTAGAGTGACATCAAAACTCAGGCAAACTAATGGACTAGCAAATGAGGGGCTCAATCAATACAGATTTAAATGTTGATAATAAATAATTATGTCAATCAATATGGTTTCATGGAAAATACATCTTGTCAAATTCATTTAATCATATTTTTTATAAAGGTACTATATACATTGATAAAAGTGCCTGCAATGACTTAATATATTTAGACTGAAGCACTTCACCTTAGTACCCCAAGAATATCCTGATTAAAAATTAGCATCACATAAATCAATATTTCAAATATGAAATGGATTCAAAACTGACGATATGATAGCATTCAGAAAAATGCCTTTAATGGGCTTTTCTGTCCAACCTAGAGGGTCTGCAGTGGCATCCCAAAGATGGTGGGTATGATGATGTGGTTCAATATTTTTATAAGTAAGCTGGGGGAAATAATGGAAAATTTTAGACAGGTAAATAAATACTGTTGAGGAGAATTAATAAACAAACTATAGAATAAAACAATATAGAGCTCTTAGTTAAAGTGAAATAAATTGAACATCATGTACTTTAATAAAGATGGAGATGCCTAAAATGTCCAGAGAATGCCTCGGATGCCTGCACTCAATCTTCCAGGTATGCACAGAAATGTCTAAGCAAAGTGCCAAGTGGAGAAAAAAAATAGAGGAATATTTAAGGCCCCAAGGCAGTCTAATTTATTTGCTCGTACCTAGAGCCTAATACAAACTTGAACTTCCTTCCTGACTGCCCACTAAAGGTAGTTTCCTAAATTGTGCAAGCACGTCCAATGATACCTGCAAACAGGAGTGGGTGCTTGCAGTTTCTGATACTCTATGTGCACATTTCTACATAAAAACACCTATTTTTCACATACCGGCAACTTTTATTTTCACAACTCCTGTGGGCTGGTTTTGAACCATATTATTAACTTCCGTTTTTCTTTTTTTTTCCAGTACTGGCAAGGCAGATACAGCAGGTACTTTTGTGCTGAGGACAAAAGGGTAAAATACAATCAAAGCAAGGTCACTTCTTCCACTGCAAAGCCTTGACACTCTTCTTTAGTCTGTGAAAATCATGAATGGGTGCCTTGTACGATAAATCATCAAGTGACGGGTTTTGAGTGAAGTCCTACACCCATGTCGTAACATTGCTCTGGCTGGGGTATCAAAGTCACAGCTAAGTCTGGAGAGGTGGCAGGATTTGGAGTGACACGCTCAACAGTCTCAAAACAATTAAATACTGAATCTTCATTATTTCCAGCCTTGTGGAAAAAGTAAAGATGTCTATTGAATGCAATATCCAGTGTCTTCCTCCTCGAATCTAATCAATGTCAACACATTTTTGACTAAAGATTGTCTCTGTGCATCGCCTGTTGTAACCTGCATGCACAGAGGGATCAGTTGAGTGGCCTGCCAGAGCCCAGTATCCTGCAACCCTAGGACCTGATGAAATGTGGATAGTGTCTCTCCCACATTCCAGAATCTGATGCCAGCTGACTTTACCTCATGCAGGACATATGATTCTTCAAAGGCCCATTGATTTGGTATTGCTTTTGGTTTAAGAGGAGCACAACAGGTAGGTTCTGATTTCAAGCATAGAAGGGTTTTTCTTAGATTACTGACATCTAGCTGCAAGGAAATCAATAAAAATAAATAGTTCTTATAGTCACATTTAGAGAAATATTTTCACAAGATATATCTTTCTTTAGTTTTGGCTGTCAAAAGCATTTCATCAGCAGCTCCCTTCTCCATTCCCAAAAAGCATTGGTTACTCTGGATTGCCGCCTTCTAAGGTCCAATTACTGTCTCTCATTTTCACTGCAAGGTTTCACTCTCTACAAATGAAATCTGGAGACTAGATTATGACTGAGAAGCAAACATCATGAAGGAGAGAGAAGTATTAAAAATCATCCTGTACAAATTAGAAATGCTGACATAAATTACTGGAATAATTTTTGGCATGGAAAATGAAAGATAATATGTACGTGGAAAATGGAAATTACTTTCGCCTGTAAAACAGAGGGACTGTGAAAAAAGAAGGAGACTGGAGTATAACAGAGCAGAGGTCTTTCACAGGAGTGAGGAGCTTACCAGACATTATGTGTGTGCACAGTGCTGAACGCAAATGCACCAGATTTCTACCAGCACTGGTTCAGCTCTCTGCTTCTTTCTTTGGTTTTCATACCTGGAAAAACCCAAGGACTGTCTTCGAAGACCTCAACATTATTTTGAGAATTTGTCGCTGAAATAGGGTTTGCCTTTTCTACTCTCTCAAGGAATAAAACAGATGGAAGAACAGAAGAGAAATATCAATACTTCATCACATACTTACAGTATTAAATAGGTATATACATATGTGTATAAATAGACACATGTGCACATAAAAGCATAGGCAACCTTACTATGAGAATAACAGCCTAAGCCTGCTAGCATACACCCACAGCCACATGTGCGTGTGAACATGCACACGTTATATAACTTTGGTTATGTCGTTGAAATCACTACATGAAAATATTCAATTCAGAACTGTTTCCATGGGAATATCGGGGCTTGCACATCATTGTGAAGAAACATCTGTCCTGATTTGGGATTTCACCAATGTACCTCAGCTTTACTTGCTTAATGTTGGTTGAGATTTTACAGTCAAAAGCCCTCAGGCAAATTAAACTAGCCATGTACACCCTCAGGGAAATGAGACTTTAGTTACATGCCTGATACCAATTGATGCCAACTAGAAGAACTTTATGATATTAATGAATGTCTATAATTAAAGAACTGTTAATTAAAGTGAGTCAACCAGACTATTGGAAGTCTCATACTATTTTTTGAACCCGAGTTTCTAATGTAATTGTGTTTCAAGATGACTGAGAATCACTTAGCAATTACTTAGTGCATTTTGCAAGAACTGAGCAGAGTTCTAGACATCCTGTTCATTGATTTTGACAGTAGAATAGCAATTCAAACCCCAAGCAGAGCTGGAAATTTCTCTTAAAAACTCAGCTAAGCTTTTCACTTAAATTCATATCCTAAAATCTGCACTTGATAATGCATTTGCAGGATAAGGAGTATTTATATTGCATGCATTTTCCTTCAGTTCCAGTTTTGAAGGGTTTTCTAAATGCAGATACTGTTTTAAATATCTCCTTAGCAAATAAGATATCCATTATCTTATAACACAATCCCATTAAGGACAAGTAAGTGCCATGAAGGCGTGATCTGCTTGCATAAATTGCCGAGATGTACTGCCAGCTCTATCCCATGCTCATGGCATCAAAGGCCAGTGATAAGGACCCTTAGCAGCACTGCCAGTTCTGTGAGCTCTGCACTTTTATGCTGTATCAAGAGCTCCCACTTGCAAAAATCAGGTGATTTTTTAATGTTAAAAGCTCTGATTCCAACTAAAAGAGTATTTCTATCTCATACAGTGGTAAAAAGCCTGAAAAGAGCTCCCAAGAGCAGCTTCAAAGTCATCAAAAACCTGAAATAAAATAGGGAAGCCCCATTCAAATTAAGTTCCTGATGTACAAAGGGTAGCACTGGCTAGTACAGTTTGCTTGCCTAAAGCCACAGGCTAATAAAAGTTAGACTCTGCTGCAGCTTAGCAAAGGGTAGATCAGCAGTCTGAGTACAAAGCTAAGTAAATTAGTAGCCCTACTAGTTTACTACTCTTAAGTGAAACTTTTTGATGCTGTTTAAGGGGCTTTTTTTAGGCAAAGGAATCTTGCCTGGTATTTTCTGCTTTTTAAATATCATCTTAAAATGTAGGACTACATCTGGCACCAAGTTAATACACACAGGTGTAGGCTGGTGCCAACCCACCTTATCACTCTGCAGCCAAATGTAGACTTTTTGGGGATTTTTCTCTACTGTTTGGTTCACTGGACACATCTGAGATACTCTGACACCAGCAGAGAAAATTAATCACAGTTCTCCCAGGCTAATGCCTGCTTGGGTGAACTCAGAGATCTTTACCTGGACTCAGAGAGAGGTCTGCAGTCTTTCAAGCTGAAGTCAGCTACAAAGAGGGGCTTGGTGAAGCAACAGAAGGTGCATATAAGTTTGGAAGAGTAACTTTGAGCTGGACTTTAAGCTTCCAGAATAAAGTAGGAAGAGGAATCTCTTCTGCCCATCTCTAATGATAATCAAGATAATGAATTCTGCAATAGCTGCAATTTTAAGACTTAGTTAAGCAATTCTCAAGTAACCTACATGAATTTAACACACAAAAATAATTAAACATGCTATGGAACAGATGCTGCACAAACAATGGCAATCAAATGATTCACACTTAGCAGACCTTACCTAGCAGTTTGCAGCATCTCTGTGCCTGAAAGAGAAAGGCAGACATAACGTACATAATTTCAAACACAGCATACCTGACTCACACCATTTAGGAAAAATCAATAATTTTAATCCAGTTTTGTTTTGTTTGAGCCTTTCATTCATGATCAGTTTTACTTTTCTATATGTATATACCAAAACCTGTTCTCAAAATTATTATTTTGTATTGCATCCCAGCAGCATGCTGGTAAAAAACAAAATTCCAAGTGCATACAATTCAGAGTCAGGTTTTAACATGGCTTAGGTGTACTTGTGTGTGGAAAAGACATAACCATGTGCCCATCGAAAGCTCTCATGATTATTCATTCAGACTCATCAACTGTAAGCCAAAAGAGCAATCTGGTGATTTTATATATATATATTCATGTAGACTCTTCATGGATCATGTAGCAAATATACATCTATATGTAAAAATTGTTCATACGCTTGTGCATTGTGGACATTGGCTTGCTACCGAGGTATGTCATCCAGGTATGTTCATTTTATGTACTGGTTACCTTTCAGGTACTGCAGTGATAGTAAATAAGTATTTATAATAATAATTAGACAAAATTTGAGGTATTTAACCCATTTTCTACCTTGCCGAGGTAAGGGTTGCATGCGCTGGAAAGAGGCCCATGAACTGTCTTAATAATTAGGGGAAACTGTAAATAAAAGAAAGAGAAAGCTCAAAGAACAACAAAAGGGAGCTGATTTACATGAAACTTTCAGA
Organism: Corvus moneduloides; assembly: GCF_009650955.1. Lineage (NCBI taxonomy): Eukaryota > Metazoa > Chordata > Aves > Passeriformes > Corvidae > Corvus > Corvus moneduloides. The sequence goes on from NC_045476.1 coordinate 141,174,474, forward strand.
TTGACTTGATGTGCACAGCTCCCGAGGAAGTTTCAGGGCCAAATTCAGCAGTGACACAAGTGATGGTGTAAGTTAGATATGTGTCAATCACTAAAAGAGTGTCAACCGGCAGAACTGGCAACATACTTCAGTAGCACTTTCATGGGGTGATTTGATGATGGATGGTTGTGTGATCTAAACTGTAATTTATGCACTGTGGCAACTGAAGTGGAGGTTGGCAGCACAGAGAGTAGATGACAAGGGTGAAAAAATAAAACAGGCTTTCACCTTTAGTCACAATATCTCCATCCTTCCAAAAAAACACACTGGGGATATTGCAGCCTGCGTTTACCAGGGCTGAACATAACCATCACTGACTCATTCACAGGTGCCAATGACAAGTATTTTGCTGATGTACTAAACGATCTTTGACACTTTTTCTGACTGATTTCACCTGAATTGGCTCAACTGCATTTCAAGGGGGGTAGGAATCTAAATTTGAAATTCAAAAATTTAACTAAAATGTTATTATTCTCTCCTTTCACGTGTTTTGACTTCTCGACTAACACTGTGTGTGACTGACTACCTGCCCACCACTTGAGGCCAGCTCTTGAGGACATATTAAAGATCACAACAACAGAGACAGCAGAAGCTCTTTTGTTCTGCAAGTCTCTTACTGTGAGAGGAATGGCTCTGACACAGCCTTATGCCAACCTGTTTTATTTGACACAGGAAGAGATGTATAAGCCAGATCTGTCAGAGTTGAAGAGACAGAGAGCCACCAGTAATTCTCACCATTAGTGATCCCTTGTAGAATTGCCAAAATTCTCAAATAAAGCTGCTTTTTGGGCAGAAAATTGGTTTTTTTCACAGAAATCAATATTTTTGTTAAAGGCATATCTGCAGGTTTTTTGCCTCTGGTTATTTGACATTTTCACTGAAACACCGTATACCTCAATTTCCAAGGGTTTTTGTTGCTTTTTTTTTAATCTTAGGCACAATATAAATCAGAATCAAAGCAGTTTTGATACAGAAATGATGCTGTGATACCTGATTCCCGGTCAGACACACTTCATGACCATATTGACCTGCATGGACTGACTTCCCTAACAAGATCAGGCTTTCCATGATGCACCACAGTCAGAGCCATCCCCAGGCAGCTCTGCCATGGCTCAAGACAAAGAGAAGCTATGGTGTATCATGTGGCCTGCTCAGAAAGTCAAGACCTCAAAATAGATGAAGGACTGAGTTATAAACATAGCACAGGACACTGGGATCTTTCTGAGGTTGAAATTGAATCATTTAGCTTTCAGTTGAAGAATTTTCCTCAGCAAAAGCCTCTCCATTTTTTAACTAGCCCTAAGCCTTCATTTTTAACACTGATTTTCCTGTGTTTTCTCCTCTGTGGTCCTCACTCACAAGCTGGAAAACCTGAGCAGGCATTTGGGAGGACGGAGCACTTGTAACAGGGGACGGAGGATTTGTCTTTTGTTTTCTGTGGGCAAGAACAAAAGGCACAGCATTTTCTGCCTTGCACTATGTGTTTCAGCTGACTATATGATAGGTGTGCTAATGTTTTGGGTTTTCATCATTTTAGTGCTGTGGTTTTAATTTCCAGGAAAGGGTGCCCAGGCCATCAGACTGAAGCTTTTTTGTGTTGTATTTAAATACATAATAAATAACATTTAAACATTAATGTTGCTGCTAAATTGAGCCATAACTTAGAAAAGCTGTTTCTTAAATCAGTGTTTTGCAATTCACAGGTGTACAAGAAACACTTTGCTCTCACCACCACTCCTGGTAAATTCTGATAAATCATTTAATGAACACACAAAATATGTGATAAGAAAATAAAGAATAAAATTTAGCAAAATTAATCAGGAACTAGCTGACAACATAGCAGTGATAGAGGGATTTCAACATATTTTAAAACATTCTTTTTAACATTCTGAAAAGCATTTTTTAAACATTTTAGTGCTGTAATAACATGCAATTTTCCTCATATACAAAAATTTAATTTTATTAGAATTGGATATACACATATATAAACTATCTTTTATCTGAAGATGGGAGATAGCATGTTCTATCATCTGTTTACAGACAACTAATCAGCAGCAACATCCAAGGGGAAAGTGGATGATTATTAAGTTCCTGTAAGACTTCAAGACAATGAGCAAAGGCCTTAGCTGTCCTCACTGACTTTGGGTAACCAGGTGACAGCCCAAAAGCGATGCTGCATGAACCTGCCAGATCAGAGACACTCACAATGTCCAGACAGAAGATCCTGCTCTTTTTGTTTGGAATATTTAATATGCAAAATTCCTTCAAACCATCATTCTGAATTTTCATCTATGACATACGTTCAGCAAATAGAAAAAATTAAAAAGTAATGAGGAGAGTTCCCAACTGCTTTGAGAAGATTCCACATATGTGCTAATTAGCGATTCTGTCTGAAAATATTCCCTGAAAGCTGTATGGGTAGTGCAGCCTGGGATAAATAATGCAAATGCCCCATGGCACTGTCACAAACACCACAATCAGTGCTGTTTGCGATTTCAGTGAGACTCTCCAAGTTCTGCACCTGAGACTAAAATATTAATGAAGTAAAACTGTAGTAAACAAACCTCCAGTCCCATTCCCCCACCCAGAGTCAACATATAAGCTCACAGACCCTTCACCCACTGGCTTTCTGGCACAGGATAAAAAGTATTTTAGGAAGATGAGTGTTGGCTGGTGTGTCTCCTTTGTGCATAACTCTGCTCCTTCCCCCAGTTGCTACACCAAGCATCTCTCCATCACTGGACTAGCGCCTACGTATATCTTTGATGCCAGAAATGGAAGGAGCAATGCTGCACATCGATAAAAACACCAGCAGCTTCTCTGCAGCCTGGACTCAGCCACCAGCGTGGATGAAGGGAAAACCTAACAAACCAGTGGTTTGCCCCCATTTCCCTTTCCCTCACAATACAGCTGCATTGCTTTGCTGTACAACCAGAGCTAGCAGAAAGTTCCTATTGCAGGCAGCAGGCAAAACCCAGACACATCAACCGTATGGTCTGCTCTGCCTTGAGACCTGAACTGGGGAGGAATGTAATGTCCCAGGAGGTCCCAGGCCCAGCTCTGAGTGTCCATAATGTCATGGCACAGGTTAAGGCTGTAGGGAAACACAAAAGGTGGAAAAGATGCCCACGAGATGCCCACAAAGGCCATCTTGCAACAGGAAAGGACATGCCAAAGTACAGCTCCCTGGTCGCATGAAGGGCAGTACAAATACAAAGATACATCTGTCATGCTCTCCCCTTGGATAAGCAAATCTTCAGGTCTGAGTTATCCTTTAAAATGTACTCATTTACTACAAAACCCAAACCCATCCTGGAAAGTGGTACTGGTCCCTAGAAAGACTAATTCTGCTGACTTTCAATGCAAATCAAAAGAAAGGTACCTAAGCAGTGTTATCTAGCTATCTAGCTGCATAGTGGGCTGCCACTGACTTCTGAAGGAGGTTAAGTCTTTAATCTACTTAGATGCTTTGGAAAATATCTCTCAGTTAAGCGCCTAAGCCACCTCTGAAATAGGAGCCAAGGTTTCAAAGTTGCAGGGAGGTTTTAAGAACTCCATGTGGCACTATTATGGCTGCACAGGTGCATCTCTAGACTTAAATTTTGCTTTCCTACAAATTCAATTTCTGTGTTAACTGCATTGCAGCTATTTCAGGTACAAAGCCAGAGTGAAATGCAGAGCAGATTTCAATGGCTACTGACTGTTCACAAACTGTGGTCCAAGTTATAAATGCCCATTAACCACTCCACTCATATTTTACTATATGGTTTCATACTGCAAATCATTCCTTCTGAGATTTCAGTGGCTGCACATTCCTGAAGTCCTTCTATGAAATTACAGGACTGCTGTTTTAGTTCCATGTCACAATACCTGCCCACACAATTCAGCATCAGAAACTAGTCTATAAATGTCAGTCCGTGAACAGCACCTAGTAAAGCCAGTGGGAAAAAAAATAACTCTTCTTAGTTTGATAAATGCAGGATCAATAGCACCATTAAGTGAGTCTCTAGATGTTCAGAAATCTAGTCAGAAGTTGAAGATTTGAGACAGAGCTCTCATCTATGCCAGACTACACTCATGGTCAGTCCTCAAACCTTGTTTTGCCATAAAGTCTGTAACCTTCAGTCTGCAGAGAAGTTGTGTGTGTTTGCCCATGTATGCCCAAACTCCTTCCCCACTGCCTGTCCTCAAGAAGAGGATTCTGGGACACACAACAGATTAAAAACAGCGCCATATTTTCTTGATGATGCTAATTTACTCCATAAATCAGGAAGAATCATCCAAAGATATGCTCGTCTACCCCAGGCGCATTAGTGCCCAAATTGCTGCTTGTCTTCCAGTAACTACTTCTGAAACACTTGAAATTCCCCTCAAAACCTAAAGTGTGGCCTAGACTACCTCACCATGACGACAAATGAAATTTTACAGTGGCTTGAGATGTGCTAATGAAGCCTATGTTCAGCAGACTGTTCTCACCTGGCATCAGCCTTCCTGCCACTGCCTCAGTGCCTGCTTTTCCCTCTCCCTCAAGCATCTCCTGGATGCCTCCCAGCCCAAACCATGACTGCAAAATATCCCTGTTGTATAGCTGGCTTCTTAACCTCATTTAAATTCTTCCTTCAAGCTACCTCCACCACGATGCCCTCAAATTGCCACCATCTTTTAATGAGAAGGATGCTATGCATACCCATTTTATCGTTATTGTATTCTCTCAGCCCAGCTGCCTTCCACCCGGTAGCTCCTGCCTATTATGCAGATTGTGAGCTCTCTGGGGTGCCAACTGCTCTCTTCCTTGCATGTCTTCACAGTGTGTACCACGAAGGAGCCCTGATCCTGGATTGGGGTCCTATAATGCAAACAACTAGATAAAAGAATAATTTGTTAGCCTGGATTGCAAATCTTCTTTTGCAAGAAAAAATAAAGCAATTTCCCCAGGCTGTCAGAGGCACTTTCGTGTGTCAGTATTGTAGCTCTCTTCTGGCAATGACAATGGTGCATCCAATTTCCCAGCACAAGGGGGAATGTTTGCTGAGCTGATGTGAGCTCTGCGTGTTGCTGTTCTACATCTAGCTGTGCCACAGAGAACCAAACGGCTTGTAGGGAAGGGACCTGCTGTTGGGAAGGCAGCTTTCTGTGGGATGTTTTTTTTAGTGTGGGGTGAACTCAGGGGGCGGCCTTTGATGGGATTTTTCCTGTGTGTGATCCTCTCAAGGAATGTGATATTTGGCTTGTGTTTTGATTTTGTACTTCATAACAGTGAAGGGAGAGGCTGTGCAAAGTTTGTTTGCCCGTATTTATTATTAATTACAAATCTGCACTCTGGGTTACATATACTGAAGTGAAATCAACACTGCAGGTTTGTATCTACATTCAAAATTCATACAAAGAATGTTATATTATCAATAGGTATGTGATCTGTCTTCTACTTGTCTAGAGCAGCTTCAAAAATATTCCAACTTCTGCACCTTTTTTTCAGCTCACTTCTTGGGTAATTGAATACAACTATTAGCAGCCAGGTACTAAAGATTTTGTCCCATAAGGATTTAATTTCTTGGTACCAAAAAGGTCAGCTCAGCCAGGAAGAAGCATTGATCTATACTGTCAGCACCTCACATCAGTGGTTTCAAATACTCCAGGGTCGGACCATAAATACATTATCAAACAGGACATAGCCATGGCATCTCCTACTTCTCCAGAAAAATACAACTGTTTCCACTCAGCAAACGTTGCACAAAGATGTACTGACCTACTGCTGGGCATATCTACATAACGTTTTACAGATAATTCATACTTCACTTAAGATTTCACTTGACGTGCTCTGTACTTAGCTTTATCATTTTTAATTGAAAATAAAAATCTCAAGCATCCACAGCTTCAATGTAAAATCCTGTTTTTCTCACTCATATAATGCTTTCTAGAGTGCGTTTTACCACTCGTGACCAAGTATCCAAACCTATTAATAACAGTTGCTATTTTGTCTTCTACATTAAGGTACTTCAGACAAAAAAAAAAAAAGGACTGACATCTAAATGTTTAAAAACCTGGTGTTATCCTGAACCCATTCCAGCAATCTAGCTAAATTTCTCAGTAAAACCACAGTTAAACAAGTAATTAATTTAGCTTTGCAAAACAAAAAGTACTGCATTATCTACAGGGGAAAGAAAAGATTGGGCAACTCTGAAAGCTGAAAGGAAAATGGAAGTGGTTTAGACTCATCATCTCAAGTATTCCTTCACTGATACCCCTGACACTCTCTGTCCGGCAGGTAATTCCATCTGCCTTAATATTTTGTCCCAACTTTACATGTAAAAACCTTTCCAGTCAAGTATGGGACAGTTGCTCCATCAAATTAAAATCTTTAGGTCATTTTCCATCTATTAACTAAGATGTGGGCATTAAATTGCTTATTTTAAAAATAAATTTATTAGAGATATTCGAGCCTTTGTTATTGTATAATCCATCAACTCTGCCTATAATATTTCCTTAGTCTTTAATTCAAGTGATGACGGAAATCATGTCTTCTGTGGATGTCTGTATATGTTCTCTTTTTTTTATAGATGCCCACAGTTTTCATTACAGTTTTCCTAGTCCACAAGATCCTTCCGTGAGCATTTCATTATTCACACAATACTTTAACTCCGTGCTTCAGTTCCAAGATGCACTCCATCAGTTCTTCCCTAGTTACTGGTGCCTTAGTGGTCATTGGACCTTTTAAACTGATGATGCCATACAGAAATTAGACTGCAGTTTTCTTAACTCCATTTAAATTTTCAATTTTTAAATTTTCAATTTAATTTGAAATAATGGAAAATGGATCAGTCATTAATTTGAAATCTGCCCAAGATTTAAGACACATCTGCACACCGTGCTCAAGGCAGGCTGCGCATCCTGTTGCAAAGGGATGTGTAGCTGCCTTAAAAATGGTGGAGACCATTTTGCTCTGGCTTCACCCCACTTCACACAATGCCATACTGCAGGTCCCAGAGTCTTCAGTCCCTTTCAGTTTGAGAGAATCATCACTGAGGGCTCATTAGAGTAATTTTGTATGCCAAACATTGCAGAGGCACTGCAGACCTCTCTCCACCATTTGCCCAGAACTCTCACCAGTTTAAGTTTGATTGAAAATTAGGCTAAAATTCAAAGAGAACAATCCATGCTGGACATGCTGCAGAATGCAGAAATGTGACCTTGAAGAAGATGGTGTCGAAAGAGGGCATAATGTGAAACTAAATGGGCCAGGTGCCACCCTGTCTCCCCACATCATCTGCTTGTCACCTTGACAGTGACGTGGCATTAAGTGACCCCTTGAACAAGCATTGTGTCCTTACTGCAGAAGTGGGAAGCTGGGAACAGACCTGGTTATTGCCTAGAGGGGTGCCAGGGCTGCTCTCAATGCTCTTGTCTCCATGACCAGTGAGAAGACACACTGTACAGGCTCTGTCCTTCCTCCTCTGACGCCTCAGCTGCAATGTCCCTTTGCTTGGGACAATCTGTTTGACAGACCTCATCCCCTTGCTCTGGCCTCCCACTCAGTGCTGGCCACAGCAAAGGGGATGAACAAATAAATGTCAGGGAGCACCGCAGGAACAGCAAACTCCCTGGGGGAGTGCCCAGAGTTTGTGGGGAGCCCTTGTCTGGGTAGAAAAAAGCCAAGGGAGAGACCATTTCTCAGGGCTGCAATTACTCACAGGAGGTGCTGAAATGAGATGATGAATGTTAATGTTGGACTAGCTGGGAAATGGCAACTCTCACTGTAAATGTGGGTCTATTAGAGAGGGAAGTCACCCTTTGGGGACTGCGGCAGGGGAGGCGGGGAAGAAAGAGAGCTGAACTTTCAAAGCAGGAGGTTTAGCTGTGGCCTGTATTTTCTTCTCTACCCACACTGCAATGCTTATTTGCTGCTGGGGCTTATTAATTTTTCACTTATGCCACGCTAAAAATAGTTAATTATTGAAAATGCATATCCATCTGATGGTGAAAGGCTGTCTCTTCCAAACAGGTGACTGGTTCAGATAACCCCAGAAGGCACTTCTGGGTCTTCTAGGCCCTTGATCAAAATTTCTTTTTTAATTTGAAAAGAAGAGAGGTGATTAAAACTGAAAATGATGGTAAGTGTAATGAAAGCTTCCTCCCTCATTCCCCAAGAGCTGGTGTAATGGACTAAGATTTCTTTATTTTCTTTTTTCCTTCATTTTCTTTCTCTTCCTTTCTTTCTTTCTTTCCTTATTTCTTTATTTTTATCCCTTTTTTTTTTTTTTTCCCAAAAGAATATTTTCAATATTTCATGTATACATCATGCTGGTCCTTTGATTTTTTTTTAAAAATCAGATGTAGAGATGTTGCTGTAACAATAGAGTGAATGTGTGTGGATAACATTACTCACAGTGCTGGTGAGAGTTCAAAGGCTGGAATGTCCAGACTAAATACACAGCAGAAAGATCAGCTCTTTAACATTTCGATTAGACAGAAACATGAAACAACAGGCTAGTGACTTCAGCTTCTCAAAATTATACAGTTTGACACTGCACAGAGCACACATCGAAATTCATTATGCCTTCACAGCTTAAATCTCCTCCTGCCGAAATAGTGGCAGGAGTCATTCCTCAAACACAGGGGCTGCTTTATAAATGTAGTGGGTGCTATACTTACCTGGAGGTAAGGGAGGGAATTATCCTTTGCATGGCAAAATCTAGATCAAGAACCTCTTTGGAAGAAGCAGCTCCCCAGGGATCCTACTGTGCTGGGGAAGGACTGGAGACTTGTCTGTCCTTGGCAAGCTGTGGGATCCATAGAAGGGAAGCTCAGCCTATACAGGGACAATGTCTTTACCCCTACTCTGTAATACTGTCGATTCTGTGGCACTTACTGGCTCTGCTACAGGATGAGAATGGCTACAACAGGGCAGTGGATACTATGGTGCAGGGAGCAGTGTGTGCTCACACTGCCCAGCCTGCTCCTGTCCCCTCCTCCTGTCCCCTTTCCCATCCTGGTTCTTACCTGGGCCTATGGAGACCACAAAGCAAGGCAGGACTTCCATGAGGGTGGCCACATAGCCTTCCTTTGGGGAAGCATCAATACCCTAATTAGAAAAAAGGTTAAATTATTTGTCTAAGGACTCATGGGGAAATCTACAATCTCTAAGTCCACAATGTAAGTTGCTTTGTTAGTAATTAAATGTCCACTGCATATGTCTCAGGAGTAATTGCCAATAAAGCTTCTGCACTGTGTCAGCTCAGTTTCACATACTCCTCTGACATGTTTGCAGTGGCAACTGAAACATTATAGTTCCCTGAGAAAATATTTCTCTTATAAAGTATTCACACAAACATACACGGTCTGAGAATTGCTTTCATGTTGGAAACAAGATCATGGAGTTTGCAGGAGGAACATTGATGGAAAGAGAATATATCTTTGCTTTTAAAGAAAAGTGTCTAGAGATGCCTCAACTACCTCAGGAGAATTAGTTCTCAATTACTGTAATTGCTATTTTATGAGCCCTACTCATGGACCTGCAGTCTTTGTCCTTAAGAGTTGCCAAGCTCAGCATAAACTGGGAGATGACAGATAACTTCCAAGAGAAGGGAATCAAAAAGTGGGGGGAGGCACAATGTTGGCCATCTTGGTAAGTCAGAGTTTTAGCTCTCTGAAGTCTTGAGGGTAGTCTGCAAATATCACAAAAAGGTCTTTTGAGGATGGACATGAGGAAGAGCAAAGAGAAGACACTGAGATGTATAAAGGGAGTTCCTTCCCTATTGCAAGGGAAAATGGGAGAAAAAAAAAAGATAATTGCTTCCAAGACTAAATGTTTTAACACCCAGACAGTCGAAGCTGACAAATGTCATCTACTTTCTTTATGCAAATTCATGAGTCCATCCCATTCCTCAAAGATGTATTGGTCATTCATCCTCTACAGAAACCATATCCAGCTGCAGACACTTCACACATTCACTATTTTTCAGGGTCTATGCCTGGTAACATCAGCTTTGTGTCACTATTTTGGCTCCTAAATCTGTTGAACAAACTATGTAATGACAAATAGTGACAAATGAATGTCAAAAAACTAATTTTCTCACTTGACCACGAGTATTTAGCTTCACCAAGTCTTCATTTTCTTGTTTCAGTATCCTCTCAGGAATACTAAAACAAATTTAAGGATGCAGTTGTAGAGCTCCATAAGGGTTTAAATCAAGTTTTTAGGCAAATGATATCATTTGAAGGTTCCCAGTTTTCTCCAGAGCTGAGAAATGGGTAGCCACATCATTTCTTGCAATAGCTCACAGAAGACCTGGCCAATTGTTCCTGCAATGCATCTTGTTTCTAGAGGATATTGGACTGACAAGCCTCTGTGTCCTCCAGATGTAGTATAAACCTATTTCTCCATATGAGCCTTTTCCCAAAGAACATCACTACCTCATACACCAAGAAAACATAAAGAGGACTCTGAGGAATTAAGACTAGATTACAAAGGAAAAGATTTTTGTTGATTATTCCCAAATGATAGGGCAAGCACTTTCTATCCCGGTGTATTACCTCTTTACCTATGGTGTGACACTCCAGCCTGATGGACAGAATAAACCAGCAGGGGCCTGAAGGCCTAATTTCCCCATGCTGACACCAAGATGACAACTATTCATAGCATCAGGTAAGCATCCCACTTCTGTTTCTTCTTCAGGAGAAATCAGAGATAATCACTCTGGCTTAACTATTCTACCAGGTACCCTTGAGATGAATTGGTTTTCTAGTCATGAAAATCACTTACCACTGCGTTTTATCATCACATTCTCCCTACTCCCCAAATTCTGACTCCTATGCTCTGTCAGACTGTCCCTTCACGTCTCACATATTTCTGCTTTGAAGGTCACTCATCCTACTGGCATGGTAAAATGAAAAGTCGAGTTCAGCTTGCTATAATGCTCCTACAGAAAGTAACAACTGTTGAAACAAAAATGGAACCAGAGCTAATTCAGCATTTATAAGTAACTACACTTCAGCTTCACACTCTCACATATTTCACTGTCTCTTGTCATCCATATCAGACAGATACCTAACTATATTTGCCAGAGTACTCTTATGTGGTACATAGCCCATGCTATAGTCAAAGCCATCTGCTCAGACATATTCTCTTGAAGAACTGAGACTGGGGAATGTGAAGAGGCAATTAAAAGCAGTTCTGTGAGCAAAATTTGCTTTTTAACCTGACCCTTCACAAAAATGCTGAGACGAGGATGGGGATAAGATGTAATCTTGGATTTCCTACACTAAAAGAAACAAAGTTTGGATCTCATCATACCAAGCTTATTTCTAACAAGACCCACTCTGATCATCCACACCAACATGTTGGCTACTAGTGCTTACTCTGTAGCACATTGGCTTCACTGGGACTATGTGTACAGCTAAAAGCTTGAGGCATCCATCCCCCACAATAGTTTCAGTAAGCACAGAAGATCAAGTAGTAGGCACAAAGAAGTTTATGGAAGCCAAGGCACTAAAATCTCCACCTTCTTAGGGAAAAAAAGGGACTGTGCAAGGGCAGATGTGAAGTCCTGGAATTTGAATCTAATCTCATCAGACGCCCCATTACAATCTAGTGAGACACATTATGGTGAGCAAATATGATCAGTCTGGCAGCACTCTCATGCAAGCAGAAATGCTATTTTCACGGGAATCTTTAATAGCCCTTTTCTGTCACTGGGCTAAAGAAGGAGAAAAGAAAAAGAACAGGGTGAAATGAAAAGAAGATATAAGACAGATTAAGAGGATACAAACATGAGTTGGAAAATGGCAGATTTTTCTACCTTGAAGAAAAGACAGAGAGCAGGTAAACAGAGAGTGTGTCATGAAATTAGTCTAAAGAGAATTTTGATTGACCAAGAAGGAAAATGAAGGGGGAAAGCCAAGAACAAAAACCTGAAGGGTACCTAGAAATTCCAAACCAAAAGCTTGGGTTTTCCTAGATATCCAGCCTGAGGCAGAACCAAACAGCAAAAAAAGAGAAATATAACATATTACTGAGCAATGCCTTCAGTTAGCCACCTGCTGTCAGCAGTCTAACAAAGAACTGACTTACTCAACTCCGTGATGGGTGTGAAATTCACTGGATAAAGTTTTCCATATGTACATGCCCTGCTCTCCCCCACATAATGAGCTCATCCAAAATAAATCAATGAGGTCCATTCTCCCTCTCAAACTGACAGATTCCCATTAGTTCCACAGCATCCTGCTCCTCACCACACCAGTGCCAGACTGGTAAGTGCCCAGTTTCACGGAGACCAGAGAGGGTCAGTGCCTCAGGCTGAGCTAAGTTACAGCAAGTTCCAAAGCCTCCACACCAGTTCTAACATCCAGGTTATAAACTTCTGAAAAATACGAGTTCATAATGAAAATAATAGCACACCAAATCCTATAATACTCACATTTACTGTATAAAGCTTTAGATTATCTCACAAAAATAAATAATATACATCAGCTATCATATAACCATGGGGATTTCTTCTTTTTTTGAACTCAGATTACTGTTTTGCATACAGATGAAAGGGATGATTTTTAGTTTATCTTACAGCTTAATGTTTTGCACCTCTTTTTCTGAACAGATTTTGCTGTGGTGTCTGTAATCCAGCTCTCAGGCTACATAGTTTTTTCTGATATACTGTGATCAAGTCCCAACTGGTAGGTCTAGTTTCTTCACATATATCTCTTTAGATAAAGCCTTTGCAGGAGGGAGAGGATAGAAATAGTTGCCACGAGCCTTGGATTTGGCTAGTTTATCTTGCACCCTACTCCACTTTGCTGAAGGACATTAATTGTCCTGAGGTCTCCTTGGCCTGCAAATTTTTTTCCATTTTTTCCCCTCTATTACCCTCCCACCAGCAGGAATCATAACCGTGTGAGCAGCAACTGCCAAAAGGCAGCAATTCATAATCAGCAGAGTGATTACAAAGGAGCCAGCAGCAATGCTGAAGTTTACAGCACTTCCTGTGCACAAAACTACGTGGTAAAAATATTTGCTGCAGAGAGTAAACATGCTTAATGGGCTCCAGTTTAATTTCTTTTTTATAATCCTGTGCTGAAAGTATATAGTGCTGGGGAAAAGTGCAATGCTGACAGCACAGACAATGCAAGAGCCCTGCTAAGCTGCACAGCGTGTGCAGTGTGAACACCTAAAAGTTCCCCGTCTGCATGCCCAGGTCATGCTGTGCATTGCCCAAGGTTGACCCAGCAGGGCTGCCAGCCTGACCCCTGGATATGCCCTGTCACACTGGTTACTCATGATACAACAGCATATTGCCATTATCCAAAAAGAAGCATGAGTGATACGAGGCCACTGACAAGCTTCCGTGATTTTCCAACCCTTTTTTAAACAGACTGAATTTCCAGATCCCAGGCACAGAGGATGTTCACCGTCTGGATCTTCACATATGCAAGAGTCAATGTGTTTTTCTCTCATCTTCCCTGCACTTCCTCAGAGCTCCAAGACCCAGGGGAAATTCACAGAATCACAAAATTACAGAATCATTTACTTTGGCAAAGACCTCTGAGATCAACTCCAACCTTTGACTGACCACCACCTTGTCAGCTACACAATAGCACCAAGTGGCATGTCCAGTCTTTTCTTGAACATCTCCAGTGTTGGTGACTCCACCACCTCCCTGGGCAGTCTGTTCCAATGTTCAACCCCTTCCCAAGTTGGCTGGCTTCAGAGCAGACCAGCTATTGGGAAGAGTAACAGGTGACAGAAGGCTTAAAACCTTTGATCTGACACAATTTAATGGGGGAAAGTCAGCTCATCCTCCAGATCCTTTTTTCAATCCGATCTTTGCTTTGAATACATCAGGAACTACTGGGACTGGCAAGTGGCTGTCTTCTACACAGCAGTGGAGAGCCATGGAGAAGATAAATCCTTCTCCACTGCTGGTTTTACTAAGTGCACCTTTCCCCACTCTCTCACTAGATGCAAAAATAGGACGGACAAAATGAGACTCAGAAAAAAAAACCAAAACAAAAAAGCAAGCAACACAGCAAAAAAGCAAACAAAAGCCCCCAAGCCCCATTCATTTAACAGAGAGTGGGAAAAAAGAGATATAAAAGAACAAAAAAAAGTGTCATAGTCTCTCTAAAACAGATACACTTTCACTTTTCACATCTGAAAAAATATATACTTGTCAAACAGATAGGCTGCAAGGGATTCCCTGCCTTTTTAGCTCCTAGAGTGAAAAGATTGAAAAACCTATATTTTTAAACAGAGGCCTTTATCACAGTGTAGGTCTGCTTTTCCAGGAAATCAAGAAATGTATGCTTTTATTCTCATGTGATAATCAAGAGTCTGTTTAAATATTGCCTGTGAATAGAATTCATTCTGGCCTCATTAATTGTTTGGGGCTGTCTTGCCACTCTAGCCAGAGGACAGTGAAGAGAATTCCTGAGATAGTGGAGCAGTCTGGATCTGAGTTTTGCTAAAGAAATGTGGAGGGATTGGGTGATTCTTTCCTCAAGTCTTGAAAATACAGAAGCCTTCAATATTGTCTTTTGCATTCAGTACTTAGGAAAAAATGGCCTCATCCTTGGAAAGTGCCAGGGATAATGCGAAGTCTGCCTCAGTTTCTCTGGGAACAGAGGAAAGAGACAAGAAAGCTGTCACTGTGATAAGGATAATGTGGAGTTTCATGATCTACAAAAGATTGATCTTGGATTTTTTTGTTGCCAATCATCCCCATTTCTGGGGGCAAAATACTACTTTTCAAAAGTTCACCTGTGCTCTAGGGGCCACTGGTAATTCCCACACTGGCTGTCATTCCCAGGGAGACAATCCTGGGGAGAAGCCACATACTGAATTTCCAGCCCTAAATGTCCCTTAAGCTTTAGTTTTGCAACCTGAATCAGACTGTGATGTCTCCTGTTGCACTACCTGTTGCTGGACATTACGCTTCAGCAGTGGGCTTTGAGTATAACAGAGGATAACTTCATCTTCTACAACTTTGAAGGAAAATAAAACCACAGGAGAAAAAAGACTTGGATAAAATGATCGAAGAAAACCATCCACTAGGAGAGGATTCACTCAAGAAAAGGACCTTCTGCAGCAAGGGAAAGGCCATTAGAAGCACTTTACATCTCACATCGGGGTACCTAAAAAGAATTGAATGTGATAGACATTGCACAGGTATGGGTACTACAAGAACATCAAGTCTCTGGTTTTCAATGTTTTCAGAAGATATATTTCTGCCATGTGAATGTTGGTGAATTGCTTAGATTTTTCATTTTGACTCCAACTTTCATACAGTCGAGATGAATACAGATGCAGAAGGCGTCTGCAGGATCAGATCACTATTGTTTGTATAAATCTTTTTATCAGTTTAGCACTGCTTTAGTTTTGTGCTTACACATTCTTCTTACCTAATGAAAAAAGACATGAGGACTGATTTTTTCTGTTGTTGAACACTGTATGCCATCTTCAAAGCATGAGCCCAGAAACAGCCTGACCCAGGGATATTTCAAATGAGTCAGCTACAGAATGAGTTTCATTACTGACATCAGGGCAAAAAGCACCTGATAGCTCATGAGGTGTTGACAATAACTCATCATACCATTGGTGATGTCCTGGGTTGTTTCTTTGAATGGCTCACAGCTTCCAGCAGCTGCCTAAAGGACAAACGGACTGTATTTTCATTTCCCTTATTAAAGAGAGTTCTGCAGAGAGGTGACAGGAATGAGGCAAATGATAAAGGGAAAAAACAGAAGAAAATCCCAAAAAACAACAACATAAAAATTGCTTTCTTAGAAATTTCTAAGCCACACTGCAGAAGAATACAATCTGTTCAAGATCTTTTCAGATGGTGTTGTCCGATCTGGACGCCTTGCAGAGATCCCAACCTGCAATGTGGTGAAGTTAAGTACAGTGCAGACAGACCCAGCAACACCAGAAGAATATGACTCAGGGTGTCTTTATCATCTCTCCAGATAAGTTTTTAGACAACTAAAGTTTGTGACCTGCTTTAATAAAGATCTGGAAAAGGAAGAACACCGTCACAGGAGATAAATATATTTATTTCCAAGACATCACCTCAGAATAATTTAAAGACCTAAATTAAGAGATTCCAGAACATGGTAAATTATGATTCACATCACAACCTTTAGCAGTCACAGTTCAGGGTGATAAGAAGTTGATTAAGAAATGCCCACATGCAAGACATCATTTCTTCAATTCACAACTGTAGTCATTGGTGAAACAAATAGAGAAAGTTACCAGCTGCTGTTTTGGAGCAGGAAGATGAAAAAATCCATTCGAAAATTTCTTTATTCTTTGGCCTAATGCCTAAAACAGTAGTCATGACATGCTGCACAATTTTTTTACTGAGGTAAGGGATAGAAGAAGTGTCTTATCCTGCAGCATTCCAATTCTGGCTACATACAGATCTTTCCATACTCTTCTGCTGCCTAGAGAGCAATGGGACAGAGGGAACTAGAAACAGGATAAAGGTAGTCATGACAATAAAATATCAGCATTTTTTAAAGTTAAGTGTCTGCACTTAGGAGAAAAAGTCTTGAGTTTCAAAGGTGCTATTGTAGGCTTTTTAAACTGCATGCAGTAATGCAGAGAAACTATCATGCTGAAGATGTTCTGCAAATTTCTTTGGTAAGATTTTACGCAGGAGTTGACAGATATTATTGTATTTATGTATGTCTGTGTTCTATTCAAAAATTCCCATGCTGTGGTATTGTGTTACAAGAGCTTGTGAGAATGTGGTGGAATGGTGAACACTCATCCATCACCTCCCGATGGACTACTCAGAAGTCCATTTATTTATGACAAGGTAAAATCATTTTGCTGTTTTCTAGCTAGTGGCAAAAAAAAAAAAAAGGGAACTACTCAGTACATTTGCATTTCTAGATGTACGTTTTTTAAAATGACAAATTAAATGTCTAAGGGAGAAACTTTTTAAAAAGTTACTTATCTTTCCCTCAGATTCGGATGTCTGTCTTCTCAAAAGCAAACTCTTTCTGAAGCTTTTGTAAGGGATACAAATCAGACCTCCGCCAATGTGTAGGACCCAAAATCCCAACAGTCGAGGACAGTTTCATTCTGCTGCCTCTTCAGCTAAATATTTTTCTTGGAGAAACGGAAAATTAAACCAATTTACACTTAACTACACTATTATTGTTATTAAGTAGAAACACATAAAATCTGTACCAAAGATATGAAGTTTGTGTCCACTCAGAAAAAAAAAACAACTAAACTCTACCATGATAATTATGAACGGAGATTTTCCATCATCAGGATATCTATTTCCACACTCACTATTTACTTTTTGGCTCAGGTAATTTTCTTCTAATTTCCTAAAAGTAAAAATCTTTCCAAACTTCTTATTTGTTCTGCCAATTAACTTCAGCCTCTTTATTTTCTTCAAATTTATACACCTAAGGTAAAAAGACCTTGGAGAGGTAGATTTTGTTTTCCAGGGTCCTTTGGAGGTTACAGGAGTAAATTACAGATTCTAAACTAATATGCATATAAGAAAATAACAAAACTTGAAAAGTGGCACACTTAAAAATATTAGCAGCTGAGGACATAGTAAAAACTAATAACTAAAAATGCACAAGATACTGTGATGTTTCCTCAAGGCTGATTGTCTGATTTCAGAAGCAGCCAATACTGAATGCTCTGGAGAGCAGGGCAATTCATCTATTTCTACAATACTTTGCTAGAAAGCAAATGTTGGCCTGACCCCAGCTGGTGATTAGGTTATACTGAGGAGTTTGAGGATTGATAGCCCTTGTCATTTTAAATTAGCACTAAATGTAGTTGAGGATGTTATTCTTATTTGGGTAAATATTGCATTCTTTTTGCAAATCATCTGTATTAAGGTATTTGTCTCATAAAATAGATTGAAGTCCAGTATTAAACTGTGTGCAGTATAAAAAATAGCTCGTGTAATTCATTTTTACAAGTGTTGCCTTTAACTTTCATCAGTAAGAGCTCTTGACAGGTCATTCAAGATTTTCCAAGCCTCTATCAACTCCTATTTCTTTCTTTCTTTCCCTTTCCATACAAAATACCAAGACTTCTGATCTAACACCAGAAAACAACAAAAAGCATTCATCTGGTCTGTGTTTGGGGTTTGTAACATCCATCACAAATTTTCTCGTTTGTTGGAAGATTTACTGTTATTTTACATTTCTAAAGTGAATTATGACAAATATAATATACACATATATGCTTCTACAAGAATGCATTAACCCACCTGTCCTTCCTTGTGCATATTAAACACTTTGGAATAACTTCTTCACAGAGTGTGAAGGAGGAGATTGAGAGCATCTTCCAGCCATCAGCCTTGCTTTATTTAAGTTTCAACTTATTCTAGTAACTATAGAGAACCGTATTCCTCTTCATCAGCTTGATCATATCACCCCAGCATGGGGTGGCCTTAGAAGACCCTTTGCCCAATTGTGCTAAGTGCAAAAATGATGACCCTGGGAATGAGTTAATTCTTTTCCCAGGGGAGGACAAGTGTCCATTAGAGACTTTGTGGGTGCATTTTCTGTGACTGGAGTGTCCCCAGCTCACCCTCCACTACGGGTCTGGCATGTCTTTCATAGCAAAATAAAAGAACGTATATCACTCTGCTGTGACTGATTATGCTAGCATTTAGCATTTGCTCTAATACAATCTTGGAGAAAATGCTTAATTTTAAGCACTAGAGTAATTCTATTGACTTCAGCAGAGCTATTGGTATGCTTAGAAGAAAGTATGTATTTTAAGTGTTTTGTGGAATTTTGACAATAGGCAGGCACTGAGGCATTGGATGATGTAGATTAAATGTATAAGCCTCTCATCTTCCACCAAGTCCTTTCTTTTGCAGACAATTTAAAATTTTGTGACTGATGCACAGAAAATGGGAAAATACAATGAGGAGAATGTCAGGCGTCTCCTCAGAACTGCTAAATATTTTCAGCTAGCTTTTCTTATTATATTTGCCCCTTTAGAAACATGAGGCCTACTAATTAAGTGAGGACTGGAGACTTGTCAAGATTATGAGAGTACTGCTATGACATAACCATAATTCTTGATGACATTTCACTTTCCCCATCCAGAAAAATCTATCACACTTTCTGAGATGTGACCTTCATCTTGTTAAATGAATACTAGAGCAAAGAGCTCGTTTGACCTCTTACCTGCCCTCCCCTCTCCACCCTTTGTCTGGCCTCAGCCAGTCTGTCAAGCTTGTTTGCTTCATACTAATTAGCTTGATTTCTTTGGCTATTGTTACTTAGCACACTTCCTTTGTTTTTGTCTCTTCTGACTTCAGATGTAGCTATTTGGACCACATGGTTTCTCCTTTCTAACTTGCCCATCAGATTGTTCTCTTTGTTTCCCTTTTTTTTCTCCCAATTTTGGTGTGAAACTCCTTATTTAGCCACGTTTGTCTTTTCTTGGTACACTCCTTGCTGGCAGAGGAGCAGGCTTCATGCTTTTCTTTCTCTATTCTTTAGTTCTTGGGGTTTTCTGTTCCCTTAGTCCCGGTCCTCAGCCAGTTTGATTTTTACAACCATGTAGCTATTCCTATGGAGAGACAAAAGTCTGACTCCAGCATCTTTTTGTTCTCCTTCTCCTCATTTAACATTCATTTTTGCTGCAATCTCAGATCTAATGAGATTGTGATCAATGCTTCCCAAGTTGCCCCTTGCCTACATGTCTTCAATCATACCTTGGCTGTATAATCTACTACGTTCTTCTTTCTGTCAATTGGTGAACAGATATAGTTAATGTTAAAAGCATCCTGGAACCACAAAACAAAGCTTTATTTTCTCTTTCACTTAATAAAGTGGATTCTACCTTGGTAATTGCAGAATTTCCTTTGCATCCTTTCTCATGTGAATGCTGTAATTTACGTGTTTATTTTTCGGTGGAGTCACTTTAGAATCCAGTTCTTTCTATTTTGGAAACTCAATACATTCCAGCTTTCAGCCTATTCAAGGAAAAAAGCAAAACAAGTATGACAAAATACCCTTTCACACACTATTATCTACCAGACAATCACTATCCCATAATATTATCATCTCACAAAATAACCAGCTCTCAGGCAACATTAACTTATCCCTGCAATGTTTGTGTTTGTGTCCTTCTTATACAAGATACTCTGGATTTCACAAGTGGTAGGGAGCACCTTGGGATGCCGTGGTTGGTTACCGTTGTAATTAACCAGCTTTAATCAGTGCTTGAATAAGGGCCTGGAGTGGGCACAAAAGGGCTGTGATGCCAAATGAAAACACCAAGTCTTTTCTCACCAAGTCTAGAGCTCCTTGAGCTGTGCTGATTTGCAGCAGTGTAGGGCTTCTCTGCTTTGCCTGTGTTTACCTGACTTGTTGACTCTGATGACTGTGTTCCTTCAGAAGAAACTTAGGTGAAAATCACCTCCCCGCCTTTGGCTCAGCCAAAGGCTCCTATTCAACCTCCAGAAAAGAAAACTGGGGGTTTCTCTAAACAGTCATAAACAAATTAATTTTGCTCTAAGGACTGACAATAACAGCAACAAAGAGATGAGCCCCATGTCATAAAATATTTTGAGATTTTGACTTTTTTTAAGCCTTTAAGTCATCTCTGCTCTGTCAAGTGCCTTTTTCTTGTACATTATTTGTCTTAGACTGGTAGGTTTCTCACAGCTTATGTGCTATATTTGAATGCATTTTCCACAGTGTACAAGCTATGACAACACAAATCATCCAGACAGATTACAAGGGAACAGTGCAGTTCATCCCCTTTACACCACAAAGCAGGAGCAGAGGGGCTGTGACCATGGGGAGGCTGGTGGAGCTCCCCTCTAGGCTCTGCCTTGCCCACCCTGAAGCACTGGGACACTGGGGAAGAGCCAGCATTTCACTTCCAGGACTTCAGGGGCTTTGGGGTTCCGCACAGGAGATGAAACCAATTTATGATCAGACCTCTGCACATCTGTGCCATTATGGAAAGGTAATAAATATCAGGAAAGGAAAGGATATCACACACTCAATTTGAGAAAAACTGAAAGTCCTATGCCACAGGCCAAATATAGAACTCCATTAACCATTGTGAAGCACTGTTGATGAGGAGAGTAAAAGAACAGCCCAGGAGGAAATTAATAATTCTGTATTAAGTGCAGAGCTTGGATGGTGCTTGGTAAATAAAGCCTGAGGTCATGCATTGACTGATGGGGAAAACAAAATATTGAATAACCACCAGTTCAGCAAACACTATCCATCCTGTGCAGGGAAGGAAGCATTT
The DNA here is from genome assembly GCF_009650955.1 of Corvus moneduloides. Classification (NCBI taxonomy): domain Eukaryota; kingdom Metazoa; phylum Chordata; class Aves; order Passeriformes; family Corvidae; genus Corvus; species Corvus moneduloides. Next base: position 141,195,763 of record NC_045476.1, read on the forward strand.
TGCCTATGGATTAAGGACAATATTGTCGCCTGAAAAAAAAAGCATCAGAATGTTATGCACCCAAAGGGGCCAAATAAATTTCCACAGTAGCTGCTGTTCTCTAATTTCTGGCTCTTCACATTTTTCTCTGAATGTAGTTCTTTTATATATTTCCTTATGAAGTTGGTACCTTTTTGTTACTGTTTTAATGAGAAAGTGTAAAAACCTGCAGTTTACATGAACCTAAATCAGCTTCAACATTATGCAAGTTTACTTCTGTTGCTAAATCTTCTGGTTCCAGCAAGGCTTGTAGGCTAATTACAGTATATCACAGGAGAAAAGGACTTGGATCTTTCTGCTGAAGGACAGATAAAAGCTGTCTCTAGGCTCCTAATGACTTAGAGGTGGCTGGCCCAAGCATCACTCTTCTCCATCCTCATGCTGGAAGAGCGAGAGCTGATCCATCAGTGCTTACAGGGGAGAGCTGATAGAGCCTGTCTCCTTCCCTCACACAGAGACTGTCGTCGTGCTCCTGCTGAGCCTGAGCTTCTGCTGCTGCCCCTGGGCTGATGGCCAGGGCATGGTGCTTCTCAGCGTTCATCTTCAGTCTTTCCAACAGCAGGAACCCAGGAACAAAAAATTTTCAAATTTCATATCTCATCTAAAGCTCTAGCTGGCATTTTGGAAGGGGTGGAAGGGAGCACAAGGAAAAGAAGAAGCAGAATTTCCTCTAGTTTTAGTCTTTCCCTTGACAGCTTTCAAAGGTCTTTTGCACAAGATAGATAGCTTAGGGCTTCTAAAGATGAAGTTGAAAACAAAGATAAAAAAAGAAAAGGAAGGAGATGCATGAGGAAGAGAGGAAGGTAGAAGAGGTTATCACAAAAAACCTGGAAAGGTACACAAATGATGTTTCATTACCTGATCCACCATAATTTTCATGCAAATCAACAAGACTGACTGCTTAAACTGGGCTTTACAGAGCCAAAATTGCACATAATAAATGACTTGTGACCAAAAATTAGCAACACATACCATTAATGGAGAATCCTCTGAGGTGAGTGTGGAAACTGATAAAGAGGTGTCAGAGGTGAAAAGAGTTGGTGAAAGGAACTGAGACAGTGCAGGGCTGGAGAGCTGGGAAATAAAGGCAGACACCAAGCCATGAAAGCAATGACAAGAAACAGACATCTGCCCCAGAAGAGCCTCTAAGCTCAGTGGGTAACTCAAAATTTAAGGATTCCAAAGGTTGATTTTAGTATTTTACTACATGAGCAAACTACTTGGAATTAATCAGATTATACAACAATGTCACTCAACACAAAGATTGGAATCTAGGATCAATATAAATCTATGCACCCTCTTTCAGAGAAGTGATCATAGAAGCTAATGAAATGCAGATAAGTGCATTAGGTTTTCCTCTTTTTATGCACCCTCTTATTCTGTCATTTAAAACTCAAAATCAATCTGAGTTGCCTTAAGTGGCGATACTGTGTCTTTAATCCTTGATTCATTTGTTGTGAAATATAGTCAAAGTAATAATTTGAAAGGGAAATTTGAAAATGTCAGATAGTAAATGCATATTTTACTTATTTTAATGTTTGTTGATCTGAGGCTTTGAGGGCAACACGGTAAATATTCGGTTTGGCTGGCACAAACTGTGCAGGAATCTAACAGAAAGCAATATTGTTGAAAATGGATATCAATTGAAAACAGAGAGCAGTGTCAACTATTCCCCACTGGGAGCAGACAACAATAAAACCAGTCAAGCATTACACAGTTGAGCCTGCCAAATGTCATTAGAGTGTAGAAAAAAAGTAAAGGCACATACGAGGGGGGGCTGGGGGGGGCGGTGTGGTGTGGTTGTTGAAGGGGGGACGTACTCGCCTTATTTATATTTTTCCTCTGGACAATTTACTAACGTAAAACTGGGGGGAGGGGGTGTGGTGGTGTTGGAGACAGACACGATGGGATGGCAGACCCCAAAGTTTAAATTTATTATAATGGTGTTGTCAGATAATTCAGGGAAACAGGGAAACACATCATCCTATTGTGAATTAAGAACACCAGAAAGATAAAGCAACGCAGTTTAATGTCTCTCAATTGCACGGCAAATTACATTGGAGTACAATTTTAATTTTTAAATATCTTTTCGTTTCCCTAAGTCTTAATACCGAGATTACAGTATTAGGTGGGATAATTAGGACAATTTATTTTAAGCTCTGCCAAAACAACAGTTAAAAATAACAAAACAAAACACAAACCCCAATCCACGAGGACAGGATTTTTACACCGCATCGCTGAGGGGAAGGTTGGCTGTCTGAAGCGAGCCCCGGCTGAGAGCGCTGCGGGAGGGAGGGCGCGGGGCGGACAAAGGGCGGCGGCGGCGCTCCCGCGGCGCGGGCTGCAGCTCCACCTAGTGCGGGGCCCGGGGCCCGAGCGCCGGCCCCGCCTGGCCAGCGCCTGCCTGCGGCACGGGCACTGCACCGGCAGCGCCAGCCCGGCCGGCCTTAAACCCCAAAAGGGTCCAAGCATCACCTCCCGGAGCCGGGCTGCCCCGTGAGGTGCTCCCAGATGAGCTGCAGTACCAAAAATCTTCTCGCTCGGCCCCTTACTGTAAAATTGCCAGGTTTTACCGCAATTTTGACTCCTTTTGTAGGCATAGAAAGCATGGAGAGATAATTCCAAATTTTTTGACATTAACTTTCTTCAAGACATCTGGACCTACAGGTCTCAAGAATCATGGCATTAGGTAATGGCTCTTCCCAGGACTCAAATTTTGTCTCCGTTTTTACCTTCCATACAGATAAGCAGGTCCACCATTCAAGAATACCCTTGTTCTGTTGTGTGTGCCTATGCACACTTCTTGTGGATCCAGGTTTTCCCCATTCCCCTCAGTATCAACCAACCTTCCAAATCAGAAGTTTCCGCTTCACTGACTGCAAGCTGAGTTTGACTAAAGGACCTGGCACTTCTCTGAGTAAATACCTCAGATATATTAATTTTTACTTCCATATTTAATGTCTGATGATAGATGCACAGTCTAGAGACTGCCTCATTTCTCCATCTGCTGCAGAGACCAAAGCTCTTCTCGCCTAACAGCAAAACGTGATCCCGAGCTCATCCCTGCCCATCTCTGCAGATCCCCACCAGAGTTCCTGCAACTCAGGAAAGCAGGGAAGACCCACCTGTTAAAGCTCATGATGATCAGCTACTACTCTTACTAGGGAGTACCTGATCTGTGCATTTCATAGTGATCTTTTATAGTGCATTTGGGTCTTTCTGAAATGCCTAGCAGCACGTGTTACAGCGCTCAGGGTACCATAGGCCTCAAGTCAAATGCAATCATCACTCCAAAAGGAACTTCATTGTTTACTCAATTCAAAGACTCTGTTAAGAGAAATTATAATCTGCAGAGCACTACAATATGTTTATTTGCAAAGTCAGTTGCCTACATTGTTGCATAGTCAAAATAGCTGGGTAGAGATAAAGCATGCAAAGCACAGATGAAACCTACCGTTACCATGTGGTAATATAGTTGTTAGATCAGAACTATGTCTCTGGAACCAAAAGAGCCTGCATCCTGTTAAAATTCCCACATCCCCATGGCAAATTTTATTTCCTTTTGAATTCAGTTGTAAAAATTGGAAGCAAGGAAATTCACAGGCTGAAACACTGTCTAGATAACATTAAGGGGCATGTTGCTTCCAAAGCCTTGCGTGGGTTTTAGCCACATGTCTCCCACTGATTTTAATGGGATTTGCATGGCTAAAATCCTGTGCAATGCTTTGAAAATGTATCCCTAAGGGTCTGTCATGAATTCATAAAGCCCCAGAATTTCTGAGTTAAAACCAAAATACAGTGTTGGCTGATTTTAAAGGGTTGTTACCACTCTCCTAATTAAAATACAGCTTAGCTTGGTAAAAGGTCTATTCTGCTTTGCATAGAATGTGTATGTGTTTAATATAATTCTAGTGTGTGTATAATTTATATGGTTGTGTTATTTACACTACAAAAGAGTTGTGTTATATGCAACTTCTAATTTTCATAACACTTTCATTATACATTGGGTAGTAAGCCCCAAACAATGAATAAAATTGCTACTGTTCTTTCAATGAGCTCATAAATGTCACTGAAGAAACTGCCATCATGTTAAGGGTGAGTTGGTTTTGTGGTACACTTACACTACTTATTGACAGAACAGTTTGTTCTCATATAAGATTACAACATTTTCTTTAAAATGTTTTACATGGTATTATATCATTAAGGATCAAGAAAACTAGGAGCACAAATCAATACCTCACAAAATGTTTGGTTTCTGAAGAATGCACAAAATTAAGGCAAGTCGATGGGAAGGCTGTTTCTCTTTCATTCTTGTACCTCACAGGAAGGATCTCAGGTCAACATTGTCATTATATTAAGTGGTCCGTGAACAGCCAGTAAGTCAGGTCAGCAAAAGCAAACTCGTGCTACAGACTGTAAGCCAGTTTCTTAAGGCTTTGCAATACCATGCCCACAAATTTACAGGTTTACCTATCTTAATTTTCAAAACTCCTAATCTGATCCTTCATCCCTCTTTGTTTTCACCCACTCTCATTAGAGTTGGATAATGTTATATTTGATAATTATCAGATAGAAATAACACGCTAGTCCCAGATATCTACCAAGGTAAGCAGGCATTTTAACACATCCTGACTTATCATATCAGACATTCAATACGTGGGTACTGAACATACATGAACAAATCTGATTTTTCATGTAGTAAGCAAACAAACATACCTCAAATACTTGCCAACAAAATGAGTAGGCATAAGAAATTTCAATGCAGCTTTGCAATTTTGCCTATTTCCTGTGGCAAGATTTAAAAATCAGGGAAACAGAGAACAGGTATGGTTGGAAGGGAGCACAGTGGGTCATCTGGTCCAAACCCCCTGCTCAAGCAGGGTCATCCTAGAGCACATGGTACAGGATTGCATCCAGACAGTTCTCGTACATCTCCAGTGGAGGAGACTCCACAACCTCTCTGGGTAGAGAGGTGGTTTGGTTATTTTTG